>NC_142735.1:6262500-6867500 GCF_051943395.1 Hippocampus bargibanti
TATGAATGCAATCGTTTTTTGCAACAATGTTTCTTGTTTTGTCTGCTGAAGCGCGATGATTTTGAAAATTATTAACATTCCATACTGTGTATTAAAGGACAGCCGATGTCACTTTTTATTCAAATGCAAATAAAAATGACTTCATGCCAAGACGTCTTGCATTGCTGGTGAATCCAAACAATGGCTTCAGATTCAGATAATATGCTTTCTTGTTACACATCCAGTTATGAATATGTTTCAAATACACTGTAGTTCTGAAGATTAAAGCATACATGTTTACAATCATTAAAGAATTATATGTGCCATTTTGAGGCAACATTGGGGGAACATCTCTCACCCAAAAAAAAGGGAGCTAATGGCCAGCTCCGTTTCTTATATGGCGCTTGGCTGCCCTCTTTTGGCGGCTTTTGTTTAATGCAGTTCGGCGCAGGATCGGATATATCGATAGTCCCGGTTATATCGATATTTTTTCGGACTCCCTTGAATATCGATATAACGAGACTTTACTGTAGCTATATTTTACGTTTTAAGACTCATGCTGAATATTCAGGAAGTCTTGTTTTTGAGTTGGTGACGAGTCCGTAGGTGACGTCACTAAAGGTCCGCCCTTGACCGTAAAAAAAAGGCTTTGTAGCGGTCCTTCCATCACGTCAATGTATTTTGCTGTACTTGTGTTGTGTGGCGACCTCGTGTTGCACCCAAAAGCCGCCAGAAGGCCAGAAGAGGGCGTCCAAGCGCCATATAAGGTATTTATCAGCCTGTATAAACGGAGGTGGCCACAGGAGGTCGACATTTTGTGTCTCTTTTTTTTTTTGGGTGAGAGATTTATTTCCCCCAATGTTGCCTCAAAATGGCACAAATTATTATTATTATTTAATCGATTGCAAACATATATGCTTTCCTCTTCAGAACTATTTGAATCATATTCATAACTGGATGTGTAACAGAAAGCATATTTTCCAAATCTGAAGCCATTGTTTTGATTGACAAGCAACGCAAGACGTCTTGGCGTGACGTCACGAACTGGGGGCGGAACTTTCTGAAAATGCTAATTTTTTTTGCAGATTTTGGACACTTTAAGTCATTTTTATTGCTGTTTTGCATTTGACTAAAATATCATACTGCATCTTTAGGGTATTTTAGATGCTTTAAAATGTTTTTCTGGTGTCCAAACAAAAAAGTGGTGTCGGTTGTCCTTTAAAGGCTTTCTGATTCTGATTCTGATTTGATTTATATTATATTTATATTGTATTTATAAATGTGCAATAATATTTATAAAAACTGTATTCCTGTAAACAGGCGATTCTTCTTATACATTAATTTCAGGTTGTAATGTTTCAGTGGACATTGCATTGAGTATATCAAGTGAAAAAGTGTGCTCAATCTAATAACTGCATCATTAAATCCAACATTTATCTGAAATGAAATTGTGAGGATCACAACCATGAAATGGTGCATAACGCCTAAGACCTGTATTGATTATCAGTCAGCGAGGGATGTCCTGCCTCATTTGTCACTCTCTCTCATTAATTACCAGTATAAAATGAGAGTGAGGGGCAGGAGAGGGGGACACCTGGCTGCGATGAATCAATACAGTTTGAATAACTTACCTACCCACAATGTGCTCATTCATTGGAATCACATTTATAAGAAGCCTTCTAACATATTCAAAAAGACATTGTAGCCAAAGGCCATTCTTTTTCTGTATAACTGCCGTCTCTATAATTAAACTATGGTAAAGACAGCCCTTTGTTTGTGTGAGCATCTGCATGCAACATATGCAGTTCCAACAGCCATGTCACAGCTGACATGCTTCAAAACAATGGACGAGAGGGGATGTAGAGTATATATTGTTTCATGTTCTCACTCGAGAGAATACCATTTACACAACTACAGGTATGAGGCCCTCGGGGATACCTGTCCCTGTCGCCTGGTACTATCTTGGTCTGGTATGATGTTTGAGTCCAGGATGTGTATTTCTGTGATGTGGCAATCCTTTGTCTGAAGCAAGAAAAGCTTTGTAACCAGCTGCTCTGGTATGAGCAGGATGGTCACTGGCTCACATAAGCAAACAATTGAGGATACATTGATCCTAAGCAAAGACTGCGATGAATGCTTGTTGCCTCCACTGGCAAAATCAGATCCGACCACAGAGCCACATGGTGACTGATCAAAAGGACATGAGTGGAGAATAAGTGAACCGTGGAGTAATAATGATCACGATTTTTTACCATATTTGTATACTTGCTTTAAATTGTTTTTAAAATGAGAAGGCATTGATTGGTGACTTTGTTCGTATACGTATTAATTAATTCATTCATTCATTCAAATGTCTTCCAGACCACTTAATCCTCCTAAGGGCCGCGGGGCGTGCTGGGAGCCTATCCCAGCCGTCTTTGGGCACCTGGCTGAATTGGTTGCCACGTAATCGCACGGCACACAGAGGCGAACAACCATCCGCACTCACAGTCACACTCACACCGAGGGATGATTTCCAGTGTTCAATCAGCCCACCATTCATGTTTTTGGAATATATTAGGAAACCGGACGACCCGGAGAAAACCCATGTGGGCCCAGGGAGAACATGCTAACTCCATCCAGGGAAGCAGGCCCGAATGGGATTTGAATTCACAACTTCTGCACTGTGAAGTCAATGTTACCCAAAATAGGTAGGTAAAAAGTTAGCAAAATGCTAATCTCTTCGTGACCGTCAGCATATTGGTAAAGAAAAAATTTGCCTTTTTCCCCAAATTTTAGTTTCCATTTCAAAATTGAATAATACAGTGGCAGAGGTTTGTCACAATAAGGACTTGACAATGAATGCAAAAAGTAGTTTGCAAAAATGTTCCTCCATATTAACTCATTCACTGCCATTCACAAATTTATTCGGGAATCTAAAATATGACCAGAGTGCCATTCTCGAATTTGTTAGGGTTTTGTTTTTTCTTGTTTGGGTGCCGATAAAGCTCTGGCCCTGGCCTCTGACAATGTCTTTCCCTTCCACAAGAAGGCATCATTTCCCATTTTTTCTATGTTAGTGCTTTGTTCCAGCTTCAGCTGTTGTCAAGCTTCAGCTGTCGTTAAAGTGCGATTTAAACCAATGTAGGTATTGCATTGTATTTTGGACAGTCACCCTTATTTCAAACTCATATAACTCCAGACCCGCATAATTTAGGAATTAACCATTTTTTTCTGATGAAAGAACAGTGTATAAGGTTTCTTACGCTGCACTGAATGTTTATATAGTTCTAAACTCAATATTCTGTCAGTCTTGTAATTCGAGTGACAATGACAAAAACCCTGGCACTGGAGTAGACACATTTTTGCACGTCTGGCAGTGAATTAGTTATCTAGCTTTTGTCATGTCACTGGACAAATGGTTACCAATACAAAATCGTTAATTAATCATTATTACAGAAATTCTAATCATAGAGGAGTGACCAAAGGGAGAGTACTGTGTTTTTGTCTCCTTGTCATTTCTGATACATCCCAAAGCTCTTTGCTGGCATTATAAATGGTACTGCAATGATATCTATAGCATTCCTTATTTAAACGCAACATTTGTTTTTCCTGCGGGATTTCTGTCAACAGCAGATGTCACCGCAGGAAGCAGAGAAATCAACAGCAACTGTGCCGTCGAGGTAAATGTGGTCGAAGGTTAAAGTGCTGTCTTGCTGGCATTTCCAGACATGAGGGCTGGCTGCCTCAAAGAGATGCTTGTCAACTTCAGGAGAGATGGCCGGCGATGAAGCCTGCGTGCTAAGCAGGCCCGGCCTCTGTCAAGCCAATCAAGTGGCTCCAAGACAACATTGGCCCAGGCACCTGGCACTGGCACTCATTCACCAGTATTAACACTTCTTGCTCGTCTGTTTGCACCATCAAGGCCGCTCACAGCTTTGCATATATGATTATCGGAATCAATCGAACCTAATTTGTGTAACTCTTTACTTTTTCATGAGTATGGACAAATAAAGGCTCGGCTAATCCGGGTGCAAATGTGCTTTTACGGAATGATTAAGACACGGAGATGTTGAAGGAGCTTGTGCTAGACAGGCCGGTGTGTTTTTTTGAGGGCGAAAAACGATTAAAATTGCCAGCTGACAACCATTTATAACAGTGTTTCCCAACCTTATCGAGCTAAAGCCTGTTTTACATTTGAAAACTCACAGCACACCACCCAGCAAAATGGACACTTATAAATATGTCTAATAAAATGATGATGATCTCATTTTGATTTTTCTCTGACCCCGTTTAGTTGAAAAAAATATATTTATCTGTTCTGTGAACGGCAACAGGTAGCTACAAAGTTAATTGTACCTTCTGATATTTAGTGGAACAGCATTTCACTGTACTGCTTATCACCATATGTATCACTAACTAACTAACGAGAACTAACTAACTAACCAACTAACTAACTAAATAAATAATTAAATAAATAAATAAATAAATAAAATGTGGACTGAATTGCATAGGTTCTGAAGTCACCTCTGTGATGTGCCATGGCACCAGAGTTAGGAATTATTTTACATGACACGTTTTGTGTTCTCCCTTAATGTAGCTTAACAAACCAATGACAACATTACACAGTGATTTTTCAACAGTATTTCGGCTTATTGTGGATTGTTGTTTTTCTATGCGTGCCTTGTGACTTGCCTAACATAACAGCAACGTGTTTACAGAGCAGACATGGATATCTTTCAATCTGGATCAAACCTATCATTTCAAATATAAATGGGGTCAATCACACTCTTCTGTGCCATTGAGTGGAAATATGATCACCAAGAATCTCCGGGCATCATTACGTAAACCCTATCTTATTCATGCATTCCTTATGAACCAGCTCAGACAGGCCAAGTAAATCATGAGGCCTGTAAGTAGGTCTCGTTGACCTCTCTGGATACATTGTTGGCTGAATATCTCTGGATCATCTGCTCAATATGCCAATATCCATCTTGGGTGTCTCGGTGTAAGACCTACAACACCCCATCTTCCTCTCCATGAATGTCAAAGAGCGATTGGAGTCATCAATTACACCGCCGGGCAGTAAGTGTGGACGTGGCAGCTTCCCTAGCGCTGCCTGTAGGAGTACGCGTTAAACAACATCCTCCGCAGAGAAAGCAAAGACTTATTTATGCAGTCACTCACGGAACTGTTGCCCACTCTCATAGGATTCGGGAGAAGTGGGTCATGACGACGACAAGGTGTGTTGCACAAAAAAATCAAATGAAGCAGTTCATATATTGGAAAATGTATGAAATAAAGATCAGCTGGTCTGCATACGCTGTCAGTTCAAATAGTTTTTGCCGTCAGACCTTCTCTGCTCTGTTGGAGCCGTGCGTACTATGTCAGGATAATTCAATGGCTGGCTGCACAGAGCAACCGTGCACTCACACTGCACGCCCGCTCTGCCAAATAGACAGTGGGCAGGGAATTTAGGCAATGATTATTCTTTCCGCTACCACCTAAAATTACACGTGCTAGCGCTGATTAGCTGGATCAATAGATCATCGCTCAAAGAGGGTTCTCTTTTTACAGCTGTGAAAAACAAGACGTAAGAAGGGCAAATCATTGCTTTCATCTCGCCTCCAGGTTGTGCTGGTAAAATGTGTTCAGTCTCAGGTCAACTTCAATATCTCTTGAAATGCCTTGAACATTTTCACTCAAACGGACTGACAAAATGGTCACACATGCCATCTCAAATAGCTTAACCTTATATCAAAGACGGGCAGACATTTCACTGACAGCACAAGCTCTGCTGTGATGGAATGCTAAATAGCACCACAACTTGAGATGTGTTGAAATGTGTCAAACAGCGCATTGCCGTCCCAATCAGACGATCAACCGATATCAGACGGCTTTTTCAAACAGTTTGCTTGGAGACGGAAGTGTAACACAACTTTGGTTTTGGTTTTTGTTCGCCTAAAATCAATCAGCTTTGCTCTGCAACCTTGTCGCCCAACACTGTCCAGCGCTACCATGGACGGTTTCTCACCTCTGGCAGTGGCATGCCGTTGATGATAAGGTCTGGCTGCTGGTGGGCCTGCCCAGTGAATGGGTGTTGATAGCCATGGTTGGGTGCGGCATTGCGCGAGTTCTGGTTCTCCACGTTGAGGAAGGTGCTTTCGGAGCGCCTGCAGCCCAGTGGCAGGCTCTGCTGGTGGTAGTCGAAGTAGTTGAGCGAGGAGGTGAGTGATGAACAACTCACCACGTTCATCTTGTCCGTCTCCTCGACATCGCGCGGCACAAGGCGGATGTCGTTCTTATTCAGCTTCTTCTTCTTGCTCGACTTCTTCTGGTTGCCGTAGGAGTACTCAGCCACCCTACGCAAGTAGAAGAAACTGAACAGACTCAATAAAGCAGTGCTCTGTGTTGGCTTTCTCTTTCCACACAGTCAAATACGAGCTGCCACCATCATGCCGGCTATGATGATGTTTGGCTGCAGAAGTGCTTAACAAGTGCTAATTGCCTGTGCCCAGTGGTGGCAAGACCCACTTAAGGGACTTGGCTCCCTGAGACAACAAAGGAACTGACCTGTTTTCGTATGTCTGAATTTGCATGCTCAACATTGGACATGTCACAAACAGGCAAACAGGATGCAAACATGCCAAAAACCACAGATACAAATGACAGAGGTTCAACGCAGCACCACCAGTATGTGCACCCGTATCCAAAACACAGACACCACACTTTTTGACTATCCAGCTAGCATGCAAGCAACATGGAGTTGGTGGGGGGTTGGACTGATCGAGGGGATGGGGAGGAGGCGGCTGCATATTGAAATTTGTTTTGCCTCTTTCTGTGTTTTCCACAGGCTCTAAGAAACAATTTAGGCCAAAATCAGAGCAAATCAACCACACGATTCTGCTAATTTTCATCAAATACTCCTCCGGGAGTGGAAAATATAAATTTCTTCACACAGGATTTCCACGGGAGAACTTATGCTATGTCACTTATTACATTTAATGCGAAAAATGTGCGCTATTTATTTACTTTGTAATCATTTTAAACACATTTTATAATCACTCCATGGAGCATGACTTATGTTGTTCAAATTGCGAGTGGGTCCTCTCCAGTCGTGTCTGGAAAATTTGTGTGATACTATTCTCTGATGTGAGACTGGCCTCTGCATCTTCACTGAAATGTAGCTCTAATCCTCCCAACACGTCTACAGGAGCGCAAGCTAAAACGAAGCATTGTTGTTTGTTTTTTTTTTCACCTCAATTTCATTTTCTCTAAGACTGCATATTGAAAAGAGCTACCCCGCCTCCCCTGCACACACCTATCCCTTGATTGAGAGGGGAAAAATGGCCAGCTGCAAACAAAGAGCAGAATGTTCTCCACCATGTATTCATTTATCATTTAGCTTGCTGCCTTCCCCTCTGCGTTGCTTCAAAATGGAAATCAGGGTTTTTGAGTCAGACGGGCTGGCTGAAAACAACCAATCTATTGGAGGTAACGGCTCCTCATAGTCAAGGTAGGAGACTGAGTAAGAAGGGCACATATCCCATCACTGCTGATTATAACAACCAGTTGTTTTGATGGGGGGTGTCTTGTGTTTTAGAATCTATACCTTGTAATTGTTTCCACACTGAGCGATAATTTTAAATGAACAGGCATCATCCCCACCTCGACAACCCTTTACATTAAGGTTCTGCCACAGTTGCGTCCATATCCAGTAAATCAAGCTTCAATTCAAAACACTTTGTCTGATGTTAACCTCTTCAAAGCTGCTAGGAAGAGGATTATATTTACTCATCAGCAACAACATTAGATTCATCCATCCTATTAAGTGATCTCCAATGCATAAGCACTGACAATTGTAAATATCTATAAGACAATGTCAATTAAAATGGAGCTGTATCATCTTTGTCAGATATGTGAATAAACCTCTTGTATACAAAACCCCTTTTATATTGTGTCGGTGTACCTAATGTTTTGTGCAGTGAGTATATTGAACCAGCTAATGCGCAGCAACAAGTAAAATTAGTGCAGTACTGTTTCAGAATGATGAAAGGCCAAGTGCTTAAAAAATAATTAAATAAATAAAAAACGTCCAAACTTGACTTCCAATAATATTTGAAGGAAAATGATTATGGTGGCAGGTGAAGTCTCAAATCCAATCTATATGTAAATGTATAATGTTAATGTGGCACCAGGGCTGATTGCAGATTGATGAACAAAAACACAGTATTCCATGTGGAAAGAAAAATTGTCGCTTCTGAGTTAATGTATCTTTTTTTTAGTTGTGTGCTATTTATTTGAGCTCATCCGAAGCATATTTGAAATTATTGATGATTTGTTTAGTTTATCTGACTTGATACCAAAATTAAACATGGGCTACACCTGACCTTCACTATAATCATAAAAGATCATGCGAACTATTATCAACCAATCAGCCACGGTTATAAAAGAAATGTCGATGACCGGCAGGGTGTGTTTCCTGTCTGGCAACAAGCCCACAAATTGAACATGACACTCGTACTTATGAGCCAATTGGTCACAAAGGGAAGATTAAATCACTCAATCACAAGGAACAATGCTCTTCTGATGGACTGATTTGATTTCAAAAGCAGCTGAAAACTACGACGAAGAGAAATCTGCAGGGTTAGAATGCTGCACAAGGGATTGCAACACACTCACACACATACACACACAGAGATACACAAGTGGGTCAGTACCTGCAGTTGTAGGTCCTGATTTCCTTGTTGTCCCTTTTGCACTTCACCGCGACAAAGATCATGGTGACAAAGAGGATGGCGGCGATGGAGCCCAGGGCGATGATGAAGATGAGGGACAAGTTGACAGGTCCAATGGATTCCTGCGCGTTCAAGTCCGGCGACAGGTAAATCACGATGTAAGCCGAGGCAGACAGTGAGGGCTTGCCGTGATCCCGGGCCACCACTGTGATCTCATAGGTGGACTTGGCGTTCTCACTGAACATGCGGGTGGAGTGCACCTCTCCGTTCACTTGGTCGATTTCGAAGAAGGCCCTGTCGCCCTCCGAGATGGTATAGGCGAGCCGTCCGTTCTCGCCTTCGTCGTAGTCGTCCGCCTTGACCTGGGTCACCGTGTACCCAGCGCCGGCGTTCCTAGGGATCGACACCTCGGCGGTACCGTTTACCAAGGGTGGGTTGGTCATAACCGGGGTGTTGTCGTTGACGTCCAGCACTACGATTCTCACGGTGGCATTGCTTGACAAAGACGGATTGCCGTTGTCTCGGGCAAGAACTTTAAAGTCAAAAGTCCTTGTGTACTCATGGTCGAAGGACCTCATAGAGTAAATACGGCCCGAGGGGTTGATGCTCACATAGGTGTTGACGTCCATGTGCTTAATCTCACCAGCGACGATGGAGTAGGACACGGTTCCGTTCATGCCCAGGTCAGGGTCTTCGGCGGAAACCGCCAGCAGGCACGAGCCGGGCAGATTGTTCTCCATCACCATCTCCTGGTAGTGCGGTTTGAGGAAATGCGGCGGGTTGTCATTCTCATCCGCCACCTTTACCACCAGCGACTTGGTGGCGCGCAGGGGAGGCACGCCGCTGTCCTCGGCTTGGATGGTCAGGTTATACGTGTCCTTCTGCTCACGGTCCAGACGGCCGTCCACAAGGATGGTGGAGAAGCTCTCATACTCCTGCAGCCGGAAGGGGACGTTGCCCTGGAGCCGGCACTGGACCTTGCCGTTGGCTCCTGCATCCTTGTCGGAGACACGCACCAGGGCGATAACGTACCCTCGCTGCGCATTCTCACTCACCTCCACCATCTCTGTGTTGAGGGAGAGCAGGCTGATGACAGGCGGGTTGTCGTTGGTGTCCATCACATTGACGGTGACCTTGCAGTGCGCTGGTATGGAGTTGGGGCCCAAATCTTTGGCCTGCACATCAATCTCGTAAATCTGAGCACTCTCGTAATCCAGAATGCCGTTGACGGTGATGATACCAGTCCGGGGATCAATTTTGAACGCGTCCCTCGTTTTCTCCGTGACGTAACTGTTGAACGAGTAAACGACTTCTCCATTGGTGCCCTCATCGGGATCTGTTGCGTTTAAATCTATGATCAGTGTGTTAATTGGCGAGTTCTCCATGACATTAACGGTGTACACAGGCTCGTCAAAAACTGGGTTGTTGTCGTTGGAATCGATGACTTTGATGTTTAATTGAACCGCGCCTATTTTTGGCGGGTCTCCTCCGTCCTCCGCGCTGATCTCATAAGTGTAGTGCGACTGGGTCTCTCGGTCTAATGATTTTTGCACTACGAGCTCAGCAATTTTGGAGCCGTCACCTCGCGTTTTAATCTCCAGTCCAAAAAGCTCGTTGGGGGTAATGGAGTAGGACTGCACTCCAAAGACGCCAGAGTCCGGATCGCTCGCCCCCTCCAGGGGAAACCGGGTCCCTGGGGATGCGTTTTCTGAGATCTCGATGTCTATGTGGCTGGTCGGGAACTTTGGCGCGTTGTCATTCAAATCCTCGATTTCAACTTTTATGACACAAATCTCCATCGAGTTGGACATCACCTCCAGAGAAATAATGCACTTGGGGTTCTGGCGGCACACGACATCCCGATCGATCTTCATTTGCGTGGTAAGAATCCCAGCCGGGCTGAGTTCCACCCAGCGCGGCTCTGAATTGGAGATGACTCGCAAGTAGGGTGGCTGCGGCGCGATTTGGAATCCTTGTTTGAGCGCGTCCTTTGTCACGTTGCCAATCACCGAGCCGGGTTTCATCTCCTCGTTTATTCCATATTTGAGGTTAATGACAGCATCGGCGCCGATCCAAAACAAAAGCAGAAGCGCAATTATGTGGATTAATTCCATTTCTTTGCGGACCTGTTGAGTTCACCTTAATAAAAAAAAAAAAGCTTGATTACGCACTCACCTCCAAAATCACGCTAGGCGTAAAATAAAGTGGAGAGACGATTGTTTTTGGATGCGTGAACATTTGAAATCTATCGGAGTAGTCCGCGCTGCAGCGTGAAACTGCGAAGGGTGACGGCGGGGCTATGCACCGCGCACAGTGTCCGGGCAGGCTGCAGTGATTTAACGGCACACGTCTTCATCCAAGAGCTGCTGTGCATGTCCTTACCGAGGACAATTGTCTCACAGGAGCGTAATCATTGATCCGAAATGAAGGAAAATCCAGATAGAGGTTAAAATAAAAATAAAGACAAATATCTATTTATTGGTGCGTTTTAAAAAATCGTCCAAGCGATGAGGCTCAAAAGTCCGTTTTTGATTCTTGAATGTATTCTGCTCAAGGTTAATCATATACCTTCAAATTAAGCAACAGCTCAAGTCCTAATTTTGGTCTCCTGGTCCAGGAACGTCTCGCCACATCATCAAAGTCCCAGATCTGTTTTAATTCCAGCACTTCTCTTCCCACTTACATTCCCTCTTCAAGTCTTGCAGATACCACTTGCTCCCGCAAAGCACTTGGGGAGGGGGGGACTATGGTTTGGTGAAAACGTCAAATATCCACGTCATTCAAGATATACGTGATAAAAAAAAAAAAAACACACAAGCGTAGCGATTAAAATGCTAACCTGTGAGGTGAACAATCAGTGGAAGACCCAGCATCTCCTGTCATCTGAAGTAAAAGAACTCAGAGTCGGACATGCGCTCCTCTCGCTCCACCGACTCACACTGGTAGGCGCGCAATAGCCAGACCGTCGAGCGTTGAGAGCAAGCGCACCCGCAGACTCCCCCCCAACCCTTCCACCCCTGCCACACACCTCTCTTCCACTCCCCTCAGCCAATCAGGGGGAACACAGACGAGGCTGGAGTCGCTTGTGGGTGGGACATAAAAAACATGCACGACGGCCAGCAGATACAGTCAGTAATACTGTATACCTGCTCCGATCCACTTTGCAAAAACAACATGCATACTCCAATACTACAACGAGCGTTTCCTCCCTTTCTTTCAACATTCGGCACCGGCACAGTACAAAGACAGCCATATATATATATATATATATATATATATATATATATATATATATATATATATATATATATATATATATATATATATATATATATATTTGCAACATAATGCACATATTGGTTGCAGAGTGCTGGTCCACCGCAACCAGTAACTAAAATATTACATGTGTTTGATACTTCTTTGACTTCTTTGACTCTTTTGACTTCTTAGACATATATATTGTACATGCATTTTACTTCACATCTAAAAGAGAATTACCGTATTTTCGAGTGTATAAGGCGCACCAGAGTATTAGGTACATCCCCAATGAATTGTGGATTTTCAAAGTTTTTTTTTTCCAAGTATAAGACGCAACGGACTATAAGGCGCACCTTCCAAGAATGAAAAAAAGTTTTCCAAATATAATCTAGAAATATTTAAAATTGGTCCAAATATAAGGCATACCCCATTATAAGGCGCTACAGTAGAAGTTGGGGTTTTGCAAGAATTCTTCTAAATTGAGTCGGTGGCTGACGACAGTAGTTATGAGACCTGTTGTTGCTCAATATTACTCCACATATAAGGGACACCTGCGTATAAGGCACAGGGTTATCTTTTGAAGACAATTAAGGCTTTTTTGTGTGCCTTATACACCGGTAAATACGGTACTGCTTCTTTCTCTCTTCTATATTCCATTTTTGTTCATTTGAATCACAGGTAAGAGGTGGGATTTCAATGGTGATGTATATTGTGCATGTTGAGAATAATTATTTATATAAGAATAATAAATATGGTCAAATTTTGTGTCAGCACAGCATATGACATGACCACCGACTATGCTTGAAAGCAAGGCCCCCAAAAGAAGCAAACGCTGAATTTCTATTCAAGGCTGTTACAGGAAAATGCAAAGGATAGCTGCATTATTAAGTCGCTGCTTATGCGATTGATTTTGACGTTTTTGAGGCATGTAAAAAATGGCAACTACATTCAGGGCAAGACTCATGAGTGAGAAACCAACGCGGTCTCATCTTAAGTATGACTTTGTGGAGGTTAATGTCGAGTTCCCCTTCAGGCCACACGCGCTCACACTATTGAGGCAGACCATCTTCAAAGTCACAAGGGTGACACCTAGTGTATGGAGTTGCATGCAGAGAGAAAATAGTGGAAGGAAAAGACAGTCTTCCAAGCCAAAGGAATCACAGGAGAACAATCAATCTATCCTTAAAATTTAAATGTGACAGGACAGTTGGAGCACAATTAATGCGATTTCCAAGAGGTGATTGAGAAACTGAGTCGCAGCCAATCATTTTTCATCAAATGGCGGTGGAAGAATTCAAAGAAAGCTTTGAAAGACTGGACTGTATGTATGTTTTGGAAAAATACAGATAAAGGTGCCATCATGAATTTAGGCTTCACTATTACATGCAAAGGGCAGGTTATGGTGGAGGGTGTGGAAACACTGATTAAAAACCAATCGATTGATGAATGGCTTCAATTACTATTTTGATAATCGATGGATCATTTATGTATTTTTTAAATGTAATGTTGCAAAACATTCTGTAAGAAACAGATTTTGACAGCCTTCCATGAAATGGACTGATTTATTTACTGTGCTAAATCAAAATAAAATGATGTGCTTATACAAACTTTGGAAAGCAATGATCAATGTTTTTCTCTGTTTCCGACAAATTCAGTGACTGAATCTTAATATATCTGAACATTCGGCAAGACATTCGCTGGACATCTTTTAAATCCGTCTACTATCTTTGTAACGCTTTCTTTCCTTAATGTGATAGCTATCCGTGTTAAGCGCTTTGTTATAGCTTCAGCTGTTATTAAAGCGCTAAATGAATCAATATGTATTATATTGCATTGTATTACTGTATATATCTAAATTATCTCAACTGTCAATTTGAAATCATGTCAGCTTTTGGAATAGCAACACAGAAATTGAAACATCTATTTTTTGTCATCTAATTCATTAATCGAAAAAAAAACCTCATATTATTTCAATCATTATCACACCAGCCCTTATTTACAAGATAATACATGTGAAGAAAATATGAATACCAGCAGCCCCAACTCTGTGCTGCATACACAATTTGACATGAAATACTCTCATTCCCAAAAATATACAGGTATATAAACAGTATTTGTCTCGACAAACAAGCCGGTATCAAAAGCAATTTGTTTGCTTCTCCATAACACATTTCGAGATGTGTTCCTTTTGCACAGGAGAGAAAGGAGCACGCCGCAGAAATCTTGAAGCTCATAAATTCTTAACGTCAGCAAGTTAAACAACCGTAGGCGGCAGTTGGGGACTTTCTGATTCATTGATGGGGGTGGGGGAGTGGAGGGGGGTCTGTGTGGAGAACACGGTGGCATGGTTAAAATATTTAGATTGCCATGTATGGCACTCACACAGTGGCTTTGAGCTGATGAATGTCAGAACATGCACGAGAGCTAATATTGTGGCTATCTGATCACAAGCGTTTACAGGAGGTCTTTCGATGAGCTTTTTCTTGGAAAGGTACGACATGAAAGCACTGCATGGACTGAGCGTGAGAGTGTTAGTTCTTTTGGGCTGGCAAATAATGTGGGTCCCTGATCCACTGTTGAAAAGATGCTTTGATCCTCTCCTCTTTCATGTAGAACTGCTTCATGTCACAAAGAGAGTACAGCAAGTGCTGAAGAATGAATGACTCTCTGTGTCTTTGTGTTGTAATAATATATGTTATTTAGTTTTTTGTTTTGTTTTTTTCTACTTCAAGATGGAGTGGCTGTCTTTCCAGCAGCGCCTGTGTTTTGTAATTTGTTTTTCTACTTCTTTCTTTCCTTTCCTGTCCCTCTTATAATGCTGCTCAGTTCTTATCCCGTGACTGTAAAATGTCCTTGAGTTTTGAAAGGCGCTTAGAAATAAAATGTATTATTATTATTATTATTATTATTATTATTATTATTATTATTATTATTATTATTATTATTATTATTATTATTATTATTATTATTATTATTATTATTATTATTCACAGATGGATGATGCGAGAGCATGTGTGTTTTTGACTGCACGTGGTTGTGTGGGTTTGCCACGGCTTTTATAAGTTGTATTAAAAAAAGGATTAATGGGTGATGAGGTCACCTTTGAAAATGATACAGTTTAGCAAGTAAAAATCCAAGGCTGAATGAAATGGTTTTTAAGTGTTTTGTCAGGCCGGGCTAAAGATTATAATGTTTACATGTTTGTCAATCATTTACTGGAAACAATGCATTCATTATCCAAAGTAATTCATTTATATGCTTTGACTGGTTTATCACTTCGGCATCTTTACTCATTTTGTCTAGTGTTTTCACAGATTGTATCAAGGTAGCATGATAGCATTGTTGCAACGTCTACCTCGCAGTCGAGTCGCCATCCTGTGTGGAGTTTGCATGTTTTCTCCATGCAACAACATGCAAAAAATCCCCACATTTTCTGTGAACTAACAACAGGGTTGAATACAACTTTTGGGGGACCACTCAATTTAATATTTACTGTTATACTAAATGGGCGTCCAGTTAGTTCAGTGGCCTCCCACATTCCAAAAATATGCATGGCAGGCTGATTGAACACTCTAAATTGTCCCTAGGTGTGAGTTTGAGAGCCAAAGGTCGTTTGTCTCTTTGTGCCCTGCAATTGGCTGGCAACCAATTCAGGTTGAATGTGCATATTTGAGAACACTGATATTTTCATTCAGTTAAAACGTAAAAGTCATCCACTGATATGATTTCTTGTACTCCACTGCATTGACCCCTGAAATGCATCTTCCCACCATGTGGTCTGAATTTGTAATATTAAAGTCTTTTTTTCCTCAAACATAATCCCTGACAAAGGTCGGGCGAAAGGCTGAGTGTTACTAAACAATGTATCTGAGAGTTCATTGTCATCAGTGGGCCAAGCTGTGGTCTGGAATTTTCTACCCATTTTGAGCTGCTGCATTGCAAGAGGTGGATCAACATTTGGATGGTTGATATATTTACCCCCACAGTGAAGTGCCGTCTGAAAGTAGGGGGCGGGGCAACAGTTTTGTCTGGAGCGGCAGACTCAAACATAAACTTTTGACGTGCTTTTTGTGGCCTTAATTGATTGGAGCACAGTCGCAGTCCTAAAATGTCAGGCAAAGAAGGAGTGGTGTCACACTGACTTGGCAGCGTCACCGTTTGATTTCCAGCCACCATCTTTTGTAGCATTTGCTCATCTTCTAATTTATTTCTGTCTTCTATTATTCATATTTATCATTTCTGTTCCTCTCATAGAGGATGCTCAATTTGCACATCTGCCTCACATGTTCTCACAGAGTATCTGTGAATTGTCTGCAGGTCCTCAAAATTCCAAAAGCATAATTATCCTACAATACCACAAGAGTGTGGCATTGAAAATAAAGATGGGAAAAATGTGACAACATCCTTGGTAGGAGTACTGAGATACGGAATAGCATAGTCTGATGATATCTTTCCTGGTTACTTGGGACAATATGGCGATGATAACAATATAATAAAAGATGTACATCAAGATAAGGTTGATGGATCTTACACAAGCTGGAGAACACGCGATACATGATGCAAATTTCTAAAAAATAAATAAATTAATTAAAATGCAGATATTAGGATTCATGTTTTCATGCTATGGGGCTAAACAGGCAACAGAGGAGATCCAGGAGGAACGATGGTTAAAAATAAACTGCATTAATAATAATAGTAAGATTAATTTTGTAATGAGAATATATTTCTGCTGAATTTAGTTTAGAATTAATGTTCTTGTTATACTCTTGTGTAAAAAGAATGTCAACGCATTATCTGGAGAATTTGAATGTTGCTGAGAGTACAGTTACAGTAAAGTCTTGTTATATCGATATCGGATATATCGATAGTCCCGGTTATATCGATACTATTTCTATGCACGCACGGAGAAAATTACATGCAAACAGGGTCGGATATATCGATAGTCCCGGTTATATCGATATTTTTTTGGACTCCCTTGAATATCGATATAACGAGACTTTACTGTACATTTATCATTTTATTCCTATGGGGGCATGTTTTCATATTGTCTGACTTTAGACGACATAATCAACATGAAGCAATATGTATACAGTTTAGTAATCAAAAATAAAGTTGAAAAATGCCAAAAATAAAGTTGAAAAATAGCCATTATTTTCCAACAGCGAAATGGGAATAAGTAAAACTCAGGCTGATTTAACAGGACGTGTATTCCCTGACAGACATATTCCACATGCACTCTGTGCACTCCAAGGTTTGTTCTTTAACTTGAAGGCAACAGGCAGTGCGAGGCTATTGAAGTCCATGGGAATTTCACAAGTTTGCATGGCGTTTGAAGCTATTTGAAGCACTTGTGGCAGAAAGCATGAACCGTTGCAGCTGAAAGTACACATAGAATTTTATCACATATCGTATATTTTTGTTTCTGTTCTCCTGCCTAGGAAAGGCACATACTGACACGTCTTGTCCCTGAAGCTTTCTGGGGATGGAATAGCTGAGCCTGTGTGCCAGATGCTGCGTGATCACCCCTGTGGCTCGCCTGGCATTGGGACTTGGCTGTCGGACAAGGGGCATCAAACACGTACAGGGGTTTACCCCACCTCTCACCCGAAGTCAACCGTGAAAGGTTTCAGTGCACCTGCTGCATTGAATTCATCCATCCATCCTCTATTTTCAACCTCACTTCTTCTATACAGGGTCGCCATTTTGCTGTCGAGTGAAAATGACATCACAGTCTCCAAGGTATCAGCTGACCACCAATGAGATGAGAGATCCCGTGAGATAACCACATTTATCTCACATCGGAGAAATCACAGCTCACATTTTTTTCTGGATTTTGTCATGTGACCTTGATAGCAGAGATGGATTTTAAAAGGGTGGATTTTGCTGCTTAATTTATTTCACACAAATACAATATTAATCAGAATGCCATGTTTAGACCAGCGCAGCTGCATAAAAAATATTACGAAGAAAAATTGTGACCTGACTTACGCATTAATGAGGACAATTTGAAAACACAAATGGCCCATCTGTCTGTTTTAAAAAGGATATTTTGTCCATTGACTGAGCTCTAGACCCTGTGTGTTATGTTCATGAGTCTCTACTCTGATGCAGCACTGTTTTTCTTTGCTGCCTACCCTCAGTCTCCAATCGAATGAAATGCCCACATTCAAAGAAAATAAAGCAATATTTGTTCTGCTCGTTTCTTCTATGTTTACATATCATTCAGAATTATTCACGTATTGTAGTACTGAATGGTTTGAATTGGGAAAGCAACGAGTCCAATTTCACATGTGAAAAAAACAATATTTACTGTATTGAGCATTACCGCCCTGGACATACGTAGTTGGTTTGGGAATGTGACGGCAAGATCTTTATTTGAGTTGATAGAACAAGTTGGACAGGCATATTTGAAGATATGTCGTGTTTGTCTGGGGTACTCACTCCATCGATTGTCATTCTTGCTTGCGTGATGGGATAGCTGAGCCTTTATGACAGATGTCGGAAAAAGAATGAATGAATGAGATACATATATGGTGCATAGTGATGGAGATATGCAACCCTTGTGTAAACAAAGTGAATAACAATCACTGAAACACGCATGCATCAATTTTCGATCCCGTTTGTCCTTATAAGAGTCATGAGTGAGCTGAAGTGGCAACGTACAAGCTGGTGTGGTCACGAGTTAATCATGAGGCATATAGAAACATGCAGCCAATCACACAGTACTTTAACTTAATTTCAAAATTGCAGTTCTCACATTTTCCATCACTCGTAAAATATATGCAATGCTTCCTTCATTTTTTCTCTTTTCTTCATTAGAAAAACTGAACCCAGGAGAGTGTTCAATCTAATTTTTTTTCAATTGTGAAAGTCAGAATTGGCACCCCTGTGGCCTGCCTGACACTGAAACTTGGCACCCACACACAAGTCTCCCTTGAGCCTGAGCTAGAGATGACATTATTGTTATCATGATATCTATCATTTCAAATTCTCAAAAATGGACCCTTTCTACCAGTCTTTGCCAGAGGCATATAAAAGAAAGTTGGACTGACATCCTCAAGTGTCAACAATGATGTGCCTTTCACTCCATTCCATGTCTTCCATGATAGTTTAATATCAACGTTCACTTGGATTTTCAATGTGAACCACCACATGACGTAGTTCAAAGTGGCCATCTTTTTTTTCCAGCTTTCAGCAGCTTTTCTCTCTTGCTATCTTTTTTTTTTTTTAATTATTGGGTCGGTACCCGGTGATTTGCCACTTTTAATTTTGTCCCATTTTTAATCCAAATCTCCCCAAAGCACAGGTCTTAAGAGAGTCGGTGCACTGGGAAAGAAATTGAGTACATTTGCTCTGCTTTGTCTTGTTCAGTCAATATCGCTAAGAATCCATTCTTTTTTCCTTTTTTTCCAACTTTGTGATCGTTTTGCTGAGCTTGGTTAAATAGAAAAGGTACATATATATGTCTTGTTGGTGAATGCTTTTATGTGTATTCGAAATCGTGCTCGCTGTCACGGTTGCAAGATGGTGGTGGAGGGAGGAGCAGGGCAAACACGGCAAATTGTATGAAATAAAGACAGAGAGAACTACAGACGCTCCCCAATTTACGAACATTCAAGTTACAATGTTACGGTACATATGAACATTTTTATGGGTACAGTATGTCGAAAATGTTCAGACAGCGAAGCTGTAAATTAAATTTTGTATTGCGCTCCTTTTTCCGGCCGAACGAGTTTACGATTTGGCTGTTTCAAAGGGTTGGATGTTTACGCGAGAGGACACCAAGAGTGACCAATCAACGCCCGGCTACGCTGAAGTGTTGTCAACGAGTTCAGGCCCTGATCGCTGATGTCGCTTACAAATGGCTGCGTGGAGTTAGTGGGCGGGGAGGAAATCCCTCTTCCCAGTTGACGCTCTGAGGAGGAGGAGGTGCCCAGCTCGCTTACAATTGGCTGCGTAGAGTATAAGGGCGGGGAAGAAATCCCATTCAATGTTGAGGCTTCGCTCCGAGGAGGCGAATGGCGATGCATAACAAAAAATAACGGCACGCAATGTGGTATTTCCGTGCCAGCAGCTTCAGCAATTGCTTACCGAAGACCCAATGATATATGTCGTCGTAATACAGTAGGTGTGAATTTATTTTTCGACTATTAGAGCGTCTGTGTTTTATACTTCCCCATTTAGTGTTTGACTTAAACACACATTCGTCTGTGTAAGCTCTCAGTCGTACAGGAGTGGTCCATCGATGAGAAGGTTTCTTCAGCCGTCATCTGTACAAAAGTGAAGGTTTCGGACGTTTCGCCTCCTATCCAAGAGGCTTCGTCAGCGAACTAAAGTCTGCCTGGTCGTATCGGCCCCATTTATATATCCCTAATGTCCAGACATGGTGGCGCCGGACACAGCTATGATAGGTCCCTACTCTCAGGTTGGGGGGGGGGGGGGGGGACCCCTCCCTGTGGCCCCACTGATTGTTCCTACATTCCTGACTAACGACTGGCCTATTACCCCCACTCCCCCCGTTATCACCTCATCAGCATTACGACCCTCATGTCATTGCGAAAGTTGCCTAACCTGTTTTGCCTAAGCAGGCTATTGTATGAACGATCCAAATTGAACCTCACCCCACCAGACCGGTTTAATGAAGGATTTTGTTGTTTTATAAGAATCGCCTCTTTTACCCCCCTTTCAAACCATCTATGTTCTTTCGCTAAGATTTTATGAGGCCCACTAGTATTATCCCTGCGATGTTGATAAAGTCTTTTTTTGAGAATTTGTTGAGTCTCCCCAATGTACTGCTCTTTACAATTTTCATTCTTACAATGTATGGAATAAACTACATTACTTTGTTTTTCATTTGTTAGCCTATCTTTTGGATGCACTAATTTTTGCCTTAACGTGTTTATCGGTTTGAAATAAGTAGGAATTTTATGTTGCCAAAGGACTCTTTGTAATTTTTCAGAAACTCCTGCAATGTACGGTACTGCTACTCCTCTCCTTTTTGAATCTTGAGAATTATTGGTTTCATTCGCTATTCTTTCTTTCTGACATTTGTTGAATGACCACTGAGGGTACCCACAGTTAGTGAGTGCTCTCCTGATATGTTTTGACTCCTTTTCTCTACCTTCAGTGCGAGTTGGTATTAGTTTAGCCCTATGCTGGAGGGTTCTGATAACTCCTAGTTTATGTTGTAAAGGGTGGTTAGAGTCAAAAAGTAAGTATTGGTGAGTGTGCGTAGCCTTCCTAAAGACTTCTGTTTTTAGCACTCTGTCCTCTTTTATAATTACTTTACAATCCAAGAAGGCTAGTTGGTTCTCTTGAATGTCCTCACGAGTAAATTTAATGTTGAAGTCTACAGAGTTGAGGTGATCTGTGAAGGATTGAATTTCTTGTTTCTTAATTATGACAAAAGTATCGTCCACATATCTAAACCAGTGTCTAGGTTTTGTCCCCGGGAAGGATGCGAGGGCCTGTTTCTCCATCTCTTCCATGTAAAGATTAGCCACTATGGGTGTAACTGGTGAGCCCATAGCACAACCATGAATTTGTTTATAAATTTTTTCCCGAAATTGAAAATACGTAGTGTTAAGGCAGATTTCTAATAATTGGCAGATGTGATCCGGTTTAAGTTTGGTTCTTTCATGCAGAGAAACATCCGCCAGCAGCCTCGTCCTCACCACTGAGACTGCTGCTGGGGTTGGGACAGATGTAAAGAGAGAAGTCACATCGTATGATGCCAAAGTTTCCTCAGGTTCCAATATGAGGTCAAAGAGTCCTTTGGCAACATAAAATTCCTACTTATTTCAAACCGATAAACACGTTAAGGCAAAAATTAGTGCATCCAAAAGATAGGCTACCAAATGAAAAACAAAGTAATGTAGTTTATTCCATACATTGTAACAATGAAAATTGTAAAGAGCAGTACATTGGGGAGACTCAAAAAATTCTCAAAAAAAGACTTTATCAACATCGCAGGGATAATACTAGTGGGCCTCAATCGGCAGTACATTTGCACCTAAAAGCTAGCAACCACTCATTTGACGACAATGAGGTTAAAATCTTAGCGAAAGAACATAGATGGTTTGAAAGGGGGGTAAAAGAGGCGATTCTTATAAAACAACAAAATCCTTCATTAAACCGGTCTGGTGGGGTGAGGTTCAATTTGGATCGTTCATACAATAGCCTGCTTAGGCAAAACAGGTTAGGCAACTTTCGCAATGCTGATGAGGGTCGTTATGCTGATGAGGTGATACCGGGGGGAGTGGGGGTAATAGGCCAGTCGTTAGTCAGAAATGTAGGAACAATCAGTGGGGCCACAGGGAGGGGTCCCCTGCCCCCCCCCCCCACCCTGAGAGTAGGGACCTATCATAGCTGTGTCCGGCGCCACCATGTCTGGACATTAGGGATATATAAATGGGGCCGATACGACCAGGCAGACTTTAGTTCGCTGACGAAGCCTCTTGGATAGGAGGCGAAACGTCCGAAACCTTCACTTTTGTACAGATGACGGCTGAAGAAACCTTCTCATCGATTAAACACACATTCCATTCAAAATATAACACTGAAGCAATTTAAGATAAAATTCACCTTACGACCGACCGCTTGGAACGTATCTCGTTCTAAGGTGTGGGCGGGGGGCGGGCCGTCTGTACATAACAAACCAACATATTCCAACATAACAAAATAAAACCCAGTGACGTGCAGTCAGGGGAGGCAGGTGAGTCCGTGTGATTCTGATTCTCTCTGTCCCACGACAGCTAATTTTATACCCATTTTAATGTGTGGGAAATGCGTCAGGCTGAGACCCACATCAAGGAGATCAAAGGGCTTGAAAGACATGAAAGAGTTGAAAGGCGCACTTCCGCGTGACGCCACAAGGCCGTGCCTCACCTGTCATCATAGAAATATCAAATGAAAAAATACATTAAATAGTTATATTTATTTAGTGAGTTGGATGTTAAAGTTCTTTTCCATTTAACTTCACCATTTTTGGATTTTTTTCAAAATCGCTGAATTTTCATATTTACCATTGAAATACTAAGTTGAGACTAGCGGTGAGGCAGCAGCCGGCTGAGCCTCACCATGGATTGCACAATGACTATGCTAACTGTGCTGGCTTGCTATGCAGTGAGACCGCATTGCTGGCCCTCTGCATATCGCTATTAAAGTGTTCAAACACTTTTAGGATATGAACTAAATTTCTACAGTTTAGCTGGTGTATGTAATGTACAGTCACTGTACATTATAAACCATCCAGTCATTTTTTTCATGTTGCTTGGCCTTATTTTCTGAATGGAGGATTACATATCTAAATTGAAAGAATTTTCTAAACTGGACTTTCAATCGAAGCAGGAGATAATAATTAAAGGAAGACCAACACCGGACTGTATAGCTCACAAACGGAGAGGGATGGATGTAAATCTCCTGGCTTCTCAGCTTTTTGGCCCAGAAGGATCTCATTGAAACTATTCCTGAGGCGACAAAGTTGCTCCAGCTCGCGCTCTCTGTTCCAGCTACTACAGCATCAGTGGAGCGTTCCTTCTCAGCACTGAAAAGACTGAAAACATACAGTCGGAACAGGACTCATCAACGACTTTCTTCACTGGCAGTGATCTCCATTGAGACTTTTAAAACTGAAGAAAGATAAGGCTTCTACAAAGAAGTTATCGATGCCTTTCTTCAGAAGGAGTGGCGCATGTTTTTTTTAAATTATTTTTTCTATGCAACAGTTTGTATATAAAGAATGCTGACAGGACATTTTCAACCAAACACATTAACTGTTGCCAATCAAATGGTGAATAAGATACTCTGTAGAGTTCATATGTTTGTAAATCTGACTGTGATGACGTCAGTGCCTCACCAGCCATGAACCTCATCGCACGTCACTGCTAAAACCATGACCAAAAAACAAACATGACAAGAACTAACAAACCTTATAGCATCTAACAAAGATCACAGGTCTAACAAACAAACAATGAGCTGACATCAAGTGGTTGTGAGTCCTTTTATACTCCTAATACCATGATCAACAGGTGTGCCACCCCACAGTGCCACTTAATAGTCACAAACAGAACGTGACAAGTGCAACTACGAGCATAGTTTTTCTCATGTTTCCTCCTCCTTTACTTGACCAATAGTGTTTTCCTATTAAGACTATTATTGTTGTTAGTTCATAACTGTAAATTTTACTGAGCTTATTGAGCAATTTTTCCCATTAAAATGAACTCTGATAGAATTCATCAGTGTCACCGTCAGTGACAATGACAATTTTTGTGTTAAAAAAGAAACAAAGAATGGATTGCTTTGTGATTTTTTATTTTTTATCAATGTTTATTATTTATTCTTTTTTTCAATGGAATCATCATTAAGCTTTTAAAAGTTGAGGACTTTGGCTGCAAAAAAATTAAAGATCATCATCAGTACTTTAGTAGAATCATATTGGTGAATAACAATAATTTTAATCAAAGGATTTGACTACATTTTAGATCAGTTTTGCTTTGAATGAGGTTTGCCCTCTTGGGAGTGAAATTTCTGTCCATATTCATGAGATGTCAAGGGTTTGCATTATTATAACATCGAAGCAGTTTGCCATTTGTGCAACAAATACGTGCAGATGTCCTTGCATTTATCGGCAGTGCCATACAAATGCTAAGCGAGCAAGAGGAATGTGTGAATGGGCTCGTTTGAAGCTGTAAGGTTGGTGGGTTCCATGAACATCAAAACTCCACTTTCATATATTCATATATGCAGTTTGTTGATATCCTAGCAATTAACAATGAGTAACTCACTGTCCCATTTGCCTCCCTAATGAAAACATGTTTTGAAACAGGTTAGTATATTTGTGATTATTGGCGCTCTTCATGCCTTAAATGGCAATTAACAGACATTATATGGCATATACCCTATGGCAGCCACTCTGCTTGTCTTTGTCAGTTTACGACCGAACTAAATGTTTTTAGAAATATGCAAGCTCAGAGAAAATATTGCACCGACAAAGTATAGACTAAAATGGCTGGTCACAAGGAACCTGGAAAAACAATGGATGAAACTAAAGTCCTTGCAAAGGCCAGGTTCAATAAAACACAGAGAATCTTCTTCTTTTCCTTTCGGCTTTTCCCATCAAGGGGTCGCCACCCCAAATCAGTGTCCTCCATCTTTAGAGGTTTGATCCGCATGTTTGTTTTGGCCAAGCTTTTACGTCGAATGCCCTTCCTGACACAACCCTCTGTATTTATCAGGGCTTGGAGACTGCATAAACGAAATATTAAAAGTCCAATCAGATGAAAACAATGATCCAGAGCAATATTGAATAGCAAAAATACTTTCAAATGAAGATTGCGGCCTGGAAAATCACACTTGAAGCACAAGAGTGAGCAAGGTCAATAATCTGGCAATGACCAGGCAGTCCTTATACACAGGGCAAGACTTGATGGGGAAATGTGGTACAGGTGCGGCTGCTGGAGGGAAATACTGAATCTGAAGCATAATCAAGACAGAATACTGTATGACACTCTTTCAGTGAGACTCTTTGCATTAATGTATTTTTTTCTCTTCAATTTAATATAAAAGTATGTTTGGCTTCTTATTACTATTGACAGATTTCCTCATCAATGTGTGATTGCATACATACACTCTTTCAGCGATTTCTTACTTGATTCAAAATAAAATTGAACATATCAGCACATTTCTTTGCTCTTGCGTGTTTTAACTATTAGATATCTGAATGAGCATAGGTTTAATGTGTACTAATCACAAAGATGTACATTGAGATGACACTCTCCTGATATGTTTTGAGTCGAAACATATCAGGAGAGCACTCACTAACTGTGGGTACCCTCAGTGGTCATTCAACAAATGTCAGAAAGAAAGAATAGGGAATGAAACCAATAATTCTCAAGATACAAAAAGGAGAGGAGTAGCAGTACCTTACATTGCAGGAGTTTCTGAAAAATTACAAAGAGTCCTTTGGCAACATAAAATTCCAACTTATTTCAAACCGATAAACACGTTAAGGCAAAAATTAGTGCATCCAAAAGATAGGCTACCAAATGAAAAACAAAGTAATGTAGTTTATTCAATACATTGTAAGAATGAAAATTGTAAAGAGCAGTACATTGGGGAGACTCAACAAATTCTCAAAAAAAGACTTTATCAACATCGCAGGGATAATACTAGTGGGCCTCAATCGGCAGTACATTTGCACCTAAAAGCTAGCAACCACTCATTTGACGACAATGAGGTTAAAATCTTAGCGAAAGAACATAGATGGTTTGAAAGGGGGGTAAACGAAGCGATTCTCATAAAACAACTAAATCCTTCATTAAACCGGTCTGGTGGGGTGAGGTTCAATTTGTATCGTTCGTACAATAGCCTGCTTAAGCAAAACAGGTTAGGCAACATTCGTAATGCTGATGAGGTGATACCGGTGGGAGTGGGGCAAATAGGCCAGTCGTTAGTCAGGAATGTAGGAACAATCAGTGGGGCCACAGGGAGTGGTCCTCTGCTCCCCCCAATCTGAGAGTAGGGACCTATCATAGCTGTGTCCCGGCATGGCGCCGCCATGCCGGGACATTAGGGATATATAAATAGGGCCGATACGACCAGTCAGACTTTAGTTCGCTGACGAAGCCTCTTGGGTAGGAGGCGAAACGTCCGACACCTTCAAAAAGTACAGATGACGGCTGAAGAAACCTTCTCATCGATGGACCACTCCTGTACGACTGAGAACTTACACAGACGTACATGACTACACTTAATACAGTAGTTGTACAGTGCAGATACCGTCTCGGCAACATTTCCTGTAGTACTGTACAGCTGCTTTTTTTCATTTGGTGGCCGCCTGAGTCCGAGCGTGTGTGTGTGTACACAAATTGACTAACAATCACTGAAACGCCCATCTATCAATTTTCTATCCCCGATACAAGCGAGAGTAGTCACGAGTTAATATATGTAAACAAGCAGCCATTCACACAGTGCTTTATGTCGAACAATTTCAAATTTTCACTTTTCACATTCCATCACATTCCATCACTCGTAAAATATATGCAATGCTTCCTTCATTTTTCTTTTTTCTACCAAAGAAAAAATGACCCCAGGACAACGTTCTATAAAACATTCTTCAATGTTGGAAATTGAATATTTTACCAAGGCGATGATCGCTTAAGGCAAGCCTGTAAAAAATGTGTATTATTTTGATGTCGAGAGTGAATATTATCTGAGCTGCATGCAGCAGCCTGGATATGATTTTTAACTCCACCCGACCCCATCCCTCATAAAGTGGCGCAAAAAACATAAAGCAACAGGTCAAATCACAGACATAATATCATGCTGGAGTTTTAATACAGAGCTGAATGCATTTTGTCTCCAATCAGTTGTCTTTATTATATGGTCAGCCCTTCAAACTGATGACATTGAAAAAGAAAAAAAAAAGAAACTAACCTGAACAAGAAAACAAATTGACATTTACCTTAGAATTCACTAGTTTGCACTTAGTTTTATTTTTGATTCGTTTAAATATATCATCACTTTTGAAATCTGCTGTAAATGAGTTGGACAGATACCCCAGAGTATCCTTACGAACTTTTTGTTTTAAAAAAATTGGTCGTGAGCTGGAAAACAATGTCACATATTTTGTCCAAACTGTGAGTACTATATTGGTGACCAGGATGGTGATGGACAATGTGTTGTATGCACACAACTTGGAATAAAACCAACTCACTGAAGAATGGAAACTACTTCATATATTTCTATATCTTCTTCAAAGGGAAGATTATGTGCATTGTCTGAAGTCAAGAGATGGCACATCTAATTCTGACACTTTTGAAGATATTCGAAATGGTCAAATGCACTGCAATCTGAACAAAATTGGAGGCCCACTTGACTGTAGTCATGGATACTCCTTAACACTCAAATGTGATGGTGTGCCTGTTTTCAAATCCTCACTCTTTGGTATTTGTCCCTTATATGGGATTGTAAATTAACTTCCTTACCTTGTGCGCAAAGACAATGTTTTAATTTTTGGCTTGTGGTTTGGTGCTGAAAAGCCAAATGTCAATACTTATTTTAAGCCATTCATTTCAGAGTGTCAAAAGTTGTCAACAGAGGGCTTTGAGATAACAAGCAATGGCACTTTGAAACAATGTAGAGTTGTGGGTCCTCTCATGATGTGTGATTCAGTAGCTAGGCCCATACTTCAAAACATGACCCAGTTTAATGGCCAGTATGGATGCAGCCTCTGTTTGCATCCTGGTGAACAAGTTGAGAAAGGAAATGGCACAGTCAGGGTGTACCCATACAAAGATGTTCCACAGAGGGAACGCACTTCAGCCATATGTGATGCAAATGTACCAAAAAAACTGTGAGGGGTGTTAAAGGACCCACATGTCTGATAAATATTCCACATTTGACTTCATATATGGTATGCCTCCTGATCACATGCATAGTGTACATCTTGGAGTGGTTCGCCATATGGCAAGCATGTGGCTGGACAGTGATCACGACGAAAAGCCATATTATATTGGCAATAGAGTAAACGAACTTGATCAACAGCTGTTACTAATCAAGCCTCCTTGCAATATCACAAGAGTGCCACGATCTCTTCAACAGAGGAAGTTTTGGAAGGCGTCAGAATGGCAGAATTGGTTACAGTTTTATAGTGTATTTGTACTGAAAGGAATTCTGCTAGACTAATAAAGGCAAATCCAATCCAATCCAATCCAATCCAATCCAATGCTTTACCAGCATTGGTTATTCCTTGTCACATTCATGTTCTTACTTTGCAATGACATTATTACAAAGGCGGATTTAAAAAAATGTAATTTAAAATATATATGATTATATATTGCAATATGTTGTAAAATATAAAGACAGATCATTCCATGTGAAAAATATAGTGCAATATTTTGGTCTCAATTGCAACACTTTTTAAAATATATTTACCAATATATACACATATATGGACGATGCATATATTGACTTATATTAAAAAATACAATTCAACGTCTCATATATAAAAATATATTATTGCATGTATTTCATATCTTCCAATGTATTGCAATATATTTGCGTTTCGTATAAGGGTGGGCATTTTGTCAGAACAAAATCTTGCTGTGTCATTTTTATGACTGGTATTGTTGCAAGTAAACAGACGTGCTAGTTCACATAGAGACACATACTTGTGTTCAATGTGAAGTACATTAATTGTTTTTCGCATTTTGCAAGTAGAAATGTGTGTCGATTGCCATACCATAGTGTTACAAGCTTCTCCGGTTAGTCCATTGTTTTAACGTGGTAACCAATTTCTGTCGTGGTGGATTTTTTTTTCGCAATTTGTGGGCATTTTTTCTTCTTTACTGTCTTCAGTTGGCTCATGGTGAGAGGTGCAGTACATCATGTACTGATATATATCATCAAGATCCATTCACTTCCACATTTATGACAGTTTCGAGGCTTCAGTGACTCAATCAATGTAGGATGAATTGGGACAGTGTAATTTTATTTGACCAAAATCAATGCTTGTTTCCTCATGGTTCTCTGATGTTGACAGCGTGTTTAAGTCAATTTTAATTCTTAACGAAGGGACAACGACAACTTGGTTGCCATCTTCTAGCATTTCTGTCACGTGGTACATATCTCAACAGTGACCCGTTTGGGAGGGTTTTTACAGTTGTTGCCTTGTCAAGACAAATGAAAATGATTGCATATCTGCTGTATTTACTTCAGTGAAGCGAACGAAAGGAGACATTGTAATGTTCCTTTCTCCAGTCTCTTCGTCTGTCGATCCACCTGAGTGGGCCCAAGCACCTCTGCAGATATATATGCTGGCTGTGTGATAAATTCAACTGCATAAGGACGGTGTTATGTGGATAGCTTTTCATGAGGGCCTCCTTGCACACGAGGACGTCGTGTCACGTTTGACCTATTTAAAATGTTACACTTCATCGCCACCTAACACTTCGGAACATCTCATTCCAAGGCCTTGAATTAGCGGGTGTCAACACCTCGTCATGATTCTACTTTTCTGCCTATAGCAAATAAATGCATGTTGTGTTGAAGGGGAGATAAAAAGAGATAATTTTCTTCTGCATATTTGTGTCTACGTTGCAGCGCTATTTAAGTGTGCGTGGATGTCAGCATCATGTGTCGAAAAAGTCGTTCTCTTCCTCTGAAAGCTGTGAATGAAAATAACTGAAACATGGGCAGAAATACAGAGAGAATGAGAGTAAAAAACATCTCATGCTATGTTATCCCTGCATAAACCTGACAAACCACCCCTGAGACTGATCTGGCTTAGCATTCAATGCGGTTAGGGGCTTGTTTGGGCTTCTATGGTTACAGCAGCCTGGCTAAGTTGCCATCATAATAGTCCAAGCACAGTGAATCTCCAGAGAATACTGGCTGCCTGGGGGTGATGCTTCTGTCTCTCTGTCTGGATGCTGAAAGGACAGCAGTGCATCTCTGAGCTGGACACTCCAACACCCCCCCCCCTCCCCTCCCCCTCCCTCACCCCCACCAAACACCAAGAATGAGGCTTATTAATTGCACCGATGCTGCCTGCACACAGACATTGTGAATTCCAGGCGTGTATCCCAGAATGCAATTAGACCTCAGCCACTAGATCGAGCGACACATGTCTCCCTGCCTCGTGCCTGGTCTGGAATTACAGTCATGGGAGGGAGAACAGAAAGAAATTAGCATGGAAATTAGCTAGATCCTAAGCCGTTGGCGTTGCATGTGGCGTGAGTCGGTCGGTTTGTTAATGTTCAAAGTGAAAATGTATAAGGACTGCTTAGTTTGAAGACAAAATAGTGTCTAACAAACTCCAAACCTGATGACGAGGTAAAGAGTGACCACATGCCAGCCTATTACAGCTGTAGGGAGAAAGACCAAGTGGGATAGTGGTACGCTACACAGAAGCTTGGAAAGAAGCCAAGTGAGAGGAAAGCATGTAATGTATGCACTATATGCAAACCATGGCTCGAAATATGAAATAATTCAGGATAAGAGAAAGAATATGGAGTTTCACTGATCAAAGAGTGCCTTAAGATTCACACTAAAAGTGTAAGTATGGACAAAATCTGAAAATAGCAAATGAAAAAAAAATCTGACCTATCGAATTTGTGTGCGTACACTCACTGTCACGGTTTGCAAGGTGGTGGTGGTAGTGGACCCCAAAAAAGCAGACGGGGAAGGCGCAGGGTGTATTTGACAAATTGTATGAAATAAAGTCAGCAGGAAAAAAACTCTCAAATAACAAAGTCATTAGAACAGAAAGGTCCAAAGTAGCTAACAAAACCATGAGTAAATGTAACAAGGTGATACAAATCTGACAGGGTGAAACTAACAATGACCCGACACTGAATGGTCATGCCTGGAGTCCTTTTAACTGCCACTGATTAAAATGACAAACATCTGTGCAACTGCAGGTCACAAACCGAAATATGACATTCTCCTGTATGTCATGTTTTCCTTGATAAATTACTGAACTTGAGAATTTGCACATACTGCCCTCCCTATGGCTAAATCTATGTATATATGGTCCATTTAATCGCAGTACTGCCCATATTGGGAGCCTTTTACTGAGCGAGTTGCTTGTTCTGTAGCCACAAAGGGACATAAGTCTTCTTGTGCCGGTCCCAAGCCCGGAAAAATACAGAGGGTTGTGTCAGGAAGGGCATCCGACGTAAAAGCTTGGCCAAAACAAACATGCGGATCAAACCTCTAAAGATGGAGGGCACTGATTTGCTGTGGCGACCCCGTCAAGGGAAAAGCCGAAAGGAAAAGAAGAAGACTGGACATAAAACTGAATTAGTCGTGTTTGCTAACTTTTTATCAAAGGTGTGTCATGACGACATTGTTGACATCATACAATAAACACAACAAACAGGACAAGCGAAACAGAAGAATAAGAATGTGGTCGGGTTTAATTCAGACATACATGAGTATAATTTCAATATTTTCAAGAATAGAAGAGACAATAATGGCACTTCACCGCTTTTTTAAAGAGAGTTTACCGTCCCCCACTGTGTGTTGTTGGCCTGTGTTGATCAGGTGAGTTTTTGGTAAACTCTGCAGGCTTGGAGATAGCTTTGCAGCCCAATCAGCACAGCGCAGACCTTTCGATTGCCTCAATTAAAGACAGCCTTGAGCCGCTGATGACTGAAGGGCAGCATACACCTTCCTTCCGTCTTTTTCTCCTCACTATCTATCGACTTCATACTTCAGGCTGCCGCCTCTGAATGCTGCCTTTCCTGATGCTTGCATGAAGCACGCATGTGCCACTCCATTATCCGGGCTTTGATGCTAAATACTAACATATTTAGTATGATAATCCTCTGCTTCATTATCTTTCGTCGCTTATCATGTAGTCAGTACGATGGTGCTGCTTATTTTGGCCAGAGGCGATCTGGCCTGCAGGCAGTAGGGATTACTTTCCCCACTGCGTGTCAGCTCATGTTTACCGAGGCCTGAAAACCGAGGGTAGATCACAGCATTTCATGATCCGCTGGCCATACAACAAATCGAGGCCGGGAAAATACTTCTCTTTGTGTCAACAGCTATTTCATTCATGGCCGCCGCAGTATGGAGAAGGAGAGACATGGGGAGTCTACCACGTTAATACCATTTTTCTTTCATTAGCTGACTATATTTCATGCTCATGGTGTTTACTGCCATTGTATACAATGCAAGCCCCTGCAATGACTGTGATGTCTGCATTCCTGCACCAAAGGCATCCTTGCACTTTCTATCAAAACTCTTATGCTGTAGGAATTCGCTTGGTTACACACTAGCTGTTTTTCGAGAAGGTGTTCAAATCATGAGTGAGCATATGAGTTGATGATTTCATGTGCTTAAAAGAGACTCATAAAAAAGATGACATTAAAATAGGCCAGACGTATTAAAATAGGATGACAATAGAAAATGTTTCAACACAAAGTGAGGCAAATTATTTACCCAAACATGCTGTATCAAACTGCCTTTTTTGCACTCAGCAGCAAGCACCCTGACAAGCATGAGAGCACTCTAAAGTGCCGTACGTACGGACAAACATCTATGTTTTATTGACACCGCTGACTTTTGACATCAAAACACCACAGACAAGACAATATAAGACATGTCCAGATTTATAAAGTGCTTTCACGACAACGTCAGCTGTAACATAAACTGCAAACTCAGTTCAATAAGACAGTTCAAAGCTGTACAGATGATAGCTAATAGAATCAGAATCAAAATCATCTTTATTGCACTAGTACTGTATGTAGAACACACAAGGAATGTACCTCAAGTAGAACACGCTGCACTGGTATAATAAAAAAGACATGCCAAATAAGTATGGAGGACACTAATAAAGGCTAAATAATAGGGCCATGACATTTATCAATCTGTGATAGGCACCAAAAATCCAAATGTATTTTGTTTTGGAGAAGTCTTCAGATTGCAAAACATCACGGCAGACCGTTTACATTGAAAGGACAACCGACGCCCCGGACAAGTTGTGTCCATAATTTGTAAAATCGCTTCAAATGACTTCTACTGAGCGTATTTTATAAAGATTCCACCGCATATCGCTATATTTTACGTTTTAAGCATTGAATATTCAGGAAGTCTTGTTTTTGAGTTGGTGACGAGTCCTGACGTCACGACACGGAAGGAACGCCGCTGACCGAGAAAGGACACACAATGCATTTTGCGGTACTTTGTTTGGTCGGAAAACTTCGTGTTGATCCGTGTTGATGGCGAAATTAGAAGGAAAACACATAAATAACGTGATGGTGAATCGTTGTGTGTTGCACCGAGACAACTATTTGATATTCACTGACAAAAATTCCCAGGAGACAAATCAACCCATTTCCACGGAGCTTTGTCGCCATCTTCTGCATTTTTTGGGTGCTACATTTCAGTCCAGATGCCTCAAAATGACATGGAATAAATTATTTAATCGATTGCAAACATGTATGCTTTCCTCTTCAGAACTATTTCAATCATATTCATAACTGGATGAGTAACAAGAAAGCATGTTCTCCGAATCTGAAGCCATTGTTATGATTCTCGAGCAAGGCAAGACATCTTCGCGTGACACCACGAACAAGGGGGCGGGACCTTCTGAAACTGGCCACTTCCGGGTTCAATTTGAAGTTGTTTTTAGACACTTTAAGTCATTTTTATTGATATTTTGCATTTGACTAAAAATATCCTGTGTGTTTTGGGTATTTTAGATGCTATAAAATTTTTTTCTGATGTCAGTTAGGAAACAAAAAAGTGACGTCGGTTGTCCTTGAAGTAAAAGTACTGTACGTAAGAAGCTAACCAACAAATATATAAAACATATTCTATTTAGTATTTTTTTTATTCTTATTTCCTCAATAGTTTCAAAGAATTTCTTGCAAACATATTTCTTCTTTTCATAAAGCAAAAACAGACATGTTTTACTGTACATTTTGTATTTTGATGTTTGTTTTCTTTTAGAGCTGCAATACAGTTTGGTGAATTCTAACAATGTTCAGTCATTTATTAATTCATCAGTTCATATACAGTAAAGTCTCGTTATATCGATATTCAAGGGAGTCAGAAAAAATATCGATATAACCGGGACTATCGATATATCCGACCCTGTTTGCATGTAATTTTCTCCGTGCATGCATAGAAATAGTATCGATATAACCGGGACTATCGATATATCCGATATCGATATAACGAGACTTTACTGTAATTTCCAAACACCGGCATATATTTTTTCAAAAGTATCTGATTTCAATCCCACAAGAGTATCTGGGTATTATCTTTTTTTTGAGGGAATGCAAAGATCCTGTGCAGATTAGAGATTGGATTGGATAAGCCTTTATTATTGTCACAGTGGAGAAATTTACATTTCACAGCAGAACGGTGATGAAAGTAAGAGGAAAGGAAGAAGTAGAAAAACAAAATACATGAGCTGCTGTAAAGGCAGCCACCCTTGCGGCACCATTTTGAAGTCAAAATAACAACAAACTAAATAACAAATAATGTGACAATGCAAAACACACAGACAGTCTTAAATCTTAAGCACTTTCTGCACCCTCTTTGTTGCATGAAGCAGTCGAGACGAAAGAGGAGAGGATCAAAGCCTCATTTTCACAGTGGATCAATGACATCATGGTGGAATGCAAATTATATGTGTAAAAGTCCAGTTCAAAAGTAATAATTTGACAAAGTAGATTTAAATTATGACAAAATATTTTGCTTCCCCACCTACCATCCAGCATCAAAATCAATCGTGGCCATCAATATGTTTTCACACTGCCGTGAATGCCCCATCCTGAGTACACCTGTTCCACGTCCCTCAATAATCATCAACGCGGAACACCGTTGATGGTAGCCTTAACACGGCTCATTGCCTACATCAGGGCCCACGTTCGACGCTCACTTTTCCACACACCGAATGATATCTTCAGGGTGCAGGGCTGCAAAGGCGGGATCATCTTTAGGTGGATAAAGAGCGACTTTGCCAGTCGTAACCCCTCTGGATTAACCGCTGCCTTTTCTGCACTGATAAGGAGGTGATCTGCACATCCTGCGAGGTTCATTGTCGGCCAATGAAGATCAATGGGTGACATTGTGCAACATTGTGTCAGTGCTTGGTTCCTCAAATGACTGATATGATGTGGATACGAGAAGGTTCTTTGTGAAGAAATAACAAAAGGAAGTGACCGTATGATACTTAATTATACTTTCTCGAGTCAAATCGGGTTAAACTGTGCAATAAAGTCAGACTGACCACAAACTAATTGGTTGTCAAGTGATGTGACGGGGGAAAAAAGAGATTTGTAGCCTTTTATTGAAAATGTGAGTTCATCGAGTCAAACCGAATTCAAACCTTCCCATTTAAAATGACCCATCCTTGAAATTGTAGATGCAGTATAATCATTTCCTTTTTTAAATATAAAAGTGTAATGTGATTGGCTTTTTTGTAAACCATAGAAAAATAACAGAAACAAGTAACTTTATTGGAAAATTGCAATTGTATTCAGCATATCATTTCTTAAAATGCACATTCCACCATGACGTCTCTGATGCACTGGTGAAAAGGAGGCTTTTATCCTATCTTTCATCAATAACTGCTTCCTGTAATAGTTTTTTTCTTGTACTCAAACATCATCGAGTACATGGGGAACGTTAAGATTTCACAATTGTCCATGTTTATATGTTCCAGTTGTGTTTATTATTTTGTTTTGTGTTGACTATGATGTGAAGTGCTTTGTTACAGCTGCAGCTGTTGTGTAAGCGCTATATAAATTAGGATGTATGGGGAAAGAGATGCCAATTTCACAGTAAGATCAGAGCATTCTCATCAAATGGTGAGTATAGTTTTTGCTTTTTTGAATGTTGCTGTACCGTTGACCACTCTGTGTTTGGGAGCCTTTTATTGAGCGAGTTGCTTGTTCTGTAGCCACAAAGGGACACAAGTCCTTTTGTGCCGGTCCCAAGCCCTGATAAATACAGAGGGTTGTGTCAGGAAGGGCATCCGACGTAAAAGCTTGGCCAAAACAAACATGCGGATCAAACCTCTAAAGATTCAGGACACTGATTTGCTGTGGCGACCCCTTGAAGGGAAAAGCCGAAAGGAAAAGAAGACTCTTGGAAGGTGATGTCTTGACACTACAAAGGCTCAGGTTAGGACAGGTAGTGCTCCAGCAGAACAAAAAGTAAAATGACTCCGCATGCGGGCCTTATTTTGCAGTAATGATGAGCAAATTAAATTATTTTCATTGGGACTTCTGCCAGCTGGGCCTCCTTCTGTTCGAGAACACAGTAATCTTTGGGGTGAATACAACGTTGCCAGCACTCGTGCCAAAAAAAAAACCTCAATGTTGCAGCCTGTTACTTTATTTCCCCTTGAATGTCGTATTTTCCATCAGCCTGTATCACAACTTGCGATGCTCTCCGCTCTTGCTGGCAAACCGAGGTGGTTTGTAAAATATACACAATTTGTGTTGTACGCCAGAGTGGAGAGTCACACGGGTAAAACACTCATTTATTTAGCGTTTGTGTCCTACGTTTCATTAAGGTTTGCAAAAAAAGATAGAATTTAGTGCGATGAGGTCTGGTTCAACTCATGGTGGGAAATACATTTTATGTAGGTTGCTGGTTGATAGCCAATTTGTTTGTAGTATTAAGTGGGTTTTGTTCATGTATGTGTATGATTGTCAATGTTGTTAGCCACCATGTCTCCGTTTCATGAATCCAAAGGGCACTTACATATTCTATGCAGAAATACCAAATAAACGGACTCCCACTATTTTTTTTTCTATTTGATTGTGTGTGTGTGTGTGTGTGTGTGTGTGTGTGTGTGTGTGTGTGTGTGTGCGTGCGTGTGTGTGTGTGTGTGTGTGTGTGTGTGTGTGTGTGTGTGTGTGTGTGTGTGTGTGTGTGTGTGTGTGTGTGTGTGTGTGTGTGTGTGTTTGTGGTATACCTGCCACATTGATGCACTCAAAGGAAAAATGACTAACACCATCATTCTGAGCTGTTGTGTATTTCCACGGACAAAGCAACAATCCGCCGACATTTTGCCTAACAAGCCCTCAGTGTTAGATGAGGTTGTAATGAGATCGAGACGAGCCTGAGCAACTAATCTGATATTTCACCTCGGCCAGCGATGAGAAAGATATAAAAAAACGTATTAGGAGTGGGCACTAAGAGGATTAAAGTATGCAAACGGATGTGTGCCGGCATTTTTAATCCACTGGTGCTTAACCCTATCCAGCTGCCCCGAAAAATGCCACGCAGTCAACAATGAATATGTTAGAGCCATAATGCTTTTGATGTAGCATTTGCACGCAAATACTGTTGTAGTTTCCCAACCAGCAATGATGACGAGGTGGTAGGCGAACATCAAATGTTGATTGTCGCAGTGATTTTGTGTGTGTGTGTGTGTGTGTGTGTGTGTGTGTGTGTGTGTGTATATATATATATATATATATAAACATCTGTTTTGGCCATGAAAAATAACATTAAATTAGGGAGCACTGAATACCGCAGCTAATTACAAATATGTTCTTCAGTACTAGCAGCGCCATAAAAAAACAAAACATGAACTTGACTTCAGACTAAATCCTTGGCAAAGAATCTCTTTGACAAAATGTGTTTTATTCTGAAATTGCTTTCAACAGGCTCTTTGCTAAGAAAATTTTAAAAAACATGTGTGTGTGTAAAAACAAGTCTTGAGCAACATACTCAGATAATATTGTCATCTGATGGTATTGGGATGGTATGGTGTACCTGGGTTCTCCTGTATGAATTATGTAGCACTGCTTGGAATCCCTAATTTTCAATGAATGTGGTGATAATAACGTAATACGTTGTGCCTTTTGCAAATAGGCTGGCAGCTTTCCAATTGCTTCCTTGATTGTTCTGTGGCCAGTCAAATTTGTAAAAACTAAAGTGTTTCCACACGTCTGTGTTTAAATTAGAAACTACCCTAGACATGATGGTCCCATATAAACAAACGTCCACATTCACAATTGTGCACAATTCAGAATCTTCAGTGAACTTAACAAGTGTAAAATCGGCAAAAGACACAAACTTGAAACACAAAGACCAAGGCTAAGCTTCTAAACCAATTATAATTCTTTTTCAAACACTCAATAACAAGGCAACATGTCAAACCAAGCAAGGAAATAATATGGATGTCAATACTTGCCTCCCCCTTATGATGTGAAAACAACAAGTGTTCCAACCTTCTCCACTGTGTGAAATTTCTCCACTGTGAGACTAATAAAGGCATATCCAATCCAATCCAATCCAATCCAACCTTTATCTTTAGTCATCACCAAAAAAATAATAATAAAAAGCCCTTAAAATACTATATATTTTAAAGGGGTTCATTTTCGTGCTGAGATCATTTATACATACAGACATGGGAATAAAAGTGACAATAAGCAGCCAATTCAAGCGTCCTCAAAGAACATTATACCGCAGTTACTAAAACATGACCCAAACTTCTCACCTGAAAATAAATGTTCCGACTTAGTTTTCTTAGCTAATGTAGCGACGCGCAGAGGACTCCAAGGTGACACAATGCGGGAATCAACCCTTCATAAAGACGAGAGTAATTAATGAGGATGTCAAATACCAAGCGCATCCGTGACTTCATTTTTCTTCTTAATTGGGAGATCATTTGGAATTTGGATTGAAGCAGATCACACGTAATGATGATTGACATCTGTTATTCTTGCGCTTGTCCCCACTACCCATTGTTATGAATATTCTGCCCTTCCCTGAGGCTACCAGTGCCTTTTTCACATCAGTTTTTTGTCAAAGTAGCAGAGAAAAGATCACACTCGGACATAAACACACGCGCACGCACACACACACACACACGCGCGCACACACACACACACACACACACACACACACACACACACACACACACACACACACACACACACACACACACACACACACACACACACACACATTCCTATTGATTTTGGATTGATTTGAAAAAAAATGTTTTGTTGACAAAACAAGATTACGACTGATTTTAAATGATTTTTGATCCAAAACACTTAAGACAGCTGAGGTCAAAGAGCCAAACTCAACCATTGCACCTTGAGTGACATTTCTTTTTTAATGTACCTTTTTGAAGAAAAATAATGGGGGGTGTTTGGGGCGGGGGAGGTTTGTGAATGTCTAAACAGACCTCTATTCGTATTTGGAATCACGACTGTTTGTGCGTGTGTGTGCGCGTGTTTGTGCGTGTGTTTGTGTGCGTGTGTTTTGTGTGTGGGGGGGATGTGTGTGTGGTGGGGGGGGGGCACACCTACAACTGGCAGACCTTAGCAGCCCCGTGCTGAGTTTTGACTTGCAACTATGACATAATAGCCACCTATCGTATATTTGCATTTGCTAACAACCGAACAAAAGGCTACCAAATAAAAACAGAGTAAAGAGACCTAAGGCAGGTGGCAAGATTCAAAAGTAACCCCGATTAGCAGCATTCCTGATCAACAGGTTTATTTTTCACGTTTCGGATTTTTCATTCATTCCACGTCATCCAAAAATACAACTTAGAACCGAAAACATTTAACATTTCCCAATGATACTGCATAACAAATAAGTAATGCTATCAATACAGTGTATAGCTAATGCCAGCTTGTTTACGATGCTAACACCAGAATTAGCTATTTAGTATTGCTAGCACTACTTTTTTGCTGTGGCCGAATTCTTCTTCATCACACTTAGGCACTTTCATGATCAGGTCATTATGTGTGGCTATGTTAGGGAAATAAAGCTACAATTCAACCTCCCTTGCCGTTTCAACAATGCAGAATGCAAAATATTACAGACGTGCAGTGGGAAGCTAGAACAGCTGCAGCAGTAACCGAGCCGGGTGACGACATACTGTAATTGGCTGCTCTGTGAAATAGAAATGAACTTTTATTATCAAATTAGTCGTGGTGAATTAAAGTACTGTTGTTCATCCTGTCTTGTCATCTGTTATTCAGTTCGCTTGCACCAACCATCTTGCGGATTTTATCAGGACAATTGAGTCGCACAATCAATCAGGCACGCATGACAGCGTATGACAATAGCAATACCGTAAGGAATATAGTACAATATGTTGAACAAATCCAAAATATGCTTTGCCTCATGCTGTCCTTGTCCTCACATTCAAATCTCAGACACAATCCTCTTCAGGCATAGCACACCAGATTTTAAAATTACTTGTTTAATGTCGGTGGCACCCGAGCCCTTATGAGCATCGTAGTGACAATTTGCACCTTTGCAGATGGCCTGTTCCTCTCCAGCATGCCTGTGTCCTCCACAATTGTGTCATCAACTTGCTGCAGTTTGAGCTTGATGTGCAGCTGGAGCATCTTTTAACCAGGTGGAATCTTGTCATTCGTGCTCAGCACTGTCTTCCTTCTTTCCTTTCTGTGCAACTTGTGATGATGCATCCAAATAAGGGTGACGAGATAGAGTGACTCTCAATGTTCTTCTTTCGCCTTGACTCATAACAGTGTCATTACTCTTAGATGATTACAATTGATGGTCTCCGCTGGATGCCTCATACAGCTTGTATGGCTAGTTTGGAACATTTCGGCCACTGGTTTTTTTTAAATGGCAAAAGGAAGCATTTGTTCCATTTATTTGCAATATGATATATCGATTTGCCATTTCCCCCTTGAATTTATTTATATTTTCTAAATGGATGGAATCATATTTTATTTTATCACAATGTAAACTATTTTATAAACTAAATTTCCCTGCAATTGGCTGGTGACCAGTATAGGGAATACGTTGGTTTAAATTTAACTGAAATTAGCTTCAGCTAATGTGTGGCCCTGAAATAAATGCATATGCATCCATAATTGCACTTAGGATATACATCCCATGTCATTATTATATATTAATACATAATTATTCATTGGAGTGCAAATGTGTCTCAGAATATAATATGCATGTACAGTTATATATGGAATGACAATGTTATTGCACATGAAATGATGGCAGTGAACCACAATGTGTTACTACAAAGCATATGATATTGCCTCTCTTCTGTTATTGCTCAGTGTATGAAACAGTAACAACGTTTGTTGGAGGGACAACTGGGTAAAAGTTGTTAAACACAACATATAAAGGTATTTTAATGTCATCAAACCAGTGGTTCATTTTGCAGACTACCATATACCAGGATGTAATTCATACATGCCACTTGGAAGACATGACTGCAACATCCGTTTATCCAAAGAACCTTAACTTCATGATCTGTTTTTAGAACTTCACTTTCTTCAGTACTGCCATGCATCGTCGATCTTCTACCATCCCAGATTCAGACAAGCTCCAATGAGGATTCTGTGCCCCAAAGGGGTCTTGGTGATTGTGCACCAGCGGCAATTTCAATGTGGGAGGGTGAGAAGCCTCAGGGCCCTGAGAATGCTTAAGTGTGATCATAGACCAGCGGGGATAAACCCAAGGCGTTTTCCCATAGACTTTACCAAATACTTTACTAAAACCTCCTTGTCTTCCATGCTGAAGCTGTCGCTGCAGGCCAAAGAGTCAACTCCTGCTTATTTAGTGTTTTTTTTGGTTTGCCATCACAAGAATCATCTGGCATTCACGGGTGTGTTCTATTAACAAGGGAAATCATAAAGTTCCAGTCTACAGATCCCTTGTCTGAAGCAGTCAAGTATTGTATGGCAAAATTTCCACAAACTAATAACATGGAGACTACAGAGACTCGTGGTTTTATCCACACACACAATATATCTCTATCTCTATCTCTATCGATGGATGGAGAGATAGATAAATAGATGGATGTATAGGTGGTTACATAGATAAATTGATTGATTGATTGATTATTGAGCTCAGAGTTTTGATACGCCATTAAAAAGTACAATGAAACACTCTCATTATCTGGGGATAACAGCCCTCCCTGATGGTCGAGATGGGCCGACCAGGTCTCCTCGATTGTCATTTTCTAATCTAGTGGATTTGTTTGGATATCAGTGCCTTCCTGTTCTTTGTAGCAGAGCCAGCAAATCTATTTCTCTTCTATTTGATTTTCTTTGATCTTCTTGTTTGATCTTTGTGGGTGTGATTTATTTGTAATGTGCATTGAGAGCAGTTCTAAGCATCTTGACGTACTACCCATCTCCTGATTTAGCAACTCAGAGACAGACAGAATGCGTAGCTTAAAAGCTCTCTTTCGACATCTTGTCTCAGGCTCGGGATGCAACCATTAGGATGTTAACCTCTTGTCAGCGTTGCCTATTGAGGCCCTGTTGAGCTCATCTACCTATTGGTCAGTACTGACCCAACTCTTCGATGTGCTCATCCCATATTCTATTCAGTTATTTTTATAAAACGAAAATGACAATAAACATACAAGTTTACTGAATTCAGAGGATTAATATTGAAGGGCTGTTGAACTGATTGAAGTTTTTTTCTTCACTCCCCCCCCCCCCCCCCTATGGTCCTGTATGGCATATATCCAAGCGGGTAGGCAGCTATTTTAGTTTGACGCCAGATCTTTCAGCATTTCACAACATAACAGTGCTGAACCTTTCTGTTGAAGAAAAATGGCATTCTAAGTTGTATCTTTGTCTTGGGCACCTAAATATTGCCACCAGCACCCACTACTCTGTGACACAATGAGTCAGACGACTGTGTTACGTGACATGTGCATTGAAAGATTTTTTCCTTGTTTTATGGGCAAAATTGGCATGGAAGTATAAGAATCATCATACATGTGGCAACACTGAGCAATTTTTTTTCTTGGATGAATAATAATTTTTCATCCTAAAAATGCAGATGCTCAAGGCAGGTTCTGCATGGTGTCTGTGCATTTTATGTGCTGCGAAAGATCTTGAAAAAGAAGTTATACCTGTAAATGCAAGCACAACATATTCATGGCTTTTTGCTTTGATGCACTTATTAATACTCTCCAAATTCCTGCAGGGAGCAAGCCAAAACGTATCAAAGATGCTGAAGTGGAAGTAAATTTTTCTTTCACATGCTCGGTGATAGTTTGATGTTGTCCTCACCTCTGTGTATTTTCAATCCAGCGTTGCACGTTTCAGATGAAGAGTGTTGGACACGTGGATCTACATCTTGTGTTGGTTGCATCTCATGTTGTCTGTCACATTCGAAAATTCATTTTCACTTCTCCTATGTGGAGCTGCGATGTGTTTCATGCCGCACATTTTATCATTAAACACAGTACAGAAGCTGCGGGCCAGGTGCTTTATCTGTAGTTGCACCGAAGCACGCTTGGTGCCAGAGATGGAGAACATTGAAGAAGCAATGTGGCAGATAAACACTTCAACGAGGTCGGCTGCAGTCGTCGAGGAGCCTCTCGCTGCCTGACCCGTCCGTCCGTGGCGATGAATAATAAATGAGCGGGACTGAGGAAGTTACCATTTGTAGACTGTTTCCTGATGAATGATTTCCAGCTCCATTTGGTCTGTATTTGCATGGGAGGTGTACATGTCGGAAGGAAGACACATGGCTGTTGCTATAGAGGCGCCTGGAATACTTTTGTCTGCTGAGCAGGCAAGTATTCTAATGTTATAATCAATGAGCTTGGCTGCTCATAAGAGACCGCGCATAAAACTGAATAATCAAAGATGGGTGTTGGCTGTGGCGCGTGAGAATACACTTCAAATAGAATGTGTTGGGTTGTTATGCTAATAAATGACTTGTCTGTCGCAGCAGAAAGTCTAATTTATGTTTGTTGCATTCTGCAATGCTGTTTATTTTTAATAGCATTCATTATGAGGCATCACTTATTTATGCAAGCTGGTGGACATAAATCATACACATTATATGTTAATGGAATTTTACCCAAGCAATGTCATCTATATTTGACTTTAGACCTGATGAAGCAGCATGTGGCGCACTACCCATGGTTATTTTTCAGGCCTTTATCTAGGTAATTGTATTTAGGACACTTTATTAAAATTGTAACAGCAGTATTAGAATAAAACAAAATATTTGTTACATTCATATAGAGTTCACTCCTCTCTAGAATGTCCTAATTTTGGGGTTTATCGTCCAAGGATTTCATTTAATCTTTCATTTCTTGTCGCGACATCCACTTACTTCGATCATAGCATATTTTCTTTGAAGCTAACGTTTTCTCAAGTGAACAAAGCTATCGGAAAGTGATTGACATATGTTTTGTTGTGCAGATGTGTCCTGGTTACATGATTTAAACAATAAATAGCACAGAAAATCTATGAACTTTCAGACTTGGGTTCGGCCTATAAAAATTACTTTTTAACGAACATCAATCAAGGGTCTAATGCCGGTCTAACACAAGCTACATTTTGAATCCACAGTACCGATTTTCCCTTCAAAATAATCTCCTTAGTCTCATGCACCTTTGCAGCAGGTGTTCATGGTTGTTTTGCTGAATGGACCTTGCAAGTAGCTGGTGACCACTTTAGGTTGCAGCCACCCTTTCGTCCAAAAAATCCACTGAGATATGCTCCACTTCACCTGTTGAACAAAAAAAAGCTAAATAATGGGGTGCCTGGGTCTTTTTTGCTTTCTGTGTCTATACAGACATTTTTTTACCCCTCTCCCCTGAAACAAAAAAAAATGGAAAATGTGCCAAAAAAAGGACTTTTTATTTACTTTAGTTTATGAGCAAAAGGTTCGATATTGAAGTAAGTGTGTGTCTGCAGCAGTGCTGGACTGTTTGGCCTTCATTGGTTGATGAGGTGTTTTTGTCCATGTCACAAGTTTGTTTCCAACCTTTGACCTCCCTCCCAACCCCACTTTCTGGCCTCATCATGCAAGATGTGTTGAAGACTGATCTTTTTTTTTCTTCTTCTTGAGGCAGCCTAATCTGGGCAGGTTTTACAATGATGTCTGATCTCTTCTGGTCTTCTTTACAGTGGCATCAACCCACAGCCTCGCCTATTCAAACGGCATGATTGCTCGGGATCCATAATCACCAGTGAAGCACAAGTTGATTAACATTTAATCATTGTGGAGAATGTTTACGCTATCATTGCAATCTCACAGCAGATGTGTGGTCTGATACACTGTACCAGGGGTGGCCAACTAGTCTGAGACTAAGAGCCACGTTTTTTACGATGTTACTGCAAAGAGCCACATCATACACATGGGCACACATGAACATCAGCCATTCCTCACAAACACAGACCTCTGCTCAGCCAGATTTATTATAAATATCACATTATAAATACAAAATCAACAAATATATCAGAAATTGACTCCTAGAGTAGTAAAACCATAGGCACATTTTCAACAAAGAACACTGTCTTAAACACACAAACTCAGTTCAACCAAGTCCACAAACAAAAATATAATCATTTATAATCGTGTTTTTCTCTGACTCTGCATGTTGCTTAGTGGGACTACTGGCATTCCTCGTCTTGAACAATCCTAGGCGGGACAGTTGGACATCTGCTACCATTTGTTTTAGTTTGTCGTTTTCAAGAGACAAGATTTTAACAGCGTCCCTGAGGCATTTCTTAACACACTCCCCTCCATTGTATGGCTTTTTAGCATGTGTAATGTTCCAAGCCAGTTGATATGATGCGACCGTTACGGTCTCTGTGTGCTTTGTAAATTTTCGGAAAAACTGCTGCTTTTATGTCTGACTTTTCAAAGTGACCAACTTGTGCTTACGAAGTCGATGTTAGCATGGAGTGAGCTAAAGTGGCGCTGAAGATTTGAAGCTTTGAAATGCGCTAATGACGCCTAACATATAAGGCTGAATGGCTTGCCTTTACGTTCAACAAAAAAAAATATAAACTCTACCATTCTGTTAAAAACGTCCTGTATTCATCTTCATATTTTCGTTTTGCTGTGCATTTTATCCCTGCCATTTTGAGAGCGAACTTGACACAAATTGTTTACGACTCAAATGATTGATGTTCATCTCACGCACATGCATGTTGACGTCACCTGGACAGCTTGCTAATGTATTTTCACGACTATAAGGTGCACTGAAAAGTCTTACATTTTCTCCAAAATGTGCAGCGTGCCCTATGGTCGTGAAAATACGGTGCATAGGGAATGAATGCCAGCGCAAAAAAACATTTTTGACGCTTATCATGTGAAAGCCCCTTAAGAGCCGCGCGAAATCAGCCAAAGAACCGCATGAGGCTCGGGAGCCGCAGGTTGGCCAGTCCACTATACTATGGTCATCTGTATGCAGGTACTTGTTCAGTACTTTGTAAAGGTATGTTATCTACTGCTGACAATGTACCTCACACCGGCTAACTATATTTATGACTTACACTTGACATGAAAATAGGAAACAAAATACAAACAGTTCTACGTCGGCATCAAATACGGCGCCGCGAGAGTGGCTGCCTTTCCAGCAGCTCCTGTGTTTTGCTTTTCTACTTTCATTTCTTTCATAACTTTGCTGCTGTGAAATGTAAATTTCTCCACTGCGAGACTAATAAATGCAAATCCAATCCAATCCAAATACCAAACCAATCTAATCATAAAGACCCCTTGATTATTTTGCTTCACAAAAAAAAAAAAAAAAAAAAAAACTTGTTTTAGCTGCAGTTTAGGTGATTACTGACGTGAAGCAGCATATCATTAACCATCCATCTTCCCATCTTCAACACCGCTTCATCCTGAAGAGGGTCACGGGGAGTTGCTACCCGAGTTGACTTCACACATAAGGCAGACTATAAACTGAATCGTTCGCCAGTCATTCACATATAAAGACAAATGACTGTTCACACCCACACACCGTCACTGAGTTGGAACTGAGATCCCATGCTGCTCACACACAAGTCCGTACCATTTTAACAGCACATCAATTACACTCTGTTATCTTTGCTCTGAAGTTGATGTTAAAATGAGTGACTGAGACTAGTTGAGCTGGTGCAGCGGAGTGGGGTTGAATGTTGGAAGTTCTGCTCAGTCTGCGTGTAATGGGAATTTGAATGCAGCATTTATAATTAACTGTTTTATAATTCACAGTGTTGACCAGTTGCAGAGAAGCAAAGTTGCTTGCTTGTGCGCTGCACTTCAGTCTGTTATCTGAAGGAGTCGCTGTCCAAGGTGCTGAATCGGAACCTCCAAATAAATCTAATCATAATTTACAAAAACTTTTCTTATCTTGGTTTTACGGGACAAGACATGCACTCTTCAGGTTTTCCGGTACAGGTCAGTGTCTGTGAGTTCAAAGAAAATGCGAGACGGGTGAGTGGAGATTAACTATTTTATTCATCTCGTTGCTCATACCACATACACTCTTGGAAGCTTTTTATTATATACATATATTTCTTTTTAGCAACACCCTTGGGACATAGCAGCATGAAGGTATCAACACATTATGTATGATTTCCATTGGAATATGAGTCCTATTTTAGCTATTTAGCCTTTATTCTACACAAATGGAATTATTTAACGTTGTCCTGGATTCCCAAATGTATGTCTGCATCATTCTTTATCTCTGATTCATCAAACATGCTTTTCCTGCTCATTGGAAGCCATCACGTAGATGCAGACCGAAATGTGAGGCATCTGGAGAATAGCTGACGGCCTAAGTCATCATCCAGTTGACATGTAAGATGTTGGCTGCAGGGCAAAATTTTTTTTTTCAAGTGGAGGGGGTAAGCTTGGGCAGAAAATCCACGGCGACAAGTGATGATCTTAAAAGCAGGTCGTTTTGTTTGTTTGTTTGTTTGTTTGTTTGTTTATTTTTTTCAAAATTTCATCGACCAAGCATGTTGATGAAAAGCACAGTGGTCTGTCAAATTTATTTACATTCTCACTCACACTGTAAAAAAACTGTTAGATTATTTTACATATTAAAAGTACATGGATATGTGGTTATGTGGCATAAACAGACTGACTTACCATCTGTCTGTAAGAAAACATCAATTCGTATGAAAGTTTAACATCATTAATACTGCATTTTAAATGATGCATTCAACTGTGAGCAATGAGACAATCTTTTAGTATTTAAAGGGAGTATCCCTTAACGCTAAATAGTGTACACATACATTGCCTTTGGTATGTACTTGATCAGGAATAATAATTAATTGTATTTTTTGTGCCTTTTTGTGCATTTAAGGACACCATATAAATATAGACAAGCGTTCCAATCACAAAAATAAGCAGATACACAAACACAGCAAGGTTAAAATTAAAGTAAACAAATGCATCGAAGGCGGTGAATCAGTGGTTTGCCCATCAACCTCGCTTTACAGAGGTCATGGGTTCAATCCCCGCACCGTTCTCGATGTGTGGAGTTTTCATGTTCTCCCCGGGCCTGCGTGGGGTATCTCCGGGTCCTCCGCTTCTTCCCACATTCCAAAAACATGCATGGCGGGCTAATTGAACACTAAATTGTCCCTAGACAAGAGTGTGAGAGCGGATGGCTGTTTGTCTCTGTGTGCCCTGCGATTGACCGGTAACCGGCACGGTGTCCCCTGCCTATTGCCTGAAGACAGCTGGGATATATTCCAGCAGCCCCCATGACCCTAGTGAGGATAAAATGGTTCAGAAAATTAATGAGCGAATGAATATGCATGGGAAATGTTTACAGGTCATAAACATGAAGCAATCAGATGAAAGCTGGTAAGATTCATGGTAACTGACTGTGTGTAACCTAAAATACTGCATGTTGGGACCATGATAAACCAAGGATCCCTTATTATGCCCTCCCTAGGAAAAAAAACATTAGCAACCTCGCCAACCTGTGATTTACTTAATTACTTCTCAATGCGATTAGCACAGTAATTCCTTCAACCATAAAGTTGAACATAATCAACAAAAAACAGGATTTATGATTTGGGGAAATGCAAGCACACGTTCCAACTGTTCTGGGGTCTACCTCCAGTCTCGTAAAAGTTGGATTAGAATTATGAACCTTGCTTAATTGGCTGACACTCAGCTTGCTCATAATTCAATGATGAGTGCAGTGGGAACATGAAAAAACATTGAAGTTATTGGTTTTGAAAGGCACACGGATGGTTGTTTTCTTTTTTGTTGTAGTTGTTTTTTTTTTTTTTTTTTTTTTTTGGGGGGGGGTCTTGCGTGTGTCTTCACCAAGGACTAATAAAGCCCACTCCTAACTTCATTTGCAAAATGCTTGCGGGTTTGAATTTAAATGAAAGCCAATTAAAATCACAGCTTGAAAACGAACACAAGTTGGGACTGGCTGGCTTCGCTGTAATGAGTTGATTGTAACTATAATGCTTTGTTTGCGTTTGGCATTTTTCTTTCCACGCATGTAATGGGAAATGCGCTATCCATTCAGAATCTTCTGGAAGAACTTTGCTGCTACATTCACCCCCCCCCCCCCCAAAAGGTGCACTCATTTCAGGGCTTTTCATTGACCAGTGAGCTATCGTCTCTGTAAAGATTGAGGCAGAGTGACTTTTCCTCCTCACCTGCCCACTCAGATACGCATGTGAAAGTGAAATGTGAAGTGCAAGCAATCCCTCATTCACTGAGCAAATGTAGGACAGTAAATAATACATGAAGAAACATTCACATCTAATCAACCGCAACTCTCCTTTTCCATCGATATATCTTTTCTTTCTGTTCAGTGCTGCCAACCAGTCAAGAAACCTTACATATTTCAAGTTGGAATATGGTACTTTGCATACAGGTGGTCACTGGTTTATGGTGGAATTATGCTTTTCTTTTTACTACTTTCTCTTTTGATTATTTTATATTCATAGCCTATAAATGTTTTTTTTTATATAAGTACTGGCAATTCTGACAAAATACATAGTATAGACTACAGTAAGTTGAATAAATAGATGCCTTAGGTATGAAACTCCATTCTTTAGACCTACTGTAAAACATTTAAAGTTAAAAACCACTCATGCTTGGTGATTTATAATTTTATGCTAGGAAAAGTGAAACATATGTAGCATGTTAAAAAGATGAGCATTTAAAGAGAAAAAATGTCAGAGGCTGTAGATTTAAAAAACGCATTAACTTGCATATTTTATGGTAAAACATTTTATAGGTAAGTTGTCACTACATGATAAGATTTTAAATACAATGATCCATTTGCTGCACCACCAGTGCAGGTGTAAATTGTTTTTTTTGTATGACATATTATCATTAAAATAAATTGTTTTATTTGTAGACTTGTATGTGTTGAATATTGTAAAACATTATGTGCACAGTTCGTACATGTTTTGTATTATCATTATCATCAACAGCTGCAGCTGTTGATAAAGCGCTGTATGAATTGATATGTACAGTATTCTTTTATTGTATTATCACCAGCAGAAAGCACTGTATCGCCACTTAAATATGTTGCTCTGGAAAGAACAAAGCTCAAAATGGAACTTAACGCAGGAAATCAAGTCATGCATATTTGTTCTGGCGACTTAGTAATATATGATACAATAAAAATATTAATCAGTAATCATAAAAGAATGGAACGCAGAGCAAAAAAAGTAGCTGTATTTAGTTTTTATGTGAAGAGACTAATCACATGTTCTGTTTTTATATTTTAATATTAACACCTTACAACTTAGCTTCAGCCTTTGAAAAGTTTACAAAAAATCTAATATATTCAGTCTTTTCAGTTATATAGGCTGTATAAAGGTGACTATTTGACCCCGGAGAAGATTTTTACATCAACAACAAAAAACGGCAAGTTTGAATTGAACAACACATATGCAGTGAGCATTTTTGCAGTTGCGCAAACCCTGCCGGCAATAAAGCTGGAGTGTGTTTATAACACACAAACTGTGTGTGTGTGTGTGTGTGTGTGTGTGTGTGTGTGTGTGTGTGTGTGTGTGTGTGTGTGTGTGTGTATATGTGTGTGTGTGTGTGTGTGTTGTGTGTGTGTGTGTGTGTGTGTGTGTGTGTGTGTGTGTGTGTGTGTGTGTGTGTGTGTGTGTGTGTGTGTGTGTGTGTGTGTGTGATAAAGCCAACCACCGACTTATCTCGCTTGAACAAGCGCCTGGGGAAACTGACTGTATTTCAAAGTCCACTAAAAGGTGCTTGCAGCGGCATAGCGAGCGAGGAATGCTTTATGAACCCCAGCTTGTTGCTTACCGCGCTGACCGCCTCAATCTACAGCATATCACCGGGCCTCGCCCACATCATGCCGTTCTCACTTGTGTAGCTTACATTTATAACAGTCACCTTCAGCAATTACCATGTGAGGTCACCGCACCCACGGTCAGAAAACAGTACAGTATCACAACGGGAAATGAAGATGTGCGCCACCCAAATATTTGCTTTTTTGTTTGTTTTGCATGGAAATTAACTTGCCGGTGAATAGGCAAAAGCGGGCATGTAGCTTTGAAGCTAATGGCAGCGCAATCCACCAACATGACTCCCGTTCGCTGCTTATCCAATGCAGCTCAGTGCTGTAAGTTCAGTACATTATGTGCGGCAGCCCACTCCTAATGTGATTCTAGTGAGGCTGCAGGCAAACTGGAAGAAATTGTGGCTAGCCCACTTTCTCTTCTTCTAGTAACAGCAACACAGAGTCAAGGGCTCACGGCGTGTTTAACGCAAAAGGCATCACCACACCTGGAGCTGCAATAACTGCAGTGTGGGATTCTCTACAGCTATCCGTTTTGGAAAACTACTTATACAGGGATGAAAACAATGATATGGGCATCACCTATTGACTGAAAGTGCTCTTGGATATTTGTTACACGCATGTACTGTACATGTTACTTCAAATTTGGATCACAATATTACACAGAACACCTGTGTTGATGACATACGGCTTTGTCATTTTTGGTTTTAAAAAGATGTGTTATTCCACACAAGAAGCCATGATGTTACGACCAGTGTCAAGCACTGTTCGACCTGTCAACGTGTGTGGTTGGTCGATATCCTACCAACGATGGTGTGTCCATGTGTGATTAACCGCCCCCCATCCTGCCCCGCTACCCGCCACATCTAGCCATAGTCATGCCAGAGTCAGGGGGGTTCTATTAAATATGGTAATACTTACATAATGTCAATGAATTGATTTCTAGTCAAACATTTATTCGCCCACCTTCGATGTTGTTAGAATAAATTGCTGCAGAATCGATACAGTGACATCCAATTTGACAATGATTCAGAGGAATTAATGCATTCTGTTGTCATTTGTACAAATTAAATACAATGGCATCTACCAGAATATGCTTTACTGCGCTTTGACCACGAATATCACAACTTGCATTGAGTTTCCTAGTCGACATTCTGTCACCAAACTGTCAAACGCACTGGGGGTCGTGTCAGTGAAACCAGCCTCGGTCCGGCATGGGCAGCATGGTCTGGCAAATTCCCAAATCCAGTAAATACAGTAAACTAGAATTGCAATTTGAAATCAAGATATGCCAGTTTCCATGCCAAAGCAATTCAACCGTCTATAAATGCCAGTAGGTGCTAGTGCTCTTTTTTATAAGCACTGTTAGTCCTATCAGTCCAACAAAAAAACGGAAGTTGAAACCTACCAAAATGAAATAACTAACTAAACATAGCTTAACAGAAGAAACCCTGTTCCTTTTTCATCCACAGCGATCACGATACGGGAACACTAGAATGTGTTTTCTAAACTGCAACTCTTTACTTTTTGATTGAAAATAAAAAAGAAAAACTCTTTGCAAGTGAAACATATCACCCTGACATTGTTGAGAGCGATGTGCTTGGTATTGAAGCTTGTGACTTTCTGGCCCCTGAGCCAAATCATTCCAAAGTGATGTAGTGCCTACCTTGATTGGACCTCTGACCGTAGCTACAACCTTGAGTGATATATCATTCAAAATAACAACACCTAGAAAGCACACTTTTTATCAAAGGCTTAAATGTGCGATTCCTACAAAAATCCAACGAGAAAGTTAATTAAATCTTAGCGATTTATGACTAAACATCCCTGCATTGCAAATTACAAGATTATATTCCACTTCACTGCGGAGCGATTGGAGAGCTGAGAATGCCACCTGTGTCGTCATATGGAGAAAGCTCGTCATTCTTAATAATTCCACTCCTGGCATGGAGGCGTCTTGTTAAACATTCATGCTCGCAACTGTGCCTTCCCCCCCTAGAGGCCATTTGACCACCAATGCTATAACTCGAAAGGAAATGATTCTTCTCAGACATTAATATAAATTTGATATCTTTGCTGTCAGCTGTTGTCTCTCGGTTTCATAATGTCTGTCATTAAACTTGCTTTACATAGTGTCAATGGTGCTGACATATTATTTTTTTTGCTAGAAGTGGTTTAAGAAGTGGAATCCATATGGTAAATCAGGAATTCGAAATGCAATCCACAGATAAACTGAAAGGATGTCATATTGTCGTCTTCACATTGTGTTGACAAATGAATCAAAAACAATGTTCAGTATAAATCATTCAAAAACCCCCAAAGGGGCATCTTGTGTCTGTGTACTTTTTCCTCAATTATAAAAAAAAAACATTGTGGGGACTTTTGCAATGCATTTCCTCCTAGATTCTAAAGACAAGCATGGCAAGCTGCTTGAACACAAATTACAGTATCAGAATCAGAATCATCTTTATTGCCAAGTATGTAGAACACACAAGGAATTTGTTTCCGGTCGAACACGCTGCACTAGTATCATCAGCAAAAATATTGCAAAGAGGCACTATACAATTCCATTTGGGCTACTGTTCAAAGAGTTAATGGCTTGGCGGAAGAAGTATCCCTCTCGGTGTGAGTGTGAGCACAGGCGTTTTTTCCTCTTTGCCTGCCCTGTGATTGGCTGGCAACCAGGACAGGTGTACCCCACCATTTGCCCGAAGAAAGCTGGAATAGGCTCCATAAGAGAAGATAAGCAGATCGTAAAATGGGTGGATGAATGGAGGATGTATACAATGCCAAATGAAAGATTCAACTCAATTTCATTACACAAAAAAGTTTGGGTCTACATTTTTTCCGTGGTACAGTCAATATCAGTAAAACCTGAGTTGGCACAGTATTTAAGAGTACTGTAGTTGTATTGGATTGGATTGGATTGGATATGCCTTTATTAGTCTCACAGTGGAGAAATTTACATTTCACAGCAGCAAAGTGTGTGTTGTAGCACTCTTTAGTAGTTTGTGTGTATGTGTGTGTGTGTGTGTGTGTGTGTGTGTGTGTGTGTGTGTGTGTGTGTGTGTGTGTGTGTGTGTGTGTGTGCGTGCGTGTGTGTGTGTGTGTGTGTGGGTGTGAAGGGGGGTGCATGAATGTGTGGGTGCGTGTGTCCGTGTGTGTGTGTCAAGTCAAAGTCAGCCTTATTGTCAAATGCTAATATGCATGACATACAACACAGATGAAATTAATGTCCTCTCAGACCCAGACCTTATAAGTTGTCTAAAAAGACATACAATTGACAATAGACAAGACATGTAATTTCTGAATGTAAAGTGAGATAGTGTCGTATGTAAAGTGAGGTAGTGTTGTATGTAAAGTGACGTAATGTAGTCATGCAAAAACAAACAACAAAAAAAGGGTTGAAGTGAGGTCTTGCAGACAAAAAAAACTAGAAAGAAAAAAATTGAGTTCAGGATGATAGTACAGCGTGTACTCAGTGTGTGTGCGTGTGTGAGTGTACAGTACATATGTTAGAATGTTGCTTCTAGTTGTGAACTGAATCTGAATCTGGCATCTTTACTGTCTTTTGTGACAGTCTTTTTAGTAGATTTCACATCACTCACAAGATGTTTGCAATGGTCACATTTCCTAGTGTCTATGTTTTGGGAGTTTACACATTATTGCGACACACAATGAAGAGATCCAATGCTGCTATCGTTAATGTTCTTTCGACTTTCCAATCCTAATGATCAACCCAAAGTTCACAAAGCCTTTATTCCTCCCATGAAAAAAAAAAGTTGACAGTGATTAACTTTGATGGTGCGCTTCGTTATGATTCTTGGTTGACGGTATTTCATGTCAACAGTGCTCAGAGTTAATTAGATCTCTTTTTTCTTCAATGATCAGGTTTGTACCATTAAAATAATCCTCCATTAGTTCTGCATATATTATTTAATATTTTCCAAATAGATACTATACGTGTCTCAATCCACTGTCCAATTCACCCAAGCGTGAAGGGTATCTCACGTCCATAAAAGTGATTGACATTTCTATCAAACCCAAAGAAAGTTGCACATCTTTTTCTTGATCTTTTCATGTTTTTTATAGAAATTGTTCATAAACTTTAAACTATCTACACACCTTATGTTTAATTTCCTGTTTCTTCCACAGCTGCAGAGGTTGTTGATGCACGATCCATATGCCAATGTAAGATCTGACGGACGAGGAAAGGATAACAAGGTGTGACAGTGCTTGCTACGGTAATGCAATCGATGCTCAGCATTTCAATAGCTTTAGCTGGAGGCCAGTTTTTTTTTGGGGGGGGTGCTTTTTGGGATGCTTAAAAATAAAAATCTGCACTTTGCGATGGAACCATAATGAAAAGTAGACAATTTATCGTCAACAACAGCAGCAAAGCAGATGTTGCTCGCCTGGAATATATTCTATTGATTTTGTGGTGGCGAGTCAATGGTTTGTTCTGTTGTGCTGAAGAGAAAACAAACAAATAAAAGTCATAATTCTTTCAACTTGTGCTTTTTTGACGGTTAAATAGTTTTTAAAAGGTATTGTTGAACTCTTTGTCCTTTACTGCAGCACAGAGTGCATTCATCAATCACGCTCGCTCTGCGAACAACACAAATTAGTTCTTTTGATTTATAAGAATGACAGCTGGAAAACGCAAGATTACATTTATTTCCCTTCACTTTCATATTTCATTGAAAACAACATTATTCTGGAAGGTCAGCATGGTGCTAAGAGATTGTTCTTTCAAGTGTAGAAAACTCAAAAGGAAGTAAAGATTGATTGTAAACTATGTTCTTCACCTATTTTGTCCAAGATATTGTAATGCAAATTATTTCAAAGAAAAATGCAAAAATAATTATTTTCAAAATACAATTCATGATACGTATTTCACAATAAAAGATTTTTTACGTCTTCATCAGAATCATTCCATCATCCTGAGAATGTATACATCAATACAGAGAAGTGTATTAAATGTCTCCTTCATTTTTTTTCATTGTATATACAATATGTAATGATAATTAAACCATTCCATAATTTAATCCTTTTGATCATGTATATCTATATTTTGTCTTCTAATGGTCCTATTACACAACAATTGCATTTCCATTCCATCCACGTATGATCAAATACACCCACAACACATTTCTAATAATAATAATAATAATAATAATAATAATAATAATAATAATAATAATAATAATAATAATAATAATACATTTCATTTATAAGCGCCTTTCAAAACTTAAATACAGATGTTCCCCAACTTACTAACTTTTGAGTTACGAAAAACGATACATACGAACATTTTTGTGGGTACTGTATGTCGAAAAATGTTTGGACAAAGATGCTGGAAGTTAGATTTTGTATTACGCAATTTGGTAATTACGTGCCAGCAATCATTAATGGCTTCCTAAAGACCCGTACTACAGTAGGTGAAAATTTATTTTACGACTGTTAGAGCGTCTGTGTTTTCATACTTCCCCATTCAGTGTTTGACTTCAGCATACATTCCATACAAAATATAGCACTGGAGCAATTTACGATTACATTTACCTTACAAACGACCGCTCGGAACATATCTCGTTTGCAAGGTGAGGAGCGTCTGTACCGGTAGTTGATTATAAAGGGTCTATAATTGGATTTTTTTTCTATTTCTGAACTATTTAAAAAAATGTCATAAATATCATCTGAAATGCCAACTACCATATTGGGATCACTATTTGGCAGGTTGGGGGGGCATTCACACACTGTATGGTAAGTTTATGTTGTATTTTTTAAATGTATTCCATTTTTTCCCTAAATATTTAACAAGTGTATGCTTCTTCTGGATGGATTCAGTCAAGAAATTTCAATTGAAGATATTTACAAATGGGAACCCTCTGGAAGTGTTTCGTAATAGGGTCATAACGATTATTAGATTGTATAATGACCCATAGTGTGATGTTTACTTTGAACTCCATCCTTTTGAGGAAAGTTTATTAGGGGTTGAGATGGGATGTATAAGAGAGAATCAATCGTCAGTCTTCATTTAATTCCTAATTTCGCCATGATTCTCATCTCATCTCATTTTCCGTACCGCTTATTCCTCATTAGGGTCGCGGGGGTTGCTAGAGGCGGGGGACACCCTGAATTGGTTGCCAGCCAATCACAGGGCACACAAAGACATACAACAGTCACTCTCACACTCACACCTAGGGACAATTTGGAGTGGTCAATCTGCCAGCCATGTATGTTTTTGGAGTGTGGGAGGAAACCGGAGGACCCAGAGAAAACCCACGCGGGTCCGGGGAGAACATGCAAACTCCACACAGGGAGGCCGGACCGGGACTGGAACCGGCGACGTCTGCACTGTGAAATATTAAGAATTTTGTTATATGTAACATGTACAGTGATACCTCGGTTTACGAACCCCTTGGCTTATGAACTTTTCGGTTTACGAACATTACATTTAAGAAAATTTTAACTTGGCATACAAACTATTTTTCGGGATACACACAGAGCTGGCACAATGAGTGATGTGTCGTTCGCGAACGAGCCCGTTCTCCCAACCAGAAAATGGTGACCGACTGTTTTGTCCTCTATTCCCCGCCCCCAGTCTTCGGTTAAAGCCACGTGATTGGTCAATAACGCTGCAGTGATGGGCTGGGGGTTACAGAGAGAGAGTGAGAGCGTTCTCCCAAAAACAAAATGCCGTCTTCGGTGAAAGCCACGAGATTGGTCAAGAACGCAGCAGTGAGAGGGGTGGGGGGTTAAACATTAAAGAGTCAGGCAGACAATAGAGAGAGAGAGACAGAGAGAAAACGCACACACACACACACACGGAAGGGAGACGACAGAGCTTGAAACAAAAAACAAAAGTGAAATGGTGAGAAAATGGATAGAAAACAGTGAAATTTGGACTTGTTTCAACTTTGATAGTTCAAAAGCAGAGTATAGCCTGGATGGTTAAAATATCCCATCAATCAGGCTCTCAGCTAAACAGAACACAATTGATGAGGAAAAAGGTAAAATTATCGCAGAGAAAGCACCTCCAAGCGATCATTCCTCAAGAAGCCTACATTCCTCAACAAGTGTTCAATGCTGATGAAACCGGCCACTCCATTCCATCAAGCCATCAATGACTATCACAAAGGTAAATAAAACGACTTTATTGTGCAGTACAATTTATTTCTTTAATTATAATACCATAGCATATTTATTATACATAAAATAAGGTATATTTTGTGTAGTTTTAAGCCTTAGAAAATTAGAAAGTAGAAAATTGTGTTTTATGGGGACCTGGGAATGGATTATTCTCATTTTAATGGTTTTCTATGGGAAATTAATTTTTGGGATACACACTTTTCGTCTTACACACTCTGTCTAGGAACCAAATAAGTTCGTGAGCCAAGCTATCACCGTTCATTAAAAAAAGTTGTTTTGCTTTTTGTTTTTATGTTGTTGGTGATGATGAGATAGGACTCTCAGCCAGCTTCATGTAGCTTTTTATGAGCAAAACACTTGATATGGATTTTCTCTGGCGAGTGTGCATTTGAATCAATTTCTTTGTGAAGTTGGAAGAGAAAGTGCATTGAGGAAACTGTCGACTGCTAAGGGAGTTTCATGAAGCCCACAGATTTTTGCCATGGTAACAGTCAGATGGTTTTCTTGTTTGTATGGTACTTTAAAATGCAGCCGGGTGGAGGTCAGTGAACAGACACGCAAACATATGAGGCATCACACAAAGAGCACGCGGGGTGACCGATCCATCACCTGGATGACAAGCAGGATTGTCTTTTAAGCTTTCCCGTTGTAGCACACATAAATTAGTCTCGGCCAAAGTGGCATCAGTCAATGATTGCTTTAGGTGGTGATTAGCGACGGAGCACAAGCATTTTGAGAGCAGCAGAAGAGATAATCCCCAACAACTGAGACAAGACACCTGTTAGAATTAGTTGATACCCATGCTCAAAACATCCTATGTTATTTCATTTGTACTTATTCTTATCAATTAGTAAGTCCATATATGTATGTAGTTTAGTTATTTGTACATGTTAATTAGTATACATATACTCAGCTTGTACTTAGTATAAAAACCTACCTATCATGTTTCAGTCTAATAATAAATATTCATGATTGTATCTAGCAGATGATAGGTCCTTTGCAAAGTGACATCACTTCTGTTGTCTATGTCTGAGGGAGACGAGCTCTCCCCCTCTCTCTTGCTCTTGTCTCTCTGTCCCTTGGCTTCGCTTCTCCCCTTAGCTGCCTGAAAAGAAATACTTTTTGAATATCACCTTGCTTCCTGCTGATTTAATATTGAGACTACACAAATAGAGAGCTGAACCAGGAAGAACAACAACGCAACAACACCCACCTTCACCTCCTCAAGGTGACAATGTTGACTTTTTGCATCAGGGGGAACTTTGAAATGTTTTGAGTTGTGATATATGGCATTTTAGGACGAAAGCCTATGTATTTTTCTCATGGTCAGTGAAAAAAATGTTTCATTGTATGATCTCGAAATGAGACCAGAGAACCAAAAACAACCAGACAATGAACCATCAAGACGCTCACCTTTCAACAACAAAAATTATCAAATAATTTCATGGCCCAAACCATTTAAGAAGGAAGAGCACATATTAACTTTGTAGTTCTCTGAAGATTTTTCTGGCTTTGTGATGTTGTTCATGTAAAAGGTAGAACAGAATTAGCTCGATTTACTCGAAAATTGAATGTCCAAAAACACGCGCAAACTTGATTGCAACTACAAAACAGATGGAGGACCGCAACTACAAAATTGTGATAAATTGACAGTTTCATTCCGTGTTGTAGGAAGAACACATGCAAATAGATGAATTTAGCACGTACAGCGTGGCAGGCTGATTTTTAATCTTTTAAATAGCATGTCTGAAAACCAGCCATATCAATGCCACCATGGTATGGGCAAAACGAAAGGCGGTGGGCAGAAAATGTTTGTTCATAAGGTAAACATTATGGAAACATAAGTTATATTAACATATTGCCGATTTTGCACTGTTTTTGAGCTTTATAATGATAATAATACATTTCATTTATAAGCGCCTTTCAAAACTCTCAAGGACACTTTACAGTCACAGGATATTTTTTCTGACAGAAGATCACAAGAATGCTCCTGATGCAGTTCGTCTCTTGAAATGTGTCAACTGACAGATTGTTCAGAGTGATGGATTTCGTTATTCGATCCTGTACCAATAGAGGAAGTATAACGGCGTTGTACATCACCTCCTAGTTGTTAGTTATCTCTCTTGCGATCGATTCACGCTCCACATGTCCTGGTTGTCATTCTTTTTTTTCAGGATGTTCATTAAGATCGCGTTTTCAACCAGGTCTGTTTTGTGTTTGCTGTGACACCTTAGTGCTGTGGTCACTCACTACACATTTTTTTTAAAAACACTCCAGACATTTATTATTTGCAGGCTCTGGGTTTTATTGTCAATTTGGATTTTTGTTGTTGTTTTTTTAACAAGTTTGTTGTTGAGCAAAGTGAGGGAGAAGTGTCTTTACACGTTTGCTTAGCGTCGTGTTTGACATTTGGTGAATGTGGGTAGTGTAAATTTCACGCCTCCGCTTGTTTCTTAGTTTTGTTTTATTATGTTGGTTGTTCACCGAAGGCTTTCTATGTACCATATGCTGATACTTTTCTTTGTTTCATTCAAGCTTTGAAGGATGAGAACAATTAGGCTCCGTAGCCCATGTTGCAATAACATCTTCAATGGCTCACTTTCATTTGCGTGCATCTTCTTCACTTGAAAGCCGCAACAATGCTGTTTATCTCTCCTTGTCTTCCTTATCTGTCTTTCAATGGTGACTGATGCAAGGCACGGTAAACTATCTTGGGAATTATTGGGTAAGTGTACCTGACTGTGTGCTGCATGACGTCCTTTCATGTAAAATATATTTTCTTTTTTGAGGGCAACCGACATAATCCTGAAGAAGAGACACTCAATGACATCCTTGCTAATTTATGGGGATTAGTGGAATGATACAGAAAGGCTGGGAATAGTGTGGTGGTCTGCAAGAAGTACTGTCCTCATCACGTACAGTATTGGATTGGATTTTTATTCGTCTCGTAGTGGAGCAATGTACATTTCACAGCAGCAATTATGAAAGGAAGAGGAAAGAAAAAGTAGAACAACACAATACAGGAGCTGCTGGAACCCTGATGAAGAGGAATTTAGAAATAGTTTCAAGGTAATATCAACAAAACTTTTCTTGCATTCAAAACAGACATACATTTTTTTTTTTTAAATTCAGAGAGATACCCCGTTCCTCCAACACAGTAATGATAGAGAGATTTGTTCATCAGTACTGGTGACACACTTCCGAACCAAAAGTCAAAGTCAAGTCAAAGTCAGCTTTATTGTCAAACGTGCTAATATGCATGACATACAGCACAAATGAAATTAATGTCCTCTCGGACCCAGCGTGCAAGACATGCAAGGCACTTATAACTTGGCTAAAAGACATACAATTGACAACAGACAATACTTGTAATTTCTGTATGTAAAGTGAGGTAGTGTCGTCTGGAAAGTGTATGATCAAAAAATAAATGTCATTCAAATTTTGAGGAAAAACTATTTTTGTGCTCTTACATGGAGATAAAAATCTACAAAAATAATCAAAAAACGAACATCTAAATATAAAATGTGGGAAAAAATTCCTTTTCACAGAGAGAGCTTGAGCCAGACAGAGAGGGAGAGAGTGATTTTCATTCAGAGCACAGTAAATCAGCATAGGGTTGTTGTGTGTTCTATCTACAGTGACCTCTAGGCATCACCAGTTGAGCAGACGAGCATTGTAGCACTCTCAAGGCTTTACATGGTTACTGCATTATTCCGTGTGGAAGAGCCATGTTTATGCTCTTCAGAAAGAAATCTGTTGGCACCTTTGGCCCATGTTTTCTTTTTTATTTCCAAAATGGCACCATTCATCCTCCTCCAGTAACATCGCTCTAATTGGACTATGTCCTTTATTACTGTCACAAAAACTACCATTACATTGAGATATACAGGCGTAGCTAGTGCTGGGACACCCCTGTCAGGCCATTTGAATTGCGTATGCGGGCTACACTGATCTCGAGCACCCAGACGTCCCTTTCGCATTTCTGGAACACTCATTAATGAAGCTGCCTGGCAGTTTAAATGGAGATGGGACTAAAACCCTCCAGGGCTCGGGGCACCATCAACATACACACGCTCTCACCACTTATGTCACTGGCACATTACACATTCCTCTTCTTTTTGTATTTCTTCAAAGTTTCGTCAGACCTACTTTCATAACCTCGTCTTATTTTCTCTGAGCTCGCCACTTTCTCAATAAGAAATGCAGATATTCTTTAGTCAGCGAGCAGAGCCTGGAGATATCTAATGAGCCTTTAAGATTCACCCGCTAAACTTACCATAAAATACCCTGCATGAGAATATGGAGACCCGGCTTCAATTTGACGCGAACGAAACTTTCGAATGTTGGTGTAACACAGAGCAGCCAGCGCGTCTCATTTGTTCAATTTGCTTTTATTAATAAATAAAGGATTACCTCGTTTGCTCAACGGAAGATTGGATTTGAAAAGGGCTTGGTGTTGTCCCTCAAGCCGTCCACATTTTCTCATTTTGCTCTGGTCTGTCAAACGTTGCCAAAAACCCTGCCCTTGCTCATTAGTGAAGTTGGTGAAGTTGAACAGAGACCATAAAGTACAACACTTACTGTGTATGTACGGTATGTATAACAGGACGCAAATGGATATGTGCAAGGGCTTTGGGATGAGTTCCATTCCAATGACATGGATGCAACCTGAAAATCCACAGCACTTTCTATGGAATAAGAATGTCAGGTGAAACTGAAAAGATCTGAACAAAGACCGCTTGGTACGTGGATCCAAACAAAGCTGACTAATGTAAATTGTTATGCAAATAGATTTATTCAAAGAAAAGCATAAGACGATAAAGTAAAAGAAAACATTTTTTTACTTGTTTTGTGCATAGACAGACAAGATCCAAAAAGGCAGGATTGACATTGGGACTTGAGTGCAAACACCCGTGGCTCGGCCAGCCGTAGGCCAAAGATGTAACATGAGTCCTCCTACCCATTGGTCAATTACATGAGGGAAGGACCAACAGAGTCATATATTGACCTGGGTTACAGCCAAAATCATAGACTTGAGTAGTTCCCATTCCCAGCAACAGAATTTGGAATGTCACCTCTTTGGTTGGGAAGGACATGGAGTATCGGGCCAATAAATGCAGACTAGAAACAGCTAGGCTCATTTGATGCACAGCTTGGTCTCTGGTACCTCTTGAGATGTCCTGGTTCTCTGGATAGGGGTTAGCAATATTCTACTCTGGATATGTGGAGAGGCATCGGTATACTGTAATGGTCATCCTTTATGGACCGATTTCTATGTGTATCTAAGACATTGGGGAATTCTAGTTAGGTTACATCTGTAGCATGTCTCAGCTTTTTACACCGGATGTGGTTCTACTGGCTTCATCAAGCCACAATCCTCTACTCTTGCTTGGTTCTGCACATGAGTATGAAGTGATTGGAATAAGAATCTACCCTTTCAACTCTAAGGCCGTGGATCTCAGTAAAAAAAAAAAAACTGCACCACCCTCTAGCTTGGTGATGAGATCATGTCCCAAGTGGTGGACTTCATTTATTTTGTGGTGTTGTTCACGAGTGAAAGAGAAAAATGAAGCATGACATTGACTGTTTATGGAAGGGACATACGACATATGCTGTGAAATAAACATTGTATTGGTCTGTCGGCAAAGAAGGAGCTAAGTGAAAAGAGGAAGCTCTCAATTTAACCACCCTCATCGATGGTCACCAACTATGGGTTGTGATTGAAAGAACAAGATCACAAATACAAGCAAAAAAATGAATTTCCTTGGGAGGATGTCTTATCTCTGCCTTTGTGGGTAAGAACCAAGGTCACCTCTCGGAAGCAAAGAGTACAGAGCCCAGATGAAATGGCTTGTGCATTACTGTGCTTCCTTGACACCACCCTGGTGAGCTATTTCAATAATGTCCTTCAAGGGAGCTAGAGCGGTGCCCCAGGGATGACCCAGCGCAGGCTGATGAGACTGTCTCCATGCTGGCTACAATATCCCCCAGGAAGGGCTGTCTGATCTTTGCCCATCTACAGATTTGTCATGAATACATGCAAAAACAAAATTCGGTATTGATATTTTTGGGACGTTTTTTTTTTTTTGTTAAAGCAGTGGTAGTTCAAAGCACAAAGCAGATGAAAACAGGAAATAGGATTGCATCTCTGGCAGGTGGAAGCAGGGGGTGCGTAAGTCATCAGCGCAGAACCCCACTTACATCATGTTGGATGTTTTCAGCACGGTAAATAAAATGTATATTATTTTCAGTAGTGCTTGACATTCACATTTTAATAGTTGCTGAACACTTGCTACTCACCGACTTGGACTCAAACCATTATGATTCCTTTATTTTATGATGGAACAAATTGTGACACAACAGATGAGACAAAGTAGCTTGGCTCCATGTGGTCACTGACCAGTTTTGTTGTTTTGACTATCTTACCCATTATACCCATTATCTTAAAATGGTATTCACATCGATAAGGCTGAGAGAAAAATATCAAAGAAAGTTGAGGCATCATCCAAAAATATTATATTCCCCTGATTAAATGTGAAAAAAACATACTCAAAATCTCATTCATGTATCATCAGTAACTTTAAGTGTGTCTTTGACACATGGGCTGTGGTGACTGCGGCATGCTCGCGTCAGATTGGCAATGTTGGTTAAGTTATGAGGAGTCTATATCTCAGTGACTGGGTGTGAGTTGTGGCTAATATCAGCTCCTGAATGAATACACTCACTGCGTAGAATGTTGACTCATGTTCACAAAGCAACTGAAAGCATATCGGCAGTTGTGTTACACCTTGAGCACATTGGTGGGTATTTTATTGGTGTTTGCATAAGGTTCGGTAGCGTCCTGGAACATAAGGCTGACTGTCCATCTGTGTTATTATTATGGTATAATGTTTTAAACTATCTGTGTTATTATTATGTATTGTATAATAGGCAACTTTCGCAATGCTGATGAGGGTCGTTATTTTAAACTATTTTGCGAAAAAAAAAAAAGGAAATCTCTTGTTGGAAAGTCAGTCATGAAAGATAACATACAGTGTAACTATTTGTTTTATGGTTCTTGTATAGAAGACAGGATTCTGTGGCGTCTCACTATGTGGAGTCTTACTACATTGCTTGTTATTTACTGGAAAAGCTGAATATGCAAAGTGACTTGGCTTTGAGAAGAACATCATTTAAGTGCACACGCCGCTGCCATATCCTGTCCGCTACCTTTGGAGCTCCCAAAGTTTGAAATGTCAATTTTTATGTTTTCAAGCCCCATAAACAAGAAGCTGCCTCCTCTTGCGCAGACAACAGTCTCGCTGCAGGTGATCAAACCATAACGAGGCATCAGCCGCACAGACGCGACACAGGATGTTACTTTGATAGAAAAAATGCACAGCCGTTTTAAGTTACTTCTGTATTGATGTGCGGTGCCTCCACAAGCACTGAAACCACAGTCAATGGTACACTGAAGTAGAGTGTGCACTCACAGCACATGTCAAGGGTCTGCTTGTATGCCATGTATGGCAACAAATGATTTGGATGTCAAAAGTTAAAAGGCTCGCAAGAGTGGGTCTTGAAAACGAGTCTGTTTGGGCCATGACATTTTACACGATGGGGTGAACATTGTGAAAGTGTAAAAATATGAAGTTTGGCCAGCTTTAACTTAGTCAAAGACAGCTGAACATTTTTCATGTCATCCTCAAGCATATCTTTATGAATATTACCATTCTTGTAAAGTTGTCTGATAGAATAATCCACATCTCTGAGGAACAGCGCAAATTCTGAGTAAAGTTTTAACCATTTGACTAATATTGCATTTACAATCAGTATTCCTCTTCCTACTAATAACAACAATAATAAAATGTTTTTTCATGTGGTGCTATATGCGAAAATTTAATTAAGTGGACATCTTGTGAACATTTTTAATTGTAACGTCTGCGGCTGTGCCGGTGGATGTGGTCAAACTGTGAGCACATGTTGACAAAATTCATTTGCCGTCAACTTACAGAGTGGTAAATAACATTGCATTGGAAGGAGTCATAGATTCTTATGAAGTCTCCAAGTTGCTCGTGTAAGAAATGACCTTTAGTTATTTCAGTAAGCCACTTTTAGCAGCAAGATATTTAGCGCGATTCCGTTGAAGTGTAGTAAATGTTTGCAGCTGAATAGTTTGGTCAACTGCATACCATTTGATTTTCACAGCATTATTTAAAGGACAACCGATGTTACTTTTTTGTTTCCTAACTGACATCAGAAAAACATTTTATAGCATCTAATATACCCAAAACACACAGTATGATATTTTTATTCAAATGCAAAACACCAATGAAAATGACTTAAAGTGTCCAAAATCTGCAAAAAAATTGAGCTGTGAATTGGGCTTTTTCAGAAAGTCCCGCCCCCAGTTCGTGACGTCACACCAAGACGTCTTGCATTGCTAGTGAATCAAAACAATGGCTTCAGATTCGGAGAATATGCTTTCTTGTTACACATCCTGTTATAAATATGATTCAAATAGTTCGGAAGAGGAAAGCATACATGTTTGCAATTGATTAAATAATTTATTCCGTGCCATTTTGAGGCAACATTGGGGGGAAATGTCTCACCCAAAAAGAGGCAGAAAATGGCCACCGAGCTGTTGTGAGGAATGAATCAGCCCGTTTCCACAGGCTGATAAATTCCTTCCATGGAGCTTGGACACCCTCTTCTGGCTCTTTCTGGTGCAACACAAGGTTTTCAGACCAAACAAACATTGACGTGATGGAAGGACTGCTACAATGTGTTCTTTTTTTCAGCCAGGGGCGTTCCTTCAGTGACGTCACGTACGGACTCGTCACCAACTCAAAAACAAGACTTAAAACGTAAAATATAGCTATATGTGGTGGAATACACTCAGTAGAAGTCATTTGAAGCCATTTTACAAATTATGGAGACAACTTGTCCGGAGACGTCAGTTGTCCTTTAATACTGTATGAGTTAATACAACAGTTTTGGTTCACAGGGGAAAATATGGAGAAGTAATCACAAATTCTCCAAATATTGTCCAGAGTACTGTGCAAAGTCATTTGGTGAAACGTGAGGTCAATAATTGTATTACTTGAATGCGATTATCGAAGAATATGTTTCAGTTTAAAGTAGCAAAAAGGTCGGGTGTTGGTAATTAAAAAGAAAAAAAATAAAGTTCCTCAACTTGAAGTGCTTTTTGGATTTTGCATAGAGATATGCTAATGAGCACACACTTTGAATGGGCCACCCACGTTAGTGACTGGGGTTGACAAAGGTGCGCAAAGCTGCATCCGCCGGCCTCATTAACGCCCTGTCCAATTATACAAAAGTAATTGATCATCTGCTTGTGTGTGTTCAAGTGTGGGTGCATGCACGAAAAAGGAAACCCACACAAACACTCACACACTCTCACGCACACTCTCACACACATGCACACACGCAGACACACACACACACACACACACACACACACATGCAAACACGATCTCATGCAAGGAAGGTGCTTCCTTGCATGAGATCGAGTTAATGCAATGCAAATGGGAGGTAATCTGCAGCAAACTTTGATGGATTTATTTATAGCACATGTTCCGTTTTCAACAAACAAATACTATTTTGTAAAACACCCATCATTGCAAGTTGTAAGTTTTGGGTTAGAATGCTGTATTAACTCATTCACTGCCAGATGTGCAAAAATGTGTCTACTCTAGTGCCAAGGTTTTTGTCATTGTCACTCGAATTCCCACAGAATATTGACTTTTAGCGTAAGAAACCTTAGGCTCCTTGAGAAACATTATAATTCCTAAATTATATGGGCCTGGAGTTATATGATCTTGAAATGAGGGTGGCTGTCCAAAATACAATGCAATGCATCCATATTGGTTTATATAGGGCTTTAACAACAGCTGAAGCTGGAACAAAGCACTAACATGGAAAAAAAGAAAATGCTGCCCCCTTGTGGAATGGAAAAACATTGCCAGAGGCCATGGCCAGCGCGTTATCGGCACCCAAACAAACAAACAAAAAAGAAAACCCAAACATTTTCAGGAATGGCGCTCTTCGTCATGTGTTCAATTCCCGAATAAATTAGTGAATGACAGTGAATGAGTTAATATTGTATTTTTGCCATTTGCCAGCACCTTGCAGCATTGCTTTTAGTTTGAATGCTGTGCCTCATGAAAAAAAACACACAATTGGACATGAAAAAAAAAGATACTAAGTGCCATTATGATGCTGAAACAACACTTCTGCAGAATCCGATTGTTTTCATCAAGGTGTGACTCTTTGATGAGCTTCCTTATTGACAAGCTCAGTCAGTCAGCAGCCGAGGGCTCATTCATCTCTCATTTAGAGCTCTGCCTTTGCATAACTTCGGCCGGCCGCTATTTGAATGGCAAACCGACATTGCTCCTCCGTTGGCCCATTATGAATAGACCCTTTACCTTTGTGTGGGCTCATTATTAAATAAGTACGGGGATGGAGGAGGCAGACAAACCTTTTTAAGTCTTCTTAGAGTAGACGCCACGGCCATTAGAGGCTGAGCATTAACAATGGCAAGAAACGGCACATATGAGAAAGAGACAGAGAGGAAAAGGATGTATGCATGGTCGGATCTGGAATAAAGAGCTTTGATAATATTACAATTGTCACTTTGTTATTATAGCTTGTATCGTGTTACATATGGTCACAAAAGTTAATGTGGTGTTATTGTTTCTTGTGTAGCATCAAATATGGAAATTACAAAAAAAAAAGAAAGCTAAAAATATCAACATTCAAAACAACTGTGGACTTCTTGACAGCATCATCAATATTAAGCATGAAACATCCCTTAATTAATGCCATTCCCGGCAATAATTAAAGCTTGGGGTAATTATTAATTTAGTTTTAAGCACGCGCGGGATCCCGCCACTAATGGACGCTACCGATGAAGTCATCCGTTCGCGTTTTGCGTCGACGAGTCATTAAGTCGCCGATCTTATCCATATCTATTGCAGTAATGAGACAACAATGAACTCATCAATTTCATACCGCCGAGTGCCACGCGACTTTTACAGAACACAGCCGCTATGTCTGTGTCTCTGCGACGCCATCTTCAATGACCACCGCCACCACCTTCCCAGCCCCCGCTCCTAACTCTCTCATGGGCTCTTTTTATGACTCCTTCAAGGTAAAACCCTATGTCTTCAACAACTTTCTACTGTATCATCCCATTTCCTTGTTTGGTTCATTACATAACACCTCCTACCTCCCCACACACACACATACACACGCAGAAAGATTAAAAAGCCAGCACATTGTCCTAATGGTGTTTTACAAACGCAAACAAGGGTACATGTGCACAGCAGTTATTTTATTGATATGTAGAAACATTTTTTTTTTTATATTGCACGGGATCTAAGTGTAGATTTTGAGGTTATAAATGTCACAAATAACCCATTTTTTGCAGTGATGTAATAATACATGGCCCTATAGTGCAAACAAACACAGGCTTACTATTTATAGCAATGGTGGGCAAACGTTTTGGCTTGAGGGCCACATTGATTTTTAAACTTGACACTCATTTACTGCCATTACTGAATACGTCTGTGTAAGCTCTCAGTCGTACAGGAGTGGTCCATCGATGAGAAGGTTTCTTCAGCCGTCATCTGTACAAAAGTGAAGGTTTCGGACGTTTCGCCTCCTATCCAAGAGGCTTCGTCAGCGAACTAAAGTCTGACTGGTCGTATCGGCCCCATTTATATATCCCTAATGTCCAGACCTGGTGGCGCCGGACACAGCTATGATAGGTCCCTACTCTCAGGTTGGGGGAGGCGCGGGACCCCCCCCTGTGGCCCCACTGATTGTTCCTACATTCCTGACTAACGATTGGCCTATTACACCCACTCCCCCCGGTATCACCTCATCAGCATAACGACCCTCATCAGCATTGCGAAAGTTGCCTAACCTGTTTTGCCTGAGCAGGCTATTGTATGAACGATCCAAATTGAACCTCACACCACCAGACCGGTTTAATGAAGGATTTTGTTGTTTTATAAGAATCGCCTCTTTTACCCCCCTTTCAAACCATCTATGTTCTTTCGCTAAGATTTTAACCTCATTGTCGTCAAATGAGTGGTTAGTAGCTTTTAGGTGCAAATGTACTGCCGATTGAGGCCCACTAGTATTATCCCTGCGATGTTGATAAAGTCTTTTTTTGAGAATTTGTTGAGTCTCCCCAATGTACTGCTCTTTACAATTTTCATTCTTACAATGTATGGAATAAACTACATTACATTGTTTTTCATTTGGTAGCCTATCTTTTGGATGCACTAATTTTTGCCTTAACGTGTTTATCGGTTTGAAATAAGTAGGAATTTTATTTTGCCAAAGGTCTCTTTGTAATTTTTCAGAAACTCCTGCAATGTACGGTACTGCTACTCCTCTCCTTTTAGAATCTTGAGAATTATTGGTTTCGTTCGCTATTCTTTCTTTCTGACATTTGTTGAATGACCACTGAGGGTACCCACAGTTAGTGAGTGCTCTCCTGATATGTTTTGACTCCTTTTCTCTACCTTCAGTGCTAGTTGGTATTAGTTTAGCCCTATGCTGGAGGGTTCTGATAACTCCTAGTTTATGTTGTAAAGGGTGGTTAGAGTCAAAAAGTAAGTATTGGTCAGTGTGCGGATCGTTCATACAATAGCCTGCTCAGGCAAAACAGGTTAGGCAACTTTCGCAATGCTGATGAGGGTCGTTATGCTGATGAGGTGATACCGGGGGGAGTGGGTGTAATAGGCCAATCGTTAGTCAGGAATGTAGGAACAATCAGTGGGGCCACAGGGGGGGGTCCCGCGCCTCCCCCAACCTGAGAGTAGGGACCTATCATAGCTGTGTCCGGCGCCACCAGGTCTGGACATTAGGGATATATAAATGGGGCCGATACGACCAGTCAGACTTTAGTTCGCTGACGAAGCCTCTTGGATAGGAGGCGAAACGTCCGAAACCTTCACTTTTGTACAGATGACGGCTGAAGAAACCTTCTCATCGATGCCATTACTGAATGTATTCGCGAATTGAAAATATGACGTGAAGCGCCATTCCCGAATTTTGTTTTTTGTTTTTTTTCTTAAAATGCTTGGCAAGACCTCTGGAAATTTTTTCCCTTCCACCAGGGGCAGCATTTTTTTCATGTTAGTGCTTTGTTCCAGCTTCAGCTGTTGTTTAAACGCTATATAAACCAATATGTATGTATTGCATTGTATTTTGGACAGCCGCCCTCATTTCAAGCTCAAATAACTCCAGACTATGATCATTTAGGATTTAAATCTTTTTTTTATGATAAAAGAAGAGAGTCCAAGGTTTCTTACGCTGCATTGAATGATTATGTAGTCCTAAAATTCAATATATGTGGGTCCTGGAATTTGACTGAAAATGACAAAAACCCTGCCACTGAACTGGAAAACATTTTTGCACATCTGGCAGTAAGTTAAAGTATTCACATAGTTTTGTTAATGAGAACAGTGTAACAACTATGGTACAGTTTATGACCTGCATAAATGTGCAATTATGTTAACACCCAAGAGTGACAACACAAGCAACAAAAAGCAACAATATATTTCCCCAAAAAAGCAGCACACAGTACACGTGTACAAAATCACCAAAAAAAAACATAATATATATATATATTAATATAAACTTAGCACTATTTGCTACAAAATGCACTCACTCACTGTGTCTAACTTTACCACGCTTCGATACGCATACATGACATTTTGAAGCCAGCCACGGGATTCTTCGAAGTCTGTGATGCTCATAGCAAGTGTAATGGAACTCAATTTCTCTCTTATTAGCGGTCCACTTTGCAGAAAGTTTTTCACATGACAAGAGTCAAACAATTCCAGGAAACACGCATTTATTTGACTGTATGTCATGCCCCAATCAAAGAAAAGCAAACAAATAAAAAAAGATTGTTTCCTCACTCAACAATGAAGAGTCAATAAAAATACACATTTTGTAAAAAGAGTATGTATGGCGGACCTGCACTTTACTTGGGGAACATAGTACAGGACCGCAGCTACTCAACAATGTATGACTTCTATTTGAGTCTTAACCAGGCAAGATACGATTAAGACCACCTTTATGCTCAAGTCATTCAGTCTTTCAGTTTTGCAACCATAGACCTCACCCAGTTCATCGCCTTTCCATTTCCCCCTTGCCATAGTTCATCATCAAGCTCACCGACCATTGGTGGCACTTAATGATTCATGAACACAGAAACTAATGGAGTACTTTACACGTTCTAATCGAGTGAGGCCATTATAGCGAAACGAGCTGCTCGCTGTGCCTTTGATTAAGAGGGGAACATGGGGAGGAATATGATCATGTAACACTTCGCATATGCTTTGCAGTCCGCATCGTTTTTAGATTGAAACCATACTGGCACACAAATACGCAGCGTTAAACCGGTGAGGTATTTGTCACCATGTGTTGTTGAACCTTTCTAAAAATCGGATTCTGTTGACATTAGTTTCAGAAAAATCATACACAAATAAATACAAATTAGGTTACAGTTGGAAACAGTAATTTCATCTGTCCTGTATGTCATGCATATTAGCATAGTTGACAATAAAGCTAACTTCGACTTAAGTTTTATTTATGTAGGCGTGGGAATCACCAAAATATCCATCAGTATAGGTCTTCTGATATTGTTTGTGAAATGTGCCTCCCTTGTTCTTCTTGGGCATTGGCCTTATGTTAACCCTAAACTCGGCCGTTTCCCCTTTGCAGTGAAACTTTCCAAATATTACTGCTTAATTTAATCATTTTACTAGTTTGTGGAGCGCCCCGGTAGTCGAGTGGTTAGCACACCGGTGCAGAGGTCGCCGGTTCGCGTCCCGGTCCGGCCTCCCTATGTGGAGTTTGCATGTTCTCCCCGGACCCGCGTGGGTTTTCTCCGGGTCCTCCGGTTTCCTCCCACACTCCAAAAACATGCATGGCAGGTAGATTGACCATTCCAAATTGTCCCTAGGTGTGACTGTTGTACGTCTTTGTGTGCCCTTCGATTGGCTGGCAACCAATTCAGGGTGTCCCCCGCCTCGTGCCTGAAAACAGCTGAGATAGGCTCCAGCAACCCCCGCGACCCTAATGAGGAATAAGCGGTACGGAAAATGAGATGAGAGATGAGACTAGTTTGTGGATTTTGCCTTTTAATGCGTATCTTCATCTTTATTAAGTTCATAGAGTTGCTTGTTCTGTAGCCACAATGGGACACCCGCCAGTGTCTTATTGTGCCGGTCTCAAGACCGGATAAATACAGAGGTTAGTGTCAGGAAGGGCATCTGACGTAAAAGCTTGGCCAAAACAAACATGCAAATAAAACCTCTAAAGATGGAGGACACTGATTTGCTAAAGTGAAAAGCTGAAAGGAAAAGAAGAAGATGAGTTTGTGGACTTTGTGTTTGCATTATGTGACTAAGACAACTGGACACGACACAATCCACCAGAGAGAATCTGGTTGCTTTTCAAAATAAGTATCATTTGGATAGTTTACAGTGTGGTTTTCCACAGCCTGGTCCAAAATGACCCATTGCCCAGTACCGTTCTGTCACCAGGCGGTTGGGGACGACTACCTTATTCTTGATCGGAGTTAATCTCTGTGTCGGTGCAATGAATTCTCTCTCCTAGTGACACATGTTGCCATAGTGACATACTAACTTTGTCAGCCTCACTTTCTTTCGTGTCCAGAAAAATGCACAAAAAAACAACAACATAGCATTTAATCCTTAATACGAAAGCAAAGTTGAGTCCATACCATGGAAAATGAATTCTATCTATACCTCCGGATACATGTTGGACCCCAGAGTAGGCACAAAGTACTCACACTTCTTGGACTAACGGTGAAGGTTTAAAGGACAGCCGACGCCCCCAGACGAGTTGTGTCCATAATTTGTAAAATCACTTCAAATGACTTCTACTGAGCGTATTTTACAAAGATTCCACGGCATATAGCTATATTTTACGTTTTAAGACTCACGCTGAATATTCCGGAAGTCTTGTTTTTCAGTTGGTGAAGAGTCCTCACGTCACGTCACGGAAGGAACGCCCCTGACCGAGAAAGGACACGTTGTAGCAGTCCTTTCATCACGTCAATGCATTTTGCGGTACTTTGTTTGGTCTGAAAACTTCGTGTTGATCCGTGTTGATGGCGAAATTAGAAGGAAAACACATAACGCGATGGTGAATCGCTGTGTGTTGCACCGAGCATCTATTTGATATTCGCTGACAAAAATTCTAAGGAAAAAAATGAGCCCGTTTCCACGGAGCTTTGTCGCCGTCTTCTGCCTCTTTTGGGTGCTACATTCCACCCCCCCCCCCCCCCCTCATATACCTCAAAATGACACTGATTAAATTATTTAATCGATTGCAAACATCAGAATCAGAATCATCTTTATTGCCAAGTATGTAGAACACACAAGGAATTTGTTTCCGGTAGAACGCACTGCACTAGGATCGTCGTCAAAAAACTGCTAAGTGGCACTATACAGTTCCATTTTGGCTACTGTTGAAAGAGTTCAAAGAGTTAATGGCTTGGGGAAAGAAGCTGTTTAAATGTCTGCTGGATTTGGTGCGCATGGATTGGTAGCGCCTGCCTGAGGGGAGTAGCTGGAAAAGGTGGTGGGCAGGGTGCGGAGGGTCCAGTAGGATTTTCCGCGTCCTAGTTTGGATTCTTGCAGTGTGCAAGTCCTCGAGAGTGGGTAGGGCGGTGCCAATGATTTTTTCCGCCGTCCTAACTGTCCGTTGAAGTCGGATTTTGTCCATTTTTGTGGCGGCCCCGAACCAAACAGTGATGGAAGAACACAGGATGGATTCGATGACAGCCGTGTAGAAATGTTGCAGCACCTCCTGTGGCAGGCCATGCTTCTTTAGCAGCCTCAGGAAGTACATTCTCTGTTGGGCCTTTCTCAAGACAGAGTTGGTGTTGACCTCCCACTTCATGTCCTGGGAGACTGTGATTCCCAGGAACTTGAAAGTCTCAACGGTTGACACAAGGCAGTTGGATAGTGTGAAGGGTAGCTGTGGGGATGGAAGTTTCCCGAAGTCCACGATCATCTCAACTGTCTTGAGCGTGTTCAGCTCCAGGTTGTGACGGCTGCACCAGAGCTCCAGCTGCTCCACTTGTTGTCGGTACGCAGATTCGTCACCGTCTTTGATGAGACCGATGACCGTGGTGTCGTCTGCGAACTTTATGAATTTGACAGCTGGGTGCGTTGGGTGCAGTCGTTCGTGTAGAGAGAGAAGAGCAATGGAGAGAGGACGCATCCCTGCGGGCTCCAGTGCTCGTGGTTCATGTTGTGGATGATATATTTCCCAGTCTGACCTGTTGTGTCCGTCCTGTCAGGAAGCTGAGGGTCCACTGGCAGATCGTAGGGGACACACCAAGCTGGAGAAGTTTGGGTATGAAGAGTTCTGGGATGATGGTATTGAACGCAGAGCTGTAGTCCACAAACAGGATCCTGTGTTGTCAGTGTTGTCAAGGTGGTCGAGGATGTGGTGCAGTCCGATGTTGACTGCATCCTCCACAGACCTGTTTGCCCGGTAGGCAAACTGAAGATCTAGCAGAGGTCCGGTCACGGTCCGGTATGCTTTCCTCTTCAGAACTATTTGAATCATATTCATAACTGGATGAGTAACAACAAAACATCTTCTCTGAATCTGAAGCCATTGTTTTGATTCTCGAGCAAGGCAAGACGTGTTGGCGTGACACCGCTAACAAGGGGGCGGGACCTTCTGCCCACTTACGGTTTCAAATTGAAGTAGTTTTTAGACACTTTAAGTCATTTTTATTGGTGTTTTGCATTTGACTAAAAATATCATACTGCATGTTTTGGGTATTTTAGATGCTATAAAATGTTTTTCTGATGTCAATTAGGAAACAAAAAAAGTGGTGTCGGTTCTCCTTTAAAAATGACGTACAGAACACTTTCCTTATTTTTTAAATTTATTTTTTGTATTTTATAGCAACACTCGGCCTCCTCCTTCATTTCTGCCTTAGCCCAGTAAATTAAAATGCTGCTCCACTTCTTAGTTTTTCAAAGATTATAGAGAGCACATGTCCCCGTCTGCTGTTTCATCCTCCCCGTTACATGTCGGATGAGAGCTTAACTTCCTGAGGTTTTCCTCCTTAGCTCCGATCAATAGCCAAGTGGTTGCCGGCCAAACCGTCATCAGCGTTGGGCTGCGCTGGCCACCTTAACTCTATTTCCTCACTGTGACTTTCCTCTGCTGTTCTGACAGGCCCATTTCATGGTTAAAGTATCCAAATGGCCCAAACAGCCCGTAGTTCATTATCAAGAGGCCTAGAATTTGAGATTATAAATGATTATGCTCTTCTAAAAAAATCTGTTTAATCCTCCTCTATGGTGAGGCTTCAGAGGGCGCCCAGGGATGGCTGGCACCCACCGTTGGCCTTGACAAGTATCAAGCATACGAAACTAGAAGGCACACTGCCATCAGCTCGGTAGGGGAAAGAGGCCAGTTGGCCGGGGAACAAGAAGAACCAGTCTGACCGGGATGGCGGATATGCCACTTGGCCAAAGATCACAGCTGTCATCCAAGACCTCAACGACCCGCCATCTTGCACGGGGAGTACTTGTGGGGGAAAAAAAGGAGGGGCGGTCGGTGTTCAAGATTAGCGTTTGACTCGTCATCACTTCACCACCCGCTGACCCGCCAAAGAGGATAGATTGATCCGGATATCGTGTTTGTCAGATGACCAATATTTTTATTCTTCTCTATCTTTTTGTCATCTTTTTTCTATCTATATATCTATCTATCTATCTATCTATCTATCTATCTATCTATCTATCTATCTATCTATCTATCTATCTATCTATCTATCTATCTATCTATCTATCTATCGATAGATCGATAGATAGATATACTCTTATTTTGACATTTTCAAAAAGTATAATCCATAATAATCAAAATACTAACAAAAGATTGAAATATCTTGCAATGCTTGTTATGAGTCTCAATAATATATTCATTTGACCTTTTAAGTTGAATTAGTTAAATGAATGAACTTTTTCACAATATTCTAATTTTCTGTGTTTTACCTGTATGTATATTTGTACATAAAGTTTATTAACAATATCAACATTTCTTTAAAGTCTATCCTTTTTACCCCTTTAATTTATGGCCCTAAATGTATCTTTCTAACATGGGTGGCTGAGTGCTTTGCTTTGACTTATGTTGCCATGGCTACCAAATGCATCCAATCAAGATTAGTGTAATATATATTTAATTTAAGCATGGATATAAATGTCCACTATGTGCACCCTCATGGTGAGCGTGACATCATGTGGAACCACGGCAGACTCCAAAGCGATTCACTGACACTGGCCCGTCGGCAATAAAGCCGATTAACATCACAATTATACATGACAATGCGCGATCAAGGCACCCCGACAACAATCAAAAGTCCCTCACGCTTCATCCCTGGCTGGAAAACAATGACCTTCCATCCATGGACCCACCTGTCACTATAGCGGACGACAAACACTGCCCACCGCAGCGCTGGGAGGAGGAAGAGCCCTCTGACCAAAAAGAAATGCTCATGATTCATGCATGACATGGTGCTAACCACTTTGCAGAGTGTCAACAGCTTGTCTTTGAAGTGATAATCATAACATTGAGAGAGTCCTTGAATTTCGTCTCTCCATTAAAATGCTTAATGCGAGATGATTTCTGTAATTCAGCGAGGAGGAGCTCTCCCAGCCTCCTGTTAGCCAAAGCATGTCTAATAAATCTGTGGGAGTACAAGGGGGTGCTTCCGCCTCCATTCGTGTGTATGGGTTTTGGAGATCGGGGTTCAAAAATAATGCATGGAGCTAGATAGCTGCTTGTTGAAGGGACGTGATGATAGCAAATAACTAGCAGTTAATGAGAAACGCTGAATCGGGAGTTCTATTTATACAATGACGAAACAGAGAAATGTGTATTTTTCCTTTAATTTAATTGATGCGTCACACGACAGTGAGGAAAAGGTGGACAACATCGATCTCACGTAACATTGTTGCATTATTTGCATACAGGGCCACTTCAACAACTCATTTAAAAATGGAATCATTTCCAAATGACAATAAAACATGAAAAATGAATAGTGTGGAAACGTGTGAATCTTGGCTAATGTTAAACAAGTTAGTCTTAATAGGTCAGTGTATCTTCAGTGTAGCACACACGGCTGTAGCGGTATTTGCTTTATTATTAGAATCAAAACCAGAAAGCCTGAAAATGATGAAATCACAAGAATGTTGTTTAGTTTTGGATGTGAAAAAGTCACTCTAAATGGCAACTTTCTAGCTTTAAGGAACACTGAAAAGACTTGTTTAAACCAGTCAGAAAGGGAATTATTCCCCAAAAGTTCTAGAATCATGAGCAAACAATAAACACACACGATGAGTACTATGTTGCACCACCTCTGGTTTTTATACCAGATGGTAATGTTAAAGGCATGGACTCAATGAGTGTAATAACAACAACGACAACAACAACAATAATAATTATAATAATACATTTTATTTATCAGCGCCTTACAAAACTCTCAAGGTCACTTCACAGTCACAGGATAAGTTTTTTTTTCTGTGGGTGAGCAGCGGCAGCCACATGTGCCAGTGTTGACTTAACCTGGATTAACTCAAATAGATAAAAAGCTAGCTAATAGCTTGCTTTTATTGCCTTTGTCACATTAGTTTTGCAGTTTGGAGCCCTTTTTGTCAACTTCCACTCAAGAATTTCAATAGGAGTCAGACCAGGATTATTCACAAACCATGACATTGAACTGACGTGTCTTTCTTTCATGAATGTTTTCACTCTTATTGCTCTGTGGTGAAATGCATTGTCAACTTTAGAAATAGTTTCATCATTCCTTAGATTTGATGGTATAAGAAAAGTGTCCAAAATGTGTACACATAGTGAAGATGTGATGCAAGCCATCACCCTCAGCACCTTTACCTGACATAATCATCACAGACTGTTGAAATGTGCATGTTTTCTTTCCTTGCCCAATGCAGATTCACCAGTTATCCCTGATGATTTTATGCAGTCATCCACATTCCACGGTGGCTTTTCCTTAGCCTATTGTAACTTTTTTTTGTTCCAGTGATAAGGTTGGCTTTTATTTAGCATTTCCTAATGTAAATCCCTTCCACTTTAAAGGACAACCAACGTCTCCGGACAAGTCGTGACCATAATTTGTAAAATGGCTTCAAATGACTTCTACTGAGCGTATTTTACAAAGATTCCACCGCATATAGCTATATTTTACGTTTTAAGACTCGCGCTAAATATTCCGGAAGTCTTGTTTTTGAGTTGGTGATGAGTCCGCACGTTACGTCACTGAAGGAACGCGCCTGACCGAAAAAAGGACACGGTGTAGCAGTCCTTCCATCACATCAATGCATTTGGCAGTACTTGGCTGGGCTAAAAACTTCGTGTCCCACCAAAAAAAAGGCAGAAGAGGGCAACAAAGCTCCATGTCAGCCTGTGGAAACGGGCTGATTAATTCCTCACACGGAGCTTGGTCGCCATTTTCTGCCTCTTTTTTGGTGATCCATTTCCCCCCAATGTTGCCTCAAAATGGCACGGAATAAATTCTTTAATCGATTGCAAACATGTATGCTTTCCTCTTCAGAACTATTTGAATCATATTCATAACTGGATGTGTAACAAGAAAGCATATTCTCCGAATCTGAAGCCATTGTTTTGATTCTCCAGCAATGCAAGACGTCTTGGCGTGATGTCACGAACTTGGGGCGGGACTTTCTGAAAATGCCCAATTCGTTTTGCATTTGACTAAAAATATCATACTGTGCGTGTTTTGGGTATTTTAGATGCTATAAAACGTTTTTCTGATGTCAGTTAGGAAACAAAAAAAGTGATGTTGGTTGTCCTTTAAGTGTCGTCTTACAGTTGAATCATACTTGTAATAGCCAATGCCTTCCCATTTGTTCCTCATTTGTTATGCTGTGCATTTTCTGTTCTCAAGACGTTTTGCCTCCAGTTTTGGGGCTTGACGCATTGATGTCTTCTTTGGTTTCGTAGCATGCTTTCCTTGAATGACATTCACATGTTAGTACTTGGTCCAGATTTTACACACAGCCAACAACCAACAGATTTCTCAACCCCGCATGATGATTTTCCTTCTTAAAAGAAGTTTGGCATTTCATTACATTTTCAGTTGACATGACACGTGTTGGAGCCATGATCCACTTGGTGCAACAGCTCTGCAAACTATGATCAATCATATTTAACACACTGATGAAGAGATCTAGTCTCAAACAAATGTTCGCTTTCTCGAGAAAAAAAATACCACTTGATTGTGACTTATTTCCCTCAGAATTTTGTGTTGGGTGGATAAAAAGATACAAGCGAGAAAAGATATGGCCTGCGATTGGCTGGTAACCAATTCAGGGTGTCCCCCGCCTTGTCCCAAAGACAGCTGAGATAGGCTGGTGCACCCCCGTGAACCTAATGAGGAATAAGCGGTATAGAAAATGGATGGATGGAAGGTAGCTAGCTAGATCAATCGATCGTCCAATCTAGCAAAATAGCTAGATTAAACGGTCGGACCAGCGGACAGACAGACAGATCCTTCACCTGACTGTTTTTGTTCCTCTTTTATCAGAGGGGGCGGGGGGTATCATTGCCCAAATCCATACAAAATGCTTTGTACGATTAAAATGGAATGGAATCTTTTAAATTTTTGTGCTGTTCCGGTGTTTACAGCAAGTTGAGGTATGTGGGTGGATGCTGGTTGATTGTTGCTTTTCATGTTCACTTTTATTTCGGCCGCACAGATTAGCGGAGGCTGATACCTTAACAGTTGTATTCTATTTATTCGGCGGAACACGTTGCCAAGGCCATAAGAGAGTGCCCCAAAGAGGGGAGGGCTAAGCACCGCTAATGTTCACTGTGATGATCACACAAAGTCCAAATGAAAAGAGCGTCATGTAACCAAATATTGTTTGGTGCAGAAAAAAGGGGTTTCAGCTCTAAACCTGAATCGTCTGCATCGTAATAATGATAAACTCCAGCTTAAAGCCCATCAAGGAAATCTGTTAATAGCCGCTTTGCTTGATTTCAAGTCTGATGTAATACACAGTGTTCTTCATCTCATGATGAAAAGCACCCTGGTGCAGTCCAAAGCTGTGATAACATTTCCCACTGTCAACATGATCCAAGCTCATGTTGTATGGCGACTTTAAACACAGGCATATGGTGGTGGCTTTACATCATACTTAGCAGTCCCGCTATGCTCTTTATGCCCCCCTCTTCTTTTGGAGCCCCAGAAGAATGCATTTGTGCATCTTCACAGATGACACATCTTCTGTTATTGTGGCTTTCTAGAAGATGTCTATTTGCCAAAATACATTTTTGCCTGCGCTCGACTTGTAGATAAGCTCTTCCTAAATATAGTGAGCCGACCGCTCTTTCATTCCACTTTGCATATATACAGGTGAATTGCAGAAAATTTGAATATTGTGCAAAATCAATAAAACCCACATCACTTATGAGCAAAATCCTTCAGGATCCATTTTGCTTTAAATTGCAAAAACAAATACTAATGATTCAGATGTCATCCTGGCAAAAGGACATTTAAAGTAGCAATTTTGGGGGATATTTTTTTTTTTCATGCAATTACTGGTGCTAGCAGATGGCATCCCTCAATGTCTGGGGGATTTTCTTTTATATCGATGTAGCTTAATGTTATCTCAAGAAACATTTGTTATCTTTCATGTTAATCAATTTCGCCAAGTAATAAAATGCATTATCGGAGTCCATTTGTTGCAGGCGGCACAATCTCGCTTTGCTCATTGATTGCCAAGGTGAAAAGAATGACCAGAATTGGCCTGAAAATGCAGAGGAAACGCCACCTGTGGTCCAACCCAATATTAGCTGTAGCGACTTAACGTGTAACTGCAGCACACTTTCAGAACAATGTGTGTATGTTGCGCGAGTAGAAAAATGAAGTGGCTACAGGGACGTCTGTGCGATCGCTTTTCATTCAACGATAAAGAAGCATTTACAGAGCACCTGTCCCAAGTAGGTCCAGTCTCTGACCATCCTATAAACTCTTTATGATGTCAAAATAAAATTATGGACCTCTTTTTGTTTGATATGCACACTGGTCAGTAGTGCAAGGGAACAAGACCAACGGTGATTCTTCAGGATTGCAATTCACTGCTCATATGTATATCATGGAAAACCTCAACGAGGGAAACATGACCAGTGATAAAAGGAGTTGATTCAGTGTGTAATTTATATTACATCGTTCAATCCTTTGGTTATTCTGACAAAATCATGTGACAAACGTGTCATCAAGACACTTGGGATCGCAAACTGTGGGAGGGTTGAGGGGGGGGGATGATTTACATGTCTCCTTTAAGTCGTCACACATTAAAAGGTAAGGCGACTAACGTGAGACATAGCGCATGGCAAATTGCAAATTCTCAACTCGCAAGAATGGGGCCCTCCCAACAGCTGTTTGCATGAGCCCGGGGAGGGAGCATGTCAAGTACCAAGCCTTCTGCTGTCACCAGCTCCACAAGGTGTTTATTAAAAAATGTTAATGGCTTCAACAACACACACACACAAACTTGGCCCCCGTGAAGAGCGTTTGGCAGCAGCCAACTGTTTTCTCTTACCGTGGAGAGTGCAAGACAGAGCTGTGTTTTCATGCCCAGCAGGAGCTGTTCGTGGGGAGGACAATGTAGCAGTCATTTGGGTAATACAGTAAACTATCTTCTTTTTGTGTGCCACGGAAAAGCAACATGAGAGCGCGTCATTGAACAGGCTGCCAACGGCTGATAAGTGTGTGCTATTTAGTTGTGTTTTTTTAACTTTATGTTACTTCCGGGTTGAGTGAACGCTGGCGCGTGTGGCTGCCACTGCTCACCTGCAGAAAAACTGTTCCTGTGACTGTAAAGTGTCTTTGAGTTTTGAAAGGCACTTATAAATTAAATGTATTATTATTATTATTATTATTATTATTATTATTATTACCAGTCACACACTAACATGGTATTGACAAAAATTGACTCCAACGGTACTATGACCACAGGCCAGTCAATGATGAATATTATGTCTCTCGCACACAAATGCTCAGTTGACTCCGTTGAAGTCCACAATGAAAAATAAGATCAAATTTTTCTCTTACTGTGCATGTTCTTGAGCACCTTTGGCATTCGTTCTCTTTAACATTCCTTTTCAAATCTGGTTTGTTTTCAGCTGCTGCCACTCAAAACAGAAACTACCTGCATGTGTAGTTACTTACTTACTTGGATCAGCTTGCTAAATATTTGACCTAAGATAGGAACGACGAAACTCCCGCAATTCACGCGTATATGTGGACGTGCACACATACACATACAATATAATACAATACAATACAAATTGATTTATTTTGTCACGGTTTGCAAGGTGGTGATGGCGGGTGCGGATCCCAAAAAGCAGGCAGGAGAGAGCAGGAGGTTGTATTTGAGAAATTGTATGAAAATAAAGTCAGCAGGAACAAAAGTATCAAAAGAAAACCAAGATTAAAAGTCCGCCAAGACTAAACAAACACATGCACTGCACACAATGCATACAATTGCATCCAACAGCATACAATGTGTTCAACAGCATTCAATGACATTTAACAATTACCCGACACCGAATGGTCGTGCCAGGTGTCCTTTTGACTGTGACTGATTGGAAACGACCGGCACCTGTGCAGGCACAGGCGGGGCCGACAGCGCCACCCGTTGGTCGCCAACCACATCATGACATATTTAGCACTTTAGCACACTGAAGCTGTAACAAAGCACTGAACATGGACAGCTATCATATACAGGTAATAAAGCACTCACAAAGATAGTACAAAGAAAGCACCAGAGAGTAAAACTAACATCAAGTTTGAGTCATGCTGAGTCGGATGCCAGAGTAAAAGTGAGTTTTGAGATGGGTTTTTGATGGGTTAAAAATGATCCTTCAACCAATTGCCTTAACAGATTTAAAAATGGGCAGTGAGGGGGTTGACATTCTTGGGTAAAAAGATGACCAAAAAGGTGCTGCACGACAGTATTCATTAAGTCATAGCATGAGAGATCTAAACAGTTGTGTGGAGGTGGTTTTCTGCCTCTTGTCTTTATCACTCCATCATCTGAGTCCAAGTCAATGTTTTAGATCACAGGCCACAAAAAATGATACCACAGCATAATCAGCTTGGAGAAATATTGAATCACATTGTAAATTAATGGCAGCTAGACCTCCAAAATCCGCTTCCTTCCCCTTTGAATTTCAGAATGTAATGTTTTGTAATACCAACATTTCTTGCAAAAACATTTTGACCAAGATGAAGGCCTTGTTAAAGGGAAGTCAAGTAACGTATTAGTATTATTGTCCTCTACTTCCATCTGAGGGATGGCATCAGCATGCACAGCACTCTTTCTGGGCAGAAACTGTTGAATAAAGTGCATAAAATTTTCATTTCAGATCCAAACCATCATTTTATCATTCTATACAAAAAATTAAAGAATAATGCAACGACAATGTTTTGGGAGTGATGGAAATATATGATGAAAGTCAGTTTTGCACTATGAAACCTTTGTTTGCTCAAACTTGCATTAATCAAATTTCTTTCGTTCAAATCATGATTTTCTTTTTCAATGTTTTACATCTGATGTGTGAAGACCACTGTTTTCCAAACTGTGTTATAAAATGTCTACAAAATAACAGCTTCAATATGCATCCCCAAATACTGAGCAGTATCTTGGGCGTTGCTATGGAAACCACAGATCACTTGAGTTATTTATAATACCCAACTCTGGATCCTACGAAACAAAGAGCTTAAATGCACAAATCACCTTTCAATGGAGAACCATATATCCGAATGCAAAGGTACAGACTTTGAAAAAAGCCACCTCTGTGGCCAGCGCATATGTTACTATTATTATCATGTCATTACAATGATGAGCGCCGACACAACAATGCTGCAGCATTGTCGCCATTCTCTTCATAGATGCTGTGACACAATTGTAAAAAAGGAGCAGGCATTGTATCTGGCGTAAAAGGGACACTTTATCTATCAGCTTGAGAGCTCCATTCATCAGGCTGCCGATTGAATGCCGATTGAATGTTAGGAGAGACACAGGGGAGTGATCGCGTGGATGTAAGACACCGGTTTCACTCAAGGATGATGCATTAATGAATTATTTTCATCTGCCATGTAACTTCAATTCAGGCGTGAAGGACAACGTCTTTTTGAGGATGATTATGAGAATGTTTGCAAGCAAAATGCTACCCCAATTGTCCTCCAGTGAATTGAGATGAACAAACAGTGTTCTGTGACGTGAGGCTTTTATAGGGGCAATTGGCAAGCAGGCCACCTATTTGGACCGGGCTCACTGGAACATAGGCTTTGAGGTTTTGGGTTAAATGGGATTTCTCCCTTTGAATCATTTTTGATGACCCGCCGCAGCTGAGTCTGCAGGTTGTGCTGCCTGCTTTAAAGCGTATTATGGGCCTGAGATTGAGCACAAGACGCAGCTTAGTGTGCACGCACGCATACACGTACACACACACACACAAACGCACACACACACACACACACACACACACACACACACACACACACACACACACACACACACACACACACACACACACACACACACACACACACACACATTGTTAGTATACCTAAAATGACTTCAATTTCCTCAAGCTTCGGCGGGAGGCAGTGAAGCAACTCAATATGGTAAAGTAAAGTTACCATCAGGGTAGATTTGGGTTAAAGAGGGTTATGATTATGTTTTCATGTCAAAAGATAGTTTGGGTTAGGTCTTTGTTAATGGTTAGAATTTGGGTTTGAATAGTGTCAGATTAGGCCACTTTGCGTGACACATAATCAGATTATGTAATTTGAGATGATTTGTCTACTGCTGTTTTCTTTTCTAAATGCTGGGCAAATGTCCTATTATACCATTTGTACATAAAGGACTTGGAAGACTAGTTAATAGTTAAAAAAACAAGTTTGGTGCTCATACAGATAGATTTGTCCAGGCCATCGCCCCTTGTGCAGGTGTTGCCTAAAATAGAGTATGAACAGGGAATTATTTTGTACTGGTTCGACCTTCTTCCATATTTGTGCAGTTAATTAAAGGACAACCGACATCACTTTTTTTGTTTCCTAACTGACATCAGAAAAACGTTTTATCCTTTATCCAGAAGGGCTATCCTTCTGATAACATACTGGTGTCACAGAAATATTTTAAATTTTCACTTAAAGTTCCCGTGTCTGGTCATTCATCAGTATTTATATTGTAGTGAGCATTGAAGTAAAACTAAAAAATAAGCAAAGGTTTGGATGAAATTCATCAATGATGTTACAGTTGGAATTTATAATTGGAGGTTTGGGGATTGTTTTGGGTTCAGATTAAGAATTTGGTTAATGTGATGAAGTAGTCTAATTTATAATTTAGGGTAGGTTTCAGTCTTAATTTATTATTGTTATTGTTATTATTTATATCATTGTTGTTATTGGGTGGTGGTAGAGCGGTAGAGCAGTTAGGTTATAAACATTTTCTTTAGTTTGGTGTTAAATTAGGTTCAGTTCAACATGGGATAAGGTTGCGTCTAAACACCGCCAAACTGACCATGCATTGGATTTTTGGGAATTTGGGACTGGCGACCACTTTACCCACATGAAAATCATGAAAAAAAAACAACCACAAAAAAGCTTTTTTATCTACTGTGATATTCCATGTACCCATCACAGGTTGATCAAATTATCATGACCATCAGAAAAGAGCAGGAAAAGGCAAAAGCCTTCATCAGAAGCTACAATCAAGGGCCAAGCAATCAGAGTTTGATCTCTGTCCATCGAAACCCACAGCGGTTACATGAATATGCAGCAGTCCTCCTACCAACGCAGTAGTGGCATATAGGGATCGTGTCTCTCTAACCTTTCCCCTTCCAAGTTTGCAGCCTCACGGTTCTCATCTGACTTTGTGCCCTGGCCACGATGTCTGTAATGAGAATTCTGAGGTTGGAGAGCAGGTTAGGGCGCAGGTTGCCGGAGGTTCTACAGTGGCACGCCACAAGCTTGTCCACAATTTATCTTGCAATTGTTGCATCATAACGTCAACCGCAATTCTACCATATTGATTTTCTATGGTGCTACTTACTGTCATTTGCAGCGGGCGGAAATGAGCAGTAGCTAAAGAAAAAACGGAAGCAAAGAGAAAGTGAGTCCCTCCAATTTCTATGCCGTGACAAGACCTGAGAAGATTTAGGCTCGGTCGTGAGCTCTGTGTAGGAGCTACTTTTATTCACTAATCGCATAAAGCAGTCCATGAATTTAAAGAATCTGACTAATCAGTGACCTTGCCGATCGATCCTCCCATCCATCAAAGGTACCATCCCACCAATTAATTTCTTTCCATCAATTTATCCATTGAAGCCATCCACTCAACGCTTTCATCATTTATTTCCATTATCCAGCCACCCATGCGCTGATCCACCTACCCTACTATTTGCACTCATTTAAAAACATCTCCATCCATTCATTCTTTTTAATCAATCAATTCATCCCATGAGAATAATCCCTTTCTTTTATGGCCAAACCCATCCATTCATCTCTTGGACAGTAAATCTAGAACATTCCTGTCATCGTTTGTGACCAACGGGTGCCGCTGTCGGCCCCACCTGCACCTGCACAGGTGCTGGTCGTCCCGAGCCTTGGCGGACTGCCACGTTCGGATTGGCGACCAATGGGTAGCGCTGTCAGCCCTGCAGGTGCTGGTCGTTACAATCAGTGACACTCATAAGGACTCCCGGCACGACCATTCGCTGTCGGGTCATTGTTTGTTGAATGCTGTTGTATACTTTGTATGCAATTGTATGCATTGTGCATTGTGTATGCATTGTATGCAATTGTATGCTGTGTGTGTGTTTGTTTCACCTTGGCGGACTTTTAATCTTGGTTTTCTTTTGATACTTTTTATTTTTTCTGTTCAGATGACTTATGTTTTACATTTTGTTCCTGATGACTTTATTTTAATACAATTTGACAAACACAGCCTCATGCTCCCTCCTGTCCGCAACCGCCATCACCACCTTGTAAAATGTGACAATTCCACATTTTTTTCATTCGATCGCATCCATTAATACATGTGATCATGAAGTAATTCACTCACACTTAAGTACATCTTCATTCAGTTTCTTGCATTTCCACCAATAGCCCAGCAAGCAATTAGCCAGGATGGAACAATGGCTGTTTATAGTCGCTTAGCTGTGACATGATTCCCCTTTCAATCCTCCGCTGTTAGAGCTTTGTCCATGTTAAGGTCTTGCGTTATTCCAAAACAGATTTTGTATTCCATCAGGGAGATTAGCAACACCAAGTCATGTGGAGGGTGGCACAGTGGTCGACTGGTTGTGGTCCACCACAGATTGCAGAGGTGCAATATGGGATTTTGGCTTTGGCCTTCCTGTGAGGGCTTTGCATGTTTCTCCCTGGGCTTATGTGGGTTTTCTGACTGTACTCCGATTTACCCCCATCTTCCAAAAGCATGCATGGCAGGTTAATGGAACACTCGAAATTATGCCTTGGAATAATTGTCAGCACAAATGGTTGTTTGTCTGTGTGTACCCTGCGATTGGCTGGCAATCAAAGACCAAAGACACCTGCCACCCTTGTAAGGATAAGAAAATTTATGGATGGATTGAAGTGTGGATTCTTGTCAGTTTTTAATTTACAGAGTACACACTCAGTTGAAAGTGTATTTAAATTGATGCTCGACACCTGAAACAATTGCTTTTGGATTGGATTGGATTGGATTGGATTTGCCTTTATTAGTGTCACAATGGAGACATTTACATTTCACAGCAGCAAAGTGATGAAAGGAATAAAAGTAGAAAAACAAAATACATGCGCTGCTGGAAAGGCAGCCACTCTCGCGGCGCCATCTGTCTTTGACTGTGCTGGCATATTTGTCTTCATGAAGATCTGGTAGTTAAGCAAGTTTAGTGTTTATCTGTGTGAAAAACTTCCCGCACAACCTTTAGAGATGTTTACTTTTAGCTTTTACGCTTTCTGACCATTGGTTGATACTCAAAAACCCATCTGCCTACCTTCAATTGTGGATTCCAAAACACACACACACACACACACACACACACACACACACACACACACACACACACACACACACACACACACACACACACACACACACGCACACACACACACACGCACACACACACACACACACACACACACACAAAGTGATGCATAGCATACTGGCACATTCTTCCCTATACAGATTCGCAAAAGGGCCAAGAGACCTGCAGCACCTTTATTTTCACTTACTTTCATCTCCCCATGGATCGTCCATCAGCCTATTTTTGCCCTGGCCCTCTATCTGTGGGACCTCAGAAAGGTGGTAATGGAGGGCTGACGGAGGCCTGTCACTTTATGCTCTTTCACCCCGGAGACTCTGAGTGGGAAAGTAATGGCCAAGCCTGCCGTATGTAGCAGTCACTTTTAATCAAGTGTACGGCTGTCACTCCGCCTATATTGATCCTGGCAAAATCCCCAGGCAGTGAGCAATCAGACCAGTTTCTACCTTACAACAGCTTTCTTCTGCTGTAGCATTTCAGCCAAAGTAATCATCATCCAGCCATTTATGGCACAGACAACAACACCAGACAGAGATACAACATTGACCAACAATTACTTGCATCCCTTACATTTATTCTCTTTCTGAATTTTATAGGCATCCAATGTTTGCATAATGCATAATAAGTCTGTCCATCATTGCGTGGCCTCATGCATGGGTGACTTGATGCCTGTTAATTGTAAAAAACTTGATAGATCCGGCTGCTTCATCAATCTTTGTACCAGTTGGATAGACCAACTTTACGAGGAAAACAACAAGGTAGTCAAGAAAAGGCAAGTGTCCGAAACAAGTGTCCGGAAGCAGTTCTAGATGAAAGAGGAGAGGATCAAAGCGTCTTTCCACCAGTGGATCAGGGACATCATGGTGGAATGTGCATGTCAACTACAAGCTAAATGTTGACAGCAAACATGCAGCTGTAGCATCCATAAATAATGTAGCATAAATTGTTATTATATTTAATTTCATGCTGTTGAGATCGGGCTGAGCACTGAGTGAACGTAAGAAGAAGTAAAGGTAACACGATCATAAGGTTTTTTTAAATTCTTTTTTTCTATGCTACAGTTTGTATACAGTTTATAAAGAATGCTGACATGACATTTAAAAAAAAATGTTAACCGTTGCCAATCAAATGGTGAATAAGCTACTCTGTGGAGTTTATATGTTTGTAAATCTGACTGTAATGACGTCAGTGCCTCACCAGCTATGAACCTCATCGCACGTCACTGAATGTCACCATTACTAACCATCTAGCAATGATAATGGATACTCAACTCTAGTACTCAAAGATACATCATATATTTCAAAAACCTAAAATCAACCCTTTCTGCAGCTCTTGTATCTAATATCAACCACCTGTACAAGTGGCCACCTCCTGTGTTTGATGACCTGGTCAACCACTCTTCCGCCAACAATGTACCTTTCACTTTACTTCAAACAGGTGGCCTCATTTCAAACCAAGGCAGTGTGTATCACCCAACTAGGGTGATACACACCAAAGCTTCCTGATACAAAGCTTCATAACATGAAATCCCACAGAGGACCTCTTCAAAAACTCCATCTGTAAACCGGCTTAACGGTACACCTCCAATGCTGCCAACGTTACCTTCAACAGAACAAATAAGCTCTAAATACTGCCCGGACCACCTACTACACACACCATATTCAGTCTGACTCCTGTCTTGTTCATCTGATTTAAACAGAATATCGGATAAATAGTTTTTGTTTGTATTTTTTTCTGGACCTATTTCACCTTAGCCTGGTGTTTTGTTGAAGTGACGGGGGTTCACTATTCCTCGGTCAATACTTCGCAAGATAACTCTAATATGAATGGAAGCTATGAGATTGAGCGCTCATATTGGATAAAGCCAGCAGACACCAATATTAAACAGACACAGAAACGCACGAAGGGAGACAGAAGTATGTTGTGCGTGCAATAAAAGATGCTCAGTGTACTCTATTTGTATCGTTTACTTGTGTTGCTGTTTACATTACCCAATCTGTTTCGGATTGTATCATACTTCCTTTTTCAGTGTCATTCTATGTGAAAGCAGTCACTCTTAATGGAGATACTACAATATGCTGGTCATATTAGATTCCCAGGCTGTTCTTCAATCATCACCAAAACTCATTTTGTTCATGTCAGGGTCCCATCTGGCAAGGTGGTGAAGAACACTCACGGCCATTCAGCAAAATGGCAGGAACCATGATGTAAACTACACTGACTGATGCATTAAGAGCATCAAGAAAGATGTCAGGGCATGACATGTGAAATAAAAGGCAGACCAACCTCTGTCATCTCATCTTCTCCATGAATTTCAGATGGATTCCACAGCTCCATAGTGCAGTTTATCTTTTTCGGGCAAAACAGTTTGTCACATCAACAATTGAATTTGGACACAGAAGCAGAGAGGACAAGGAAGTGGAAAAAGCGACAACAGAGAGCAGGGCTGGACGCAGAAAACATGGAAGAAAGCATGACATCCTAACAACATGTTTTCCGAATATCTAAGACAAACATCCCAGTGCACAGTAGCCAGTGTAAAGTCGGAATGCAAATTGTGCGCCAGTGAAGTGGTTCAGAGAATACAAGGAAAGGACATTGTTCAAACTTCCTGAGTGGTGTTCCTATAATATGAGCTCTGGTGCCATTTCTCTGTGAGCGCACTTCATTTTTTCATGAATGAACACAATTATCAATGAGTAACTTCCCTCTGTATTCCTTATTCTGTGAGATGTGTAAATTCAATTTTCATTTGCTAATTGCTAATACAAATCAATGAAAACAAATAGCATAAACAGCAAATAACCAATAAATCAGAATCAGAAAACCTTTATTTTTCCTACATTTGAAAGAGGATGGGGGGGTGAAAGGATTAAAAAAAGATATTCTAAGCATAGTAAAAATGTCAGAAGACTGAGATGTATACTGTTTAATACAGGCGAGTGTCTTCATAACACATTTTTCGTCTTCAAACCACGACTCACTTTGTTCTGATGATCAATAACAGCTGAGAAAAGCTGCTGACATAAGATTGACCATGATTTTCTTTTCCTCAACGGGCATTTAATTTCGCTATTTCCACAAAATATGACACTAATATTAATGCAAAAAAATTATGTGTATCCATCTGCCACAGAAGGTCAATCTTACACAATTGTATTTTTACCACTAAAAAAATGTCTGTCACCACTATGCTGTTCTAATTACCTAGTGACTACGGTAAGTGTTGATGTCCACTGGTTTCCAGAGGTTGATGCTATAGCATTGAAAGTGGTACCAAATGAAAATGAAAATTTCTTGAATATGGTGGTAAGCACCATAAAACACATGAACACCTGTGTAAATTTTAGCTAATTTTAATGCACAAACAGCTGGGACACTACAAAAAAACCGTTTGGTAGTATGATAGCACTGCACTGACACATATATTGCATAAGAAACTGTCAGATAGGATGTTACTAATACATGTATTACCACTTGTTCAATGTGGCTTTTTTGAAACTGTCAAATTTTTTCCTGTGGTACTCCACAACTTGTAGTAAGCAGATTCGTAAGTACGCAGATAAAACGTCAGATAAAACGTCAACAATAAAATTACATGGCTGTTGAAACAGGCAAAGCCAAGGTTCAAGATCACAATAACTGGTATATTTGTGTGTGTGTGTGTGTGTGTGTGTGTGTGTGTGTGTGTGTGTGTGTGTGTGTGTGTGTGTGTGTGTGCTGTGTGTGTGCGCGTGTGTGTGCGTGTGTGCGTGTGTGTGTGTGTGTGTGTGTGAGGTTTACAGTTTCAAGGGTTGTAATTACACCATGGAATGGTATCACTTTCATTTCACTGGTAATTACGTTTGCCGCTCGAAACTTCTGTCATATTGATTTGTTTGCATTGCACACGCACGCACACACACACACCATTGTAATGTTGCTATCATCTCCAATGAAAATTGCATTGTCACGTCATTAAATGTGGCCCCGCCCACATCCCACCCGCCCTCGGGTGCCATTATTGTACAGATGCCCAATAAAGTACAACACATGGACGAGGCGCCTTTAATTGGCCTCACAAGGAGAATGAATCTCTACAACACAACATGCCTGTATTGACTCCTGAGCTGACATTTCTTGTGGCGTACTTCTCAATATATCACAGCAGCTTTTATTCCTGCAGTAAAATCCAATTGGCCAGAGGACACCGAGTGAATGCAACTGCAGTTGTTAACGACTTGGAATGACGTTAAAGAAATTCAATCAGTCAATGCTTTCAGCACTCACACAATTACTTATTCATGCCATGTCGTGATGACTCTCAGTGATTTCTTCACACAGCAATTCACCCTTTGCCAGATCTGAAATAAATTCAATTGTGATTCTTTAAATATCAATGTTTGTTTTCATTATGACGATATAATAAGGCGATTTATTTTTCAAAGTGTGTGACATGGAAATGACTCTCGACAGCAAATATATAAATACAATAAAAAGTGTTCTGTCACTTCGATCTGATGTTGCATCCATGTTAAGTTTCAGATATCATAAATCGGGAGATACTTACGATTCTGTGGTGCGTGTTAAAATAATGTAAATTATGCTTTGTTTATTTATATATTCAATTAGTATAAAACGTATTTGTTTTTTTACATGTTCGTTTATTTCACCTTATGAAATGAATTGTCTGTATTGTGTCAGTAGTTGCTTTATAAAGTCAGTATTGTGATCAAAATTGGGAGTCTCCCGAACAAATCGTGAGACTTAACATGTATGATGTTGTCTAACACGTTAATAAAATATGAGAAAAAACTAATTATCAATGAATTCAGTCCTGGTCACGAGGAACATTGTTGCACTTGATAAAGTAATAGAAGTACTTAATACTTATCTTATAGATATTGCCCATCCTCTTTAATAGGAATTTCAGACTCTCCTCTACGCAGCCACTTCGTCCAGTTCCTCGATAAAAAAAAACTTAACAATTTTTTTGTGTCACTTTTGAATGCTTTTTTCAGATTGAATTTTAAAAATGTCATACATTGGGAGTGATTGACTCCAGAAATGAAAATTCAGAGCATATGCTTTTATTCATAAACATCTGCCCATTGTCTCAGCGGTACTCTTGTCGCTCGACCTCTCAGGAGACCTGCTTCTCACCCCCAACTGTGACAAAAACCCTGCACATAAATACACATGCGACATAGCTTCTGAATAATGTATGAAGTCGCAGCTGACAGTGAGCTAATGAGTCAATTGCTTGGTGTGACGGCGGAGACGGACTGGTGTGATGCTAACCCTGAGACGTCCTGCCTTATTCCTCTTGTTCTCCGTGCCAGATGTCCAAGGTACAAGGTGATGAATGATAGGTCAATCCCCTTGCCTCGCCCACTCCAGAAAGACCACATTAGCAAGCAAGAGTGTCGCGGTTTGGCCTCTGCAGTTGTGCGTATCAATGTGACTTTGTACAAGGATCTCGCGCATTTAGTATGGAGGTGGAGAAACTTTGATTCCCGAAATGGCCGCCATTTGTGTTCTTTCGGCTTTGGTCACATCGCACACGAGGGGCGGAATAAATAAATCGAAAATCAACAATTTTGCTGGAGGTCTTAGCACAACAGCAGGATTGTTTATGTATGCATGTGCCAACAAATGCACGACTGTGAATATGTAATCACCTTAATGCATTTGAATATGTTGTTATGATGCAGTGTTTGGTTTTGTCCTTCTACCTATTGCATGTCCTTTTGATGTATATTTCACTTAATGTTGCGTGAAACAATAATGATTCAAAACAGCTGTGTGGGAATACACACCGTATATCTGCTTGCCCGTTGCTTCTGATTCCGATCTGCTTACTAATTCACATTCAGCTGTCATGCATTCTACTATCTGTCATCTTCTGCTGTGCACACCTAGACAGTAACATTACATTTAGCGGAATTAGCCTAGCAAAGGGACATAAGTCTTCTTGTGCCGGTCCCAAGCACGGATAAGTACTGAGGGTTGTGTCAGGAAGGGCATCCGACGTAAAAGCTTGGCCAAAACAAACATGCGGATCAAACCTCTAAAGATGGGGGACACTGGTTCGCTGTGGCGACCCCTTGAAAGGAAAAGCCGAAAGTAAAAGAAGAGCCGAGCAAACACTGTAGATACAGAACACCTGACCTTGGTGTGTGTCAACCATTAACTGTTTGTCAATCACATTGCATGTAAACGTAGTCAGTCTATGCCAGTCAATTACCCTTTCGAAACCTGAGATACACATGGCACAGTGCCACACTTAAGGAGGGGACACAAAACCGTCTGCTTTATCAGTGCGGCGAGTGACATTAAGGTAATCTGTTTTTTAAGGTGTAAAGTAAAAAGAGAAAATGACATTTGCATAACGTTCATGCATCACCGTTTAAATTTGCGACAGTGTAATTACCATGATATACAGGAATGACTGATGGAAACATGTTTTCCCAAATGTTTCAAAATCTGTAATAACAAATATATTAACACATTAAAATAACTGAGGAGAACAGATGATTCAATGTTTCATGGACCAAGTCATTTGCAAATTTTATTTTTATAATTGCATGCTGCGTTTTATTGCAATCTGTTGCCTAGTTGAGGGGCACATTATGTACCATTTATGTTTAGTTTTATTTTCAAATCCTCAAAATAGAAATTACATTAAAATGGGATTTCTTTATTGCATTTCTTTAATTTAATGTAATTGTAATGAAGTTAAACATTAGGCGGCATCTTTCAACTGAGTCGTCACGTCATTCTCCAAAGTAGATGCTGGAAGGCAATTTTAATCATTGAATCATGAAGGCTCACTATGTATTTGTAAATAGAATAGTCATTTTGTTAGTGGGCTAATATATCTAATATAGATAAATACTGCATATGTTGCCTTCATTATGAGGCTTATATATGACTTTTTTTTTTTTTTTTTTTTTTTTCAGGCTCCAGACATTTGTTTGGTCCAATATGGCTCTTTCAACATTTTTGGTTGCCAACCCCGGCCTAGTAGGAGGACAACTAGCAGCCTTGGATTCCATTGCACATTCAAAAATCAACATGGAACTGGTAGTATATTTACCCTGCGATTGGCAACCAGTTCAGGATGTCCCCTGCCTAGTTCCGGGAGACAGATGAGGTAGGTTCCAGCACACCCGTGACCCTTTTCAGGATAAGCGGATCAGGAAATGGGTGGATGGTTGGATTATCATGACAAGCACAAATCCAGGCTTTTACTAGGCATGTATCTGTGAGGATGAGGGTTAGACTTGGTAGATGTAAAATTGCAGTTGCGCAAGCCAAACTATTAGCTAGAAGAACTCAGCTTCACACAGGTATCGATTTGCTCAAAAATATTGAATGAAATCATTGTTGGCCCTGACTCTTGTTTTGGTCCTCATTATTGGGATAACTCAAATTTTAATGCACCCTTACATGATAACATGATAACTTATAATACAACCTTATAAAACATATTGTCTGGTATTTGACATCCTTGTTCTGGAATGATAAATGAAAACAAACCGATTGTATTTTAATATGTTGGTGGCTTAATGACATTATATTCAAATTGGGGCATTTTGCCCCAGTAAACACCCACTCTGATACGAACAATCATGTATTCATTCAGGTAAGAATTGGAAAGGTATGTACAAATAAATAAAACAATTAGGTAAGATATAATAATAATAATAATAATAATAATAATAATAATAATAATAATAATAATAATAATAATAATAATAATAATAATAATAATACATTTCATTTTAAGCGCCTTTCAAAGCTCTCAAGGACACTTTACAGTCACAGACAAGCATAGATACTACAATAAATAAAATACAATTACAAATAGAATACAATAAATTAAAAAAGCTATCCTACCTAATAAGATAACATATAACTGTATAGTGCTTATTTGCAATTTTTTATGATGATACTAGTGCAGCATGTTCGACTAGAGACAAATTTCTTGTGTGTTCTACATACTTGGCAATAAAGATGATTCTGATTCTGATAACAAAATTAAGATGAGAGTACATCTGTGTAAGCTCTTAGTTGTACAGGAGTGGTCCATCGATAAAAAGGTTTCTTGAGCCGTCATCTGTACTTCTGTAAATAAAGTAATGTAGTTTATTCAATACATTGTAAGAATGAAAATTGTAAAGAGCAGTACATTGGGGAGACTAAACAAATTCTCAAAAAAAATACTATCAACATCGCAGGTATAATACTAGTGGGCCTCAATCGGCAGTACATATGCATCTAAAAGCTAGCAACCACTCATTTGACGACAAAGAGGTTAAAATCTTAGCGAAATAACATAGATGGTTTGAAAGGGGAGTAAAAGAAGCGATTTTCATAAAACAACTAAATCTCTCATTAAACCGGTTTGGTGGGGTGAGGTTCAATTTGGATCGTTCATACAATAGCCTGCTTAGGCAACACAGGATTAGTAATACTGATGAGGTGATACCGGTCAAAGTGGGGCAATCAAGCCAGTCGTTAGTCAGAACGATAGGAACTATCAGTGGAGTAGCTGCAAGGAGTAGTCCTCTGCTCCCTCCAACCTGAGAGCAGGGACCTATCATAGCAGAGTCCGGCACCACCATGTCTGGACAGTAGGGATATATATATATATATATATATATATATATATATATATATATATATATATATATATATATATATATATATATATATATATATATATATATAATCCTCGTCTCACCCACCATGGGTGGTGTCTGTCTCCATTTCAGCTCGGGTCCTCTACCAGAGGCCAGGAAGCTTGAGGGTTCTGCGCAGTATCCGTGCTGTTCCCAGCACTGCGCTTTTCTGGACCGAGATATCCGATGTTGTTCCCGGGATCTGTTGCAACCACTCGTCGAGTTTGGGGGTCACTGCCCCAAGTGCTCCGACCACCACAGGCACGACTGTCACCTTTACCTTCCAGGCTCTCTCCAGCTCCTCTCTGAGCCCTTGGTATTTCTCGATTTTCTCATGTTCCTTCTTTCTGATGTTCCCATCACTCGGGACCGCTACATCCACGACAACGGCTTTCCTTTCCCCTTTATCTATGACCACGATATCTGGTTGGTTGGCCATTACCATCTTGTCAGTCTGTATCTGGAAGTCCCACAGGATTTTTGCTCGGTCATTCTCCACCACCTTGGGAGGTGTTTCCCATTTTGACCTTGGGGTTTCCAGTCCATACTCCGCACAGATGTTTCGGTAGACTATGCCAGCCACCTGGTTATGGCGCTCCATGTAGGCTTTCCCTGCCAGCATCTTACACCCTGCAGTTACGTGTTGGATTGTCTCAGGTGCCTCTTTGCACAACCTCCACCTTGGGTCTTGTCTGGTGTGGTATATCCCTGCCTCTATGGCTCTGGTGTTCAGGGCCTGCTCTTGCGCAGCCAGGATGAGTGCCTCTGTGCTGTCCTTTAGGCCAGCCCTCTCTAGCCACTGATAGGACTTCTTGAGATCAGCCACTTCTGCTATGGTTCGGTGGTACATCCCGTGTAGGGGCTTTTCCTCCCATGATTGTCCCTCTTCCAGCACCTCATCCTCTGTTCCCCATTGACTGAGACATTCTCTGAGTACATCATCCGTTGGAGCCTTCTCTTTGATGTATTCATGGAGCTTGGATGTTTCATCCTGGACAGTGGCTCTCACACTCACTAGTCCCCGGCCTCCTTCCTTACGGCTTGTGTACAGTCTCAGGGTGCTGGACTATATATATATATATATATATATATATATATATATATATATATATATACAGTAAAGTCTCGTTATATCGATATCGGATATATCGATAGTCCCGGTTATATCGATACTATTTCTATGCACGCACGGAGAATATTACATGCAAACAGGGTCGGATATATCGATAGTCCCGGTTATATCGATATTTTTTCGGACACCCTTGAATATCGATATAACGAGACTTTACTGTATATATATATATATATATATATATATATATATATATATATATATATATATATATATATATATAGCGGCCCGGTAGTCGAGTGGTTAGCACACCGACTTCATAGTGCAGAGGTCGCCGGTTCGCGTCCCGGTCCGGCCTCCCTGTGTGGAGTTTGCATGTTCTCCCCGGACCCGCATGGGTTTTCTCCGGGTCCTCCGGTTTCCTCCCACACTCCAAAAACATGCATGGCAGGCAGATTGACCACTCCAAATTGTCCCTAGGAGTGAGTGTGAGAGTGACTGTTGTATGTCTTTGTGTGCCCTGCGATTGGCTGGCAACCAATTTAGGGTGTCCCCCGCCTCGTGCCCGAAGACAGCTGAGATAGGCCCCAGCAACCCCCGCGACCCTAATGAGGAATAAGCGGTACGGAAAATGAGATGAGATGAGATGAGATGAGATATATATATATATATATATATATATATATATATATATATATATATATAGGGCCTAAACTACCAGTAAGACTTTAGTTTGCTGACGAAGTTTCTTGGATAAGAAGCGAAACGTCCGACACCTTCAAAGAAGTGCTGATGACGGCTGAAGAAACCTTTTCATCGATAAAATGACTGTGTTAAGTTTATGCATGTAGCCTTCACAGTGCCGAAGATGCACAAATTACAACAGAAAAATGTTTTTTTTCTCACTCGATCCTCCCTATCTGAAGAGAGTTATTCAGCAATTGAGCTGTACAGACCCTCAAAACTTGATTATGCATGCAACAGGCACCCACACAATCAACAGCCCTTATTATCTTTTTATTTACTCAGATTTTTTTTGGTTGTAAATGACATTCTGCCACCCTTCCACTCAGAGCCCAATCAGTGCTATGATATCCTCTGATTCACAGCACAACTGTCGAACCTTATCATAGTGCTGCCTAATTACTCAGTACAATATTCATCGCTGTGATTTTTTTATTAACTACCAATTTCCTTGCACTGAAATTCATATGGAAGCAGCATCTAATTGGAATATGCAAGTTTTATGAGACTTATGTGGCCTTTCAAATTTTACACTTCTCTGAAACTGCAAGAAAAATATTAGAATTATTTGTTCCGCACTATAATTCAGACAGTTTATATTTATATATTTTTTTTATTTCCAAAATTTCAATGTTTTTTTTTTCTCATGGAGGCAGCGCTTTATTCCCGTTTATCACCCTTCATCAATTCTTAAATGAATTTAGACTTGTAAGAAAACAATCGATGCATTTGGACATGAGGTACAAATATAATAATAATATTAATAATAATATCGCCAAAGTGGCGAAAGCAGTTCAAATCTTGAACAATAAAAAGACTATATTTGCTTGTGGTGCTGCTGCCTTCATTTGTTATTTATGCTAGAATCTAATATTATTGTTCAAATGTTTACATATGTAAAAAAAAATTGACTGAGCGTGGCTTGTACAACCATTATCCAATAAGGGGGAAAAAATAAGTTATTGTGTATAAGCGTATAGATATTAAGGCTTGAGAGCCGCGTATAATAATTTCTGTGCAATTTCACGTGATTAAGTCATACCTGATGAACATATTTTTGTCATACTATTTTAAACCACGTTCTACACATATCAAGCAATTAACACCTCACAATGCCATTTCATATTTTTTCCATAATTTCACACTTTTAACAGAAATTCACAGTTGCTTCACGTGTTTTCTTGTCTCCATGATTACACTTCTTAAACTATAACAATAACTCTGAATTTGAACAGATTGTGGATAGTGTGGAAAAAATATTTACTGGGTGCTTCATCCATTATTTGTGAAACGCTAAGACATTATATAAATGGTCATTAGTGACTACACATATACCACCCTTCTCAATCGTCCACTGACAGTTTACCTGCAATTGACCAGAGACCAGTCCAGAGTCTTGTACCGCTCACTATTCACCCTTCAGCAGAGAAACACTTGATTTCCCTGCAACATCGAAGAGAAAAAGCAATATTGAATACCCTTGAGCTGCACAGTAACATTTGCTGGAGCTGTGTTTGGAAGGTTCCAAACAGAGCTCTTCTTAGATTCACAAAGCCATGCCTTCCCTTGATACCCAGCTCACAACGTTGGCGAGGAAGGTCATATGCTGCCAGTTCAATGGCCTGGTTGGCAGGGCATGGATGGCATTCTTTTGGATGGTGACGGATGGAGGACTTCCTGCGCACAGAAGAGTCCCTGCATATGCATACTTCGCCTGCTTACTCACATTCTTTGCTGGGCTTGAAGAAAATCCTGTGGCATACAGCCGCTGTGACTGAATCTCAGAAGGGTTCAGAAGGGAACAGAGAAAAGGGTTTCGAGACTTCCAAATCAGCGTTGGTTCAAATGATACAAAGCCCGTCCTCATAGTGTCCCTTTTAAAACATAGGTGAGACATATGTGAGACTCTAAAACTCACTCTGGCGCTCGACCCCACGATCTATGACCGCGGTTGCCGCGTCATGAGGTAGATTGCAGGCCAGCATCGAGAGCAAGAAGCTGCAACGTGATTGCAACACTCCCAGGCACAAGTCTTTCAATTTAAGGGCCAGAGGATGGGATAGACGTTTTCTAGAGCTGAAAGAAAGGCATCTGCCGTGCTGTGGGGGCTGAGCTTCTGCCTGATGCAGAACTACATTGGAAGTAAATGACACATCTTACAATAAAAAGTCAGACATTTTCACAACTACTGTAATAAGCGATGGATTTAGTTGACTTTTTGTGAAGAATAGGCTCTTCCCAGGACATTAAATCTTATTGTTACAGCATCACACTTTTGACATTGAAGCATGAACAAAATGCTTTACAGAATGTAGTTATAGTATTAGACAGAAACCAATGTTTATAGTTAAGACCAGAACAACACGAAAGAAACAAGTTAATAAGACATAAAAAAATACATAAAACAAAAAATTTAATCTGAACCATACTGCCGGTATTTTTTACTGCCTTTAAAAATGTCCACTGAAGCGCCTTAAACAATTTTCCGACAATAGACTGCCACCTTTACTGTTGAATTTCATGTGAAAATAAGAAAATTAGGATAATTATGGATTCCACAAAATGGATGTTATGTCTGTCTAAATTGTTAAATATGCAGTTTAAAAAATGCTTTGACTGCAACATGCATTTGCTTCCATTGTTAAGAAGCCAAGACTTCGTATTTCCCATCGCATATCATGGTTGTGGCAATGTCTTTCCTAATAGGTCAGATGAATTCTGTTGTCAATTGTACGTCTTTTTTAGCCACGTTATTAGTGCCTTGCACGCTGGGTCCGAGAGGACATTAATTTCATCTGTGCTGTATGTCATGCATATTAGCATATTTGACAATAAAGCTGACTTTGACTTGAATGGTCGAAAAGGGATTTGAAAAGATTTATCCCGGAATCACAAAAAAACACACCATTTCAATAGAGATGTGCAGACATTTCTTGTTTTTTTTATATAGACCGTACATCCAATTTGTCCTTGAGGTCCTTGACAAACATTGAAAGGTATTATTTTACTTGGTCAAATGAGCGAAAGGATGTTCAAGGAAATTGAGTACACAAATAAAAGCTGGAGTTGGAGATGCTGCATGCGGTTGACTGCAGCGTTGGTGGAAGAGAGGAGTCGTCATTGAGTGTTTGTTACAGGAAACAAGCCGCCTACTAAACATAAGATTGTACTGTTGTCTTTGCGGGACTTTGACCCTGTCACTGTGTGGACTTTCTTGACATATGCTACCTTTAATGTGAGCGCTAAACAGGTCAATTGTTGACTTAATGTATTATGTCCTCATACAAGGAGATGTACATGAGAACGCAATTACTCTTACTGATGAAAGCCCTTTTGCAGTTATTTGACCGGCTTCATTGCAAAGGGTAGTAGAGCATAAATAGACACTGTGGTAAGGTGAACATCATCATTAATGCACTCAGCCATGGATAGCATGCACTGTGCTTTGGAAATAATAATGCTGTCGAAATGTTTTACAGCTCAAGGTTTCAAGAAAACCCTGAAAGGCGCAACAGAGACGAAATAAGCCAAGCCTTTAGACTTTTTTTTCTTTTTCATAAAGGGGACTTCTGGATCGTTGTAACTTTTGTGGCAGTTTTCCCATCCCAACTTCATTTTAGCATAGGCACTGAACCCTCGTTTATTGCGGGGGTTACACTTAATTTCGGCCTGTTCCTCAACTGACATAACTCCCAATCAACATTAACCACTTCCTTGCTGCTGTGGACTCCACATTTCCCCATTGTGGGACTATTAAAGGCTTTCTGATTCTGATTCCTGCCACTCAGTGCGACACTCAAATGTTGACGTACATACATACATACATACATACATACATACATACATACATACATACATACATACATACATACATACATACGTACGTACGTACGTACATATATATATATATATATATATATATATATATATATATATATATATATATATGAATCCATGAATGAATGAACAAATAAATAAACATACATGAGTCCTGGAGAGAGGTCATAACACAAGCTGAGTTCTCACAACTGACTCCTCGACTTCTCTGAATATTTTTCACTAAGGCTACTTTCCCTAGCCCGGTCTTATTTCAAACTAAAGGAGGCTTTTTTTTCTCTTCAATGCGGAAGTATTTGCTGGTTTTGAGGAGGCGAGCAGTGATATGGGATGCCAGCGCATTTGATGAAGCCAGCAGAGGTGACATGTTCTCGCTGCAGATTTGCCCAAGTTCGTTGTAAGCGAACGCCACATTAGAACTCTTTAATGTATGCTAAGCTCTTGCTTTATGAGGGCACTGTTAATGGGTGGGGTCGCTTTAACTGCCTTAAACAAGGGATTAGCCTGTCGCTGATGAGTTGCTGCTGTGTGATGGGATTATTTACATTGCTCTGGTGGCAGGGCGCAGGTGTCAGCGCATATACAAATCCCCTAATAAATTTATGACATGGCTTGTGGTGGGGGTGTATTGTCAAGTGCGAATACTATCGCCCGGAACAGTGCTTGTGTCATCTGTAGCCCTCTCAAAAACGGTAATCGGGTTCAATTGCAAAGTACAGAAAGTTTGGTCTTAACTTTGTCACTGCTATGATTGGTTGAGCACAAACAATGCATAAACAGAAACGAGGCTGAGGTAGATGCATTCAATTAATCCAATCCCCGCTCCCCTAATTCTGTTTTCAGCCTTGTGCTCAACGGTTTAGCATTACCTCCCTGGGTGGATGCATACATTACCATTGTATTTCATAGTATCTATTGCAAAAAAGTAACTTGGATAACAAGCACATAACATGACGGATTATTGCCCCGACTTTTTGAGTTGATTATCACACCTGCCCAAAACAATGTGGGTTTGTTTTCCCAACCCACTCGCTGGGCCACGGTAGAATCTTTTACCCAAGGCTTGCCTTAATTATTTTGACAGAGTATATTAGGTTTGAGGGAGTTTTGATGTGGGAGGGATGAAACTAGTCACAGTTTTTGACAACTGAGATGTGAACTGATGTTGAAGTGAATTTAATGTAACATTATTTGAAAACTTGTAATATTTATAGCCAAAACTGCAGTGATAACCCAGAGAAAAACTTTTTGAGAGCTAAGACAGCAATTCTTGTCCAAAGTAATAGAAGCTCAAAATAATACAGAAACAATGTGTATTGTGTGTACATTCCTGGATCAAAAGTAACCCAAATTGGCTGAAATCGCTATGTTCCACACCTCCATTGTTGAAGCAGCCACTTTGGGCTGTCAGGTAGCCTTTTATGTGCTGTCTTTGAATAACATTAAATATGTTAAACTATCAATACCTTTTTGAGGACATTGAGGGTTTTTACAGAGCAAGTGAGTGAATGTTTCTGACATTTAAAGAATGTTGGCAAAATGGGAGAAGAAAAACTCATCATCTCAGTCCCTTCGCTCGAGGCTATGTCTCATCTCTCCAATGGTCTCTGCCGTGAAAGTACAATACTTCTTACACATGGCCACACAAAGGTGAAAAGGACACAATGTGCAGCAAAACAAAAACAAAAATATAGTATAAACACGAGGCTTGCTGACAAAGTAGGAATGGTTCATGTTGAATAAAAAGTTTATTCAAAATGTCAGATATGTGTTATGGTTAGCATAAATGTGGAGCTGGCTAATCAACATTTACATTGAAATGGTATCATCATCCACCAGATGGTCTCATCTCGGTATGCTTACTTCATATTTTGCCCCCAATACAGACAAATAAATAGGTTTTAATCTCCTCTCATGGCCAAGGGGCGCTCATTTGGGAATCTTTGTTCTTTCATAAGAATTGGAAGACATGGTCACAGCAAGCAATGAAAATGTTGATGTATGAGAAAGAGAGAAGTGACCATAATAATAAGGCTTTCAGAAACATTGGTTGAAATGTCTAAAATGTCAGGTGAGCAAAAGTCTGTCCCACTTTGGGCTTAAGGTGTGGTACACCCTGGACTGGTCATGATTCAATCACAGTGAACAACATAACATAAAAATCCCATTCCCACCCACGTGACACCACTGGTGATTTTAGACACGGGTGTCAAACTACAAGTTTAAAGGGCAACGTACTGCCTTATTATCGTAATTTTCAAACTACGCTACAAAAGACACTTTATTAAAAGCAGCAACAGTCAAATTTAGCCATATAAAGACATTTGTGTGTACATACTGTGTATATTAATTGGCTCATATTTTAATGTGTATAATCTTGAATGTGTTTTGATGTGTATAATCAGTGTCGAAAACATACCGGACACAGGGCAGACAATCTGAAAATTTCCCTGCCCGGCCATAAAGTTGCCTGCCCCATTTTTCACAACTTTCACAACAACTCTTTTGAATCTTTCTTCTGAGGCTGAGGTTCTGTGCATCTACTTTGGAAAATGACACGGAAATGCATGACCTTATAACGCTCGGGAAAGTCCGGAAGCACAAAGCAGGCTTCTGATTGGTTGCCGTGTCAAGCATACAAATTGCCAAACGAACCGAAATTCCAAAATTTCCAAACCGAACGAAGATTTCGAAATCGGAATAATTTATTACGATTTCGAAATCTTCATTCAAACGTTTGCTTTATTGAATTAAGCAAACGTTTCATTTGAAAAACAATCTTCCGTTTTTTTTTTCTCCTTGAAGAAGTTGTCGGCAACCCGGGCGGAGACGTTTTGTAAGTTGTACGCCCGACGTAAAAGTTGCACGCGGGAACACGTTATTTCAGACACTGGTATAATGGATATTTGCAAGGAAGTTTCACAGTTGGCTTTTTGAAAAACTTTAATTCACCCATAAACACCAGTCAATGCTGATACCCACAAAAAAGCCAAATGTTTACCATCCCGCTTGCTGTCATATGAGGTAAAATCACTGAGGAGCCACACCACGCAGCAGTGCAGATTTGGAAATCAGTTTGTTACGCATTGGAAAGATGCAGCTAATTAAGAGACATATCAGAATCAGAATCAGAATCAGAATCAGAATACCTTTATTCGTCCCGCAATGGGGAAATTTGCAGTCCACAGCAGCAATTGAAGAGGGATGGGGTTGGGGTGGGAGTGAAAGGATAGAAAACAAGATATTCTAAGCATAACAAAATAAAAATGTCAACTGTATACTGTGCAAATGTAGATGTGCAAAAACCGTTCTATAAACAAGACTGTACATAGTGCAGAATCAAGAAATGCATTTAGATATATTGCAACAACCCATATTTACAAGTGTTAAGCAGATTCCTTACTTACAGACAGTGTATTGTCGGTGTTCAAATACCTGACATGTTTCGGCGACTACTTCCGCCTTCGTCAGAGTGTCACGGATGTTGCTGTGACGCGCCATTTTCAGCTGGTGTTGCTATGAGGGCGTGACCTACCTGTCAGAACTGACAGGCAAGCCACGCCCCCCGCTGTCCGCTCGTCCCTCCAGGATGCTGCTCCAGGTAGTAGAGAGCATGTAAGCTCCCTCATCCCTGTTGAGGGAGCTTACACTGTCTGTAAGTAAGGAATCTGCTTAACATTAGTTATCAAGTAGACAGGATGAATTTAGTACAACGAACATATTTACAAGTGTCCAGTTTTTTTTTTTTTTTTTTTTCACATGTGATCATTGGGAATTGTGAAGCCTGACAGCAGTCGGCGGTACCTCTCCTTCTTGCAGCGCGGGTGTAATAGTCTCTGGCTAAAGGAGCTACCCAGAGCTGTCAGGATGGGCAGGAGTGGGTGGGAGGGGCTGTCCGTCATAGCTTTTAGTTTAGCTAGCGTCCGTCTGTTGCCCACCTCCTCTAGAGAGTCCAGCGAGCAGCCCACGACAGAACTGGCCCGCTTGACAAAGCGCTCCAGTCTTTTTCTGTCCCGGTTGTGATGCTGCCTGACCAGCAGACAATGCCATAGTGGATGGCTGATGCCACCACAGAGTCATAGAAAGTCTTTAGGAGTGACCCCTGAACTCCAAAAGACCTCAGTTTCCTGAGGAGGAAGAGGCGACTCTGTCCCTTCTTGATTAGGGCATCCGTGTTTGTTGTCCAGTCCAGTTTATTGTTGAGAGTAACACCCAGGTACTTGTAGGAGGTCACCCTCTCAATGTCCGAACCCTGGATGTTCAATGGTGCAGGTGAGGATTGTTTCCTGCAGAAGTCCACCACCAGCTCCTTGGTTTTCCCAGTGTTGATCTGGAGGTGATTCTGCTGGCACCAGTCCACAAAGTCCTTTGTCAGTCCCCTGTACTCCCTATCGTCTCCCTCTGTAATGAGGCCGACAATAGCTGAGTCGTCAGAGAACTTCTGAAGGTGGCAGGTTGGGGTGTTGTAATTGAAGTCCGAGGTGTAGAGGGTGAAGAGGAATGGAGCCAGGACTGTTCCCTGCGGCGCTCCGGTGCTGCAGAGAAGCCTGCCCGACTCACAGTTCTTTACTCTCACGTACTGTGGCCTGTTTGTGAGGTAATCTGTAATCCAGGATGTGAGGTGATGGTCGACTCCGGCATGCCGCAGCTTGTCCCCCAGTAGACTTGGCTGGATGGTGTTGAAGGCACTGGAGAAATCGAAGAATGTGATCCTCACCGTGCTCCCAGCATTCTCCAGGTGCAGCAACGCCGTATGGAGGAGGTAGATGATGGCATCCTCCACACCGATGCTGGGCTGGTAGGCAAACTGTAGCGGGTCCAGTGATGAGCTTGCCAGCGGTCGCAGGTGGGCGAGGACGAGTCTCTCCAGCGTCTTCATCAGGTGAGACGTCAGCGCCACCGGTCTGTAGCTGTTGAGCTCTTTGGGCTTGGCAATCTTGGGCACTGGGACCAGGCATGACGTTTTCCACAACTGTGGAACTCTGCCCAGCTTCAGGCTCAGGTTGAACAAGTGCTGGACAATGACACACAGCTGGTCGGAGCAGGTCTTGAGGAGTCGGGAACTGATATCATCCGGACCTGCTGCCTTCCTCACCTGCATCCTCCTCAGTTGGTTCCTCACCTGCGCAGTTGTGACAGACAGGCAGGAACCAGGAGGCAGAGTGGCGGCTGAGGGTGTGGCAACGGTTGGGAGGGCAGATGTTGGTTGTGGAAAGCTGGTCGTGAGAGGGGGCAGGGAGGGTAAGGCCACAGTGAGAGTTGGTGCAGGTGCAGCTACAGGTGAAGTTGACGGTGGGCCGGGGGCGGCTGGCGTCTTGTCAAACCGATTGAAAAAGCGGTTGAGTTCATCTGCCCAGTCCTTGTCTTTTTCGTTCAATGTCACTGGGCTTTTGTGGCCTGAGATGTTTTTCAGGCCCTTCCAGACACCGGCGACATTGCTGGCTTGCAGCTGCTCCTCCATTTTCATCCTGTAGGCCTTCTTCCCCTCTCTGATCTTCCTCCTCAGTTGGATCTGCACGGCCTTCAGTTCCTCTCTGTTGCCCGACACAAAAGCCCTTTTCTTCTCCTTCAGGAGGACTTTTATGATGGGATTAATCCATGGTTTGTTGTTGGCAAAACACCGCACAGTCCTGGTGGGTACGGTGTTTTGTTCACAAAAGTTAATGTAGTCTGTGATGGTGTTGGTGAGTGAGTCAATGTCTTCCCCATGAATCTCAGTAAAGAGCTCCCACCTGGTTGAATCAAAACAGTCCCGCAGAGCTTCTTCAGCTTCTGTGGACCATCTTTTGAACGTGCGGGTCACAGCTGGTTGCCTCTGCACAAGGGGTTTGTACACAGGCTGGAGATAAACCATATTGTGGTCTGCTCTTCCGAGAGGGGGGAGGGGGGAGCGTTTGTATGCATCCTTGGCGTTTGAATAAAATAGGTCCAATATGTTATTGTCTCTGGTGGCACAAGTTACATACTGTGTGAATGTTGGGAGGGAGAATTTCAGGGAAATGTGATTGAAGTCCCCTGAGATGATAAACAATGCGTTGGGGGACTGGGTTTGCAGCTTGTTTACAACAGATATGAGGGCATCGGAGGCAGCGCCGCCATTTGCCGTAGGGGGAATGTACGTCGTCACGGCTATGATGTGTGAGAATTCCCGTGGCAGGTAATGCGGCCGGAGGCTAACGGCTAGCAGCTCGATGTCCCGAGTGCAAATTTTTTCCTTCACCGTGATGTGCCCATCTATATATTATTTATAAGGGGATTTCCCTCCATGGCCGAACTTGCTTTCCTGTCATCTGTTATCAGCAATGGTGACGGTCGGTCACCACGCAAATAGAGAGGATGGCCGCATGGCGCTGATGACACTCGTTCCCTATGCTCTAAATTATTTGTTTTGCTCTTAATTGTATATGAATGAATATGTATTGTATTGTATTGTATTGTATTATATTCATTGCTCAATTCAGCCACTTGCCACTACACAGACAGACTTTGGCTTTTCTCATTTCAGGTAGCCTGCCCTGCCCCCATGCATGTGTACTGCAACCACAAACGGCTGCTGGTTATTCGATATGAGGGTGGACTTGGACAATTTCATTGGTCCACTGTGACGTATTCAGTAATGTCAGATAGGACGAAATAATCGTTGACCAGCCCTTCCTCACTGCCTCTTTTCATCCATCCATGCATCCATCCATGCATCCATCCTCTTTCCTTTTTTTGCTTCCTGATGAATGGATACTTTCCTGACTCCATTCCTCTTTCCTTGAATTTTCTCCTTATATTTATTACTTTTCTTTTTTATTTCCTTCCAACTTTCTTTCCTTTCTCCTGTCCTTTCTCAACATAAAGAACTCCTCAGTGATGATCAATGTCTCATTAACACCGCAAATTGAGCAATGTCTGGATTGTCAGTGCTCTCATCAATTGCAACATAAAATGCAAGAAAGGATTTAACTCTCTGTTTCGACTGGCTAACCAAATCTGCCAATAGTTCATCTCTGCTAAAGTTTTCCTTGTTAGACTAATGTTGGTAAAAGTTGATCTCTTCTTGGGACACACAAGTTCTCTGTAGCTTTTAGTGTGCCTGCTTTAGCGCACGGACAGGTAAGAATGGCTTTTTTTTCACAGGTGGGTTTTACCACTATGTCACTAAAGTCGGCAAGGCGTGAAAACGGACTGCCATTTCTTTGATCCACCAATATTTAGTTCATTTTTCTCCCTTATTCGTTGTCCTTAGGAACGGTCATATTTTTCCCGATGATGAATCGCCATGCATATTCAGGCTTGGGGTGTAACGGAGTAAATGTATCATAGCTACACACTCATACTTCACGTTTCTCTTATTTGACAAAGGCATGTCGGATCAGAAGGTAGCACTACGTGCTTCTATTTATTTCCACCGACTGTACTAGTGTCGCCTTTTTTATTCCAATAACAGTAAACTAAACATTGACTAAAACTGTGTGCCTTTTGTGGGTAATTTAGGAATCATAATTCATTTCTTTTTAAATCAAATGTTATTTTTCATGCGTTTTCATTTTCATAATTCATCCTGGACTCTCTATCGGGAAAACGGGCCATTGTTTGACACCTCCGCTTTAAAGTTAGTAACTTGAAAACTTTAAAGCAGAATATGCACATTTTAGGAATTTGGGTTGAAAGCCGAGGAAGCCGGAGAAAATCTTGGCAAGCACAGGAGGAACATAAAAATGTCATAATAAAAGGGTTCATCCAGAACGAGCACTCTGACCCTTTAACTATGAGACAGATACATTAACCACATGCTGAACCGGTTAAATCTTTAAATTAGAGTCCTGGACAGTTATGAGTGGTGTAATCTATTAGGCCCCTACTCTTGTTCCCTGTCCTTGACTTGTATCTTTCCCTGTGAGATGCTTCTTCGACTAACAAATGCATTTTTCCCACCATGTTCCTCTTTTTGTGCTTCTCATATTGTCTTATAGCAGGCTCGATTCTGTCCTATTTCAAATTGACAACCATGCAAAATGATAAATGCAACCTGTGACTGCGCCACTGAACAAGCCCTTAACTCAGTCATGAAACAATGGCCGTATCGCCAACTAGTTTAGATGTGTTTTGTGGACGCGGAGAAGGCATTTGACTATATATCCCTTGAAGACTTCTGGAGTTGGTACTTTGGGAGGGCTGTGATGTGCAGCTCTCACTGGAGCAATTTTCAACTAAGTGTCAAGTGGTTGTAATGAAAATTAGCACTGCTATACAGTATACTATGGTCCTCATTAGGAAAAGGATTGAATGCCGTCTCCAGTTCCGTGAGGAGTTCCTGACCAACAGTAAGTAGAGGATTTCAAGCATCTTGGGGTTTGGAGTGAGGTGGATCAGTGCAGCTGTGGGTCTGTCGTCTTGAAGAATGAGTTCGGCCAAAAGATGCAGCTCTCGATTTATCAGGTGACCTACATTCAAACCCTCACTTATGGTCATTGAGCTTTGGGTAATGAATGATATGATTAATTAAGTGACAAAAATGAGTTTCCTCTGTAGATTCCTTCGAGTTAGGGTAAGAATCTCAGATTCAGAGCTCAGAGATATTGCTCCTTCACTCGAACAAGCAATAGATAAATAGATAATGGTTGGACGGGGATGTGTGTATGTATTTATGTATGTGTGTGTGTATATATATATATATATATATATATATATATATATATATATATATATATATACTACTTTGAAAAAATAGTTATAAATGCATTTTGAAGACGCTTGTATTCACATTTCATAATGTATATTTACTTATATTTTTTTGTTTTCTACTAAAGTGGGAATTTCTCTATTGTGAGACAAATGCTTTCTTATCTCCTTATTTCAGAATATCATATAAAATGCTGGAGGACTGAAAGCATATGAGAATATTATAGTAATTGCAATTTCAAGATAAGCCCTAATCAGCGGAATTCACATTTCCCACTCAATGCATTGTCGCGGAAATATACCACAACAGCCATCAATGATGAGCATTGCAATACCAACTCTCTGACCACATGTTTTTTAATTAGGTTTGTTGTGATTACAGTATTATCACCTATTTACCCAACATTTAAAATGCTCAATAATACATTGTTTAAGTTAGTCAGTACCATATCGATCATCCACATCCACGAGTAGCTATCTTTATGTATCTCTGGTCTCCAAGGACACATCACAGTTTTGCTAAAACGCGAACAGCAGAATGGTGCAGGCAAGAGCAGAAACATGGAGGAGGGATAGTGATGGACCTGCGATGACCTCGCAACAGCTTCAAGAATACTTCTGCATCAAGATTGCAACAGTGAAAAAGCTCCAACACAGGACTGCCAGCGATATGGACATCCCGAGGGGGCAGCAGAAGACAACACTTCCAGGAAGTTTTCAAAGTATTCCATCAAACACCTCTGCTCAACTTTGCACAGCCTCCTCCAATATAGCTAGAACCCACTAAATTGAGGAAAAAATGGCACTTAAAAACACAAGAAAGATGTCAGAAAATAAACACACACTAGTCGGAATATAAAATAATTTAAGACCTGAACTAACTCCATTGGGATAATGTATGAACACACCTCACACATGTTATACATGTTATGTTATGACTCTGTGTCTTTGTGTTGTCATATTTGTTATTTTTTCAAATTTTTTTTCCCAAGATGGCGGCGCGTGAACACGCAGCGGCTCCCCTCTCCCGGCAAATTGGCGTTTTCATGTTTATGTTTGTTAAAGTAATTATAAGTGCCTTGCATGCTGGGTCCGAGAGGACAGTAATTTCATCTGTGCTGTATGTCATGCATATTAGCATATTTGACAATAAAGCTGACTTTGACTTTGACTTTTTGACTTTGACTTATACATGTACAGAAACAAAAAAACTTAAAAATTTTAAAAGTGAAGCAATATGACCATGTGGCTTAATGGATAAGGCGCCTGACTTCAGAGAAGAAGATTGAGGGTTCCTGTCCATTCAAGTGTTTGCCCATCAACAAATTGTCCCAAAGTCAATTTATTTTGGACCGCCACTTGATCGGTCCCTTCCAGAACACAAATCTTAGCAGTGAACCACTATGACCGTGTGGCCTAATGGATAAGGTGTCGCACTTTGGTTCAGAAGATTGAGGGTTGGACTCCCTTCATGGTCTGGTCACTTGACCAGTGTATTTTAATCTTGTTGGAGGCACCAAACTCAACCTTTCTTATACTCATTCATCGAACCCTTCTTTCAATGACCTTGCCCATGAACTGCAGACGAGACTATGGGTTGGACATCTGCGTCGGTGCATCCACTGCACCCTTGAGACGAACTCACCGAACCCCTCGATTTATTGAACCCAGTTTCAGACCCGTTGGGTTAGGGTTAGGGATTAGGAGTAGAGTTTAGGCTTCAGGTCCAGGTTCAGGTTATCATCAGGGGTGAGAGTTAGGTTTAGGGTTTAGTGTGAAGATTCAGGACTAGGCTTCTGGGTTCGGAGTTTGGGTTAGAGGTTAGGGTAAATTTCGATTAGGGTTCGGGTTTATGGTTAGGGTTAGTTTTGAGGTTAGGCTTAGTGGTTTGGGGGTTAGGTTTAGGGTTTGGGGTTACACACGTATGTACATATGTACGTATGTACATGTGTACGTTTGTATGTGTGTACGTATATATGTATGTATGTATGTATGTATGTATGTATGTATGTATGTATGTACGTATGTACGTATGTATGTATTTAATTATTTATTTACTTTACACTTTGTATCTCATTTGCCTTGTTGGCCAATAAATCCATTTTCAGGATGTGGTTGTGGACCTGATGGCGAAACTGTAAAGTAATTTGGATTGGAAGTATAGCTTTCTGAAACCACTGACAGAACTTCTCTGACAACTTTTGCCAGTGTTAGGTAACTTGACCTCCACAGGTGAACCTCCCAGTAGAAGAATGGCTTATCATGATCTAAGCCAATATTAAGATCCACAAGGAATGTCCCCCCAACCTGCTGCTTCCCCTGATTTACAAGATGACAACACCATCTTTATATGCAAACTCACATATTTTATACAGCAGGAAGCCTGGATCTGTGCCATCTGACACCAACTCTAAAGCAACTGCAGATTTAGAACAGAAGGCCAATCAAATTCCCTTAGCGAATGAGTTCAAGATTCACCATTGCTCTTATGGCGGTGCATATGGTCAGTTTTTACAAGATGCATAAATTATTGCCACACACACTTCGGCGTTTCTATGCAGGAGGTCTTTCTCGACTGTTGTAATGGTACTCGACTGAATGTCCCCTAACCCCTAACTCTAACCCTAAATCCCCTAACCTTAACTCCCTAACTACAAACCCTAACTCCAAACTTCTAACCCCTAACCCGAACCCCTAAAACAAACACGAAACCATAACCCGAGCCAAAAACAAGAGTCACTCTGCGGCATGGTGAGGCCAGGCACGATGACGGTCACCAGGCATGGCAGGCGTCGGTGGGGAGGTTGCTGAGGAGGTTTCGTGGTGCCTGAAGTCGTTGTTCGGGAGCACGGCAACAAGTGCTCTACGACTGCCAGTTTGAGTCGATCGATGGAAACTTTCATTGCGGCCGTCGAGTCGATGCCGGAAGGTCTTCTCACCGTGAGTTGTCGGAGAATCGATGAGGGATTGTGAGGACGAAGGTGCAAGGCCATGCTGCACGGACAGGCCGGTCATCGGCGACGGTGGCGATGATCGCGCTGCCATGGCGCTCTGCAGGACGCTGAGGAAGAACGCTGACGTCGGCGGCCGTGTCGGCCATGAAGCGTCTTCCCGAAGTCCGATCGTGGACATAAGCGATGTCCGACGATGTCCGATCGTGGACATATACGATGTCCGATCGTGGACATAAGCGATGTCCGACGATGTCCGATCGTGGACATATACAATGCAGCTAGTTGCAGAGTCGCCAGGCGAATTGGACGATGTTGGCCATCAGGGTGCGGCAGGTTTCACGGTGGGGTCGGGGCGCCCACGGGTGGTGGCGGCCCATCGGGAGCTCGGCTCGAGGGGTCTTGCTGTGAAGATGCCGGATTCACGGGCGGCTGGGAAATCTGGGTGTTTCCATTTGGAGAGTTGATTGGGCTGAGGAGGAGGAAAAAAAATGCTCCTGGCTGGCTCGCCAATAAAGAGTTTGATGGTTCTCTTTATTTGTAAGTAGGTTCGTTGTCAGATCTCCCAGGCAGGTGACGTGCAGAGCTTGATCGTGGCGTGGAGTCGAGCAAGTCGTGCCGTGATGTCCGTCCGACGCCCGGCGTGAGCCGGGCGCCTGTGCGGGGCTTTGCAAGTCTCTTTGAGTCTGTGAGTCCGAGATGAGTCTGAGATGATTCTGCCCCGTGGTTCGCCCAATTTCTCTGTCCCGCGACAGCTCCTTTTATACCATTTTCAAGCGTCTGATATGCGTCAGGGTGAGACGCACATCAAGGAGATCAAGGAATTGAAAGACATGCAAGGGTTGAAAGGCGCACTTCAAAATCATAAACACGTATGACGCCACAAGACCAGCATGTTTTGTGGTTTGTAATATTTGCTCCCACTTTGTTGCTGTGATTGTGTCATTGTGACGCAAAAACTCAAAGCCAATGACAATTAAAAAAAACAAAACAATAAAAAGTCTTTGCTTGCGCAGTAACAATTGACTCTAATATTACAAGAGCAGGGCAGCCCGGTAGTCACGTGGTTACCATGTCGGCTTCACAATGCTCCCTGGGCCCGTTTGGTTTTTCTCTGGGTACTCGGGTACTCTCTGTAATCAATTAATCAAAAATATTATGAGAGTATGAGATTTAACCCTACTATCACTTTTGCAGTTACATACTGTGACATAGGACACTGTCATTATTTACTGCAGTTAATGCTCTCTCTCTCTCTTTCTCTCATGCTCTTTCTCTCTCACTCTCTCTTTCTATCTATCACACACTCTCTCTCACACACACACACACACACACACACACACACACACACACACACACACACACACACACACACGCACGCACGCACACACACACGTCAAACAATGTACTGTATACACAAAATAAAAAGACTTTGACCACTTCCTTCTTGTTCCATTCAATTAAGGCTGAAGCCCTGGCCCTTTTTATCAGTAACACTGCATACATTTGCCTTGTCAAAAACCCACAAAACAGGCACATCTGACAAGCCGAATAAATTGTCCGTGTGATGTTTTCCTGGATAGGATCTGTCAAAAGGTGAAATTGAGCATATATTACTCGCCGGGTTCCAATTTGTGCTAGACACGTCTTTATGGGCCAATAATTGCATTGAGAGTTCTGGGCCAACGGTAGCCTCCAGCATAAAGAGTGAGGCACATGATTGGAAGGTTATTGGTTTTAACCACAAAAACTGCAGAGCCTCCCTCCAAGGCAGGTAGCAACAAGCTGCATTTGTCTCCACCACCGCTGATTGTCAGAGTGCCCCTGAGCAAGGCAATTAAAAGAAGAGTACTTTATGCGCCAGCCAGAACCCGCTAACTACCACGCATGAATTTTAAACATTGCACAATAACAAAACAGTTGGAGCATAACTATGTGCGTCTGTAAATCAATATTTTCAATGTTAATGAGGATTTTCTCTCCCCTTCTACCTATCTTTTACTGATACCATTCCATTCAAATGACGCACGCTCGTTCAAATCCAAAGCTCACTCAGTCTCAGCCTGTCGGCTTTGGCCTTGTTCCACCAAATATCGGCAGCCGTAGTAGCGAACGTAACCACTAAAGGCATCCTAATTGCACTGATATTCATCACACAAGGGGGCCTCATTCGTGTGTTCAGATGAAGGATCAATTTTGCAAGCGGGTGATAGAGAAAACCTGTTCTAAAATCTGTTACCCTGTCAGACATTTTCTCCTCACGACATTTTCCCCTCACAATTCATGGTATGTCCGCTAATTGAAGTGCCTTCTCTCAAGCATCAGTGTCATTTAGCTGGCGAAATATGACTTGATAGTTTGCTTGGACTTAGTTTGTGGTTGGGTGTGGGGGTGGTCTCCAAATGGATACACAATTAATTATAAAGTAACACAATCAAGATTTGACTGACCTGTCGATTTTCAGCGTGACTTTAAAGAGTTCCACAGACATTTGACATTTACCCGACAAGAATTAAATTCATTTTGTCAGATTTTTTTTTTTTTTTGCGTGGGAAAGACATCTGTAAAAGTCACAAGCAAATTTCAAATTGTAACCTTCATAATACAAGCAATCCTCCACACCCCAAGGAGGCTGGGTTGGGGTGGAGCAGAATCAAGCAATTTGATTCACCACTAAATTGAAAACAAGTCATAACTTGATTCCAAGAGGTTCCACCATTAATTAGAATGACAATATTTGTTCATAGATCATAACATAAACAGTACATGTATTCCTCGCAAAATTAAATGAAGAACTTATGAGTATGAAATGCAAAAGAATTGTTGAATTATTCCTGCAACCATTTTCCAGACCACTTCATCCTCATTAAGGTCGCGGGGGGGTACAGGAGCCTATCCCAGCCGTCTTTGGGCACTTGGCGGGGAACACCCTGAAATGGTTGCCAGCCAATTGCAGGGCACACAGAAACAAACAACCAGTTACTCTCACACGTGGGGACAATTTAGAGTGTTTAATCACCCTTCCATTCCTGTTTTTGGAATGTGGGAGGAAACCGGAAGACCCAGAGAAAATCCACGTGGGTCCGGGGAGAACATTTAAATTCCACACAAGTAGGCTGGACCGGGTCTTGAACTCATAACCTTCGCACTGTGAAGCTGACGTGCTAACCACTGGACTACCGAGCCAATGTCTCAAACAATGGTAAATGTTTGTCGGCCTATGTGAAACTAAACATAAACAAAGGATCAAATCATCGTCAGCTTCAATAATGACTTGACCTTCCATCAGTGCTGCAAAAATGCCCACCATAGTCAAGTCCAGGCTTTTATATACAGTAAAGTCTCGTTATATCGATATCGGTTATATCGATAGTACCGCTTATTACGATACTATTTTCATTTCCCTTGCACATTTCTAGTCTTTTTATGTATAATTAGTACCGTTTAGTACGATACCCGGTTATTATGATAATCCGGTTATTACGGTGCTCCTTTTCATCCCCCGCCGGCCATTTTTGTTGTTTATATCGATATATCCGTCGCGCCATTGGTCAACTTGGTCACGTGTCTTGTTACGTGAGCCGCCATCGGTCGCGCCATTGGTCGACTTGGTCACATGAGCCGCCATCGGTCGCGCTATTGGTCGACTTGGCCGTGTGACTTTGTCACGTGACACGCCATCGGTCGCGCCATTGATCAACTTGGTCACGTGTCTTGGTTACGTGTCACGCCATCAGTCGCGCCATTGGTCGACTTGGTCAGGTGACTTGGTTACGTGCCCAGCACCCGTGTAGCAGAGCCATTTTCATTTTCAGACGCTAGCTCGTGTGTAGCAGACGAGATTGAAGTGTTTGTGTTAAAAGGTAAAAATGGGAAGCAGAAGAAGATTGATGACTTTTTTAAATTGTATACATAATACAGTAAGATGTAAGCGTTGCAGTTTCCCTGCTGTGTTATGTACATGCCCACTGTACTGTATATGAATGCAATCGTTTTTTGCAACAATGTTTCTTGTTTTGTCTGCTGAAGCGCGATGATTTTGAAAATTATTAACATTCCATACTGTGTATTAAAGGACAGCCGATGTCACTTTTTATTCAAATGCAAATAAAAATGACTTAACGCCAAGACGTCTTGCATTGCTTGTGAATCCAAACAATGGCTTCAGATTCGGATAATATGCTTTCTTGTTACACATCCAGTTATGAATATGTTTCAAATACACTGTAGTTCTGAAGATTAAAGCATACATGTTTACAATCATTAAAGAATTATATGTGCCATTTTGAGGCAACATTGGGGGAACATCTCTTACCCCAAAAAAAAGGGGAGCTAATGGCCAGCTCCGTTTCTTATATGGCGCTTGGCTGCCCTCTTTTGGCGGCTTTTGTTTAATGCAGTTCGGCGCAGGATCGGATATATCGATAGTCCCGGTTATATCGATATTTTTTGGACTCCCTTGAATATCGATATAACGAGACTTTACTGTACTTTAACAGAACAAGTCACGAGTCACAAAATCAGCGGCTCGGGGACATTTCATGAGACTGAAGTCCGCTATGCCGAGACATTTCCAGTTTGGGACAAAGCCCAGCTGAAAATCACCCCCCCCCAAAAAAAAAAAAAAAAAAACAGTCGTTGACAATGCAGGAATGGCACACACAGGGTTGTCTTGTGACCCTTTGTTTTTTCTGTTTCAGCTCACATGTCACCATGTCAGTCAATTTAAGCTTGGGCTTTACGGTGGCCCTAATTGGCGAATGAATCTGTGCTCTGATGACCATGACACAGCCAATGACAGTGAAATACTCATGTATTCAAAAAAGACACATGCTATGCGGGGACGTGTGATTTTTCTCTTGAACTGGTTGCCATCAGTCACTCATAATTGGAACCCAGACATCTTAACTTTGAGGCAAATGTGGTAGCTACTTCAATCATCTTTCTTTGATCATGTTTTGTTTTGTACTTCCTATACAATCTTCTGTGGTAGTGTAAAAGAAAAAAAAACTATGGTTGTTCGCATCGTTTCGCAATCAAGTGAGAAAGGCTACAAACTACCTTGAAAAATTGGAAACAACCTGACTTTCAACAAAACAAATAAAAATAGTATCTTGCAGCCTCCGCCGATTGTTGATGTCGACAAAACTCCATCTCTTAATTTCTGAAGCTATGCCTGCAAGGATTGTGAGCATCGAAAATAAAACAGCAAGAGTAAATGTCAGATGTAAACAACGCACAGTGAGTGATTTACACTCTATTGTCAGACATGCCACAATTGTTCTCAGCAATCTCAGCGCACCTTGACACTGAATGTGTAGTTATTAGTGGAGTAAAAATCTCAACATCGAATGGAAGGATGCGTCAACAGCGTATTGCATTTTTGAGCAAAAGGAACAATGTCAAAGCATCATAATAGCACGGTGTACAGATTACCTAGACAATGAAAGGAACGTACCAGAAAGAGGTGACTAACAGTGATAAGCCTCAGTATTGAATGTTTAATTTTAATCATATTAGACCCTTTTATTGTGTTCGTGTAAATGTACCACACGTGATCGAACTGTATCCCTGGTAATTTCCCTCTTATTAGCATATCAGATTGGTAGTATAATGATATAATCATATCATCCGCTTAATACGCAGTTTACTGCCGCCTATATCTGCACGTCAATAGGTAATCTAATAAGAGTCCTTGGGATTCGCTTAATCGAAACGCTAACTCAATTTTGTAATGCAATAACGTCTCTGTGCTTTTGCACAACAGGGTGTCATAAAATCTGCTTCTTTTTATTGTTTCCAACTTTAAAAGCGCACTGCTCCCACGAGTGCATGCATAATGCACACATTATTAAATCGGTTGATTTAATGACCGAACTATGCAATCGCATATCGTGTCTTCTATGCTGCATGTGGCACCAGTAATGGTAATTGCTCATTTGGAGTCGTATTACCATCACTTAATTCAAGATTACCGTCACCAAAGATCATTTATCGGAATGGATTGTTGGATGTGTTATGTCAAAATACTTCGATTAAATTTAACTGCAGCATATGTCAGCATACTTGGAAAATGGATGTAGAACAGGACTCATCCGTTTGACATTTACCTAAATGCCACATATCCGCGCTGGTTGCTGCTTTTATGAAAACACGCTCCATGAAATTGCAGCTATATGGGGTGAGAATCGGTGGAGACATTATGATATCATGTTCTACTTTTCATTGTTATTTTTTTTACTTACAATTCGGTAAAGCTTTTTTTTCCAATCCTATAATTAAACGAGAATAAGTCAAGCTGAAAAACTATAATTGGATGCATCAAATTTAGTCACTTCAAGAATGTTTATTGGAATTATTTGACCAAAAACAGACACATTCATGAAGACTCCAGCTGCAGCAGTGGTTTATTTAACTTTTTTTTGCACCAACCTCAAGTCTGCCGAATAAAGCATGGTTAAATGAAGTAATCATATTTACTGGAGACATCAGTCACAGGAAGATAACAGCTAGGTATATCACTTCCCACCATATGGTCATGGCTGTCAAGCACCAACCAATCAGGAGTGTACAATTGGCTACAGTGGTCCATGTTGTGATTAAATATTTCCAAGGACGACTGTGGCACACAAGAAAGCTCTTTGACAAGACCGATAGTCATCTCTGGATCCTGATTGGAAATTATATTTTTCTCTTTCACAATGTCTGTTTGGATTTGTTGTTTTTCATTGCCACCGTCCCCCACAGGCTCACTTACTTTTATCATGAATACTGAAAAATTCAACTTGACTTACATGCGATGATAAAATGTACAGAAGGTAGCCAGGTGTGAATATATGATCCGGAATGGGAAGTTTAAAAAAATAAATAAATAAGTGTACAATGTTACTCAAAAAGACCTGAATGGAGTCTAACAATTAATGAGAGCTTTTTAGACAAAAGTGCTTTATGAATGATAAGATATGAAGGAAAAAAAATGTTTTATCGTTCGAAAAAAAGACAATGGAAATCGGAGGCAAAAGTTTCCACACAAATAATCCAAAAGGTTGATTAAAAGCCAATTCCCATTACCTTGACCGAGAAGTAATACTACAACCGCACTTATGCGGGTATGTATACAGTATTAAAAGAAAAAACTAAACAATAAATAACACATATCGTCCCTGAATCACAAAGTTCAGACAAAAATATCCAATTGTTCTCACTCCTACGTGCACATACTCCAGTGATTTTAGTCAATTAGAAACTTAAAAAGGAAACTTTTTGTTTTATTTATTATATAGTATACTTGTTCATATAATACAGTATAGAACATAAGCGTGCATGGCACTTAAAGGACAACCGATGTCTCCGGACAAGTTGTGTCCATAATTTGTAAAATTGCTTCAAATGACTTCTATTGAGCGTATTTTACAAAGATTCCACCGCATATCGCTATAATTTACGTGTTAAGACTCACACTGAATATTCAGGAAGTCTTTTTTTTGAGTTGGTGACGAGTCCATACGTGACGTCACTAAAGGACCCCCCTTGACCGTAAAAAAGACGCTTTGTAGCTGTCCTTCCATCACGTCAATGTATTTTGCTGTACTTGTGTTGTCTGGGGACCTCGTGTTGCACCCAAAAGCCGCCAGAAGGCCAGAAGAGGGCGTCCGAGCGCCATATAATGAATTTATCAGCCTGTTTAAATGGAGGTGGCCACAGGAGGTCGCCATTTTGTGCCTCTTTTTTTGGGTGAGAGATTTTCCCCCAATGTTGCCTCAAAATGGCACAAATAAATTCTTTAATCGATTGCAAACATGTATGCTTTCTTCTTCAGAACTATTTGAATCATATTCATAACTGGATGTGTAACAAGAAAGCATATTCTCCGAATCTGAAGCCCCCCTTTCTTGTCCCGCCCCCCTTTCGTGACGTCACGCCAAGATGTCTTGCATTGCTTGTGAATCAAAACAATGGCTTCAGATTCGGAGAATATGCTTTCTTGTTACACATCCAGTTATGAATATGATTCAAATAGTCCTGATGAGCAAAGCATACATGTTTGCAATCGATTAAAGAATTTATTTGGGCCATTTTGAGGCAAACGGGCGGGGGAGAATGTCTCACCCAAGAAGAGGCAGAAAAATGGCGACCAGCTCCGGTGAGGAATGAATCAACTCGTTTCCACAGGCTGATTGATACATTCTTTCCATGGAGTTTGCCTCCTTCTTCTGGCGGCTTTTGGGTGTAAGACATGGTTTTAAAAAAAAGTACAGCAAAATACATTGACGTGATGGAAAGACACTACAATGCGTCTTTTTTTACGGTGAGGAGGCGGTCCTATTCTGACGTCACGTACGGACTCGTCACCAACTCAAAAACAAGACTTCCTGAATGTTCAGCGCGAGTCTTAAAAGGTAAAATATAGCTATATGCGGTGGAATCTCATTAAAATACGCCCAGTAGAAGTCATTTGAAGCCATTTTACAAATTATGGACACAACTTTTACGGAGACGTCGGTTGTCCATGTAGATATTTTCATGAAGAAACCGACCTCGACAGTTCAGTGATGCGTGACGACTTTTATTATTGTGGTGGTACAAAGTAGAAAACCAAAAGAAATTGTGAGCCTATTTTCCAAGTTTGACCTTCATTGAAACATCTTTCGAGTCCAATAATTGAATTTTGTTTCACTCAATTCCACGGCGAGTAATAGTAAGAAAAACAAAATAATATTGAACATAAAATGGAATTCATTGTTGGTATCATTCATAATCAAAGATTTCTATCTTTTGTGAATCGTCATCTTTTTCATTTGCCTTCAATGTCTCTCTTTACCTTTTTGATCATGCATTGCAACAGAAAATGCATATTCCACTCCAATGCCAGGGTTTTTTGTCATTGTCCCTCATATTCAGGACTCACATAATATTGAGTTTTCGGACATACATAAACATTCAATACAGCATTAGAAACCTTAGACTCACTTCCTTCATCAGAAAAAAATGAGTTAATTCATAAATTATATGGGTCTGGAGTTATATGAGCTTGAAATGAGGGTGGCTGTCCAAAAGACAATGCAATACATACATATTGGTTTATATAGCGCTTTAACAACAGCTGAAGCTGGAACAAAGAGCTAACATGAAAAAAGGGAAATGCTGCCCCTTGTGGAAAATAAAAAAACAGAGGCCATGGCCTGTGCTTTATCGGCACCCAAGTATGAATAGGCGCTCTACGTCATATTTTAAATTCCCAAATAAATTCGTGAATGGCAGTGAGATATCCACCTTTGTTGACAAGATCTACTTGCGTAGAGAAATTGATGAGTTTATGTTTTCTTTGGCAATCGGCCATCAAAAATGTGTCAATACATAGAAAGTATGAATCCGGGTCAGTACAACAAACAACTTTAGATGACTGTTTATTTGATTTAAGAAAACAAACATTCTAATCTAACAGATTAGGGAAATGTGTTTTTGTATTTATTTAGTGCTGCGAAGAAGAACCTGCAGTAATAAGTACCGTCCAAGCATTTGACATTTATTATAAACAAGACAAATTGCGCGGAGTACCAGCAATCAGTCGTAATACGTTTATTTACAAAGGTTTGTTCTATTATCTTAAATGGAAACATCTTGTATCTAAATAGTATGAACAGGATGCTGTAATATGCGGTGGATGACCAGCCACATTTACTTTTATCCATCAAGGGTGATCCCTGTGGCTGTCAGTCATTTCTCAGGTTTATATTGAAATGTCAGAGCAATGATGCACGCCCTCTTAATGAGTCGCATAAGGAAAAAAAAATTGCACTTTAAGGAATGTGGATTGTTACCACCACAAAGTTTTTTTAATACATATTTTACTTAATTGGTCCTTAACATGAAAAGCAACCTACAATATACACATACACATATTACATTCCAAGTTCAGACATATTTTGCAGGAGAGGCCATCACGACAACACACTGAATACAGTGAACGGTGAGAGGTCATTGGTGCAACATTTAATGATAGGAGCATAAAATATCAGTGAATATCCAGCATCTACCATGGCATGATTTTGAAGATAAATGTTGGGAGAAAAAAAATCACCTCTGGCAGCTCTTCAGCGTCTCTTCCGTCGGTTGCGTTAACCTTTATAAGGACCCCGCTTAATGTTTTAGCTGCGATAAATAGCATTAGCCTTGGACAGTTTAGGAGGTCAGACTAATGCGTGTTATTGAAAATCAGTTCCAAGATGATAGCCACGCAGGGGGAATATAAGCACACAGTATTCATCTTATCCGTGAACCTGGGGTGTTTAATGGCCTGTCCATAGTATTATCGCTCGACTCAGCAGATGCTCATTTCCTAAACATATGTCTGGACTTAAAGCCTGCTGTAAACACCAACCGTGGACAGAGTCGATCAGTGGCACCACAGCCTCCCACTCGCAGGATAGTGCTAAGTCCCTTTAATCAGGGCTATACACGCACCCAAATCACTCGTCACATTATCTGGGTAAAGGAGGAGCTGCTGTTTAGCAAGGTAAGCACTGCTCACACAGAACATCATCATCAAAGGCAGTGAGTCCAAACCACTCGCTTTGCCGTTGGAATCATCCAATTTCCCCAAATTAGTCCAAAATGAAGGACTCAATGAAGGGTGGAATCAAATTAGTATGATCATATGAAGGAAGTTTTGTTGAAAAAAATGCTCAGTACACACATTTTGTCATCTGGAACAGTCAACGTCTACCAAATATCCAACCAAGTTCACACTGAAATCCAATGTGCTAAAAAAATTGACTTCTCAAGAGCAGGTTGTTTTTTTTAACTGAGGAGAAATTTTTATAGTTTCCTTGCAAGATTTTTTAGGACTATATAACTGACAAATCTACTGTCTATCTAGCAAAATGGTTCTTATTTATTTATTTATTTATTAACACCCTTTCGCCAAATATCCTGGTCCAAGGCTGAAAACATTCTGGGAGCTTTTCAGATGGAGACTTTCATCACAGGTAAACACTCCTTAAGTGTCATACTGTCGGTAGGTTATTGCAGTCACTACGCTCTTCCAAGCAAATGAAAAACCTTTACTTAGCATTTTGGCAAAGAAAACATAGGTACATAGATGAACATTGGCTCTTCTGCCAATTACATACATCAAGGACAGAGCAAATGTAACCCTCATCATACCGACATTATATTGATTAGAGCTCTGTGTACATTTTCCCCTTTCCACATTTGGCATAATCACTTCCACTCCTTCATTTACCTCACCGTCAGACTGATGAGTAACATATACTTCTCATTTCACAAATGGCTAAAAAAGCCTTTTAGCGCAAACACTCGCAAGAATTTACTATAGTAATAGTCGAGCATGTTTATGTTTTAATAGACCTTGGGAAGTTTCCGAGGGTGCTATTTTATTGTCACATTAAGATTTACAAGCAAGGGTTAGAACCCATCATGTGTTCATAATCTGCCCCTGACTTCAATGTATTTGTTGTTTATAACCTTGAAATCAAGCTTATTTTTGTCCAATAACGGCACAGAAGACAGTGGAAATAATTATGCTGTACATAAACATCTGCGCTCTTAGTTTTTGTATTCTGGGTAAATGTTGGTTGTGATGGTCTATGACAGATTGTCATGATCTGGTTGACGACCAACGGGGGGCGCTGTCGCCCCCGCCTACACCTCACAGGTGCTGGTCGTCCCGATCAGATTGGCGACCAGCGGGTAGCGACGTCAGCCCTGCCTGCAGCCTCGCAGGTGTTGGTCGTTTAATCATTGACATTTAAAAGAACACCCGGCACGACCATCCGGTGCCGATTCATTGTTTGTTTGCTGCTTCCTTGCTGCATGCATTGTGTACGTGTTTGTTTAACCTTGGCGGACTTTTACACTTGGCTTTCTTTTGCTACTTTGTATTTTTTCCATTCAGATCATTTTGATGTTTTACATTTTGTTCCTGCTGACTTTATTTTAATACAATTTGTCAAACAATCTCCTGCTGCCTCCTGCCTGCTTTTTGGGATCCGAACCCGCCATCACCACCTCGCAAAACGCGAGAGAATGAATCGGCCCACCATCGGATCCCGCAGGTACATCGGACCCGTCTCATTTCCGCCCTGTGCCTGGCAATGCTACGTCCACGTTAGCGCAAGCCTCGTCGCGTTTGAATCGCGTCACGCGACGAGCCGCAACGTCCACGTAAACGTCCGGCCGAGACCTCCTTCCAGGTGGCCGTCCAGGGTGACCCTGGGTGACTGGCATTGCACGCCCACGTCCAGCCACGCTGTCGTCGTGCATGACGAATTGAGTCTCATCCACGACGAGCCGTGCAACGTCCGCGTTAATGTCAGTCCGAGACCCCACTCACCGCTGGATCCCGGAGCGGCTCTGGACTGGTCTCATTCCCCCGGAGCCGGGCAGTTCACGCCCACGTCGGCGTCCGGCCGAGACCTGGTCCCATACGGCCGTACGGGGTGCCATTCTGCGCCTGGCAGTTCGACGTCCACGCAGAGCCATGCGCCGTCGCGTGAACGTGCGAGAGGGATCGCACTCACGCCCACGACGATCCGTGCCGCGTCTTCGTCCACCCCAGGCCGAGTCCCGTTCCCATCAGACCGCCGCCCGTCGTGTGCTGGCGAGGCAGCGGTTGCCCTCTCCACCGACCGTTCCCTGGCGAGTGGACATTTTTGGGAGACTGTTGGGACTTCTGGAAGCAGCCCCTTGAAGGGGGGGTACTGTCATGATCTGGTTGACGACCAACGGGGGGCGCTGTCGCCCCCGCCTACACCTCACAGGTCCTGGTCGTCCCGATCAGATTGGCGACCAGCGGGTAGCGACGTCAGCCCTGCCTGCAGCCTCGCAGGTGTTGGTCGTTTAATCATTGACATTTAAAAGAACACCCGGCACGACCATCCGGTGCCGATTCATTGTTTGTTTGCTGCTTCCTTGCTGCATGCATTGTGTACGTGTTTGTTTAACCTTGGCGGACTTTTACACTTGGCTTTCTTTTGCTACTTTGTATTTTTTCCATTCAGATCATTTTGATGTTTTACATTTTGTTCCTGCTGACTTTATTTTAATACAATTTGTCAAACAATCTCCTGCTGCCTCCTGCCTGCTTTTTGGGATCCGAACCCGCCATCACCACCTCGCAAAACGCGACACAGATACTGTAAATATTACATGGTCACTTCCAAGCATTGTCTATACGGCTCTCACTTTTTTCTCTTCAATATACAGTACTTCCATCCGCTCAAAAACCATAATTCAGAAACCCTTTTTTATGTAATTATTGATTTGTTTGTTTGTCTATTTAGTTATGTGTTTATTTTACCTGAGGGATACTAAGATCCGCAATAAAAGTGTATGGTCTAAAACGGAACTATTTCAAGATCAATCATCCACAATGTACCTTGAGTGCCAGGAGGTACGTTAGATACAATTAGTTTCAACAAACCTAATAACATTGCAGTCAGGAATCTTGCGGGGAGTGGCATTCAAGATCCTGAACTCCAACGGCTTGAGAACCTCACCTACACAAGCCCCTCGGTCAATATAACCTCTACAAACGGTGTGACGTGGCTGGTGCAATCACAAGCACACAGGTGTGAAATCAGCTCAGGTGTGTTGTTTATGCTTTGAGGTCAGAAGATAAAATTTGAATTTCTTCTTTTGATTACCAACAGAGCCGTTGAAAACATTGCAGTCAGACACTACAAATAAAGTCCAGAGGGGACATTTTGTAAAACACTTTGGTTAACGAATGCATGCTTTTATGGTGTTACCCTCAGAGAATGATCTATCTATCTATCTATCTATCTATCTATCTATCTATCTATCTATCTATCTATCTATCTATCTATCTATCTATCTATCTATCTATCTATCTATCTATCTATCTCTGTTAAAAAGCTAGCTAGCTGTCTGTCTATCTAAACTTTCATCCATCTATCTATCTAAACACATACTTTGCATGTATGTGTTTTGACATTTAGAATTTATTTGAAATTATAGCAACAGTTTTTTTCACCACATTTATGCTACCGCGCCTTCAATGCCCAGAGTGCAATTTGTTTGTGTACCATTCATCAGGTTATGTATGATCACTGATTGGCATATAAAATCAGTTATTAAATCCCCCGTCTCTTTGTGTGATAATGTATTATTAAATCTGATTCCCCCTTGAGAGAGTACGACCACCAGGTTTCTATGGTTACACGCACGTCCCCAATAGAGCTTTTACAATTTCATTCTAGAAATTACCTCCTGATCACGTTTCAAAAACAAAATCTCCATCACATATACTTCCAGTTTGCTCTGCCCAAATCGTAAGGGTGGGCTGCAAGTAGCAACAAAATATAGTGTAACATCTCAAGGGTGTGCTCTAAAAGAGAGAGCCGGAATGACGCAACTGTAAAGAAACATCTCGGGATAACAAGTACCCACCTCGAAAGCGTTCTTCAGGTAGTTAATATTACATGAAGGATGGCAGCAATGTTGATGCGACCACCTTATAAAAGGACAAGTGTTTGACTGCTCCCATTCTCGTTATAAAAGCTACTGTTCCCCATAAAAATTGGCTGCACTCGGAGGAAAATGTTACCTTTTGCGAGACACGCCCAGCATGCAGATGGATGGTCATGATTGGATTTCATATGCACCTGTTCCACATTAAACAGGCTTATGACGATGCTCGCAAAACCGCTCACGTCGAGAGCAATTTGTTACACTTTGAGATTTTTCAGATTTCTCACTGATTTCTAGGATAATGTGATTACCATTTGTCACAATAAAAGTAACATATTTACCTCTTCCGATCCAAAGATATTCCAGTGGTGATTCACATTAAGTATGGTAATATGGCCCCATACGAGCAGAACCAACGCTTTATATTCTGCTCTTGTTCATTCAAATACTACAAAAATGCAAAATATACCCAAGCAATTCTCTGCCTTGCCAGCTATTATAGCAGGTCATTGAGGATTTTTTTAAATTTGATACATACCTTTTATTCTTCCAATACCAACACTGTTGTTTGGCTCGCTTTGCTTTGCCTTCCTCTCATGTTCACAAACTATGTTTTCAAACAGTCCAGTGGTCTGAATGAGTAATAATAATAATAAATAATACATTTTATTTCAAGCATCTTTCAAGCTCTCAAGTACACTTTACAGTCAAGGGCAAGCATAGATACAATAATAAATGAAATACAATTGTAATTAGAATACAATAAATAAAATACAATTATAAATAGAAACAAGAGACAGAGCTACAAAGAAAATGCAATTTTAAATATCTGGGTTTTGAGATGGGATTTGAAGGTGGGAAGAGAATCGATATTACGAATGTTGGGAGGAAGTGAGTTCCAGAGTTTGGGGGCAGAGCGGCTGAAAGCTTTGTCCCCCATCGGGTTGAGATGGGCAGGGGGCACACAGGGGTGGAGGGAGGAAGAGGATCTGAGGGAACGAGAGGGAATAGAAATTTGAAGGAATGTGTGAATACGACATGTGCCCTGCAGTTAACTGGAGACCATTCCAGGGTGTCCCTTTGAATCGCAGCCTACACCTTATTCGTTGAACCTTCACATCATTTAGGTGTAATAAACTGTACGGTGTATTTTGTGAGTGCATGTGCTTCTACTAATCACCTCCCAGCTGATTACAGTGTGATGAGGCTCGCATTAACGAAAATAAAAACATTGGCAAAAGGGTGAAAAAATGAATACAAATGACTACAAATGCTGTTAAGTAATAAACGCACATTAATTAAAATCCAGCTTGATGTAGGTTGTATCTTGTCGATTTCGGCTGCCCTCGCTGCTACACGGAGGCTCTCATCAAATCTGCTGACAGTGTTAAACTTGATAATGACTATTTTGCCAAGCTGCAAAATGTAAGGGATGTGGGCTGGGCTTGCCTCACGGGAGAAAGTTACTGATTGGATCCCCCGCACAGATATTGCCTCTTTGACCCAAAGCCTGCTTACTTGATACGAATATGAATACCACGCTGCCAGTTTCACCATCATTCGTTCATTCTCAATGACAGTTTTAATTAGGATGACTTTCTCCTGGTGTTGAACAACTACGCCATCTTCAAACCTTCAGATATCAAATTATTTTGACAATTAATATGTACCTTTTCTACGGAAGAGGATTCAGGGCACTGAAAAAAAATAAGGTTGGTAAGATGTTCACTTTAATATCAGAATTCTCACTTTAAAGTGAGAATTCTGAGAATTAAGTCAAAATCCTCACTTTAAAGTCAGAAATCAACTCAGTGGTCCCCAAAAACAGACAGAAAGGGTCTTTCCAAAATCGGAGGACATTTTGGCTTCTAAAATCGTGAAAAATAAAGCTTCACTTTTTTCCAATTTTTCACTACATATTCATCTATAACAGGTAATAAAGCTTTAGTGGGATATCTTAGATCAAAATCAGAATCATAATCATCTTTATTGCCAAGTATATAGAACACACAAGAAATGACTTTCCGGTAGAACACGCTGCACTAGTATCATCATCAAAAAATTACAGAGAGGCACTATACAGTTCTATTTGGGTTACTGTTTAAAGAGATCAATGACACATGTATTTTAATCCATGGGTTATTGTAACCCATGTAACATGTGGCAAAACCGGATGACACGTTTGCTTTCCATCAGGTGAAAACTGTTCGGAAAACTTTATTGATGAGGTCAAGTCAAGCATTAGTCTCATTTTACGCTGGGAACAAAAATAGCGCTAAAAGTATCAAAACCTTAAACTGGGGTGATGGCTAGTCAAACATTAATATTTTATTTGATGGCCTAAGTCAGTGGAAAAAAAACGTTCCATGAGTGGGGTCACAAAAGGGATATTTAAATATACATGTAAATGGTGACTTTTTATTCTCCACAAATCCCATTTTGTCTTGTTTCACACCGTCACTGAACAAATTGAATCTCAAATAAAACATTCAAGACGACATTTAAATTTCATTTTGTTTCACTGTCTACCTTGTATCTGTGATAACATTTGTTTGAATAAACATAATACAGTAAAGTCTCGTTATATCGATATCGGTTATATCGATAGTACTGCTTATTACGATACTATTTCTATGAACGCAAGGAGAAAATTTACATGCCGCAGGATCGGATATATCGATAGTCCAGTTATATCGATATTTTTTCCGACTCCAGAGAATATCGATATAACGAGACTTTACTGTATTTTAAAAGCATTCTTATTCACATCTTCGCTGTTGGTGGATTACTCCAAACGTCTGCCTCGTGGGGGCAGCATGAAATCGGTTCCCATTAGTGACAATGTTGTGGGTGTGAATGGTCATTCAGCAGCAACCAGTTTAGGGTGGAGTCCATCTTCCCAAATATGCTTTAAACCACACTCCAACCATGCTCGGGATAAGAGGTGTTGAAATGGATGTATTGATGGATGGGATTTGAATTGTTAATGACCTCTTGTATGTTCGTTCTGTATCAGATATTGGTCCCTCAAAAAGCAAAATGGTCCACATGACTCTCAGGTTAAAACGGTCTTATCATTAAAGATGATCTCAGTCAAAAACGATCCCTGCCTTTTTATTCCTTTGAGGAGGTTGAGCAAAAAGTAATGAGAAATAGTTCAACCCCCTTTGGGAATAATAAATAGCCAGTGGAGCAGTGTTTGACTTGCTACCAGGATTTTTTAAGGTGTCAGGTTCATCTGCATGCGCAAGTGGACACTTATAACTGGCATATAATTATAGAGCAAGGATGTGGCAACCTTGCCTGAGAGTGTGTATGCCGTGATGATGGGAGACTTGTGAAAGTCAAACCGCTACTTAGAAGTTGAAGGTGCATGCCAGCTGACATGAAAAATCTGGTTTGTTGGCCTGAGGGCAGCAAAGACTGTAGGGGGAGGGAGCCAGAGGCACGAGATTACTCCTCGAAGCGTGCGGCGCCCGGCATGATGACGAGTGTAGCTCTGCATGACGGGTGACCGCCGCAACGACCTCCAGACAATGGTCATACGTCTAGCACGACTCACTGACAGCGTGAGATGCCAAGTGTAGTGGGACAAAAAGATCGGCATTTGATTTTGCTTGTGTGCAACCAATCAACTAATATATATACATACTGTATAGATATATATATATATAGATATAGATATAGATATAGATATAGATATGGTGGTGGGTGACCCAAACAAAACGAATGAAATGAAACTTTGGTCATTACTAGTTCATTATAGTCAAAACATCACATCAAACACTCGGGTTTTGGCCTTTTTTTTCTCTGTTCTACAACACATGTTCTAGATGGCTATGTGCATTTTTCTTGAGGCACAACACAAAGTTGTCCATGACGCTCTGACAGACTGAATTGGAAAGGCTCTCATCTCCTTCCTGATGGCTTTCTTGAGTTCCGTGATAGTTCTGTGTTTCCCTGCGTAGACTCTGTCCTTAAGATAGCATCAAAACCTGTCCCGAGATTGTCTGAAAGAGAACTTTGGAGGCCGAGTGATCAGTCTCAAGACTGATTCTGAGTGGGTACCCCATAGCCCGGACCTTAGCCCCCCATATTTTTTTCTCTGTGGCTATCTTAAGGACAGAGTCTACGCGGGGAAATCCAGAACTTTTCATTATATTTCATCTGTTCTTCCTAAAAATGAATGATATTCTTTTTTGAGAACACATCGATCGTGTTAATAATGTCTTACAGACATTTCAAAACATCACTAACAACAGTTTGCGCTTTATCTTAAAAACAACTTCAAACTCATCATTTCCCAGTACTAGTGAGCTATTTCTCTTCAAGTAGGCGGGCAGGCTACTCGTGTGGTTTTTGGACACTACCTGGTGCTCCGGGTTAGAAGAATTGCAGTGATCTCAAATAGAATAACTTTTTGCATTCATCTATCAATCTCTTTACAGACACACATGATATAAAACATAATCTGCTGGTCAGGCAGCATCACCACCCGGGACAGGAAAAGACAAGAGCGCCTGGTCAAGAGGGCCAGTTCTGTCCTGGGCTGCTGGCTGGACTCTCGGGAAGAGGTGGGCAACAGATGGACGCTTGCTAAACGAAAAGTGAGGATGGAAAGCCCCTCCCACTCCCTCCTGCCCACCCTGACAGCACTGGGTAGCTCCTTCAGCCAGGGACTATTAAAAAAAGACTATTACACCCGCGCCGCAAGGAAAGGTACCACCGCTCGTTCCTACCAACTGCTGTCAGGCTTCTCAATTCTCAATAATCACGTGAGAAAAAAAACCTGGACTCTTGTACTGTAAATATGTGTTGATGCAATACAGCTGCATATATCAATATACCTTTTCTTGATACTTGCACTATGTACAGTTTTTTTCTGAAACAGTTTTGCACATTTACAGTGTACATCTCAGTCTGCTGACATTTTTAATCTGCTTAGAATATCTTGTTTTTTGTATCCTTTCACCCCCCCCCCCCCCCACCCCCATCCCCTTTAAAATTGCCGCTGTGGACTGCAAATGTCCCCATTGCGGAACAATGAAAGATTTTCTGATTCTGATTATGATAATTGGAGATATAATGAAATACCCAGCAAAAGTGTTTTTGAAATGTAGCAAAACTACAAAATGATTGTTCAAATCATGTATGACGTGATACCATGAGGAAGTGGAATCACTCCGCTTGCAGCTGCGGTTGCGGTTGTCGTGTGTTTTTTTTGTCATGTTTTGGTCATGGGTTTTGTTCGGATGACTTTGTTGATTTGGATTTAGTTCTTGTTGTCTTTATTTTAATACAATTTGCCTCCTGCCTGTTTTTTTTGAGTCCACCACCACCTTCCAAACAGACGATTAATCTAGATCAATACCAAACCATCTTATCGTATATCAATGGATGATGTATGACACTAGTCTGAATGTTATAAATATTCATTGAATTTATAAATGTAGACATTTAGGCGTTTTTTCCCTCTTTGTGGCTGGCATTCCACAAGCCAACGGCAGGGCTGCTCTATCAGTTTGGAGCCATTTTCTAAGTGTTTTCTTTGTATATTTGTTTGTTTCTGTTTTAACCTCCAGCACCATGTCGCCTCATCAACAGAGCCAACATTTTTAATCCATCTCTGTTATTTTTTGTGTACTGCTCTACTTTCTCTCCGTTACATCATATTGTCTGATTCAATACCCATTCAAGGCAAAACTGCCTGTCACATAAAAAAGTACAAAAAACACCCTGCTGTTGTGTGTCAGTTAATTTGTCAGTCTGCTTTTAAACTCAAACAAATGCAAGTCGTGAGTCGCCAAGATTTCTTAATTTGAGAATTTTGTTTCTCGATTTTTACCGCCCATGAAAGCAATTGTTTTTGCCATTCATTTTTTTTTGCCCTAATTTCAAGTCCAAATTGCTCAGAAGCCACTTCCCTCTTTTTATTTCACATTTCAAAAACCCTTGCGGCATTTATGCAATATATAATTTGCCCTCTCAAAACGTTTCAACTTCTGCATCAACGCAATTAATGGCACCGCTTAACTGATGATTGTTCACCTTATCCGTCGCCGGAGAGCCAGCCGCCCTATGCCAGCGATTAAGGGAAACGACATATCCTAATCCAATTGAAGCATGCTGGAATCCTTGCTCTCACGGGGTGTTTTTTTTAAGTGAATGATAACAGACTGGCAGTAGTTAGCAGCTCCATTGTCTGTGTAATCATCTTGATACTCAGGATAAAAATGTCATCATCCACTTATTTGTGCGGTGCCTGCAATAGATGGTGACACTTTTCTGCCTGGTGTTCCAAGTCAACAGGTGTGCGGTGATGGTTCAGCATGGCCCGATTTCGCACGTCAATTAATTATTCATTCCAGTGTTCTAGTCAGTCCGTTTCACACGTGCTGCCATCTGTGTTCAACTGGTTTTGGCAATGTGTCCAAATATCACTTGTCTCAAATTTGAATAATTACCGTTACATTTTCTTGAATTTAACAGGCAAAAATAATGGAATAATGGAATGACCCATAAGCACTCCATTAACTGTGTGCACGTTTATATACCCAAAAAGGACGATGCCCATCCCCACAAAGTGATTTTGTTTGAAGAATTCGAATACACTAACATTTCAATTCAATATGAATGCATGTCAGTTTCCAATACAGCGACACCTCGGCTGACGAACGCTTCACCTCACAAACATTAAATTCGCGAGCATATAGTCTCTGCTGATGAACTAGTTCTCTGCTGACGAACCAAACCATACGCTCGAACAGTGTCACGGTGACTGGCGGACTAGCTTTATTCACCCCCTTTTGTGGTGGTTTGTTATCGAGTGTACTTTTGCTATTATGGGACCGAAAAAGACCCCACCACAGGCTAGTGTTAGGCCGAATAAGACACTTAGAAGAAAATTACGATCGAGCAGAAGAAGGAGATCATCGAAAAACATGAACGAGGTGTGCGTTTGTTTGACTTAGCGTCCCAGTACCAGTATGATAAGTCGACCATTGCTACCATCCTTAACAACAAGGAAGCTATTAAGGGTGTGTGTGTGGCTAAGGTTGTTTCTGTGTTGTCTAAGCAAGGGTCTCAGGCAATAGAAGAGGTTGAAAAACTTCTGTTGATTTGGATTGACGAAAAGCAGATTGCAGGTGACAGTGTAAGTGAGGGTATGATCGCAGAAAAAGCACGGCAACTTCACTCGGATATCATCAAGTGGCAACTACATCAACGACCATCACAAACGTAAATAAAATGACGTTATTGTACAGTAAATTTATTTAATTGCAATAGAATAGCACATTTATTATACGTAAATGCATTTATTATACGCACATTTATTATACGTTGGGTAATAGCACATTTATTATACGTAAAGGAATTAATCAGCCCGTTTCCACAGGCTGATTATTCCTTACACGGAGCTTTGTCGCCCTCTTCGGCCTCTTTTTGGTGCAACACGAAGTTTTCAGACCAAACAAGTACAGCAAAATGCATTGACGTGATGGAAGGACTGCTACAATGTGTCCTTTTTTCGGTCAGGGGCGTTCCTTCAGTGACGTAGGGTGAGGACTCGTCACCAACTCAAAAACAAGACTTCCAGAATATTCAGCGCGGGTCTCACAATATAGCTATATGCCGTGGGATCTTTGTAAAATACGCTCAGTATAAGTCATTTGAAGCCATTTTACAAATTATGGACACAACTTGTGGGAACGGATTATTCTTATTTTAATGGTTTCTTATGGGAAATAAATATTCGGAAGATGCACTTTTCGCCTCACACACACTTTCTAGGAACCAATTATGTTCGTGAGCTCAGGTATCATTGTAGTTCAAAAAAGATTTGAATGTCTTAGAATTCCTTACTATACCATGACATATCATTGTCATTGACTTCAAGAGAGTGGCTGCCTTTACAGCAGGTACTGTATTTTGGTTGTCTACTTCTTCCTTTCATCACTTTGCTGCTGTGAAATGTAAATTTCTCAACTGTGAGACTAATAGAAGGTAATCCAATTGCACTAATTGTACTAATATTATTGTGGCATAATTAGACCAGCATGCTACATTTTCATGAAACGTTTTGGATTCGATTATCAATTACTTGGGACCCTCCTCAGTGTTGTTGTTTGTATTTGCTTCCTAAACTCGAGCGCCACCCCTCGCTGACATTGCTATTGCCGTCATTAAACTGTTAAACAAGCGTGAGATCAGAAATAATATGCCTTTAAAAGAAAAAAAAAAGAATAAATCATTACAATGATTTTTAGCCAGACAGCTACAGTTGAATTTGCATACCACAATCTATAATTATTGATTCTTTCAATGGATGAATAATTGCCTCTATTCGCAACCTTTAATGTATTATTATTTACTACCTGGTAATAAAATAGTTTTGCACTGCAATAAGGAGAAGGCAAGCCACGATTTAGATTTATTATGCCTTTATTTTCAATATTACAAATGGGTCATTGTGAATGACTCACATGCATAACCTTTCCCCATGATTTATTCTGTGTACTTAATTTTTTTAACTACAGGTCTCTCACCAGTACAAAATCAACTATTTTGTTATGGCCTGTGATTTCTCAAGATTGATTTTCTTAATAAAGGAGGAAGTGGTGCTTTTTAAACCTTTCATGCACCCTGTAACCTGATCACATGATAAGCTGCCCACTGTAGTAAACGCTGTTCCACAAAAGGTTCAAATGGATTCTGTCAACATAATCATCTGTTCATGTTTGTGGAAAAACACAGAAATCCAGAAAATAAGACTGCTTTCAATCAGAAGATGAGCTACCACTGTGCACACTGATGTGAAGTTAGTTATGATGCAACAACGCAGACAAGTTGATGTACTTGCCGCTTGGTGAGAAAGTCTTTCATGACCATTGAAGTGCCAAGTTGCGAATGTCCATAAAGAGGATTTAAAAAAAAAGAGAAAAAGAGACGTGACAAGTGAGTCCCGAGTTGAGCCCGAAATGAAATATTCTTCATCCCTTTACACCAACGCGTCCGGTGAAGCCTGTTGCTAATGACTGGCCTTTCCCTGTTGTCATTCATCTTGAAGAGTCAATCGGTTTGCTTCTGCCGGGTGCAAAGGTAATTACAATCTGGCTGTGACTAACGTTTGGCTACATTGTACTGTAGATCCCCTTGCACTCGGGGATGGGAGGCAGGGGACTTGAAACTCAGTGCTCATTCAGGAGAATTCCACTTTGACGAAACGAGCCCGAAGTGGATTCAAACAAACAGAGAAAATAATGTCACAGGGAAACATTTTCATCCCCCTACCGGGAGAAACGTATTTGTGGAAATACGATGAGCATGTAGACTTGAGAAGGAAAATCTGTTCTTTTTTGTTGCTTCTGTAGCAGTTTTGTAATATTAAAAATGCTGCAAAGAAGGAAGAACAATTTTCTGCCCTTCCAGTTGAGATCGTTTTCACAGAAATGCCCCTCTTCAAATCCCAAATTGATTAATTTTTAATCGCATTGTAAATTGGATGGGGAATACAATTATGTAAGTAAATACATCTGTCTCACCAAGCACGAAATTGAGAAAACTCCCGAGCAAGTGGCAAGGTGAGCCATGAGGAAATGGCTGTTTAAGCGTCGGGTGCGGCATGATGCGGAGCGGCATAATCCACATTTCTATTCATCGACTTTTGGGATGTGTCAGACAAGAAACTCTTCCGAAATTGGATCTATGTGATTCTTCTCCATCACATCTTTGGTCTTGAACATCAGTGATAAAAGGTAGAAATCGATGATGGGGTGTATACAAAATGAGGCTGAGTTTGTCGTTCCGTCACCGCCATGATCAGCTCATTTGTCCTGGGGAGCTACAAATCGTTACACACTTGACTAAACCATATCAGCAAAGTCAGTCCAGAGTGGAAGGCTGCTTCAGCAACAAGGTGTCGTTGCGAATAGCTAGGGTGATTTGCACTTTTGTTTTTTCCTCAACTTCAGCCCCTCATATTTTCTTTTTAGGCTTAGCTTCAAACAGCATTTATGTGATTGTCAACATGCTGCAAATCGGTCATACTCCAGCGAACAAATTGCAAACGTCTAACACAGCCCGATGGTCCTTAAAATGTTTTCTAGTAGTCAGCGGCAGTAAGTTTGTTCGATTTTACATCAATCACATTTTTTTTTTGCGATTATGCATATGGTGTAACAGGGAATGTAGTTATCTCAAGAGGCTGCTGCCAGAATGTTAACATTGTGATTCCTTTGCTTATTACACCTGTGTGAGAACTAAGAGTATGGGATGCAATTAGACCGATGCCATCAAGGCCAAATGATGAGTGTGACCACAAGGTTACTCACATCAAAAAAGGTTGGTGCTGTTGGACAGTCTGCGGCTAGATGAATGCATTGGTCAGTGTGCCGATGTGTATGTGGAACTGTCGCGGCTTGAAATTGAAGCGCATTTACGTGGGACAGGAGATGTGATACAGTCTCTTTTTGTCAATGGATGCTACAGCTTCGTGTTTGCTTTCAACATTTAGCTTGAAGCAGACGTGCACATGTCGCCATGACGTCGCTGATCCACCAGTGAAAAGGACGCTTTGATCCTCTCCTCTTTCATCCAGAACTGTTTCATACAACAAAGAGGATGCAGAAAGTGCTTAAGATTGAATGAATGTCTTTCCTGTGTTGTGTCACATTATTTTTTTTATGTTTTGTTTTTAACTTCAAGATGGTGCCGCGAAAGTGGCTGCCTTTCCAGCAGCTCCTGTATTTTGTTTTTCTACTTCTTTCTTTCCTTTCCTCTTACTTTTATCACTTTGCGACTGTGAAATGTAAATTTCTCCACTGCGAGACTAACATAGGCTAATCCAATCCTACCCAATCCAAAACTGTCCTGATTCCAGTGTATCACAAGATGGTGAAGGTAAGAAAAAGGTGGCAAGTGTTCACTTTATCTAATGACATAATCTTATCAACAGTAAGAACCATCACAAAGCATCTCTTCACAAGTTTAAGTATTACCTGTGGAACCTCAGGGATTGTTTTGTACTTTTGAAGTGGTATTTCATCATAGGGTGTCAGAACTTAAGTTGAAGAGTCAAATGCCAAGTGGGAAAAAGAGCACAGTGTAAACTTCCCCGCACAAAGTGCTTCCTTCCCTGCCTTTGACAGATCAAAAGGGAAAATCCTGAGCGATGACAGTTTGTGAGTTTCAAATCTTTGTCTAGACCGAGATGGTAAAGGTGACTGGCTTTTCGGGTCGAGCCCATTCCACTCCACCTCTGCTTCCTCTGTAATCAAAGCCTGAGGAGGTGTAGTGGTATTGAGGCAGGAAGCGGATGATTAAATCACAAAGGATAGCTTGTCATATTTGACCTGAAAGGACCCAGAGGAGGTAGGGCGAAGGTGGAAAACACATAAAACATTCTGAGGCCTGCTCGGGTTTGTGTCTGTTTTCTAAATGAGTATGTCGCTTTTGTTCACGCAAATCATCTTGTCATTTTTCTTTCTGAGTAGTGTCTGTTTCCCCTTGGTGTTGAAAAGGACTCAAAATGAGTGCAAATATGTGGGCCTTTTTCTTTCTGAGTGAGTGACAGACAGGAAAGCTGCCGAAAACTGAGCTTGTTTTTTTTTCCCAGATGGTCACGGCTAGATAGAAAATACATACCTTTGTTTGAGGAATCAGCATCTGCTTGAAAAACTACTGTCACTACTTTGAGCAGAACTTCTGTGCTCTTTTTGATTATAAAGAAAGCATCTCAATGGGCTGTGTGACAATTTTTATGGAATACACGACGAGTGTACAGCCAAAACAGAGGACAAAAGTATAACAGAAAGTTTGATTGTGATTAATATCAGTAATCAATGAAAGTTGTTGGCATGCATCGGCAGGAGCCCATGTCACACACCCCTCCTCCTTTGTATTGCACTCCACCCCCTATTTGCGAACGACTGTTTTATACACACGTGATCGTGTGTGTCTGTGTGTCTGTGTGTATGTGTGTGTGTGTGTGTGTGTGTGTGTGTGTGTGTGTGTGTGTGTGTGTGTGCGTGCGCGTGTGTGTGTGAGACAGAGAGCTTCCCATTCTTATTCATCAATAGGGTGGAGAAAGAATATTTTATGGGCTTTAGTTTCTGGTTTTATTTTGTTTTTAGCCTAGCATTGTATTTGTACACTGTAAATACATTATAACTCATCATAAAAATACTACTACAAAGACTTTCTGTTGAGTGAAGAAATGTTTTATGTTACTAGCATAGTCTTCCGAAAGGAAAAAAGGTCCCAGGCTGCTTAACACGTCTGCTGACACAACACAAATCTTGAACAAGCAGAGAATTGATTTACTAAGGCAAAATGTCACAGTAATTGGGAAGATTTATATCAATGTGAAAGAGCTGACAAGGTCCTGCCACAATCAGATTTTGACGATGCTGGGATGGACTCAAATAAAGCCTCCTAAATGATTTGGAGCTTGACCTGCTTGTCCGAATGATGGTCAACCTCTGGCAGGAATAGAATGGTACTCAAGACAAATGTAAAAACAGCACTTACAAAGGTTAGTCAAAAAGTTCTCAGACAAATGCCATCATTTTGAAGCAAGTGATGACATGGTGCCATAGGCAGCCCCCAAAATTCTATCAGCAAGGCATTTGCAGGTAAAAATAATGATTACAAAAGTGTATAGACAAAAAAAGAGATTATGCAGACGAATAAAACGAATGAGTTGTTCAATAAAGAAATTATCGCATTTGTCTGAGAACTTTTTGACTATTCCGTGCGTGGGCGGATGGATGGGTGGATGGATTGGGTGGGTGGATGGATATATGGATAGATATGTATGTGTGTGTGTGTGTGTGTGTGTGTGTGTGTGTGTGTGTGTGTGTGTGTGTGTGTGTGTGTGTGTGTGTGCGCGCGCGTGTGTGTGTGTGTGTGTGTGTGTGTGTGTGTGTGTGTGTGTGTGTGTGTGTGTGTGTGTGTGTGCGTGCGTGTGTGTGTGTGTGTGTGTGTGTGTGCGTGTGTGTGTGTGCGTGTGTAAAAACAAAAGGAAATTTCAATTAATTAATTCTGATTCTCTTATATTCACCTGAGGACTATTTGAAGTCTTCCACTCTTGAAAGGAGTGCAGCCATTTGGGAAATTGGGGATTGTCTTGCACCAAATGATCTTCCACAGTGTAGCAACGGAAAGGTAAGAGTAAATGTACCTAAATGTGATATAATTATAAAGAGGGATAATATGATAATATTATTTTTTGGCTCAGAGTGAATGCTGGAAACAGGAAGCAGCAGGTGCCATGACAGTCTATCATGACAGCAAACCAAGACCTGTCTATGCATGACCTTAATCATATATGATGTCACAACCTCAAGAGCAATCCCTCAACGCGTTTGTGTGGCTGAGGAAATCAACAAAATGTTTATTTGGCCAAACAAAAGCAATAACGGTGCGATCGCACCTTTTGTTAAGTCTCAATGGCATTTTGAACAGCTCATAGTACGGATGAGGTAAATAATTGGGTATCAGTGGCTGACATTATAAAGATCGCCATGAGATAAATAAACTTATAGGCTGGCATTATTTGAAGAGCTTGAATGGCTTATTGAATCATCCCTTGACGGCCTTTAAAAGCAGTTCAATATTTACTGCATTTAGGAGAAAAAAAATAGTTACCGAACTGAAATCTCAACTTCGTTAAAAGGAAAAAAAAGATATGCAGTGTAACTCCCGTATTGGATGAGAATACCAAAACAAACAAACAATAAAACCTCACACTATTTTCTGGGCAGAAGTACAAGCATACTGGGGTTTGCTTTGAAACCATGATGGTCACTAAACACAATACATCAATAAATAAACAACACGTATTTCCATATACAAGCCTGATCAAGTGTAATGGGGGGGGGGGGGGTGGACACATAGTCACAGTCATTTCTGATTCTGATTTAGACTTTATCAAATGAATGAATGAATGAATGAATGAATATGGTCAGCTTCATTCTAATTAATTCGGATAATTTCTTGCAGGACATCTGATCTCTCACAGGAACTTCATGTGACGTGGCCCACTGGTTGGGAATCACTGTGTGAGTGAAACAACTATCACCCCACCTTTATACTCATCCGCAAGGCTGCACAGCAGGCATGATGAGGCCTTGCAGTCTTTGCCTCACCACTTTCAAATGAAAGCGTAAACCCCAAACCGCGAGCTCCATTAGAGCTCCTTAAAGGGTCCTTCGGAGGTTTACTGTATTTGATATTATTGATATCCACCAATAGGTAACAGTCCACTCTTTATACTGACGAGTATGATGAGTCATCACATGAGTACGCCAGTGGAAATGTGGTGTCTGTTTGTATGTTTTTGTTTGTTTGTTTTTTTCCACTCCTGCTTTCCTCTAGTCTATGTCAATTCGGCCAACAAGTAACATGACCGTGACATATTAGAAGGATAATTACATGCTACAAGAAGTGACGGACCGTCAAGGCCTGCAAAGCTTTCTCTGCAGGCCTAAAAATACCTGAATCACTGACAGATGTTAATTATATTTTGTCCATGAATTCTTATTAAATAATTCCAAATTGTCTTTCAGCTTCCGTCCAAAGCTTTTCCCCTGTTGCGCTGCTTTCAGATGTGTGTTTTCGTATTTAAGCATTTAACCAATCACATTTCTCCCATCATTTGTAACCAGGGTCTACCTGGATGCCTTCAAAATCAGTTCTGCAACCCCTGTCGCATCAATTGTGTCAATCAAACTGTTGCTCTAACCAATCAGATTTCCAGTTGGCAACCCAAAAATGGTACCAACGCCTTTTTGAAGGGGCTGGTCAACGTCAGAGTTGGCTAGTCACTAGCCAATCATAGTTTATGAAAACTGCTCTGATCATAAGCCGCTAATGACAAGTGCATACGGGTCAGAGCTAGCATACTGTATTGCTAGTGAGATGCATTAGCAAAAATATTGTGTTGATTTAATAGCGGTTTTGTCAACCCACTATGGCTGAAGGAGGAGAAGAAATGATTTGGTTCCAGATTTACTGTTAAAGCCACTTTCAAGATGGACTTTTCAAGAAAAAATGGACATTATTAAGAAAGGTCAGTCGGTTATTTCCTGGCTAATGGTACCCTTTCGTGGACTTGTATTAATCACACCACACTTCTTTCAGTCTTGATTGATTCAGACGTAGTACTACTGAAGGCCAAGCGATGAAATCCACGGCCCACCACTGGCTACTCGTAAGGTCTAAAATACTGTATATCTAAATAACCTTTTTTTTTTCCAGAACTGCCTTCCACTACATTTCTGCACACATCAGCACTGTTTTATGGTCGTTGTTTGAGCATTAATTTTGATAATATTGAGATCAGTCTTAAAATTAGTGATCCTGATAGACTGTTACAACTACTAGTACTTCTGGTATGATTGGAGAGGCTACTCGTGGTTTACACATGCTTACTTGTTGGGCCGAATAATGTTACTCGCCAAGCGAAGCAGTTCACAGGTAAAATATAATATCACACTGATAGAGCGGGAGGACATTTCTGAAATGCCCCACATGATCATGACTATCAAATAAGCGCCTGGCCACAAGATATTGCTTTTCTTTCCACCTAGTGGTGTGTAATTCATTCACCAGAGAGCCATTGGTTGCATTCCACCTTTGAAAGCAACGCAGGTATGCGAGAGACTTCTGCCTTGGATTTTAATGACTATCACAAATGTTGAAGTAATTCCACTCCATCTCAGAAACTTCCCTCCCCTCCCGAATGGCAGCGAAGGAATGAGGCTGTGACTTTTCGTTTCGTTCAGAAAAGAGGGTTGTTTTTTTTTTCCCCTAACCAAGAGCACATTCCTTCCCTGGACTTGCATCATGGAGCCTAGCAGCCAGTCTAGCAGCCAGCAGGTTCTCTATAATGATGTGAGTATAGTATATTTCCGTTATTTAAACGTGGATAGTGTAGTGGAAATGTATTCTACTGGGTATTAACCGCTATTTGTGTAGTAGTTTTTCAAAAATGTTGTGCTACTTTTAAATTGAAAAAAGGTCAGCACCTGTGAAATATTCCTGCAAAGTAAATTAACATGTGAGTGGAAGTTCATTAAAAAGAGAGAGGGAGAAAGAGTGTGTGCTCTTTGCATAAAGTGAAGGCCCCATGTCGGGAAAAAAAAGTGTGCCGCGGTGCCTTGAGTGCTTTGGGTTTTGTCAGAAATGAAATGTGTCCATCTTCATTCCATTTTTTTAAGGCTCACTTATAATTGAAACTCTTCTCTTTGCTCAAGATATCCTTGTGTCTCCCCCTTTATTATTGAACAGGCGGGGAAGATGGGATTTTTGGCTGTGAAATATCTGCTCTTTCAACCTGTTGCAGACTTTACGCACAATAGAGAAACCTTGAAGTCGTATTAATATTTATGCCTATGACAAAGTTGGGACGCGCTTCAAATTCAAATCATAAGTAGGATGAACAAGTGATTGGGTGCCGGCTCATTTTCATCCCAAATGTATACAAAAGGGTTTGAGTGTGTCTTGGTCTGAGAAACTGCCATCTCTGCGTGCTGCTTCTGCTGTTTCCCTCAGCAAGCGGTTGCTCCTTGCACATTGACAATGGGTGGCCCAGAGGCGCTATCCTCCTCAAAGCTCCTGGTTTATTCTGAAAAATACCTTGAAAACTGTAGCTGGTGGGGGGCGGGCACGCACACTCTCACACCGCCCAGTCGGTCGCCATCGCTGCCTTTTCTGCATCTCTGCTCTCGTGCCCCACTTTCCCTTTTGGTTCCAAAACGGCAGACAATTAAGTTTCCACTCAGCTCAAGTTTATGCAAGATGCCTCAGGACAGTTGTACGCACACCAGCAGGCCCGAAGGACACTTTGAAGTGCCTCACATTTTATGGTCACTCTCACTGACACATCACATCCGTGGAATGCATTAATGGCAAAGACATTAATGCACTCCATTCAACGTATGTAGAAATAGAAGACTATATTCATATTCAAGCTGTTCACCTTGCTACTGTTCTCCTAATTAGTAAAAATGATCATACAGCAAATTAAACTGTAAATCTTCAAGATAAGTAGAGTACACCACAGTAAAACACCTATACTGTACTTCTATTACTCGATTTGGACAGAATGGAAAAAGCACTCATATTCTGCAAGTATGTAAAAGTCGAGGTGAGGGGTTTACGGTTATGTAGAAGTAGTGATTCACCTGCTTTACTTCAGTAAAACGAAATTAGTAAAATGAAACATATTTATTCAGTACTTGTTTTACAGTTCATTATATATACTATAAGTCATTATGATCATGACATGCCAGAAAATTCTACTCTACTTACTCTACTCGTATTTGAAAGAAAAAAATAATGTTGGTATCTAGCGTGGGCTCAAGCTCTGATGCAGTTCGTATGCATAACCAGTTTCGCCAACGTTGTTAAATTAACAAGAATGTTGAAGTAGCTAATGATAGCAAATAAAAAAAATATACCTTTAGTGGATGTTTTTTTTCATCTCAACAATTTCAGGGTGTAACCCGCCTAATGCCCAAAGTTTTGTGCAATTGTACATTTCAGTGTCCTGACATTTTCTTTTGTGCATAGAATATTTTGTTTTATCTTCAACCACCCCAACTACTTTCAATTGTGTTGCTGTAGATCGCAAATTTCCTATTGAACTATTAAAGGCTTTCTGATTCTGATTCTAAAAGACAGCCTGGAGAGGGTCAGGCACCCATCGTGATTCCAGTGAGGATAAAGTGATCCTGAAGATGACTGAATGAATGAATGAATGAATGAATGAATGAATGAATGAATGAATCAATGATAGTATTGGATTTATGAAAATGTGCTCCTTCAAAATAGCTTACATAGGACCTTCACACATGTCACTGGCAAAAAAACTGCTGAAAGCATTACATATTTTCAAAATAAATATGTAGGGAATTCACATCATGTGAATATTCCTTAAAGTTAAAGCCATTTATGACTCTTAAGTAATTGCACACATATTTCCAGGTTATGTAGGCTTGTGTCGGGCTTGTGATTGAGGGAATGAGGTCACCTTAGAAGCGAGCAATGAAAGTGCTGAATGATATTGATAAAAACACCAAGAGGAGAATACACCCCTAAGTGCAAAAACTCTTCCCGTGGAAGATCTGTTACTTTCTGTGTAAGATTTTTTTCAATTTTCTGAAAATATTGGTGAAATTGAAAACTGTAGACCTTCAAAACTATTCAACAATTCAGTTCAATTATAAAGTAGGTGATTTTTTTGTAATCAAAAGAAATCCAGTCTATTGCAGCTGAAGAGTCACAGTACAACGTCCAAACGAAAGGCTTTCCATTTGCTTCACACAAAAAGTCTGCTGGGGAAAAAAGCCTGCCTTTATTAATTTAGGGAATTGCTGACAGCGGGCAGATTAAAATTAAATTTGAGGAAAAATAGAAAGAAATTAATAATTGTAACCTTTCCACAAAACATGTTGCCGTCCTCTCGTCCCTGTGCTCTGCGCATGGAGGGTGGCGTTAGTTTAGTCATCAAGAGTTTTTAATGGTGGCTAAAACCTGAGTGCCACAGTCGAAAAGGTCATTTTTTGTTTTAATGTAGAAGTGGAAAAAATGAAGCCAGACGTAGAGAATATACGCAGTCACACAATTGCTACACCAAAAAAGTTATAGCTCCAGAATATAGCTGTATTCTTAGGTTTTCGACATGTACATCAAACGATCACGGTTTTCAACCACAACCTGTAATGTCAGCTTTTAACCAAAGTGCTACCTACTGAGCAAAAAAGTACTGCGGCACTGGAGCGATGTGCCCAGAGCAAGTGGCCAATCAAAACACATCTTCCACTCACGCCCCCAGCAAGGTTGTCAGCGGTTATATATTAGAGCAGAAATTGGTCGATATGTGGCCAGATGTCGCCTCCTTCGATTTGATGAATGAAAAAGAAAAGATTGGCAGAGGGTCAATTTCATTGCCGTCTCTTGGAATGCCTGCTGGTGCTTTTGCATGTTTTTGAAGAACCCATTTTGTCATATACATAGGTATAATGTGGCCGCGAATCAACAGATTGATCCTCTAATATGAAGCCCCTTGACACCTTAGCTGGAGGGACACCATCTTGAAATCATGTCAATAAAGGACACATTTTGATTACCCATCTGAATTTCTGGCGAACAAACGGCCTTCAGTGATGTTTTACTCAGCAGTAGCTCGAGTGTGGGGAAGCTTTAAGCAAGAGCCATTGACAACTCTTAAGGAGTAAACTTCTTTCAGCCACTTTTCGACCAGTAAAATGAGAGCTTTATTTTTTGGCTCAGCTAGTTTTGATCACGACACACCAGTGTAGAGTCTACCTCACTGCAGAACCTACACGATTCCTGCTGCATTCTTCATGCTGTTGTGCTAAAGACCCCAAAATACTCACAATTCTCCACATATAGCGCCGCTCTACAAGACACTATTTTATGATATTCAGTTGATGACCACAGCTTTATGAATTAATACAACCACATTATCTGGAGTTCTATTACTGAGGCCAACAAAAGCCTCAGACACACCAAGAAATTCTACATGACTTTCTGCCAGCAATTTCGGCCAAAACTGGACACTGATCGAAATGGGACCAAGCAGGCTTGCATCAGCGGGTTCAGTAGACCCACAGCACTCATTGAGCCACTCAGCTGAATGTTCCAATTCTTGTCCAAGAGAGTGTTTGGCGGAGAAACCCCGATGCACCGTCCAGGATCTTGCTGGTGCTGAACAGATGGTCTGCTGGTCCGATGGACCTTTTTGGGGGGTTCTCCTGTGTATACCTTACCAGTGAGGCTGAAAAACGTGATCCCGGGAGCATGTCTTCTTATTCCCATTCATAAAAGAGCTGCTCCCACCTGCTGAGACGCTGTGCGCTTACTTTCGTCAACACTGTCCAGAAGTTCTTCTCCAAAGACTCATTGAACTTCTCCCATGCCAGTGATTTTGCCTCAGCAACTACCAACGTTCCATTTGATAGACTGGTGGCCACCAACTGTCTTTAAAATAATTGTGGCCAAAAAGACCCAATAAAACTTCTATTTCAGCTTGAAGGCACACAGATTTTAATATAATAACCATATATTATCTAGCCAATTCACATTTAATTATGGTCATTTTTAACCCCGATTACAATTGAAAGACAAACCAAAATGGACCTAACCAAATCGGCTTTACGAATGTTTGTCACATAATGATCATTTGTCATTTTCTTCCTCGACCATAAAGGACAACCGACATCACTTTTTTGTTTCGTAACTGACATCAGAAAAACGTTTTATAGCATCTAAAATGCCCAAAACACGCAGTATGATATTTTTAGTCAAATGCAAAACAGCAATAAAAATGACTTAAAGTCTCCAAAATCTGCAAAAAAATGAACCCGGAAATGGGCAGTTTCAGAAGGTCCCGCCCCATTGTTCGTGGTGTAATGCCAAGACATCTTGCCTTGCTCGAGAATCAAAACAATGGCTTCAGATTCAGAAAAGATGCTTTCTGGTTACTCATCCAGTTATGAATATGATTCAAATAGTTCTGAAGAGGAAAGCATACGTGTTTGCAATCGATTAAAGAATTTATTCCGTTCATTTTGAGGCATCTGGAGAGAAATGTACTGACAAACTCTTTAGTACTCACAGTACCCAAAAAAAGGCAGAGGATGGCGACAAAGCTCTGTGGAAATTGTCTCCTGGGCGGTTTTGTCAGTGAATGTCAAATACACTGTAGAAGTCTTGATGCACCACACAATGATTCACCATCGCGTTATTTATGTTTTCCTTCTAATTTCGCAATCAACACGGATCAACACGAAGTTTTCAGACCAAACAAAGTGCCGCAAAATGCATTGAGGTGATGCAAGGTATGTCCTTTCTCAGTCAGGGGCGTTCCTTCAGTGACGTAGGGTGAGGACTCGTCACCAACTCAAAAACAAGACTTCCGGAATATTCAGCGCGAGTCTTAAAACGTAAAATATAGCTATATGCGGTGGAATCAGCTCAGTCGAAGTCATTTGAAGCGATTTTACAAATTATGGACACAACTTGTCCGGAGACGTCGGTTGTCCTTTAAGGGTTTTACCTTATCCCATTTAACACAGCGACAGTGAACTAAAATCTATCAATGATGCCTTTGCACTATTTTCCCACATTGTTTTTCACAAGCTTCTTTCGATATTGGATAAAAAGTAACCAAAAACAAACCCAGAAAAGGCACTAATCATTTAACGTTCACCAATTACAGGTTGAAGGGCCCAAAGAGAATAGGACCAAGTACCGCATTTACCAACGCATGGCCCTGATTCTGGCAATTGTCTTCCTCCTTTTGGGACTCTGCATTTTCAGCTTGGCATATCTGTGGAACCCCACTCTTGGAAAAGTAAGATGTATTTTCCCTTATGTCATCAATGTCCATGTGATTGATTTGCCAAAAGAATGAAATGCTGCAGACATTTAAAACATTATATTGACATTTATTTAACAGTAGTTAACTATCAATTCAGAGCAATGTCCTCTTTAGCTGAGTCCTATGTATAGTTTCTGTGTATGTTGCTAACAACGGTGTAAATCCATGTTTTCAGGGCATACGTGAAAGCAATGTTATTGTCACTACATGTAGTAAATGTGTCGAGATGAAAGTAGAACAAAAAAAAACCCTGTTTCCATTCCAGCAAAATCACGACACAAGCACTGTGCACACTTTATTCATGCAGTCTTGTGTAAATATGGCCTGTGAAAATTTCAGCCTGATGCTTTATCTACTTTGTGATCATATTGTCAACATCTTCTCAATGGAACAAGCTGCAGCAGGACGAGGACCCCTTGGCAATGTAATCAGGATAAACTCTTGTCCTGGCAATTGATCTTCTGAAATTCAATCCCATCACACTTGATGGAGAACATTTTCACTTGCCTGCTTTCCCTTCAATATTCCCAGGGTGCCGGAAAAAAAGCATATTTGCCCAAACTAAAAGCAAAACAAATCAATAATCTGGCCTCCAAAAATGTATGAGACATTGTAAGAACACATGCAGGGGAATATATCGGTAATTGAAACTAAACAATGGTTCAAAGGTAGGTCTTAAATGTTGAATGCATTGATTGAAATGCCATGATTGAAGAGGTCTATAGATAATGCCCGTCACTGTCATATTGTATCATTTCTTCACACTTTTGACATTCGCACAAAGAGGCAAAAGTCTCTTCAAAACGCAAATTAAATCAGGTTCCTTTTTTTTTTCATTTCCAATGTCGACAATGATGTCCATGTGACTTGCTCTCAACATATAAATCACCTTGGAGAAATTTCCTTTGTCCTTGTTAAATTTTTCACGCTCAAGGTAGACCAGTCATTATTTCCACTTTAATAACCTGGGATCATTCTCACAAGGCATCAAATGTGTTGATGGCCAAGAACTACGGGTTTTTCTTTAATGGGGTCTTTGGGGGAAGGAAGCATTCTCTGGCCTCCTCATCAGTCGTATAATATGGAGCCAATTTAAGGAGAAGCACCGGTCTGTTCCTTCTGATGGACAGGTGCTTCTCACATTTAGTGAAAGCACAATCGTATCTCGCACAAACCACCACGGATCCCATTACAAAGGCAAAGCAAGGATATTCACAACTGGACTGACAAATGGAAGGAAAGAACCATTTTGCCAGATGGATAAGCTCGATAGCAAGACTGTAGTAGTCATGTCCGTGTTTGTTGGGCCAGTGGTAAGTGTGAAACGTCAGATTACCTTTGATTTGACAGAAAATTTTCAACGTTAGTAGTTGGCATTGTGACTTTAGGGAGTTCTCAAGAGTTCTGTATTTTACGTCCTTGGACATGATTACACAGTGGTTTTCCAAGTGCTTTTCTGCCCATGGAAAAGTTTCAGTACAAACAATATAGTTTCCATCAACCTAAACCCCCACCCCTCTCTATACACATCCCACAGTAAGCATTTGTTATAGGTTCTGATACAAAACACATAATATTAACAACAATGAAAATAATCATTTTCTAAAGTGCTTGGCATTGTTACGATCACAATTAAGTAAGTACCGCACTTGCACTGAAAGGTAAGGTGCAGCCTGGACTGATTGCCAGTCAGTCGGTCTCGTCTGACCACGGTGTCTGGCTAAAAAAAAGTCAACAAATGGATGATTCTTGGGAGATATTACATCCCGAAAATATTACCGGAAATATAATTTGCTACATGAGAGATCCAGATCACAACATGAGTAGCAGCTCACCAAGACAAGACGTCATGTACCCTCAGCATTGTACGAAAGCCAGGCTGCCAATTTGCTTGGTGCATCTCAATACGACAGGAGAACCACCTGGGATTTTTTTTAATTACCTGCAAACATATGTTGCTACACAAGCTTTGGGAAGATTCCGCCATCTTCCCTGGGCCAGTGTTTTTGTTGTGTGTGGTGTTGGCACGTCAGGCTTACTTGTGCGCTTTCTATTGCGTCAGTGTGCGTTGTGTGTGCATTCTCTTTTGGCTTGCTGCAAATTTTCTTTTTTGTATGTGTTCATTATTGTTCTGGGGGATTTTTCATCACTCTGTTATTACGGGTATACATCAGCACCCAAAATGAAGACTGAATGAGAATTGAGTATTAATGTTTGTCTGCAAATATCCGTCCAGGAGATAGAAAATCAAAATGATGTGTGTGTACAGTACATAAAAAATGTGTGACTCCACAAGTCAGTGTAAGGTTAATACCATAAGTGTTCTTGGTAACCTATGCAACGTAATGCCACTGATACGTACAATTGTAGAAATGAAAATTCATTATCGTTATCATTATCAAATATCGTTCAATACCCTTGGTTAAGAAAATTCGACAGTTTATGTATTTATGTATTATTTATCATATATATATATATATATATATATATATATATATATATATATATATATATATATATATATATATATATATATATATATATATATATATATATATATGATAAATAATACATAATAAATTTGTTAACCACGTGTGAGGCCAAGCATTGCAAATCAACATTTACAGAGATCAGGTGTGATCTGTGCTATTTTAAATTCATGAACCACTCTGAAGGGGATTATCTCTAAACGGACAGCCAGGCAGAGAGTAATTGCAGACCTGGAGATGAACGTTGAATGGTTCACAGGTGCTGCTGGTTTGTATGAGCCAATAACAATAACAACAACGACAAACTACCAACATGAATATAAGGCAACCACACCATTATTCAAATGAAAATTGTATTTGTACGGCCTCCCAAATGCCTCCTTGTCGGTATCACCGGGTCGTGCTTCTCCACCCAAACTTCCTCGTCTATAGGTTCTCTTGGATCGGATACTCCTATCTTTCTCCGTTTATTCATTTCTTGTAAACTGTCTCCTTAGCATCATGATGTCAACATCTAAGCGGTGCTGAGGGATGTCATTTGAAGTGATTTTGTTTCTGTTTTGCCATGTTTGCCTACCCGATGTGACGGAATTCATTCGCGGTCCTGTAAAAATGCTGCGTCCTCTCTGGCACTGCTGTTTCTTACTGTTTCAAACATAAAATGTATGTTCAGTTCATTGAAGCTGATATATATGAGCATTTACCAGGTAAGCCACAAGTTTCTATTCTCAGTTCCTCTAAGTTTTGAAGGATACTTTAATAATAATAATAATACATTTCATTTATAAGCGCATTTCAGAACTCTCAAGGTTACTTTTAAATGACGTGATTGTGATTTGATTGGATATTCCCTTCATATGCTTCCATTAAATGTATCTGGACTCAGCTTAATTTTATTTGTAATTTAATCAACAGTTGCTATTTCTTAAAGTCGCATTGTGCATTGAAGCAAACAATTTCAAACTTAACCGCAGCACTTCAAAAATATAAGGCACTATTTTTAAAAACCATTTTAGCAGGACTCATAATAGGTTCATGGCTGTGTGTTCATGAACTGAAACCGCTTGACAAAGAGTAAGAGAAATATTTATATTTCTAGCGGTTTCGTAAGAGTTCCAGCTAAAATGAAGACACTTTGAAAGGAAATATTTCTTTCACCAGACTTTACCAAAACTCCACAAAATATCAGCATTGAGAGTGCGGCACTGGCTGTGTCAAACTGCACACATCTTGAAAGCACCTTGGTCGCAGGTATTCACTGATAATTGTCAGTTTAGAGAAAAAAAAAGTAGACACAAATTCAATGAGAGATCTCATTAACTGAAAGCTAGTCCTTCAGGACGGTTAAGTTACTGATACGAATGTCGGTTTTTCATTTTTACAGCATTTTTAGTGATACATGACTTCACGTTGGACATCTTCGGGAGAGTTCAAGCGTCAAGTTAATCACACGCCGCAGTGGCCGCGTTCCTTTTTCATCTGGAATGCTGCAACACCTTCACCATCAAGCCCCATTGTCCATTCTGTCCGATTCCACGTTCAACTACCTGCACGTGTATGATGTCAGCGTGTTGTGACGGCTAGCGGTCTTAATTGTCAATGAGTTCATGTGAGGTACAAATTGAGTTGCCGTCCGAAGTGACTTGTTTCGGGGATTGGACTCAATTGCCATCAGGATTTGTGAGAATATCTTCCAGCCTGTTTCCTGGATCTCTCTAAAAGAACTGCATCTGCAAAATGGTTGGATTGGAGACAGGGGAACTTCTTTAAACGTCTGGCAGGATAAGGCAATTCCAGACAAAACGACTTCTCTGTCTGACAAGTCAGACTTAACCCATAAAGTTAAGCTGCAAACGTCCGATGAACACTGTGTTTCCTTCCTTGATGATTCTTTGTGCATTTTTTACACTGGGAATGAACTAGAGTAAAATGAGAGTGCAAGCAGGGGAAAACAAATTGAGTTTGTTTTATATGGTGGCCGGTGGAGTGCTTGAGATGGAAATGCTCCACTGTTGGTGGCTGCAACAAAAGTCTTCCAGAACTGTTAATCCCAACTGTTTTTATTGTGCAGCTGGGATGTGCGTTTTATTTCTTGCCATCCCTGCAAGCGTCATTTTTCGCTTAAAGATTATGCATCTTAATTAGCAACCTTTGATTTCGTCTGCAGCTTAAATTGTAGCATGTCGTCTGTACAGCGTGGTGGATGTGCAGCGCTGTGGATTAACACACAGTCACAAGCTGTTTTCTCTCTCCTCCTCATCTTCCCACTACCATGGCCAAGCAAGACTCCACCGCTCTGTGGTAGAATTTACAATGTGATTGAGCTTTCACATTCACTTTCAGTCACCCAGTAAGTCAGCGGCGCTCGCATCTGTCGGCACAACACCAACACATTCCCAAACAGGTTACATGCAAGAAATCGGCCTCCTAGAAACACACCATTGAGCACTTCCTTCTGTGGGAATGCTGCATAGCAATGCAGGCATTTTTTCCCATGTTGCTTTGAGTCCTAATGGATGATTAAATCGTGATCCCGAAAATCGGCCAATTAGTCACTTCACTCAATACGCAGAGAGAGAAGCGGCATCTGAATCATCACCGCAGGTCTCTGTCTGGTACTCAATCTGACACCTCGTGACAAATAACCGCAGCTCATTAGGCTATTAATGTGAGGAAAAATTGTTGCGGTTCCAAAGACTCCAACTTTGAAGAAACATACAAATATCACTTCTGAATTTAAAACAAAAGGAAATCATATTTCTTTTAGTTATCTTGAAAGTAACCATCCAGTATATTTTAAACATGCTTTGGTCCCATTATGGTGGATTGCGTGTTTACAATTCTTGAAAAGAGGGAGAGGAAAAATCCTGTCACTTACACGTTTACAATATGAGAAAAGTGTGAAAATGAGTAATATAAGCACATTGAGCACAGCATAAACACTGATGATTCCTGATGTTTCCTGAAAAAGTAATGACTCCTGGACTTGACCTCAACAAGTGGCGCTAAATATGAATTGATATATTTGTGAGTCAATAATAATTTTTTTGTTGCGGCACGTTTTCCTTACTCATGTTGGCACTGCCCTCAAATGGCCAAAGATGAGCTACTGCAGGTTCAAAGAAGCAAAAATAACTCTTGTGTTGTTCATTCTGTTGAATGTGAGACAATTAAGTTGACTGTTTTTCTGTTGTGAAAGGAGACGAAGTGCACAGAGCTCCTCCTCTGTTGCACCAGGGGTCTCTGACTCCTCTGAGCATGGAGCATCCTCTGGGCTTTTGTCTCTCCCTGAGATAATTTGGGGCTCATTAGCTGCTTGACAGAAACAAACAATAGCCTAGGTGAAATGTTGCAGGCTTTAATTAACAACAACACTGCAATTAAGTAGACATTAATATCAAGCATCCCACCATTGAACAGCATTCGGAGTTGAAAGTTCTGGAGACTTGATGACGTAAAGCGTTTATACCTCTAAATTATCATCATCTTAATCACCGGCTGCAACATAACCTTTATTTGAGAAAGGTGAAAGGACAATATCGTCTGATATTTGCTGGGTAACTGAAACTCTTGGTCTGGACTTGGTGGTAATTGAGAGGAGTAAACTGGACACTATAGTCATGCCTGACCTTTCCCCAGGGTGCATTCAAAAACCTTTCCCCTGAGTGATCCTCTTATCTTCCGTAACCTCCTGGAGTAAATTATATTGCAGTAAATTGAGCTGTATTTTTTTCCTGCAGTACCTCAAAGTGGCTTCTGGCTTGACACTTTATATATACCATATACAGCACGGGTGTCAAAGTCAAGGCCCGCGGGCCAAATCTGGCCCGCCACATCATTTTTCGGCCCGTGGAAGCAAATCAAACTTGTAAAATTCCGTGATGCTTGCTAAAATCCTAACCAAAATTTCCTATTTTTGGATGTCAACCACAATAACAGTCATTCTTCTTGACTTCAGATTTGAAAACTAGTTATTCATTAATTTGTTGTGCGCTCTATATGTAATATGTGGAGGGGATTCAACATTCTAATGGCTTCCCCAAATTCATAACGGCCCTCGAGAGGAAACCGTAACTACAATGTGGCCCGCGACAAACAATTACTTTGACACCCCTGATATACAGTATGTATATATACATGTATATACATACACTTATGTCTCCAGGGTTGTGTTTGAAGACAGCTGGGATAGGCTCTAGCATCACCCATGACTCTAATTAGGGTGAAGAGTTTCGGAAAATGAATAAATGAATATATATTATCATCCAAAAGAGGTATCGTACATCCTGGTGCATAAGGCGTACCCAAAAGCCTTGATTTCCTTCAAAAGATGACCCTGCGCCTTATACACCGTTGCACCTTGTATGTGAAGTCATATTGAGCCACAACAGGTTTCGCAACTACTGTCTGCGGCCACCGACTCCATTTCCCCCCGAGGGGAAGAGGTTGTGTTTAACCCCAGCCTCCACTGTAGCGCCGTATGATGTGGTGTGCCTTATATTTAGAAACCTTTTGTCCTTGAGTGTTCAGAAAGGCGCTTGTAAATTAAATGTATTATTGTTATTATGTATATATTATATTTGTATTGTTTTTTACATTTATTTACGTTGCACCTTATAGTCCGGTGTGCCTTATATATGGAAAAAGTTTGAAAAGACACTATTCATTGGGGTGCGCCTTATACTCTGATGCGCATTATACATCGGAAAATATGGTAAATTCTTATTCTTCTTTACATTATAGAATGATGACAACTTAAGAATGTGTTAACAAGATAGACAAAATGACAAAATACCCAACTTTAATAGCCTTGCGCTTTATCTGAATGCCGAGTTTTATGTGGCAATGTACCTCTCCTGAAAAGCATGAATGGGTGGGAGTCCGATTTTGAGGTGATTCCAAGTTGCTGTACTGTGAAGCTTTTACTGAATGTAACCAAATGCTTCAGATTGAAACGGAGTTCAAATCAAAATCTCAGAAGCGTGAAAGAAACACCATCTCGCAGAACATGTGAAAAAGTGAATGAGTGTGTGATAAAAGCAGCTACGTGGTATTAGCCTGTGTGAGCAAGTACAACACCGAGCGACATTTAATCATATCAAGTTTGTGTGCCTTCTTTGAGCCATGAAATCATTTGTTCACGATTGTGGTAGGTGCTTTGTCTTGGTTAAATCATCTAATGTGTGTGTGTGTGTTCTCGATATAAAAAAAAAACATTTGTAGGAATGTCTTGATTACCTCTCAACTTTTAAAGTTACAACTTAAATTTCCTCTACGCGTGCATCAGGCCTTTAACAAATTGCCAGTAAGTGTTCTTAGGTTCCCACGCTTCAACTTAAATAGCCATTAAAGAAAAAAGGCTCTGGGATTGCAGTCAATGAGGCACCCTAAATGTAAAGTAATCCAAAGTGACAACTATACAGGCTATTCAGATACATTTGGAATTGGAATGTTTTGTTTCGGCAATGGTGACGTGACTGAGTGCCCAGTATAGCATGTGAGTACAATTTGCGGTGCTCTTGAAGTAATAGTCCGAGATTTTCGCAATCTGAAAAATCCCAGCCCCAGATCATTTGAGGAACAATGTAATATGTTTACCCCAGAGCAAATTCCACAAATTATTGTGGGAAAAAAAAGTCAGCTGTTCTGACATGCAGCCCACTCGGGTGCATTGGAAAACAACAAGCTTTTCATCAGCACCTAGCGTTTCCGTGACTGTATCCAACCATCTCACCCCCTTTTATTGTGTCTTCAAGGCACATGGAGCATGATTAAACAATTATGGACCAACGGATCCCCTCACAATGCTGTTACGATTTATCTACCTTGTCTCAGTCATATGTGATAAGACCTGATGAAGCAGTGGGGACTGGACGTGCTGTTGTGGGATTTCGGTGCAGTCATCATCAATGAACGTGGCCGTGCTCTCGTTGTAGCAGCTTTGATCAACTCGCCAACTGCCATGCTTTTTATTTGTCAAAGAGCCTTGTGATAACAGCTATCGTGTTAAATGCAGACAGTTTCTTAAGTGGAGCCTCGCTGTTTGAACACAATTCAGAAGGTTGGTCAACATAATTCCAGTGTCAAACTCGATCCATCACAAAATGATTATTTGTTATGTTTCATGTTCAGTATCACACATTTGTAAAGAAAAAAATAAATAAAACATTGTTCATATTTGATTGACACTATTATTCATTTTGTAAAGGGGCATGTAATAAGTGAAGAAAATGCTATTTTGGTGAAAGATTTCCAGCCCAAAAATAATACAACCAAAAGACCAATTCTGTATAACAGGCATCAAATAGCATACTGGGACACACAAAACAATATATCAGGCAAGCAGTGACGTGCGGTGAGGTTCATGGCCGGTGAGGGACTGACGTCATCACAGTCAGATTTACAAACATATGAACTCTTAAAGAGTAGCTTATTCACCATTTGATTGGCAACAGTTAACATGTTTTGTTTAAAATGTCACGTCAGCTTTCTTTATATAAACTGTAGCACAGAAAGAAAGAATTAAAAAAATGTTATTGTCGTGTTACCTTTACTTATAAATGAAGTCCATGCGCCGCTCCTTCTGAAGAAAGGTATTGATACCTTATTTGTAGAAGCCTTCCTTATCTTTCTTCAGTTTTAATAGTCTATTTCTTTCAATTTAGATATGTAATCCTCCATTCTGAAAATAAGGCCAAGCAACACGAAAAAATGACTGGATGGTTGCACTGAACTTGCTAACAGTTTACTGTAGCTTGCTGTCACTAATTGTATTATTCTGCAGCTGAGGAGGCGCAAGAAGAATCTCTGTAATCAGCAGCGCCCCCTGTCATGAGGCAGGAAAACTGTGTGCCTCACCTACGCACACAGTTTTGATAAAAATAAAATAAACACTGTATTACAGTGTTTATAATGTAAAGTGACTCTACATTATATACACCAGCTAAACATATACTAAAAGTGTTTTAACACTTTAATAGCGATATGCAAAGGGACAGCAATGCGGTCTCACTGCAGAGTAAGCACAGTTAGCATAGTGATTGCGCAATCCATGGTGAGGCTCAGCCGGCTGCTGCCTCACCGCTCGTCTCTACTTAGTTTTTGAACGGTAAATGTCAAAATTCAGCGATTTTGAAAAAAAATCCAAAAATGGCGAATTTAAATGGAAAAGAACTTTGAAGTAAAAATCACAAAATAAATATAACTGTTTAATTTATTTTTTCATTTGATATTTCTATGATGACAGGTGAGGCACGGCCTCATCTGCCTCCCCTGACTGCACGTCACTGCAGGCAAGATCTGGAGAATGGGCTTTGAGTCTTGAACCCGTTCTTAAAAATATAGACCCATCAGGACAAGTCATTGAATCCGATGCTATCCACAAGGACATGCGCATTTGTCAAAGGTTGACAAAATGCTGATTGCAATTCTTCGTTTTTTCCTTTCGGCTTTTCCCTTCAGAGGTCGCCACAGCGAATCAATGTCCTCCATCTTCAGAGGTTTAATTCGCATGTTTATTTTGGCCAAGCTTTAACGTCGGATGCCCTTCCTGACACTAACCTCTGTATTTGTCCGGGCTGGGGACCGGCATGACAAGACACTGGCTTTTGTCCCCTTGTGGCTACAGAACAAGCAACTCTATGAACTTTGTATTATTATTATTATTATTACTTAATAAAAGATGAAGATGCTTGATAATGGATAAATTATTGGATTGGATTGGATTGGATTTGCCTTTATTAGTCTCACAGTGGAGACTAATGGTCTTATGGTAATGACTTATGGTCGTGCCTCTAAACGTTCCTAATTGCAGATTTTACATGCTCACAAGTTGTTTCTGTACCACTTGGCTCCTGAATCGCAGATTGTGCTCTTTTTGGGGGGTGGGGGGTGGGGGGGTGGACCTGACACAAACCAGCAGCGTGACAAGGATGCATATTTATAATGGAGGTCACTTTTTTTCTCAAAAGCTTGTATGTAGTCACGGCTTATTATCGTTGTCAAGGTGTTTGCCTCTGAATGCATCTTACTCTCAGGATGCAACACTTTTATTACAGTTTCCAGTGGCATTCAAATCCACATTTTTTGTGGCAAAAATAAGTTGATCCATTCAACACAGCTGAAAAAACCTGAATGTTCTTCAGATGGTGCTATACTTGGCAGCGAAAAACATCAAGCATACTATGAAACAATGAAGTAAACAGGTATTTGGCAGATCACAGTCACCTCCGAAGACATGCGCGGGCTTGATTGATTGATGTGATACAGTTTTTATATACTGCATATTTTAATTATTACCAATTCCCTCAGAACACGACAACATATCAGGATTCCATTATCCATCATTTAACCCTACTTTCCACCATGTCTCGACAAATGTGGACAGCATTTATCAAATAATGACTTGAGGATGGCATTTAGAACTTAGATAATTTGGTTTCCAAAGGTATTGAAATAATTAGTGCAGTAGTTTAGGCTTTAAAGATTTAGTTTCAGACCAGATGATTGGATGAATGAGCCTTAGATTTTGTGGCCCTTGTTAGATTTCCCTATAATGTATTCAAAAATATGTGTCAAATTGTCTAATGAATGCTCTCATTTCTCTTCAGACTGCAGGCTCCTGCGAGTAGTTGCCTATAGTACAAGTCCCTTGCTGTGTCTAGTCGCCATGGTAACAAAAGCCATATTCGGCCTTGGCCCCATAGCACACCGGGTGGGATATACAGTGGTGTAAAACAGACCACCACATAAAAATAGGCTAATCAAAACAATAATATAAAAAAGCAGGCAAGAAAAGCTCTAATTCTTGATAGTTTTTGAAAAGTGTTACAAGTCATCTGGGAAATATGTCCAAAAAAAAACATCATTTGTCACGTTCAAAAAGTGCGTATCCCCTAAAGTGTATTTATATGTTGCCTTTATGGGGAACACTGTGGATTTTGTCACATAATTGTCATAATCGTTTGAAAAGAAGATAACTAAATACATTTTTGAGGGCAAAGAAGAGGCATCATATTCCCCTTGCACAGAGAAAAATACAAGCCTTTGTTGTTTTCACTTGGATTTTGTTTGTATCAAAACAGTAAACTACACACTGAGCAACAATATGTCCCACTCCAAGAGTATATTTGACAATGCCTTGCTACCCTACAGCTCTCAAAAGTTACCTGTTCTATTCTTCCCCAACGTGTGTGACTCTATTACCGGTGCAGGAGCACATTTCAACATGATTTATTGCCATCGAGAGCTCAAGTTGTTTGAAATGATTAGTCATGTATGATTCGGACTGGGGGAAGAAATGTGAACGGCACTCCTATAAGTTAACAGCAGCTGCACGCAGTAGTCAACCACGATGAGGTGGTCAAATGCACTGAGCAACGGAGTTGCCGGGGGGGAAAGGAGAAAGTGGGGCATTACACTCCTTCCAGGTAGGGGTGAGTTGACAGGAAAGAGAGGGAGGCTGCTTCCAGATTCAGAGGTTGCGGGATTAATTGATTTTTCCATAGTGGAAATAAAAAAGCAGAAGAATGATAGCCTGTAGCGTCTGCCAAAAAGCAACTCGAGTAGCTGCACATATGCTCCATATATTCCACCGGGCTACACACCCACCTCGATAAATCTATGGTTCACTACTCCAGACGAAGAAAAAAAATGCCTGTCAAAGAGCCGTTTGACTGAAGTTGTTTTTTTTCCCCTTTAGGTTACCCTGTCCGTCTATTTCATTATCACTAATGAGATCCTGGGTGCACCTGTGTATTATGTAAACAGTTAGTTTTGTTTTTGAATTTTGTTTTTAAATCCTCAATGGCCACCAGAGCTGTTTATCACATACTGTATTCTAAAAGTCAATAAGACAACACAAGAACTGATTGCCTTTACATTTTTTTCATCAACCAAATGGCAACAATCAGGGCTAAAATGGATCAACAGTCGATGCTAATACGTCTGTGTAAGCTCTCAGTCGTACAGGAGTGGTCCATCGATGAGAAGGTTTCTTCAGCCGTCATCTGTACAAAAGTGAAGGTTTCGGACGTTTCGCCTCCTATCCAAGAGGCTTCGTCAGCGAACAGTTCGCTGACGAAGCCTCTTGGATAGGAGGCGAAACGTCCGAAACCCTCACTTTTGTACAGATGACGGCTGAAGAAACCTTCTCATCGAAAGTCGATGATAATGTTTTCATTGTAGAAATTCTGACAGACCCATTTACAGGAGATAGAAGGCCTGCCGCAATGAACACTGTAAGTGTTATGACCCTCCAACCAATTTCGAGAGGAAAGGTCGAACATAAAAGGGGCCAGTACCCCCTGCTTTGTCAACTAAGTTGTGATCAGCAAAGACTTAGGTAGAGCTACCGCACATATGCCAAGATTAACTCATTCACTGCCATTCACGAATTTGTTCGGGTTTTGCTTTTTCTTGCTTGAGTGCCAGACCTCTGGCAATGTTTCTTTTTCAACAAGGAGCGACATTTCCCCTTTTCCCATGTTAGCGCTTTGTTCCAGCTTCAGTTGTTGAAGCGCTATATAAACCAAAATGTATGTATTACATTGTATTTTGGACAGCCACCTTCATTTGAAGCTCATATAAATCCAGACACATATAATTTAGGAATGAATTCTTTTTTTCTGATGGAAGAAGGAGTCTAAGGTTTCTTATGCTGCATTGAATGGTTATGTAGTCCTAAAACAAAATATTCTGTGGGTACTGGAATTGAAGTGACAATAACAAAAACCCTGGCAGTGGACACATTTTTGCACATGTCTGGCAGTGAATGAGTTCACCCCAATAGACAGACAAACACACACACACACGAACACACACACACACACACACACACACACACACACACACACACACACACACACACACACACAACTAAAGAAATGGCCATGAAATATCAAGGACTGTAACAATTAATTATTAGTGCTGTATGTACAGTATACTAATGGTTTAGAATGTTAATATAACATAAACTATGATCCCAAAACGATCATTTAAAAACTCAGCACTCTCAATGTATAAGAAGATCGTGTTGGATGGTTGGTTGTTTGGTTTGGTTGATTGGTTGGTTGTTTTTGAGTATTGTTTTTGAGTATTTTATGGCTCCTGAAAAACAAACAAGAATGGGACTAACTTCTATGTTATTCTTCTGTGAATTGACATCAAGGACAGAATGTCTTGAAATAATTAACCTGAGTCGACCTGGCTCACCAAAGCAATACTGTAGAGCATAGACGTCTGTGTAAGCTCTCCGTCGTACAGGAGTGGTCCATCGATGAGAAGGTTTCTTCAGCTGTCATCTGTACTTTTGTACAGATGACAGCTGAAGAAACCTTCTCATTGATGTAGAGCATAGAGTTAGCATAATTATCTTCATTTAAGTAACTACTGAATTACTTTCACTGCACTGCAGAAAACATTTCAAGCAACCTTATCCTTTTTTTCCTCCAGAGACTCGACAAACTAGAGCTGTTGGTGCATTTTTTCACCAGTGATGTGAAACAAAAGTAACTAGGGCTTTGAAAACAACTTGAGGGAGAGTGAGAGAACTTTTAATGCAAAAACTATGAAGAAGAGAAATCCAATTTCCTTTGGCTTAAGAGTCGTACTTGAGTGCCACTTCTTCCGACTGACAGAAAAGTACTTTAAGGCCAAGGACTGCTTGCTTGGAATATATCATCTGACTACAACTGTAGTTTCCCTAGTGAGCAATGGCATTTTCAACAAAAAACATTGGCAGCATATAGAAGAAAGACAGCCGTGAACAACAAACATTATGCTTAACCTCGCGGGTTGTATTGGTCATCTGTCACAGATGCTGAATTGGTGCATAAGTTGTGACAAAATATATTTTTTCTTACAAGTACGCTTGATTTAAGAACGAATAGATTGGTTTGAGAGCGGCCCGGTAGTCGAGTTGTTAGCACGCTGGCTTCACAGTGCAGAGGTCGCCCATGCAAGCTCCCTATGTGGAGCTTGCATGTTCTCCCCGGGCCCGTGTGGGTTTTCTCCGGGTCCTCCAGTTTCTCCCCACACTCCAAAAACATGCATAGCAGGCAGATTGACCACTCCAAATTGTCCCTAGGTGTGAGTGTGAGAGTGGCTGTTGTACGTCTTTGTGTGCCCTGCGATTGTCTGGCAACCAATTCAGGGTGTCCCCCACCTCGTGCCCGAAGACAGCTGAGATAGGCTCCAGCACCCCCCGCGACCCTAATGAAGAATAAGTGGTACGGAAAATGGACAGATGGATGGACATTATGGAATTCTGGCAAATACATGTCTGTAAAGTAGCATTAGCTTGCAGTAAAATAAAGGTAGAATAGAAAAAAAGCTCAGATTCCAACCATTTTTTGATTATTCATTCAGTCACATATACACGTGGCACTTTTTCAGTTGTATTCGAGAAGGACAGACTTTGAAGTCGTCCAACTGGAACGTGAGGCAGTTGGGAAATCTGACTTAAAAAATCATGACACTAAAGAGTTTGATGGGTCTCTTTATTTGTAAGTAGGTTCGTTGTCAGATCTCCCAGGCAGGTGACGCGCAGAGCTTGATTGTGGCGTGGAGTTGAGCAAGTCGTGCCGTGATGTCCGCCCGACGCCCGGCGTGAGCTGGGCGTGAGTCCGAGATGAGTCTGAGATGATTCTGCCCCATCTCTCTGTCCCGCGACAGCTCCTTTTATACAATTTTCAAGCGTGTGCTATGCGTCAGGGTGAGACGCACATCAAGGAGATCAAGGAATTGAAAGACATGAAAGGGTTGAAAAGCGCACTTCAAAATCATACACACGTGTGACGCAAAAGGGCTCCCCTCCTGGATCCGAAGTCGGTGAAAGCGATGAAGGAAAAAGAAATAAAAACAAAAGTCATTCTGTTACATGGTGAGGCCAGGCAAGATGACGGTCACCGGGCATGGCAGGCGTCGGTGGGGTGGTTCCCGAGGAAGTTTCGTGGTGCCTGAAGTCGTTGTACGGGAGCATGGCAAAGAGTGCTCTACGACTGCCAGTTTGAGTCGATCGATGAGGTATTGTGAGGACGAAGAAGCGTTGGGGTTGGTCATGCTGCCGGGCACGGACAGGCCGGTCATCGGCGACGGTGGCGTTGATCGCGCTGCCCTGGCGCTCTGCAGGACGGGTCCTCCAGTTTCCCCCCACACTCCAAAAACATGCATGGCAGGCAGATTGACCACTCCAAATTGTCCCTAGGTGTGAGTGTGAGAGTGGCTGTTGTACGTCTTTGTGTGCCCTGCAATTGGCTGGCAACCAATTCAGGGTGTCCCCTGCCTCGTGGCCGAAGAGAGCTGAGATAGGCTCCAGCACCCCCCGCTACCCTAATGAGGAATAAGCGGTACGGAAAATGGATCGATGGATGGTGTTAAAAGGTAAGACAAGGAAAAAGCTTTTGCTTTTTTGATCCCGAGAGGCTGACTTTGGAAAACTGACCTTTATGTGTGATACTATAGAGGTTTTCTACATGTGTCTGTGGTTAAACACCCCTGGAAAAATCTGAAGGTTGCCTATCCTGTTCACGTGAATGGTGTCAGTGATTTGTTATACCGATCAATCTATCATTCAGACAACTCACACAATAAAGTTGAAGTCGGAACGAAGCTGTATTTGGGGTAAGCTGCCAATAGTGGTTTGTTTTGGAAGATTATTCCATTTAGCTTGAGATCTTGACATATTCAAGTTCATTCGCCGAGACACGTGCCGGTTTACTCACCCGGTCTTTGGCATCAAAGACCGATTGAATGGTGAACGTAATTGCTTGGGTGGATTCCGAAAAGCGCTCAAACCACCTGCTACCTTTTCTTTTGATGCTATATTCATAACATGCCCAGATTCTGTTGGATCCTTTAATACTTAAATAATTGCAGAGGCGTATGCTATTACAGCAGTGTCTGCATACATTTCAACTTTTCCTGTACAGTGGAGCATTTCAAAAACGAGGTTGGTGTTCATTTTCCTCTTAATGAAAATCAAACTGCAAAAGTGTGTGGCACTAATTATAACGTAGCACTGAGTCCTCTATCTCTTAATTATCAACCAGCATGTTTTTGATGTTTTTTTTTCAGTGGATGATTCTCACTCCAGAACATCATCACTCCAGAACACCGCTTACCCTCATTTGAATTGTACGCAGAGGCGGTAAAGTAACCACAAATTGTACTGAACTGTAACTCAAGAATAATCCAGGTCAAGCAAAAGTAAAAAGCAACAATTTAAGATCTGTAGAAAATACTCTTACTGTGGTCTCATTCAAATCACTATTCTTCATGTCTAAAATAATAACAATAAATAAATAGTTACAATTTAACAAAAACTGCACAGCTGTTATGCTCCAGTAGTCCTTTTATTGGGCTGCACACGTTAAGTTTGGTTGTGAATGAGAGTGCGTTTATTGGCTCTGATGCACAACAATAAACAACAAAACACAAATTGGTGAACAGCATAGTGTATTTTCTTCCTTTTGGCAAATGGTAATGTAGTGCTTGGCAGCACACAAAGTCATCATTCTACAGCCACACGGTGCATTTTGTTAATAGTGAGCATATTTTATGGTCTTTACTTACTCTGCAACTTTCGGGAATGGTAGAAAAAGAAAGTGTGACACTTGTCAAAGGCCTTTGACAACAGTGAAGCGGTAAACCACCACCTATCCATGACCCCAAATGAATGATGTATTTTCAAACGTTTTCCATACATAAGGTGCCCCGGAGTATAGGGCACACCTTCAATGAATGCAAAATAATTTTCCAAATATAATACAGTAAAGTCTCGTTATATCGATATTCTCGGGAGTTGGAAAAAATATTGCTATAACCGGACTATCGATATATCCGATCCTGCGGCATGTAAATTTTCTCCTTGCGTTCTTAGAAATAGTATCGTAATAAGCAGTACTATCGATATAACCGATATCGATATAACGAGACTTTACTGTATATAAATATATAAAAGTCTTCCAAATATAAGGCACACAACATTATAAGGCGCTATACTAGAGACTGGGGTTATGCACTCCTTCTACAAGGGCAGAAATGGAATCGTGGCTGCTGACAGGTGTACTATTGTGGCTCAATATTCCTTCACATATAAGGCGCACCTGACCACAAACTCATGTCATGGAGCACTTACTGTCATGGTCATCAAGAGAGATTAGTGCACCTTGCAAAAAGTCTCCTTTTGCCATATAGCTTCTGAGTTGATGGCGCATTAGTGACTGACCAGTCCTCTCCAAATTGAATTTTCTAAGCTGGCATGCATCCAGAACCAGCTGCTTGTATTCATCTGGCATCACCAAACAGCAGGCCGCATGTGTGAGTTCGCCACAGACTATTCCGACTTCATTTATCTGAATCCTGCAGGCCTTGGGAGTTGACAGGCTTGGTAATTAGTGTCCACAAACCTAATCCCCATGGTCTCAAGACCCCACACTATCAGATGCAAATCACCTTGTGAAAGAAAACAGATCTGCAAATGTTCATCCCGCACGGGTTGACAGCGACAAAAAAATGTGCGAATGTGTGAAGGCTATATGCAGCTCCATTTCTGGGTGGAAAATCTATATGCACTTGAATTATCGCCTCATTTTCCATTCTTATCTTTGGATGAATCTGCTGCTATTCCTGTCTGAGTTTAATGTGTGTTGCCTCCTAGATCTCCCCTCCCAGGTTTGTTTTCATTACCTATACTGTAATTATTCGATGTTGTTTTGTTGATAAAACTTCAACGTGTGCAAGTCTCTTTAATCATCATTATACAAGGCCCTGGCTTCATTATTCTGGCAAAAAACAACAGAAGGCTTGCTTGTATTTGTAAAGGTGCAAATCAGGTTATTTAGAAAGGATTAGCAGAGATGTTCCATTTTCAAGACTGTGATACTCGAAGAAACATTTTAAAGGGGAGCACTCGGGCAAGACGAATGTAGTTCTCCTGTGGGTGCCCATCCAAAGAGACACGGCATCCCAATAAGTGTGGAAGTTTGTGAGTGCCCTCGCACTGACTTTTCATGCTCAGCGCTTTCAACTTCAAACTACACTGAAAGTCTGACTTTTTTGCTTCATATCTAGGACTCACAAACTCTCTCTCACAAACAACCTCAAAGTGATGGTCCTTTATTTCCTTTTACGAGTATCTTTTCAAATGTTTTTGCTTGGATTTTTTGGGGGCATGTTCAAATATATCAATGAATTAAACTCATTCACTACCAGACGTGCAAAAATGTGTCCACTCCAGTGCCAAGGTTTCTGTCATTGTCACTCAATTTCCAGGACCCACAGAATATTGAGTTTTAGGTCTATATAAACATTCAATGCAGCCTCAGACTTTCTTCTTTCATCAGAAAAAAAGAGTCAATTCCTAAATTATATGAGTCTGGAGTTATGTAAGCTTGAAATGAGGGCGGCTGTCCAAAATGCAATTCAATAAATACATATTGCTTTATATCGCGCTTTAACAACAGCTAAAGCTGGAACAAAGCACTAACATGGAAAAACGGGAAATGCTGTGGAAAAGCAAAAAAAAAAAATGCCAGTAGCCATGGCCAGCACTTTATCGGCACCCAAGCATGAAAAAAAAAAACGAAGAAATTCGGGAATGGCGCTCTACGTCATATTTTCAGTTCCCCAATAAATTTGGGAATGGCAGTGAATGAGTTAAATGCAGGTTTTAAAAAGATGTGTGGTTAAAATATGTGGGATGTATGAATCAAAAAAAAAAATCCGATCGACAGTCTCTCTAGGTCATTTTCAATTGCATTGGGTGGACCCAGAAATTATCCAACCCCCCTGTCTAATAGAGGTTTTGCCGCCTCGAAAATCGTCTGTGCCTTGTTTTTCCGCAAGTTGTCGGGTAGAATGAGAACGACAAGTGAGTTGTGTGGAAAAAGTGGGAAAGACCATATAAGGACTGAACCCAAAAGGACACAATGTTCACCGATGTAACTGTCGAAGCTGCTCCCCACCTTAATCCATCACAAGGCTGCCTATATGGCTCCCGGGAGGCCCTGATGCACCACGCCGCCCCCGCGACACCTTTCCCTCCCACTGCTTCCCGACCTACACCCACCACCGCTGCCTCCGCCGCCACCCGCCCGCGGTGAGTGACAGGCATCTAGTTCCGCCTGACTGCAGCCTCTATCTCCTTCCCCTCAAGGACAACGAAGAGGACATATTATCATCAACTCATCTCTCTCACTGGCGCGGCTGCCGCCTTCCCCATCGCTGAACATATGCAGACTGTCTCTCGCCAGGCGCCACTCACGCGTTTATGCACCCGGCGATCCAGTCACCTGTAACAACATCGACACGACCTTTTCCTAATGTCCGCGGGCTGAACGCTACCGCAACCTGTTTGCACAAACAACCCGCAGGTTTGGCAGCACCTGCCGCGTTTCATTCAATGCTTTCAATGTGAGTCGGTGGCAGAAAGCATCTCACCGCTGGTAAGAAGCACATCAAATGGAGCTTTGACTGGTATATTTTCCTCTATGTCAGCATGTGAAGAGAGTAGGTTATACAAGAGAATAACAGGACAAAAAGAAAGGATAGTATATGTGTTAAAAAAAGACATTTACTTGAGGCATAAACATGAATTTAAAATTTGTATTACCTCTATGAAAAAGAACTGCTCATTCCTGCCAGTTGCTTTTCTTGGCACTTGACAACAGGGGTTCTGCTCTGAACCTCAGATTAGACCTTGTTATGAAAAAGGGGGCAATACATTGAATTGAGAGACTGTCAAAATCCCCCAAAATGATGAAATGCGATTTTCAGAGAGCTGCCCCATCCGTCGAATTGTGTTTTTCACAACGGTTTCCTTGGAAACAGTTTATTGAAGGATCTACAGTACAGCCAAATCTGCTCGGGATGTCTGGAAATACAATGTTCGTACGTTACAACTGTACATAACCTAATTAATACACGGATGAATATGAATATTGTAATTACCAGTGGATCAAAAGGGCTCAAGTAATGTGAAAAGGGTCGTATGTAAAATTTAGCCCGTTGTTAATTATGGCCTCCTTGTCTTGCTTGCTTTAAGGTCTTTTTACAGCCTACAAATAATGTATACATTTAATTACGACAAACAGTATTTCTAGCCATTTGAATACAGTTTAGATTTTTTTTACAAATAAGGGTTAATTAAAACAGTATACAGTAAATGTTATCGCTCTATGTTGACAGTTTTAGTGGAATAGAATCTTCCCCAATTCATATCAATTTCATTTTTAACCACATACACTTTGTAGGTGATACACGTTGAAGGAAAGACATACCATGAACCATGTTAATTTCGGTTATAGCTAATCAAACAATCACTATTTTCCCTTGGGCCATATTGGCTTGAGGGCCAAATTCACCTTTATTGTAAATTTTTACATGTGCCATCATCAGTTTGCACTGTGAAGTTAATAGATTTTCATGGTGCTTTGTAAATGTCTTGGAGATCAGTGATGTTTGATATGTTGAACTTTATTGGATATAGTTTCAGTATTGCAAACGAACTAGCACTTCAACGACAGGTGTATAAGGCACACTCAAAAGCTTAAATTTTCTTCAAAAGATGTCCCTGCGCCTCATACACAGGTGCACCTTATATGTGAAGTAATATTGAGCCACAGCTGGTCTCGCAACGACTGCAAACAGCCACAACTTTATTTCCCCCTGTAGAAGAAGTAGTGCGTAACCCCCGCTTCTACTGTAGCACCTTATAATGTGGTGTGCCTTATATTTGGAAAACCTTTACATAAAGTATTTAGATATTATATTTGGAAAACGTTTTTCATTCATTGAAGGTGCACCTTATACTCTGGTGGATAAAGTTTGAGAATACACCAGTCATTGGTGGTGCGCTTCATACTCCAGTGCACCTTATACACCAGAAAATAGGAAAATTACGTAATTTAAACTCAATCCATCGTTAATGAGACATGCTACTGCATTATCTAAGAATTTTCACTTGTTTCAGCTCAGCTCAGGTCTCTTAGGTCTCTTAGGTCTCTCTCTCTCTCTCTCTCTCTCTCTCTCTCTCTCTCTCTCTCTCTCTCTTGTTTTGTCAACCGGTGGAAGTCAGACCATACATTTCAGCGCAGACAGGTCTGCATAGTCTCACTGCTTTATTTTTGTCAGTGGTGATCGCATGCTGAAAAAGTAATGTACAGTTTTTCGGTATTAATCAATACTCCGCACATTTATGCCAATATAAAAGAATGGAAATATATCAGTTTAATTCCCCACCCACACTTGCAGGCTAACTAAGAGCCTTGACTATATCCACAATGGCCCAATTGACACTTTGATTTCGAAGCCATTTTCATTTGGCTTCTGCCGGCAGTTTTAAGTTGTACTTCCCTTTCTGGATGCTGCTGCGACGCGTGTTCATTGGGATTTATAGGCCAATGCGACTCTCAGTGATCCGTGATTAAAAATTATATCCTATTATCACCCTGCTGTTCTCTAACCAGACAAAAGAGGCTTTTGATGACAGCATGTAAGCAGGCGGAGGCAAAATAATAAACGTGTGGGAGAGTGTAAAGTGAAAGCTAATTTTGTCTTTGAGCATTGGAGGACAGATGTGTCTGATGTCCATAAATCCTGGCGGAGTCCTGTTTGAATGTATTCATTAATAATGTGTCTCATTGGTGGAGAAAGATGAAGATGGACTTGGCGATATATTTCTCCTCCCAAACACAACCCTGGCATAAATCTTGATGGCATATTTTTGGCTGCTGGGCATGACTCGTTTTTCAAAGAGGGAATTTTAACTGTCATCCAAGCGTGTCTGCGCTGCTTTAGGGCCACAGTGAAAAGCACACTTTTTCCTATTAGTTTTAGACACTTGAAGAAAACCGATCAACAATCTTATGCAGCTTTTTTAAGATGAATTTTGAATATTATCATATTGTTGAGGCTTTTTATTTTGCCTACAATGTATTTGTACCCCCCTCGTATTAGTGTGCTATTTTGTGATGATTATTCTTCGATCTTCTTAGGTCTACGACCACGAGTACAAAGCAGTGCTGGATGGCGTCGAGACAAACGGCCTGATGGAAATTGACCCGACTCAGCAGAGTGAAATCTTTCGAATTGGAAATGGGAGTCAGGAAGTTCTCGAGATTCATGACTTTAAACATGTAAGTGAAGGGATAAACATGAGGGTTCAACGGAGATGTAAAAAAATTGCGATGATCAGCATATTTGAACGTTGCCAATGTGAAAGTGTTATCAGCCAATGGGTACTGAAATAATTGTTAACAATGATGATAGTTTGTTGTGGCTGCATCAAACATCATCCAGATCAGTAATGTTTCATGTGTGGTATGTGTACCACAAGAGTTGTGTGGCAGAGGTGGGAGGAAGTTACAAATAAGTCTCAGCACGCAAGTCCAAAGTCATTGTGATCCAAAATAACAATTACAACAACAGACAAATTTAAAGCTTTCAATGAACCTAACAGGGATATTTTGGGGGTGAGGGAGGAGACCGGAGTAGTCAGGTATTGGGGAGAACGTGCACACTCCACAGTCGAAGTCCATGGCCCAGATTTATATCTCATCTCTCATCTCATTTTCCGTACCGCTTATTCCTCATTAGGGTCGCGGGGGTTGCTGGAGCCTATCTCAGCTGTCTTCGGGCACGAGGCGGGGGACACCCTGAATTGGTTGCCAGCCAATCGCAGGGCACACAAAGACGTACAACAGTCACTCTCACACTCACACCTAGGGACAATTTGGAGTGGTCAATCTGCCTGCCATGCATGTTTTTGGAGTGTGGGAGGAAACCGGAGGACCCGGAGAAAGCCCACGCGGGTCCAGGGAGAACATGCAAACTCCACACAGGGAGGCCGGACCGGGACGCGAACCGGCGACCTCTGCACTGTGAAGCCGGTGTGCTAACCACTCGACTACCGGGCCGCCCCCCCCAGATTTATATATTCCACAAAAATAGTTCCGCTAATTATGACTTAATTATAGTTTCAGCATAGACTATGACGTGATGTGACTAATTTGGGTGAAGGCTGATGCTAAGAAAATATAGCTGTTTTTTTGTGCCAATTATTATGTAAATTATCATATTGCAATGTCAATCCAAAACAACAAAATATTTTTGACCTTATTCGAGGGATTCCAGCACCAAACAAAAGGTTTTTTTTAACTTCCATTGAATTTGTGAGTGGTAAAACTCTCACGTGGACCAGCGTATGCAAGGTATTTAAACAGAATAGGGGTGCTCAATACGTCGATCCCGATCGTCCAGTCGATCTCCAAGATACTATTGATAGATCGCATGACAAGGTGATGTGACATGGTCATGAACTGACGCTATACAAATAAAGTTGAGTTGTTTTGAAAAAAAAACTAGTCGTCAGCCTATCAGCCATCCCTTCACTTAATTGATATACCGGACAACCAATCAGATGACATCTCATTATTAGGTAAATTGCGTGTGCTCAAACTCCACTCCTGAGCATTGCAAAGTTAACAAGCTAGTCATTAGTTACATCCTAATTATTCATTCATTTTTTCTTCTTAAAAGGATAGGGTATAAAAATGAGCGGACCAAGTAAGAAGAAAAAAAGTATCACTTTCATACAGAATGAGGGGGGGACTTTTTTTTCACATGTTTTCAAAGTGTATTTGTCTCATCTGCCAGTTATCAGAGTGAACTCAGGTAATGGCAAAAATGTGCAGTTATACATCAATATAAATTGAAGGAACTTGCAAGAGATTTCTTTAATTACAATCCAATCGCACATTTATTATACATAAAATAGGGTATATTTTGCGTAGTTTTAAGGTTTATTTAGTAGAAAATTGTTTTATGGTGACCTGGGAAAGGATCATTCTCATTTTTAATTGTTTCTTATGGTAAATAAACGTTCGGCAGACGAACTTTTCGCCTTACTTTCTGGGAACCAATTAAGTTCGTGAGCTGAAGTATCACTGGACCGTTATGTCGTAACTCGAATGTTTGAGGAGCGTCTGTACTTTGCAACACACCAGCAACAAGATTTAGGGCAGGTGTGAGTGTCCGTGTAAATGTTATTGTGATTTGCTGACTGCCCCGACCAAGGCGTGCCCTTTTTCTCTGCCACAACTGCCTTCAGCTCCCTACAAACAGGATAATTGGTGCAGATAATGAATGAGAGAATGACCACAAATTCTGGTAATAAAGCCTAAACACACAGTCATTAGAAGAGCGGATTTACTGTTTAAAGGCACTCACCACAGCCCCAAGAGAGGGTTTGTTCTTTCCTAAAAGACTAATTCTATAGTAGCAAGTTGTTTGTGGTACAAACACCATTAAGAAGCTCGTCTCCATTTGTTTCACACAGCAGCTTTTGCAGTCGTAATTTTGGCTCCAGCAAAACTCATTAGCTTACCTTTCATTTCAAAATCCTGCCCCAGTGTGCAGGAACTGGCAGAAGCAGCACTTCAGACAAGGAACCTTCACGCTCACCTTGCTAATAAGAGCCATTTTTCTTCCATCATTATGTATTTACTGTGAAATATTGATAGATACATCTTCTGTTCAAATCAAAACAAACATATTTACTTGTTGCTACAGTGGCCAGCAGAATGGTAACGACTTCTCCTTCCTCGTTTCTTCATCTTTCCTCTTATGTTCTCCGCACCAAGCTGACACACACACACACACACACACACACACACACACACACACACACACACACACACACAAAAGCCTGTTGCTTGTTCCACTTCGCGCTGGTGAAGCAAATCCCCCGAGGAGACTCACTGCTCCTCCATGAAAGACTAAGTAACAAGCTAGTAAGCACAGTAATTCAAATCTTATTCTGAGTGGAAGAAAGAAGGATGGGAAGCAGGTGGAATAAAACACATTGAAAGGCAGCTGTGCATTGGTGATAAAATTGATTTTGAACAAAAAGCAAAAGGAGGGCTGTTGCTTGTTATTGAAAAGGACCACACTTGGCCAGTCCAGACACGGTCTCCATTAAGCCCGAGGGCATTTGAGGCTTTTTGCCACGAGAATTCTGAGACAGACATGATTTTCAACAGCTTATCTTCCAAAGATAACTTAGAGAGGAAAAATATACCCTGAGAGCAAAGAAGCAGCATCATAATTCTTGAAATTGATTGCAAACTTGCACTGAAATTTACTGTAAATTCGTTAAAAGTAGAGGGGGGAAAAGAATGCTCCAATTTTAATTTGTGGTCAGTACACACACATACATACTGTCACTGTGACAAAAAGTATGACGGAAAAGCGCACACCACCTCATATTAAAAGGAAAAATGGTTGATTTCATTGCAGAGAAGACTAAAGTGGCATGAGGGTTCCATCAAGATCCAGGAACAGGAGCTCTATTTTTTGGGTCATTGCGAATCTGGCACAAAGGTGCTCTGAATCTGCGTGAACTTACCCGAAGTTGGAAATTATCCAAACACAAAAAGCCGATTATTAAAAAAATAATAATAATAAAATTGGTGGATTGTACTGCACTTGGTACAAAAAAAGCCAACCTGACAATAGCGTGACAGAGAGACAGGCTGATGCTTCCAGTTCGGTTTGTAATGAGATTTACCCCCCGATGTTATAATACATTCTTGATGGATAGTTTTCTCTGGTTCTCTTCACAGTGTTAGAAGATGGTAGTAAAATCAGCAGGAATCAAGGTGATGAACAGAAAGATTATTTTAATCTTGGACAGAGGAGACATTGTGAGGAAGAAGTAGGTAGGCCATTGAGGTAGAAGCTTCTGCTCTCCCCCCACCCGAGATGTTATTTATACAGAGGGCGGGCATAGACCTAGACCGACAGACCGACCGACAGACCGACAGACCGAGAGAGAGAGAGAGAGAGAGAGAGAGAGAGAGAGAGAGAGAGAGAGAGAGAGAGAGAGAGAGAGAGAGAGAGAGAGAGAGAGAGAGAGAATGCAGACTAAACTAAGACAAATAGCAATGAGTGCATCGTGGAGATGTATGAGAACCATAAGGGTTATGCGGAGGTTCACCAGTTTGGGAACGACTGTCCACCCACAGCATCATAAGTAAAATGAAGAGGAAAACATCTCCCCAGGGGGGTGTTAAAAACAACAACACTGAACATGTGACCTTTAAACCATGTGACATTCATGTCTACTGTTCAGAGAAGCACATAAGAAGTGACATTGGAATTGCAGTTGAGTTCAGAAGATGTGTGCTGCGCTCTGAGAGTCACAGATTGTTTCCCCGTTTCACGGCTAGCGTGTCCTCTGGGCCTAGAAGGAAAAGCCGCATCCGGATTGCTCCTGCACATGGTTGAGAAATCAGCATTTGCTCTACGAGGGTTTGCGCTGGCGCCTGCAGCATCGATGCGCTGACTCACGCATCTGTGACGGCACCATTAATACTGGCGGGTACACGCCTAATGTCCATAAAAACAATAGACTGAGTGACTCCAGCCCGTCCGTCCTAATGGAGTGTCCAATATTTGTAGGGCAGCGCCAGACAAAGATGATGTGGCATTGAGCCAGTTGACTCTCACTCCACTCATGATTACATTATAATTTGAGGATGATGAAGTTTTAATGTACCACTGGATGGGGACTGAGCCCTTCCTTCAATTGTAAAAAAATGCAAACAAAGGACGCTACCTCTACAAAAATGATCATTGCCAACATCAGTTGCTGCAATCATAAATACGCCTCAAAATATGAAACCAAAGCGGTTGAATATAATTTCATATTCATGAAACATTACCATTAAATTATTTACAGAGGATTTCATTTTGAAAATATGCTCTTTGCAAACATGTACATGCACACGTTGCAACTAATCTCAATAACTAACACTGACGTTCAATGAAAAGGTTTCTTTAGCCGTCATCTGTACTTCTTTGAAGGTGTTGGGCGTTTCGCTCCTCATCCGAAGAGCTTTGCCAGTGAACTAAAGTTGTGCTGGTAACTCGAGCCCTACATATATGACTAATGGACAGAGGTGATTTAGGACTGTTTAGGAATCCACTCCAATTGTTGACCCAATTCTCCATTAGGCAGGGGTTGGGAACCTATGGCTCGCGAGCCATATATGGCTCTTTTGACGATTGCATATGGCTTGCCGATAAAACTAAATACATATTCTCGTTTTTTCGCCGTTCATTCCCTATTGGGGCTGCAGTTGGCGGAAAGCGCAATTTTGATTGGATGACACTGACCAAGGTTGGCGGAGAGCGCAATTTTGATTGGATGATAGTGGCCGTCATGTTGAAACAGGTAAACGCCCCTTTAAATGAGCCCGACGAGTACACTTCAGCTTGAATGCACCGGAGCATTCGCCTTTGAGGAGAGAAAATGTTCTGATTCTAATTTGCAATGAAACAATTCCATCGATGAAACAGTTGAATGTCAGTGACATTTTAAGAAGGCCCATGGTAACGTTAGCACCAAAATACTTCAGCGAGAAGTCTATAGCAGATATCAAGTGTGGAAGCTTATGAGCCGTGTGCAGGCTAGCTAGCAGTAACTTCGCCTATGGACCGATCTTTGGCTGGATATTTACCAATCACGAGGAACGGAATACCATTCATGTTAACGGTGAGTACTATCAGAAAGTGGCCCCGCGTCCGTGCATGTTTGCGTGCGTGTTTGCATGTGTGTGAGTGCATGCGTGTGTGCGTGCTTGTGTGCGTGCGCGCACGCCCGCGTATAGCTCTCGCTGAAAAACATTTCTAAATATTCTACTTTTATGGCTCTCTTAGTCAAAAAGGTTCCCGACCCCTGCCATTAGGGATACATATACGGCCAGAGCTACCAGCACAATTTTAGTTCACTGACGAAGCTCTTCGGGTGAGGAGCTAAACGTCCGGCACCTTCAAAGATGTACAGACGACGGCTGTAGAAACCTTATCATCGATGGACCACTTGCGTACGACAATTTTTATTTTGTGTTTTCGAAGGTGTCTGCCATCTTGTGGCATTGACAGGCTATCCTGACACTTTTGAGCGGTGTGTCAGTGTCTCCCAAATTTTTGCCATTTGGGCTCAGTAATGGTTGTGTTCCTTTCCTATTTAAACTGGTCTTTGGTGGTATCTTGTGACATCTGGGGGTTATCGTTTGAAAAAGTACACAAATCCTAAATAGGTGCTTTTGATGAGCAAATATATGGGACAAGGTCCCAAAGAAGAAACAGGAATAGGTGCATTTGTGAATCATGAATATATGGGGAAATACTGTAATATTGGTGATGAACTGTTTTTAAATCTAGTTCAATTGGCAACCCAATCATCAGGTAATTCAACAATTTGTGAGGACCCAAGCATTAGCCAGTGGAATTGCAGCCTTTCTCCAAAAGAATACACATTTTGGGGGCCTTGTGCCTCAAAATAAAGAGTCTTTATTGTTTATTCATTTATTTTCACGTGTGCGTATCTTGTGGAAAATGCGTGTATTTCTGAGATCTCAAGTTAGTGCTGAATAGAAAGTTAAAAAAATGTATCCCCAACATCAGTTTAACCATTTTTCTACTACTTTGTTTTCCTTTCCTCTTCCTTTCATAACTTTGACGCTGTAAAATGTGAATTGCTCCACTGTGAGATAGATAAAGATTATCTCATCTCTCATCCATCATGAATTAGCCTCATGGATTAAAATAATATTCAAACAAATACACTATCATTAAAATAATAATTAAACAAAAAAACAGAAACTTTCATTTGAATATTTGTGTATTATGATATAGTTTTGTTGTTTTTGTAACTGTCCTATTGAAAAGAACATAGATCATGTTGTGTTGGTCCCCAAAATGTTTTTTTCCCTGACTTCATAAACATTGGACTCAAAATTTCTATCACATTTTTTTTAGTGTGGCATGATGGATTGTCTACTTTAAAAATATTGAGAAAGGTTTTTCTTCTGTGGCGAATGTACATGGACTATTCAAGGGTACATAGATAATGAGGTAAAGTAGCGTGATGTAACAGAGTGTCTCGTCCTTGTTTTTAATGGTGTGTTTTTTTCCTCCCCGAATGTTGAACCGAATATAGGTTGAAAAGAATTATGCAAATTACTGCAGTGTAACTTTTTTAGAACGAAGCTGTGCGAGACTTGCTGACATTTCATTAGATCTGTCTTCACAGGAGCTGAATGATGCATGCTGTTATGGTCTGCGTCTTTTTGAATAGACGCAGATGAGCATCTCCCAAATGGATAAACCAAGTGGACTGCTTCTTCCCGCTTTCCTCGCATCATCTCTCAAAATGACATCGCTTTTCCATTTCTTGTTCGTGTGTTAATGTGTCTTTCTTCATTTTCTGGTTGACCAAGCCCAGTAATCACTGAATCTCATCACAACATTACCCTTTGCTTTCCCGCCCGCTAACCCCCTCCAACCCTCACCCAATACGACAAAGCCAAATTAAACAGAGACTCATCACAATAAAGCCGGGCATAAACATCATGCTTCTGTTCTTGAGACTATTATTGTCCCAACGCAGATGAAATTACAGCCGGTAGATTACAACGGGCTTCACAATGTATCACGTCATGTGCGGCTTCTGTCTGTTTTCTAGGAAACGGCACCTTGCTAAATAAATCCACAATGCAGGCCCACCGGCCACACGGTCAAGTTAACTGATTGAAAAGGAGAAGCCACAGCAACCGGCGGGTTGCCGCAATTAAATTTAGACAGAATCAAGTTCGTTTTCATGGCACCACTCAAACAATTTTCAGTCGATGCCATTCAATGGCAGATGTAGCTCCTGCTGTCTGTTCTAATACAGCGTGATGAATGAGCAGCCCCCCGCAGGAAATAAATTCGATAAAATCTGATCTTGTTGCGCGTGTTACAGACGCTGTCTCGGCTGAATATGTTAGATGAACATGCAATAGTGTGGAGCGAATTAAAATATCTCCCTCTTTCTTTTGTGCCCGTTGAGGCTCGGCGTATCAGAATGAACAGAGCACCTGGTGTAGAATCACTGCTCCGGCTGAAAAAAGTTACTTCTCCACTTGACTGCACAGATTAAGGAGGCGAGAGCAACCTGTGACTGGCTAATTCAATGGGGGCACTCTGCAGAAAACACTTCTTTCTCCAAGCATGTCACTCAACTCTCTGGTGTAAACGGTATGAAGTGTTGTACAGCCCCAGCAGAGAACCCGTGTCATTTGTCTCCTGTTTCACTTAAAAGCAGGATCCCTAGTACATTGATCAATGGTCTGCGATTGCACAACACGCCGCTGCTACAAAAAAGAAGTTGAGTGAGGGCCTACTGAAGTCCATGAGGTTTTTTCAGGTGATTAAATTATGTAAAAATCCTAAAAAGTCCTGAAAACGATCTTGCAAAAAAAGAGGGCCTTAACTCATAAACTGCCAGACGTGCAAAAATGTGTCCACTTCAGGGCCAGGGTTTTTTTTCATTTTCACTCAATTGCAGGACCCACAGAATATTGACTTTTAGGACTGCATCTGTGTAAACCCTCAGTCGTACAGGAGTGGTCCATCGATGAGAAGGTTTCTTCAGTCGTCATCTGTACTTCTTTGAAGGTGTCGGACGTTTCGCTTCTCATCCAAGAGGTTTCTTCAGCGAACTAAAATTTGCGGGTAGAGTTGGCCCTATATATTGATATATCCCTCCTGTCCAGACGTGGCGGTGCCAGGCTCTGCTATGCTAGATCCCTGCTCTCAGGTTGGGGGGAGCAGTGGACTATTCCCTGAGGCTACACTGATTACCCCTATTGTCCTGACTGATTACTTCAATTGTCCTGCCTGATTATGGGGTCGACGACTGGCCTGATTGCCCCATTTGCTCTGGTATCGCCTCATCAGCATAACTAAGCCTATGTGGTCTAAATAGTCTGTTGTAAGAACGATCCAAATTAAACCTCACCCCACCATGGCGATTTAGTGAAGGGTTTTGCTGTTTTATGATAATAGCTTATTTTACTCCACTTTAAAACCATCTATTTTCTTTTGCTAAGATTTTAATCTCACTGTCGTCAAATGTGTGGTTGCTAGCTTTTAGGTGCATGTGTACCGCATATTGAGGCCCACTAGTATTATCCCTGATTTTTTTGAGAATTGGTTTAGCCTCCCCAATGTACTGTTCTTTAGAATTTTAATTTTTACAATGTATTAAATAAACTACATTACTTTGTTTTTCATTTGGCACCCTATTTTGAATGCACAATTTTTTGCCTTAAAGTGTTTATCAGTTTGAAATAAGTAGAAATTTTGTCCTGCCAAAGGACTCGTAGTTTTTCAGAAACCCCTGCAATGTAAGGTACTGCTACTCCTCTCCTTTTAGTATCTTCAGAATTTTTGGTTTCATTCCCTATTCTTTTCTTTTGACATTTGTTTAAAGACCACTGAGGGTAACCACAGTATGTGAATGCTCTCCTGACATGTTTTGACTCCTTTTGTCTACCTTCGACGCTTGTTGGTATTAGTTTAGCCCGATGCTGGAGGGTTTTGATTTTAGGACTACATAAACATTGAATGAAGCGGAAGAAACCTTAGACGCCCTTCTTTCATCAGAAAAAAAGAGTTAATTGCGAAATTCTATGGGTCTGTTATCTGAGCTTGAAATGGGGGCAGCTGTATATAAGGCAAATGCTGGGAGGGAAAAACATTGCCAGAGGTCTGGCGAGCACTTTATAACCCCCCCGCTAAAAAAATTAAGGCACACCAATATGTTTTTCAATCTCCTGCACTTTACAGTAGAGAGCCCTGTTTTCACATGTGAACACGAAAACATTTTCACAATGTGCCTCAACAACAAAAAAACATTTTTAGAAAGCCGTTTCATGCTTTGATGCGCTTTCAAATCAACTAACTACCTGTGCGCTAACGGCAGGTGCGGATAATAGGCAGTTAATGAACGAAAGATATATCTGAACTTCTGAGGAGTTTCCCCCTGTTCCTTCTTTTCAAAGGGACTCACCGGGATCCGTTTTGCCGAACATCAGAGGTGCTACATCAGGAGCCAAACTAGGACACTGCCCACAGCGGTAGAGGTGGAGGCCGAGGGAGGCGACCTAACGGTATGCATAGCTTTGCAGAAAGATTCCATGCATATTTAAGGGAGATGGAACACTGTGGGTGCCTCCCAGATCCTCAACCCATCCATTCCATCTCATCCCTCTTGGTCTTTGTGTGCCTGTGGCATTTTGTCAATTGCTCACAACCCCACAGCCTCTTTGTGGCTCACATCAAATGGTGTTTGCTGTCAATCCTGAGCCAATATTAATTTTTAATCCTGTCCTCCGAAGGCTACACTCAGATAGCTTAAAGGGAGTTGAGGTTTGGCTGAGAGGGATGACAGTAATATGTTAGTTTTTTTTCTTTGTAAAAGACGTTTTCTTTTCGCAAATCTCCTCTCAAAGTTAATAGGGATTCATTTTACTTTTCTGGGTGAGAGATAGCTGAGTGGTGAACTCTGCAAAAGAAATGGAAGCAATTCAATCAATCAAAATCCTATTTTTTTCTGTGTCACCGTGCAATTCACGGAGTGGGCAGCGTGTTCAAAGAGAAAATCTACATTCATGCGCTCATTTACATTTTACCTTGTAGCTGAGAAGAAGAAGCTGGCAAACATGCAGCTAAGATGCTCCATTCAAAATCACAGTCAGCCAAATGTCAGCGCAAGCAAAACTTATCTCTCTTTTTTAAAAATGATTTTTTTTAGCTCACAACACAAGATGCAACCAAATAACCAAAACCATTTAGTTTTCTCTCATGTCAATTCAAAACCAGAATTACAGATATTAATTGCTGGGCCATCACCATATGTCCACACAATTTATTCCTTTTTTGTCATCCTTTGAAATGTAATTGATTAAACTGGTAGCTCCAAAGTGAAACATCCAAAGCCAACAAAGTGAGTGGGGCTATTTGTAGATGAGGGTGGGACTTTGATGAGGAAAATTTTGGTTTTTGTCCAGTGGAATCCATCACGCCTGCGAGCCATGTTAGGATAAGCAGTTTGGAAAACCGATGAATGGATGGATGGATGGAATAGTTATCATTCAGATGTGCCAAACACAAGGTCTGGGGCCACTTCTGTGGCCTAGGAAAGCAAATCAAGAATGCCAACTACCATGACGCATGCTAAAATCTGTATCCATACATCCATCTTCTGCCGCTTATCCGGGGTCGGGTCGCGGGGGCAGCAGCTTCAGTAGGGAAGCCCAGACTTCCCTCTCCCCAGCCACTTTTTCTAGCTCATCCTGGTGGATCCCGAGGCGTTCCCAGGCCAGCTGGGAAAATAGTCTCTCCAGCGTGTCCTGGGTCGTCCCCGGGGTCTCCTGCCAGTGGGGCATGCTCAGAACACCTCCCCAGGGAGGCGTCCTGGGGCCATCCTAATCAGATGCCACAGCAAACGCCGGACCGATCAGCCTGTCGACCTCTCGCTCCCTCACACCCTCATTCGTGAATAAGACTCCCAGATACTTAAACTCCTCCACTTGAGGCAAAATCTCCTCCCCGACCCGGAGAGGGCACTCCACCCTTTTCCGACTGAGAACCATTGTCTCAGATTTGGAGGTGCTGATTCTCATCCCAGCCGCTTTACATTCGGCTGCGAAAAGCTCGAGAGAGAGTTGGAGAGTACCACTTGAAGGCCCCAACAGCACCACATATTCTGCAAAAAGCAGAGATGCTATACTGAGGCCACCAAAACGGAAACCTTCACCGCTTCGGCTGCGCCTAGAAATTGTGTCCATAAAGGTTATGAACAGATTCGGTGACAAAGGGCAGCCTTGGCGGAGCCCAACCCTCACTGTAAATGATTCCGACTTATTGCCAGCAATGCGAACCAGACTCTGACATCGGTCGTATAGGGACCGAACGGCCCGTATCAGGCGCTCCTGTACCCCATAGTCCCGAAGCACCCTCCACAGAACTCCACGAGGGACACGGTCAAATGCTTTCTCAAATGCTTTAAATTTCTTGTGACAATCGCTTGAACAAAAGTTGAATTATTCGTGACTTTGGATTTGAAAGCCGAGGATCCATCCATTTGTTGCGTAATGGTAAAAATTTAAGTGGTTTCACAATAACAACCATCCGGGAGAAACTGTAACTCAAATGTGGCCCATGAACAAAATGAGTTTGGCACCTCTGGTAAAAAGGGTAGAACTTTACCCTTGTTCCTTCCGCAGTGACTTCAGTTTACACTGAAAAACCGACCATGCACATAGGTTGCACACGATTAAAAGCAGTGAACTCAGGCCTCACTCCAGAATTTGTTGTCTCTTGAGGCTATAGGAGGATTTGTTCTCCAAATAGTGGGGTTGAGAGTATCAAATGTCAAATAAAATGTATTAGAGACTTAATTGGGGTAACAGAGATAACGACAGGGCTATAGTGCCCCCTAGACCATGATTGAGTAAACATAGAATTTTCCACTCTTCACAAATCAGGAACTACCAGTAATATAACACAAATCAGATTTTAATCAACCAATGTATTGTACGTGTCTTAATTAGGTGAGTTGGAAGGAATTGTTTTTCAGTGTTCAAGTTCAAACCCTTTTATACAATCTTTTTTTCGTTCAGTCTGTTTCAATGCCTCTGTGTGCTGCTGCAGCTTCTGCAAAGGGTTTCTTTTTTCCATCTTAACCCTTTACAGCACAGGAGAGCTACAGTAAACATCATCATGGGGGCTGTCTTTAAAAAATATACACTGACCTTGACCTCACCTCACCAACAATAGACAGAAGCCACTGAACCGTCCTCTGTGAGAATTCTCCCACGTTTGACCTGCCGAAGCTTAGCGCAAGTTCCTTCACAAGTGGTGGAACACATGAAGCTCACAAGGGTTAAATCCAAGCATTTGTGGCTCCTCGCGCAACCCAGCTGCAGGCTTTCGGCGCTCAGAGCAACTACGGTGGGCTTCAGAGGCGCACCGAAAAACAATGGGAAAACGGTGGAGAAACTGCGGGCGGGCGATAAGAGAATCCAGCCTCTACCAGGGCACCACCAGGTGACAAACATGAATTGTTTGCCAGAGTTTCCCCCACCCCTCCCTTTTCAATTTGCCTCTGCCGTGTTGTGTCTGAAGGTGTAATCCCTGAGCTTCATTTCACTTCCCCCAGACTGACACACAAATCCCCTTCTGCCTCCCTCGCTGGCTTGATTGTCAACAAACGCTGCTTGCTCCATTTAACAGTCACTTAATATGGGTGACCAACGCAAGAACCTCCCACTCACACGGCTGCAAACATCAGTGAATCGCAAGCCAATACACCAAAGTCGTGCAAGAGTAACGACTGCTCCTTCCTTAGAATGTGACGAGACTTCAGATTGGAGCACGGCTTCACCAGAGAAAAGGGTGTCATGACTAAATCTGGAAAGAAGTAGCAGTAATCCGGTACAATTTGCTAAATCAAGGTTGGGCAAACTTTTTGGCTTAGGGGCCACATTGATTTTTAAAAATTGACAGGCAGTCCTGTACAGATACAGTACATATAAAGATAAAAGATACAGTACATATAAAAAGTTTCATATGTTGACAGTCCATACCAAACATCAACAAAACCATTCAAGTTTAACATAGCTATACTTTTATAATGAAAACAGTGAAACAACTATGGTATAAGTACTGTATATGTCCTGGATGAATGTCCAAGTATGTTAACAACATACTGTACATGTGTGAAAACACAAGCAACAAAGTGCAACAATCAATTGCCCCAAAACTGCAGTTTACAGTACAGGTATGTAAAAAAATAAATACAAAATAAAAACATACATACTAATACTGTACACAGTTAGGACCATTTGCTACAAATGAGACCTGGTTGTTTATCCTTCCATTCACTCGTTGTCTTCTAACCTTCCCTCGATCAGCACACATGACAGCATTGCTCAGCTGATGACGTGCAAGGAACTTTAGAAACTAGCCACAGAACACTTCAAAGTCTCATAGTTAGCGCTATGGAACTCGCCTCTTCTCTGATTAGGGCTCCACTTTGCTCACGTCCTTGTTTTTTAAAGTCACATAGATTGGAATCTTTCCGACTCCAAGAGTATCCTGAATATTTTGTACTTTATAATCCACTTTGTTTAATCCAGTGGTCCCCAAACTACGACCTGTGGGCCGCATCCAGGTCAGAGTTGGGGCCAAAATCTCAACGAAATTCATGTGGAGGAACTACCTTAGTTCTGCCAGAACTATTTCTTTGCCACAATTGTTCTATTATGGTTTGTAACAGGTCGATGGCCAGAGCACCCAGCTATTGGGACTTTGAGAGGTAACTACAGTAAGTGGCTAACATTGTGCACCTGCTCCCACTCATTTACAACACGGCTGTGGTCGGGCAGCTGCTACATCAACAAGCCTCGCAGCACCTGCATCAGCTCATTCGTCCTCCTCGCTGTTCGGGTAATGAGAAAATATCTAAAACCTGCTCACATTAATATTGTATGAAGAAAAATGTATGTGTTTTCTTTTTATTAGTAGCTCCGTTTTAGAGCCTGGAGTACGTTGTTTAGAATGCACAAAACTGTACTACGATGAAAGATAGTGGGGGAGTACATCATTTAGTCGTAAAACATGAAAAAAAAAAACACTCACATACACTTGAAAATGTTTTCAACAAAAAAAATGCAAATGTCTCTTTTAAGTAATTTACATTAATATCTATCTGCAATAATTAGTGATACATGTGATGATATGGTATAAAATGTAACCTGCCTTTCTCTAAATGTCAAGCATCAACTCCAGATGGATCGAAGATGTAGGGATGAATTATACAATAAATACAGTTTCACATTTAAAGATATATAACTTCATTAAAGTGCACATTTAATTTTCATAGGCATGCCGTTACGAATGGGTTTAGTTTGGCTGAAATCTAGGAGGCTCCATAACTCAGATCTATCCGAAATTTAACAGTAAAATAACAATATCTCAATCATTTTACCTTGTTCGCATGAGTCAAACACCCCACGGTTCTTCTTATGTATTTTTAATTCATTTGAATAATTATTTATACAGATATATAGGTAGACGGACGGACGGACAGACAGACAGATAATTAGAAAAGCACATATGGCGGTGCATGATTCAAATGGTTGTCACAATGGTAGCTCCATGGATTTGACAGTGCAAAGTTGAAAGGCCGAAAGTATTACAGTCATGCTCTGGTGGCAAAAGTAGCCAATATACTGCTAATGCATCAACTCAATATCATGGCTTGGCACAGAAACATAAAAAAAAACATACGTGCAGTAAAGCTCTTGGGTGCCGTGATAAAACATTTGTTGATCTCTGGCAAAAATAACACTTTAAACAATGTGTCACGGACAATGTTTCCACAGTTGGCTTTCAGTAGAAGGCGAGGAGAAATGCATTACAGTACAGTCGTTGGCGGAATGTCGTACATACACAGGGAGTATCCATAACAGTACAAGTTATTATTTCTAAAGTTATATTTTCTAAAGGTCTAATATGATAAAAAAAATAAAGTTGCTTGTGTAAGAACACCTGATTATTCAATAGTCAAATGGAGGTGCTTCGGAGAATTGTGTATAAATCGAAGACTGTAATCAAGTTGTATTTGTTCTTGTCAACTGGCATTTCAAAATCTCTGCCCCATGCTAAAAGGCTGACCTTTTTGCGCACTTCCCACCCAGGTGCGGCTCCCCACCCCACCTCCTCCTTACAAGTTCTCGCTGTTGTTTCTCAACTGTGAAAACTCACGTTGCGTCACCCCCATTTACTTTATACTCAGCTTGAGTGGATAAAAGGTCCAATTAGAGAAGTCTGCTAATGCTCCTGAGCTACGACATTAATTTCAAAGAGCTGACCCATTAAACGCACGAGCAACGAGTGTACGATGGGTTGCCAGCACACAGTTGATTTAAATAGCAACCCGTAACCATAATCCAGCACACATCCAGTATTTTGGGCATATTTCCTCAATTCACAACAGTCGATCTACTGTAAGTGCATCTTGAGAAATCAAAAACGTAACAGAGCAGCACAGTAGTGGATGTATTTATACCTCAAGGCACTTTCTGCCCTTCAGCCTTGCATATTCTCTCAATGCCTCTCACATTCCACAAATTGCATCTCAGGTGCATTTAAGACTTTGGGCCGAAGAAAGAATAATCAGAATCAGAATCATATTTGTTGACCAAGTATGTAGAACACACAAGGAATTTGTCTCCGGTAGAACATGCTGCACTAGTATCATCATAAAAAAAGATATGACAAATAAATATGGAAGACACTAATAAAGGCTAATATAAAGGTTTATCTAATCTAATCTAATCTAATCTAATCTAATCTAATTCCGTTATGTAAATGGTACCTCTCAGGAACAACTGTGAGACAATGTGCAAAGTATCAGACAGTGGTTCAAGTGAGTACAGAGCTGGAGCTAAAATGATTATAAAGTGATGCTGTTCCACAGAGTTGTGCAAAATTGCACAGGCACTATACGGTTATATTTGTGTTAATGTTTAAAATTAATAGGAATGTGGGAAGAAGCTGTTTAAATTTTTGCTGGATTTGGTGCGCATGCAAGGGTAGCGCCTGCCTGAGTAGCTGGGAGTCGCTGGAAAAGGTGGTGGGCAGGATGTGGAAGGTCCCGTGGGATTTTTTTTTTTACCACAGTTGCCGTAATCCTCCCTATCGCACTTCCACCAACCTCCACTCGTCTGAAAAATTACCAACATGGGGAATAAACACAATGCAGAAAGATTCCACGGGATGCACAGGATTCATGAAAATTAAATGGAATACTTGAAATTGCCCATAGGCATGAATAAAAGTGTGAGTGATTGTTTGCCTGTATTTGCCTTGCAATTGACTGCCGACCAGTCCAGTATATAGCACGGCTCTCACTTAGTCATCTTGAAAATACTCAAGCACACAGTATAGAAAATGGATGGCTTGTTCAGACTACCTAGGTGCTAATTAAAAAATAATGGCATATAATTTCACCATGAATCTTAAAAAGTGAATTTCTTCCATACAATTAGAAAATAAGATCAGGTCAGCATCATACACATTTGCAGGATCTGTGTAATGGCCGTGACACTACTTCAAATGACAACCTATTATAGATATCGGTACCTTCCAAGACAGAGAGACAATAAAAAGGTGGAAAAAGAGAGTGTTTATGGTGTGTCTACACTAGTCTGCATGTAATATATCAGCGATATCAGGTTTGTGGGACACACCGCGCATCACTGTATCATGTGAACATCACTCACAGCTCGAGGAGGGGCACAAGTCAAGGAGAGTCAGGGCCATCACGACTGAAATGATGATTTTTTATTTTATTTTATTCCCCCATTCAAAATAGAGCCACCCCATTTTTTTACAATACCCCACTGCTTCCTCCTAATTTAAGCTGAGAAAATAAAATGTGTCACTTCCTTGAGATGCAAAGTTCTGAGCTATTTGGATCCAGAAGTTCTCAAAGTGGCCTATTTTTAACAAGGCCTGACAGCGGCAAAAGTGGATGCAAGGTGCACAGCCCCATATTAATGAGTCCTACGCCAACGATTGCCTCAGGATCCAATTGTAACTCGTGTGCAATTAACTTTTAAACTGGCAATTAACTTTTAAACTTGCTAATTAAAGAGGGACTTGGAACTCTATGTGTTTATTTTCATAAACATGAAAATAAATATGTGTACTGTATTATCGGAGCGCATTAGCCAATGGCTGTCATATGTCTCTATTAGACAATGCTGATATGCCGTCGCGATCATTAAGCAATAATAGTTTACTTTACAGCTCATGAACTACAGGATCAACAAATTAAGCTCACTGATAGCGCTTGGATGCCAAGCGATGCATCGTGGTGCAGCAGGGTGGAGAGGATGAGGAGGAGGCGGAGGAATGCAAGGCTTTATTGTGTCTGTCACATTAAACGATACTGCCGCCGCACAAGCTGTAATGAAGACCACTTGCAAAGTCATTTGAAAGTCAAATCATCACCGTCTGTGAATTTCAATGATGTGAAATAGAAAGAGTATGCTGCAGGCTTTATGGAGGGAGGAAGACGAGGAGGAGGCGGAGGCGGTCAGGCTCCAGGAGTCAAGGAGTCACTGTCCTCGTCTCAAAGAGATGATAGATTAAAACAATCAGGCCGATGCTGCCGTTTGACTTACGAGGGTTGTGGGGTTTTGTGTGCCAACAGGTGGATGACTTGGATTCCAAAATGGAGGAATCCCAAATATGGGTTCCCTCCGAGGAGCCCATCGTTGACCTGGCATTCCTTTACCAGTCCAAGATCTGGGAATTCTGCCAAGAGCTGTCCATCCATTGGATCTATCCCTCCCCCCTGAGCGGTGAGGCATTGGGAAAGGACGTTGAAGGGAGGGGCTTCTAAACTCAAACCTACTTAAGACACATTTGGGCAAGGTTTCTCATTAATAGGTGGAGATGTCATTTTATAATAATAATAATAATAATAATAATACAGTAAAGTCTCATTATATCGATATCGGTTATATTGATAGGACTGCATATTACGATACTATCTTCATTTCCCGGCAAATTTCTAGTCTTTTATGTATAATTAGTTCCGTTTAGTACGATACCGGGTTATTACGATAATCCAGTTACTACGGTGCCGTTTTCATCTCCCACCAGCCATTTTGATCTGCTTATATCGATACAAAAGCAGCTTAAGATGAATCGATATTTGCTTAAGGGTTTCTATACAGTACCACCATTAGCGATATCTGTATCGGTCACACAGTTGGTCACGTGACCAGCTTTCGTGTCTTGCACAGTGTAGCAGAGCTGCAATAGTATACTACTTACTGTAGTCTTCTTATACATTATACAATTGTTCAACACCAATTTCAACCATGGGGAAACGTAAGAATTGTGACCTCGGAACGAAGTACAAGGCAATAGTGGCTGTCGAGGAGAATCCAACAATGAGCAAATCCTCCATCGTGAAAGAGTTTGACGTGCCGCTGAATACTTTATCAACGTAAGTAATGTAAACGTTGCAGTTTTTGTTTTCCCTACATGTATTTAATTGTGTTGTATTCAGATATCTTTATCACTTGCAATAATCATTGTTTTTCATACAGTATGTACATGCTGGCGTTCGTGGTTTCTCTCGTGTGTATAGAACAATGTCGAGTGCTACTCAGAGTCACGATTGCAAGAGTGCGTTATGAAAATAATAAATGCCGTTTTTATTTAATGCTTAAGTTTATTTTTCACTTCACTACAGTACAAAAGCATTCTAGATACGCAATCCATGAACTCAAGGAGAAAATTACATGCCATATCAAATATCCCCCTGTTATTGCCCCCTTTTAATGCAGTTCGGCGCAGGATCGGACATATCGACAGTCACAGGGCATTTTTTTCTGCGGGTGAGCGGCGGTGTGTGCGTGTGGTGTACAGACGCTCCCCAACTTACGAACATTCAAGTTACGACGTTACGGTACACATGAACATTTTTTGCGGATACAGTATGTCGAAAAATGTTTGGACAGAGATGCTGTAAATTACATTTTGTATTGCGCACCTTTTTCGGACCGAGCTCACTTGCGATTGGCTGCGTACTATGCTTCACACGCACGTACACAGACATCAGAAGTTTCAAGGGCTGGATGTTGACGCGACAGACACCAAAGCTGACCAATCTGCGCCCGGCTATGCTCAAGTGTTGCCAACGAGTTCAGGCCCCGATCCGCCGAGCTCGCTTACGATTGGCTGCATAGTGTATGTGAGCGGGGAGGAAATCCCTCTTCCCAGTCGACGCTCAAGGAGGACGCGATGCATAAGCAAGTACTTCCCCGTTCAATGTTTGACTTAAATATATATTCCATACAAAATATAGCACTGGATCAATTTAAGATGAAATTCACCTTACGAACGACCGCTCGGAACGTATCTCGTTCGTAAGGTGGGGAGCGTCGGTATATATTGAGGCGCAGAGTTCAAATCCGGCTCCGGCCTTCCTGTCTATTGTTTGCATGTTTTCCCCGTTCCTGCATGGGTTTTCTCCTAGTACTCCGGTTTCCTCCCACATTCCAAAAACCCGTGGCAGGTTACTGGAACACTCTAAGTTGTCCTTTGGTGTGATTGAAAGTGAGAGTCGTTTTTCATCTGTGTGACCTGCAATTGGCCAGAAACCAGTGTCCCGCATCTACTGCTAGGAGACAGCTGGCATAGGTTCCGCCAATCCACACACCACCCCTGAGAGGCACAGCAGTGCTAGTTAAAACTACATAATTCACCATTTACAAAAGTAATTAAATGAATATTTAGCACCGTTGAGTTGCATGGGCCATCTGAAAAATCAATTGCCCACCACTGACTTGCAGAATGTGACCCTGTAATCAAATGGCTTACTTAGCACAGTTAACTATGACCGCCCCTTGGACTCCATCCTGTTTCTACACCATGGATTGCTTTAGGACATACTTTAGCGGACAGTCAAAGTTGCAAGTTACAGCTCCGCGGCACAGAGATAATTGTCTTGCCGCCGGGCCTCCTACAAACGTATAGGGCCATCATTTCCCCGTCAATGTAGCTGTTAGCAGGTAGCCAGACTGGTCGAGACAAAACAAGTAATGCTGTACTTACTTTTATATTTGAACTTCAGAGGCATTCGTGGCGGGTCACATGACTTCAAATTGAGGCGACCTGGCCTGACCGATTCTTAGTGAGCAAAGACAAGGTGACAGACTTAAATTTTAGTGCACTGAATGTTGCACTCAAATCCAGTCCTGACATAATCAGACAGCACAAAATAATTAATGCGATTAGCTTCAGGGAATAGACCTCTGCTCCATCAACTCAGATTACCTTCAGGGAATAGTCCTCTGCTCCCCCAACTTTAGGGCCGGGACCTATCAAAGCAGAGGTCGGCACTGCCACCTCTGGACATTAGGAAAATATATAGGGCCATAGATACCAGCACTATTTTAATTGGCTGACAAAACTTTTCGGATGAGAAGCAAAATGTCCAACACCTTCAAAGAAGTACAGATGACGGCTGTACGACTGAGACACAGAAATATTCTACATTATAATCCTCAATATTGTGATAGCGTGAAGAGTTGACAAGAAACTCAATTTCCTCAAATAGTAGCCAACCTTCTTATAAATGACAATTAGTCAACATGGGTATTATCCACTTCAACGGATTAGCAATTCCCTCAGTAAAATGCCTCCCATTGTCAACAGGAAAAAAATAAAGCTAATTACCTCAGTGAGTAAGTTATGAGTCACTGACAAACAGTAACGGCACAACTAAGGAATGTCCAAAATAATCACTTCAACTCATCAAGTTGACCCGTCAGTATACGTATATGTCAAGTTCCACTTGGGACATGCACTGTAAAATGCTGGTGATGTTTTTTTAATTATATTGCAAAATTGGATTTGTACAGATATAACATAGACAAATCCTCATAGCATACTTTTGTTATGTGGATTACTGTTGTGTGAAAAGGGAATTCAATTCATTTTAGGCTTCTGTTCCATCTCTTCAGAGACATGTTTGAGACATGAATCCCTTCTTGTGGCTTTCTGCTGATTGCTTGTCATTCAGGATTTCTGACAGTTGAGTAATCAAAACATCGTGAGAATCTTACTTGCGTTTCTGATTCAGATTCGGAGCTGGAGGAAGAGGAGGTGGAGCACGTGGATGCCCCCGACACAGAGGTGAAAGGTCATCGTTCCACCCGGGATGTGGATTATCACACTCCTGTGAATGATTACGTAAGTGTGCTGCGACATCCGAGGAACCTACCGCAAGTTACAGTCGAGTCACTTCAATTAGCTGTGACTCCGGCTGCATTTTGTTCGCATATAAATCGCTCACTAATTGATGTGAAAACTGACTTTGTGCACCACAGGGCACAGCAATTGCTCGACGTGACTGTTTAACCAAGACCGGTTCATTGAAGAGTCCCTTAATGTCCGTCCATTAATTGATAGAAACATCCAGCCTCTCCAAGGCAGCAAATTGTGCCTTAAGTGCCTCTTTGTGCCTTTTCTCACTTAGCAGAGCAACGCACGACACAAAGAGCACGCTCAAGGTCACTCGCTACTGCGCAAATAAGTTACATTTACCAACAAGGCTTTAATCGTCAAAGTGTACTACCACATGAAGGGAGAAAGACATACGGAATATTTTGCTGTGTCGCATCCAAAACGCTCAGCAGTGCAGGATTAATTAGCCACGACTGCGTGAGAAAAATGTTTTGGATATCGACATAAAGGAAAGCACACTGCAAACCATTACAATGATACACATGTGACACACCACATTTATCATTGGCCACGAAAGGAGAGGCGCTGTCTCTTGACGTGGGCAGAAACAGGATTTGCTCTAATGGTCACATTTATCAAGCCAGTCTCAGAAACACATCTCAACACTCCTTGACTCTTATTTGTGAGAACAATATGTGCCTTCATGAATTTAGTTGGAAAAGGGGCTGTGGGGCGTACAAGGGCCTATCCTAGCGGATGTTTTTGGATTGTGGGAGGAAACCCTGAGAAAACGTACCAGGATGTTCTCCCTGTGGGAGAACATGCATTTCTCCATAAAAATATTTTAAATCCCTGCTATGCACTTTACATACATTTCTCGGGCAGGCATTCATATTTTGTCCAATTTATCTCTGTTTAAAAACTCCAAAACAGTCGTTTTTAACCTTGTTATAGGTACAGAACCGAACCAGTTCATATGCACATTCACCACAAATGAGCAAACAATATTTCCTGCAGCACTGATTGGACAAGCAATGAAATGTGATTATCTGCAGCCAGTGATGGGCAAAATGGGCAAACAGGTCTGTCGAATTAACTGATTCCCATCTTAAGTCGATTCTTTGTGTGTGCGTGTGCAGACAGATGGGTGGATGGGCAGGTAGAGAGACAGAGAGATAGACAGACTGAGAGACAGACAGACAGACAGACAGACAGACAGACAGACAGACAGACAGACAGACAGACGGACAGACGGACAGATGGACGGACGGACAGGCAGACAGACAGGTGAAGCGATGGACAGGTGAAGGGATGGACAGGTGGAGGGACGGACAGGCGGAGCAACGGACAGGCGGAGCGACAGAGCGGCGGAGGGACGGACAGGCGGACAGACGGACAGGTGGACACACACACGGAGACACACACCGAGACGCACAGGGACACACACAGGGAGACACAGGGAGACACACAGAGAGACACAGAGACACAAAGACACACAGAGACACATTGACAGACAGAGACAAAGACAGACACAAAGACAGACAGACAGATATGATGACAGACAAGTGTCCAGGCCACTGCCAAATGACTAAAGGAACTCATCATGAAACATGCCATAATATGGAATTTACCGACAGGAATGAAGTATTGACGTCGTAACTACCGTAAATTGCAAATGTCTATGAAAAACCCTTCAAGGCATAAATATAAAACAATCCAAATTAAAACCCAATGCCAGTAATAGCATGACTTCCTTTTGCAACAAAATCCCACAAGACTTTGTTTTTAAATAATAAGGTTAATAATGTCCACACAACCCAACCGTAAAACACCGAAAAACAACATCACACAATCTGCTGCAGGCAAGATTTCTCAGTGCAAGACTCTAATGGGAAAAAGAAGTCAACACTTGAGTGCGGCTTCTCCACCCAGAGCACATTTGTAAGGCATGATAGCCATTCGGGTCCTTGCGACAGGCTGTCAGATATATGGCGATGACCTTTTACACAGGTGCACATGCATCACACCCTCTGTGGTCCAAACGAAATAACTGCCACAACACGAGGCTGATGGGATGGTGCCACTGTCCTTGACCTCGAGAGCAAGGAAATGCTCACAAAATGGGCAACAATCGACCACTCCTTCCCCAATTAAAAATAAAAATGAAAATTCGAATTTGTTGTCACAACTTTTAATAAGAAAACCACCAAGTTGTACAAAAATACATACGTGCTGTAGTGTTTGTGGGTGAATGAATGACATCAAGGGCTGTGGCCAAGTTTGTCTGTATGAGTTTAGGCCTGTAGTTTTCTCAGATTGTATTTGTTTGTGTCTTTGAGTATTTGTCCCGTTCAATAAATGGCTGGAATTGTCTTGCCCACATGCTACGACAATCAGAATTAGAGAGCAATTAATTGTCCCACAATGGGTAAATTTGCAGTCCACGGCAGCAATTCGAAAGTGGATGGGCATGGGGGATGAAAGGATAAAAAACAAGATATTCTTAGCATAATAAAAATGTCAGAAGATTGAGGTGTATACTGTGCAAAAAAAAAAACATAAAAGTTTTTTGAAACACTGTCTGGGCATGTTTTTTGAGCGTTCATGGCACTTTTTTAACTCTTTGTAAAAACAAATAATGCAAAATCATTTAATGAGATGAGCAAAGGCAATAGATTACACAAAAATATCACCCAGTATTCTGGACTACAACCAATCCCTTTTTTGACAGTTCTCTAAACAATGCTGTTTTTTTCCAAACTTAATTTAGCTTTGCACATCAACATCAAAAAGTATTTCCAAAAATGTGCATCGAAAAACGAACATGCATGCACGTTGAAAAGTTGGATTACTGATGATGACAATGAATTGGAATTTACGGTTTACATTTGTCCTAATAGTCAACCGTAATGATTGAAATCCATCAATGCATTCCACACTTGTTGTTCATGAGAGAGTTTTGCTAAATAAAGAGCTATGGCGTTATTCAATTACATCGGTGCTGAGACGCTGATCAAAGATTGGGCCTGGATGCTTCACAAAAGCAGAACAATGGGCATGAACATCAGCCCGCATGTTTTTGATGCAAGAATGAATGCGACAGTTTCAATTCTCGCCCTTAATGTGTTGTTTAGATGAACGCTAACAATCGTCTCATCACTTTATCTCCCTGCAGTTTGGTTCTGATCATTTTCAGGCTATGAGGATATTGAGAAAATCATCACATTCTCAATTCATATTCGATGTTATGCCGGCCATCGGTATTCAAAAGATGGCTTTCTGCTACTCTTGTCTCTTTTTATTACTGGCTGGGCTTGCTTATGACAAGTGGCTAAGTCGTCGGGTACGGTGGTGACGGGAACAGACTGTGATTCTCGTTGTTGTGGGACTTACTGTTGTTGATACGGTTGTTGTAGTGCCCATTGTTTTCTCGTCCCTCCCTGGTCGCTCAACCCCTCTTTCTTGTTTTCCTTCTACTCTCTGTCCCGCTGCCCCGTGTCTCTGCCTTGACACTAAACAAGAAAAGACAGACACAAAGTCTGTTTTCTGTTCCAGGATTCTTCTATTCGGGGACTTGTTGCCCTTTTTTTTCTCGACCTGCTAAATTTATAAAGTCCTGTGAAATCACTTCTGCTGTCAGTCGGTGTGACTTCAATAAAACAAACTTGTTTTCCTTGTTTTTTGCAAGCAGTATATCCATGAAACTTGTCAAACGCCCCCAGGAAAACGTTTCTGTCGTTAAATGGCTGACAGTTTTTGGAGGTGTATGATTGCATACGCTTGTGCGCTCAAGTCAAAACATAGCACAGGAGGCTAATGGTTCTTACTCTTCATTAACGCTGCTTGTTTGGGAGCGACTGCCTCAGATTTCCCAAGGTGAGCCATTCTTATCGCCGCCATTCTTGTTTCCACTGGAGGAGGCGACTCAAAGCCGCAGTGATTAATATGTGCCAGCCGTTTTAAGAGACGAGCTCTGATTAATTGTCTTTAAGGTACAATGCTGCCTTTTGGCTGTTTGTTTGATTTGTTTTTCTGGCGCGTCGTCATGTGAATAAAACATTTTCTCTATTTTTCCCGAGCAGTGTCCGACTGTTGTGTGAGAAGCAGATAAGATAATCATTGGTCCATTGAGGGGTTTGCTGTTGTTCCTATAACAGATTGTTGACAGCCGGCTGATGACCCTGAAACTTGACTGAAACAATAAATCATGAGAAGCCTCCCTCTGCATGTCGCGATGATAAATCAAACGCATGAAAACAAGATATCATCCGTCGCAGCATCTCAGTGTGTTTTAGGCCTCATAAGTTTAGAGTTTTACTCGATTTATCAGAGGTCACGTCAGAAGCCTCCGTGTATTTGGTCATGAAAAAATATTGTCAATGGCTGTACAAATAAAATGAGATTTGTGTACACTACTGTGACTGATGCTCATTAGCTAACCACAAATGTGTATCAACTTTTAACTGTAGAGAATCAAAATCAGACCACATCAAAAAGTAAACAGGTACTATCGATATCGATTGTCATTTTCATGCGATGGATTATATCCCAAAGTAAAAAATAAGTTTCTTTTCTGTTCTTTTACAGAACAGTAGAAGAAGGCAGGTTTGACCCAATGCAGTGAATATCAAATAGTTGTCTTGGTGCAACACACAACGATTCACCATCGCGTTATTTATGTGTTTTCCTTCTAATTTCGCCATCAACACGGATCAACACAAAGTTTTCAGACCAAACAAAGTACCGCAAAATGCATTGTGCGTCCTTTTCTCGGTCAGAGGCGTTCCTTCCGTGACGTGACGTCAGGACTCGTCACCAACTCAAAAACAAGACTTCCTGAATATTCAGCGCAAGTCTTAAAACGTAAACTATACCTATATGCGGTGGAATCTTTGTAAAATACGCTCAGTAGACTTCATTTGAAGCGATTTTACAAATTATGGACACAACTTGACCGGGGCGTCGGTTGTTCTTTAAGGTTTGAGTCCTGGTCTTCATGTGGAGAGTCATAAGAATCAGTTTTTTTGTTTTATTTGTTTTTGTGTGTTTGTCCAGTTTAGCAATTCAGTGAGTGACTTGTATGTGCCACTTGGCCAAAGTCAGCTACGAGCAACACGCCCTGATTGTTTCAGAGGAGACATTTACAAAAAAACATGGAAACGTGCAAGGTGGATGGAGGGCGGTCGAGTTAAGTAGCACTTTTCCGAAGCCCATTAGGCGTTGCTCTTGATCAAAGGTGCGGTCCCTGCGAGTCTTCTAGCGCGTGAAGCAGCCAGCACAATGATCAACGCCAGGGGTCATTAAATCTACCTAATTTACCTTTCGTTTGGACTCCAATTGGCCCCTCTATAAATTTAGAGGCAGCCAGCGAGTGCAAATGAATGAATCCTTGTTAGGCCATCATTAGCCTGCTAATTGCTTTAGGAATGCAACACATACTTAAAGTCAAGGTCATGGGGAGGGTGCTCATTTGGATGCCAGATAGAGAAGCTACCCTGACGTCGCGACAGAGTTATGAGGTCAGAGATGAATGAAATTGTGTCATTCTGCAGCTTTAAGGCACGTTAGAGCATTTTGATGGAAGATGTCTGCAATGGACGAGAGAGAAATGACACCTTGCGCATGCAGGTGTGCGCATCACTGTCATCAGCTGACCATGCTGGAAAGGTCAAGGGGAAGGCATTATGTTTGATTTCACTGAAATTTGATCAAACGTCCCATTCTTGCTTTGTCATGGCTATCGATTATTTTCATTGAATTGTACACATATTCTGCTGACATATGAAAGGCCCGAGTTCACTAAATACGCCTCTCACTTGAGCGCTCACACCTTGAGGAGCCACTATCATCACCTTTGCCTGCTGTGAGGTCCCTGTGGGGAGCTCTCTGATTTCCATTAACATATTATGTGCCTAAAGGGACAGAGAGATAAAATGTTTCCACACCACTCAGAGTCAGCAGATGTATGGTACAAGCAAATAATGTGTCGCTGCCATGAGTAAAAACGTCATGAAAAAAAAGAAGTCCAAGATGGCAAGTGCTCTCACGAGACTTGCTTTTTTTGTGTTGTATTTGTGTTTTCTTTTGTCACAACTGTGTTGTTGTGTGTCATGTGGTACGGATTCATTGTTTTTCAGCATTTTTGACATTCATCAAGGATGAGACTGTGCTGAGTGGTTGCGCCTTTTCATCAGCACGAATATGCCAGCACTGTTTTTGATTGGGAGAAATGTCAGTGCCATCAGACTGTCATCGCTGTACAGCTCTGGGGTGATTTTGCTTTTTTGCGTCTGTAATTGGCTGCATTTTCACCGCTCCGCTTTGTTCAACGGAAAGGTCGATGCTGTTGACAGTCTGAGGCTAGTTGGATTCATGGCTTGAGGAGCCCGCAATGAGAAGAAAGGAGCATCAGCGCTAAACGCTGATGCGCATGTGGAACTGTCGCGGCTTGGAATTGAAGCGGATTTACGTGGGACAGGAGACGCGAGTGAGATGGTCTCTTTTCGTCAATGGATGCTAGAACTTTGTGTTTGCATTCAACATTTAGCTTGTAGCAGACGTGCACTTTTTCACCATGACGTCCTTGATCCACTGGTGAAAAGGACAATTTGATCCTCTCCTCTTTCATCTAGAACTATTTCACACAGCAAAGAGGGTGCATAAAGTGTTTAGGATTTAATGACTGTCTGTGTCTATTGTGTTGTGTCACATTATGTTATTTAGTTTTTTGTTGTTGTTGTTGTTTTGACTTCAAGATGGCACCGCGAGAGTGGCTGTCTTTACAGCAGGTCCTGTGGTTTGTTTTTCTACTTCTTCCTTTCCTTTTACTTTCATCACTTTGTTGCTTTGAAATGTAAATGTCTCCACTGCAAGACTAATAATGGCCAATCCAATGACTATGAAAAGTCGTTGGAAAGTCATTTTAAAAAAGACACAGTTGTCTACTCCAGCCATATGAGAAATTAACATTGCTTGCAGCGTGTTTCTTAGTATATACAGTAAAGTCTCGTTATATCGATATCGGATATATTGATAGTCCCGGTTATATCGATACTATTTCTATGCACGCACGGAGAAAATTACATGCAAACAGGGTCGGATATATCGATAGTCCCGGTTATATCAATATTTTTTTCGGACTCCCTTGAATATCGATATAACGAGACTTTACTGTATATGTAAACAAAGTCAGCTTTTGCCAGCAAAAGCCCTTTCTGTCTCGTTTTTATTGATTTTTAGCTCTTGCGAACAAAAAGCCAATGCTCTGCTAACTGTTCTCACAAAAAGTTAATTTTATTCACTTTTTGCTCACAAAATTATTTTTAATTGGACCAACCAATGTTGTAGTTCAGAGCACTAAAGTATGGCAACCAGTATAAACAAACTTTTGTCTGATTAAAGAAAATCTTTTTTTGGGGTGGTGGAGGTTCTTAAAGTGTTACTGAGCATAATATTCCATCAATATCCATACAAAATCTGTCAAAATGTTCTAAAATGGCTACCAGTGAAGGCTTTGCAGTAACGAAGTACTTGTACTTTGATACTTCTTCAGATTTTAAAATTGAACTCCCGATGGCGCATTGGTGATAATGATGCTACGTCATGTCCATCCATTAACAGAGAGCTGTGGGTCTGGAGCTGGACAACCGCCTGGACGAGCGTGGTTACTGCTGCCAGTACTGTCATCACGGTTACCGCTTCTGCCGTCGCTACCACATTCCCCTCGGTGGCTTCAACCCGTGGCCGTACTACTACCTGGGAGGCCACGTCGTCTGCCAGGTGGTGATGCCGTGCAATTGGTGGATCGCCCGCATGCTGGGGAGAGTCTGACGGGGGGGGGGGGGGGGGCATTGTCCACCTTCAATTGTTGCTTTCTTGCATTTTTCACACCACTCGTGAGATGAAAGTGGACCGACAATTGTTAATTATTTCCTGAGCTGAGTTTTTGCCGGAGGCGTGCTTGTCACACTTAATGAGCCCTGCAGCATTTTAAAGGCTTTCAAGGCAGCCGTCATTGATCATTTCCTTTCCTTCTATTTCTGTGTCTTCATATATAAATGCATGCTAGGAAGTTTGGGCCATGTCAAAATTTTAAAAAGAATGTTACATGTTTGTTGAAATTGACTGCAAATACCGATACAGTGAAAATGAAGAACAAATGTATAACAATATGCTAAAATACAAGCACTTAAGCTATGAGGTGTATTTTACTTTATTAATGATATACAGATCTACTCCTCAATTATCACTTGTTTGTCTTCCAAAAGCACATCACCTTTCAATCTGATATAAATAAATTATATCTAAGAAAATATTAGCTATCACCCATCCTCAAGTGTATTTCAAACAAAGCTAAAGAAAAATGTCTCCAAGTTGTCACAGTTGGCTTTTCTGTCTTTTGATAAAAACGTCTTTGAATATTAAACATGACATTGTCTGTCATTTATAGAATAATATGAGCGCCGTCAAAGAGACACGACTTCCCTCGGGTGCATTGAGTAAGCGCTGATGCATTTTGGGATTGAATGTAATGCAAGCCAGCTCATTCTACACTGAAAAAAAATGCACACTAATCAAGTACAGTACATACCTAATGCAAAGCAATGCAGGAATGTGCTGCATCTTGACCTCAGTGTCTTGTGGTAATGTCATTGAAATAAATGCAATTTTCTTGCGGATGAAAAAAGAGAGAATGATATATTAGCTCATGCAAATATGTATGGATTGAGCTCAGGCTGCGGCCACCGTATTGTTATTTCTAAATCGATAATGCCAATGGCCCGGAGCAACGTGTCGAGTAAAAAGAATAGTGGCGCAATTTAACAAATGCAATAATTGCGAGCATATGTCAAATATACAGACAAGCATTTTGCCTGAGGAAAAAAATGAGGCGCTTCAGAAAAGTTCACACAATAAGTTCATTTGTCTTTATTTCTACCTTATCATGAGCTTTATTGTTGCTATTATTTAATCCTGCTTGTCTGGATACTGCTACACTCACAATGTCGAGGAAAATGATTTTCTTTTTTCATCCCCCTCAAGAACCCACTACTGGTTGTTCGGGTGTCTCACAAAAAGTCTCCCAGGACTCTTTTGTGTTGTTGAGGGAGTCAATTGTCAAGGAAACCCGAGAGTCTCTTTGAATGCTGAATATGTGTATTGAAGGCTGCTCACTGAGCACTCATCACTTTCACGCCACTTTCAATACTAACCTCAAAATAAAAGTTTTAAAAGCATCTCTGGTGAACACAATTCAATCTGAGTGTCATTGGAAACTATTTCGGCCTTGTGTAAGAGCTTTTTTTAACTCTAACGCGTAGCACTGTATAATTCAAGAGGTCCAAAAATGAACGTAAAACTAATTAGTTACCTGACTTATACATGTTCTTGCAAAGAGGTACAAATATATATATATATATATAAAAAAATATATATATATATATATATATATATATATATATATATATATATATATATATATATATATATATATATATATATATATATATATATATATATATATATATATATATATATATACACTCAACCGCTTTTTCAATCGGTTTGACAAGACGCCAGCCGCCCCCGGCCCACCGTCAACTTCACCTGTAGCTGCACCTGCACCAACTCTCACTGTGGCCTTACCCTCCCTGCCCCCTCTCACGACCAGCTTTCCACAACCAACATCTGCCGTCCCAACCGTTGCCACACCCTCAGCCGCCACTCTGCCTCCTGGTTCCTGCCTGTCTGTCACAACTGCGCAGGTGAGGAACCAACTGAGGAGGATGCAGGTGAGGAAGGCAGCAGGTCCGGATGATATCAGTTCCCGACTCCTCAAGACCTGCTCCGACCAGCTGTGTGTCATTGTCCAGCACTTGTTCAACCTGAGCCTGAAGCTGGGCAGAGTTCCACAGCTGTGGAAAACGTCATGACTGGTCCCAGTACCCAAGATTGCCAAGCCCAAAGAGCTCAACAGCTACAGACCGGTGGCGCTGACGTCTCACCTGATGAAGACGCTGGAGAGACTCGTCCTCGCCCACCTGCGACCGCTGGCAAGCTCATCGCTGGACCCGCTACAGTTTGCCTACCAGCCCAGCATCGGTGTGGAGGATGCCATCATCTACCTCCTCCATACGGCATTGCTGCACCTGGAGAATGCTGGGAGCACGGTGAGGATCACATTCTTCGATTTCTCCAGTGCCTTCAACACCATCCAGCCAAGTGTACTTGGGGACAAGCTGCGGCATGCCGGAGTCGACCATCTCCTCACATCCTGGATTACAGATTACCTCACAAACAGGCCACAGTACGTGAGAGTAAAGAACTGTGAGTCGGGCAGGCTTCTCTGCAGCACCGGAGCGCCGCAGGGAACAGTCCTGGCTCCATTCCTCTTCACCCTCTACACCTCGGACTTCAATTACAACACCTCAACCTGCCACCTTCAGAAGTTCTCTGACGACTCAGCTATTGTCGGCCTCATTACAGCGGGAGACGATAGGGAGTACAGGGGACTGACAAAGGACTTTGTGGACTTGTGCCAGCAGAATCACCTCCAGATCAACACCGGGAAAAACAAGGAGCTGGTGGTGGACTTCTGCAGGAAACAATCATCACCTGCACCATTGAACATCCAGGGTTCGGACATTGAGAGGGTGACCTCCTACAAGTACCTGGGTGTTACTCTCAATGATAAACTGGACTGGACAACAAACACGGATGCCCTAATCAAAAAGGGACAGAGTCGCCTCTTCCTCCTCAGGAAACTGAGGTCTTTTGGAGTTCAGGGGTCACTCCTAAAGACTTTCTATGACTCTGTGGTGGCATCAGCCATCCACTATGGCATTGTCTGCTGGTCAGGCAGCATCACCACCCGGGACAGAAAAAGACTGGAGCGCTTTGTCAAGCGGGCCAGTTCTGTCGTGGGCTGCTCGCTGGACTCTCTAGAGGAGGTGGGCAACAGACGGACGCTAGCTAAACTAAAAGCTATGACGGACAGCCCCTCCCACCCCCTCCTGCCCATCCTGACAGCTCTGGGTAGCTCCTTTAGCCAGAGACTATTACACCCGCGCTGCAAGAAGGAGAGGTACCGCCGCTCGTTCCTACCGACTGCTGTCAGGCTTCACAATTCCCAATGATCACATGTGAAAAAAAAAAAAAACTGGACACTTGTAAATATGGGTTGTTGCAATATATCTAAATGCATTTCTTGATTCTGCACTATGTACAGTCTTGTTTATAGAACGGTTTTTGCACATCTACATTTGCACAGTATACAGTTGACATTTTTATTTTGTTATGCTTAGAATATCTTGTTTTCTATCCTTTCACTCCCACCCCAACCCCATCCCTCTTCAATTGCTGCTGTGGACTGCAAATTTCCCCATTGCGGGACGAATAAAGGTATTCTGATTCTGATTCTGAATCTGATATATATATATATAATTCATTTCTTATTACATTCAATTATGTTCTACTTTAGTTCTACTTCATCAATTGCTTTTTTAATGCTGAATATGTATTTACTGTTCAACATCATGGACAAAAAAGTTAGGTGAATTGAATGTAGACCACCAGTGACCACGCACATTGAGATTTATGACTCAGGCAGATGACCCTTTTACACTTAACACCGGCAATGTAGCTGCTCGTCTTTCTATCACCAATAAAGCACACATCACCACACAATTACTGCTGATGCTAACGTGTAAGAGTCTGTCAAATGTTTTGAATGTGTGTGATGCATTTAGTCCATTTGATTGGCTAGAACATTGTCAGAATGTGCGCGGTTGTGTAAGAAGATACGTACATTGTCTCTGCTAGCATGTGAGATTTCTGTGCTCTATTGACGCGATGCAGAGAAGAAGCCCAGAAAGGAAGCCAATGGCTAGTTGTGATCTCTTCCATTCACTTAAATTGAGGGAACGGTGTTTTGCGCCACGGAATTCCGAGTCGAGATCAGTATCTGAATCTTTTTTTGTTGAAATTTACGTAAGAGGAGGAGCACATAGACAAATACGCAGACAATGACCAAATAACACAATGTAATGGGAAAAGAAAAGCAAACGTCACATGAGCAGTCCAAAGCTAATACTGTATTGTGAATCGCAAACAATTTTTAAAAAATACGCACAACACAGATCTAAGTTAAGTATGTCAGCAATATCAGCACTAGTTGCTGATAAGTAAAAAAATTGCGTTTGGAATAAATGAAACCCGAAGCCTTTTTGTCCTCCTGCGAGGAGCCCTGGGGGCAAAAGCTGAAACTTTTCTTTGAGTGGATGACTGGAGAAAATTCCATTTACCTTCCTGAGGACCCGTTTAGCCCAGCCCGCTGTCATCATGCTGACAGCAGTTTGAACAAAGCGACAGTGATTCTTTTTCAGATAAATTTCCATTTACAAACAATAGCGGAAGGGGGGGAAACGATTCAGTTCAACTTCTGTAAAAGAGAATCATCATCTCAGCTGAAACTTGGAAAAAAAAATCATTTACCTTCACAAGTACAGACATTGATTAAGGTTTTTGGAGGTGACATCAACAGGAGGTTCCAGTTTGGTTATCCATTGAAGACCATACCCCGATATTTGTATTCCTCCACCATCTCAACATCAGCACATTTCATGTGGTGGCATAGATGTTGATTGTCTAAAATGAAAAATCGGGTCATTAGTTTTGGACACATAAATAAAAAATGTCAGAATTGGACACAGAATGATGTGTGAGAAACATGGGACAAGCAGTTATGGCACCAAACACCTACGGGAGGTACATTTGAAATACCAGATAAGTCCGTGAAATGTTATCTATCCATTCAGAGCCTCAAGATAATTCTTTGGGGATGCCTACACCCTTTTTTATCAAGGATCAGGTCAAACATTAACCTCATGCTAACCTGAAACGAAAGCCTCATGGCAGAGCCGATTGCACGAAGTAAGTCAGATAAATCCACACACGTGTTTGTTTGTTTTTTCTTTCTTTTGTTCCTCCGGCAATAAGAAGCTAATCAAGTCATATCGCTCCAGTTGAACTTTGTTCTTTTTATCTTAAATGAAACCTTCTCATGTCGCTTTGGAAAATTAATTCCTGGAACCACTACCACTGTTTGGATGATGGCAGGAAGCAGAATTGATGAGCATCTCTCAGGTGAGTGCTGTTCAAATGAACGTTTCCTCCTCCCTCGGGGATGAGCCTCTGTCATCAAATGAAGCTCTTAAACAATTTAATTCCTTTTGTTACTTATCGAGAAAATGGACCCCTGCCACCACCCTTTTATTTTCATTTCAAATAATCCTCTCATGCTCGTTGAGACGGAGGTGTTGCCAGGCGAGCAGGGTGGTGAGCAATGCTTGAGCTGGTTGGGCCTTTGTATTCACTTGAATGACCAACGAGGAAACACTCTCCTCTCTTTTTTTCTCTCATGTGTTGACAGTGCCATCTTGAGTCAAGAGAGATGAACATCAATTCATAGCACACTTTCTCCAAACAGAGCACATCAGTCTGTTTTGACAAGGTCACATGCACCGAATGATATGAGGAGCCCAATTTGAGGGGAAACCTAGCCAAATACCTTCAGTGGTAAGGTCAGCAGGTTGCACCGAAGGTCAGCAGGTGTTACGTGAAGGTATTCGACTTGCTCCTCCGAACAAAGGGTAAACGGCCTGTTTTAAACAATAAAGTCCTCAAGAAGCTTGGACTCTCCGATAGCCTAAAAAAAGAATAGAAATAAAATAAATAATACATCACAGTCTGAAATAAGAAATGGAAATTAAAAAATGGGATGGGAAAACAATTGGAGCAAAAAAAGGTTCTCCAAGAAGTGCAGAGACTCTGCTTAACTCTGCAAAGGGATATGGTTGGGTGGGGGGGGGGACAATTTTGCGATCCGCCTTTGGCCAAGGCCCTAAAATTACGCCACAGCGGGAGTCTGGGCATTTCCATCGACCTCTTAGTTGGGAAGATGGCCTTTCATCCATTTCATGCACAGCATCAAGATTACCACTTACTCGACAGCTGGGCCTAAAATCACAGAATTCGCACGTCGAAGATATCGCTGTGTGGCGACCTCTTATATTTGTTTGTGTTTGTTTTGCTTCGAGGTTTGAAGTGGACCGGAATGTGTACGGCACTAGAATAGAATTGTCCCTCCATCGCCCCACCTGAATAGAATTGTCCTGACACATTCAGAAGCAAAATAGCAGCAATGGTTAGTGAGCAGACACAAACTAATTTTGACATTAAGCAGAAAGTAGAGGGATGGAAGACTGTTTTTGTTGTTTTTGTCTTTGTTCTCCATGGTATTGTGAGATCAAATCAGGTAATATTTTATCTTTAAACTTAATTGTCTTTACATGTGTAGGCAGTGGTGTAGTGGTCCCTTGAGAAGTGGGTATACTCTAAAAATTCACAAAAATTCACAGAAAGTAGGACGGTTTTAGAACCAGTGACATGTAAGACTACTCTATTTACCCAAAAATCTGTCATTTCTACTCGCTCACTATTATGAAATTATCATGACTTAATTAGGAGCAGTTTTTAGTTACTACTGGTCACACAAATGAATGTAAAATGTATTTATCATGAGGCGAACATGGTGTTTTGGTTATTTTTTGAACATTTATTTAAATAAAATACTTTAAATTTGAAGTTGACAATGCATTCTTGTTCATATTGAACATAAAATGCAACACAAATCATTCTCTTCCAAACATCAAAAACAATAAATTAAGTTAATAGTGCACTGTCATAAAATTTAAACACATTTGTTCTCAACAGCTGAACACATTAATTCAACAAAATACACTGCTCTAAAAAAATAGAGGAACACTTTGAAAACACTCTAAATGGGGGTGGGGGGAATGATCTTGAATATCTTTCCTGATAATGAGAAGCTGATGTATCAGTAACAAAATGATGCTACATAATTTGATAGAAATTAAAATGATCACCATGTAGAGGGGGGAAATCAAAGAAATTCAAAGAATTTGAAATCTTCTGTGCATCATTCCAGACAGTTGAATAGGGAAAAAGAGACAGGTACTTGAAAGGGCAACCGACGTCTCCGGACAAGTTGTGTCCATAATTTGTAAAATGACTTCAAATGACTTCTACTGAGCATATTTTACAAAGATTCCACCGCATATAGATATATTTTATGTTTTAAGACTCGTGCTGAATATTCCGGAAGTCTTTTTTTTGAGTTGGTGATGAGTCCGTACGTGACGTCACTGAAGGAACGCCCCTGACCGAAAAAAGGACACATTGTAGCAGTCCTTCCATCACGTCAATGCCTGTTTGGTCTGAAAACCTCGTGTTGCACCAGAAAGAGCCAGAAGAGGGCGTCTAAGCTCCATGTAAGGAATTTATCAGCCTGTGGAAACGGGCTGATTCATTCCTCACAGGAGCTCGGTGGCCATTTTCTGCCTTTTTTTGGGTGAGACATTTCCCCCCAATGTTGTCTCAAAATGGCATGGAATAAATTATTTAATCGATTGCAAACATGTATGCTTTCCTCTTCAGAACTATTTGAATCATATTCATAACTGGATGTGTAACAATAAAGCATATTCCGAATCTGAAGCCATTGTTTTGATTCTCCAGCAATGCAAGACGTCTTGGCGTAACGTCACAAACTGATGGCGGGACTTTCTGAAAATGCCCAATTCGCAGCTCAATTTTGGGCAGATTTTGGAGACTTTAAGTCATTTTTATTGGTGTTTTGCATTTGAATAAAAATATAATACTGCGTGTTTTGGGTATTTTAGATGCTATTAAACGTTTTTCTGATGTCAGTTAGGAAACAAAAAAGTGACGGCGGTTGTCCTTGAAATATTTACTGCACCTCAGCAGACAGCAACAGATTTATCCTACACTTCAAGTGCACTTGTAACAAAAGTAAACAGCAAACTATATAATAAAATGACAATCAACAGTAAAAAAAAAGTGACTTTAACTCTAAATCAGACAGATTGCTCTGCCATCATATCGTCGCATCTCTGTTTTGTGTGTGCGTGTGTTTGCCGTACTCGCTGTTCCGGTGTGTGTGAAAACACCAGCTCTGATTGGCTTACCAGGACACATTACTCTACCCTTTAGCCAATCACAATCACTTCTATCGCATCTTGCCAGGTGTTGCGTCCAGTGGAGCAACACAGAAACGTTGGCGAGTGTTTGTCCCTGATCATTCAGTTAGACCATGCTTTCCAAACAGCCTAGAGTCTTAAGAAGTCGTGCGCTATTCTCGAGCCTGAACGCACCCCAAGTCTTGGACGACAAATAAACAGAACAGAGTAGACGAGCTACGGCTGGTAGTGTCTTCAATTTATTCATAGATTAGTAACACACCACATTTGATTGTCGGTATACGCAATGCCGACCGAAAAATAAGTGGCCCTATACCGGCGTATCCCCTCGACTACAGCCCTGTGTGTAGGCAAATGTGTTTGCAGTAAGGGTGGCAGTCCCCATTAGTAGCCTACTACTACATTTTCAAGATTGAATACTAGTGTTTTGCAAGACACTAAAAAGTAGGTGGCAGACAGCAAATCTGCTGGGGCGATAATTTGGATAACCTGCTTGAGGTTGTTTTAAAACCATTTGTTTCTGTGCTCCACTGCCTTTGTTGCAGGATGTTTTATACGACCAAGCCTCACAGATGGCATATTCTGCCATGTTGCATTTAGCGCGGTGGGTTAAACGAAGCTCGGTCCTTGCACCGCGTCTCACCACATGCTGGAGGGAACAAACTGTCAGCCGTCATCCTTCAAGTGCTCCCACAGTAAGAGGCACAGCAGTAAACACTGGAACTGTGTCAGTGGCCGCGGGCAAAACAGAAATAGTCACCCCACACTTTTTTCCCTACCCCATAGGGACTCGTGACATCTTATGGCTTTTTGACTCATTAAGTAACGGCATAGCGTTGTGTTATAGTCACCTTCTCTGCTTTGAAGGCTTGTTTGTTGATGAACGGGTTGATTCTTTCTATTGTTTTCCAACAATTTCAACAACGTTGTACTGCACGGCTGTGCGGCATGTGGGTGTCGACGAAGCAGGAAAGCCCAAATTCCAGGCAGCGTCCTCAGCCAGCACCCACGTACAGCCACCAGTCAAACTGTAGTAAGACGCGCACGAACACGCCCACACGTAATGGTAATGACAGACGTTCGCTGTGTTGCATGCTAACAAGCATATTGCATGTTAGCATGCTAAGTCTGTGTCAAATTCATGTTAGCATGCTAACGTGCGTAGTCATCAACCCGCAGCCAACTCTTCTCTGCTTGTGTTAAAGGGCTCCATACAGTTAGCACCAAGAACCGTTTCTCATTCATTTTACCGCCAAACCTGCTCCATAAAAGTTGTTATTCTCAGAACGAAGAGAAGTTGCAGAGATGTTACACTCAATCGTATCAGCTTTTCATGCATGGCGGTGCTTCAGTCGGGTGCTTTTGCGATTTTTCTCATGGTCCCCTTCTGAAGTGTAAAACCAATTTCAGAATAGGTTTTCAATGAACAGTGTATGCAGTTAGTGGAGTTGTAACATCAAACTCTTTAGAGTCAACCATTGTTTGAATCTGAAGGATTCCTGTTCAAATACATTTCAGATTTGTCCAAACTACAGCCATTTCTTTTTATTGGCTCAAAGCACAGACTAAAATAATATTTTACAGTCCAGGTCATTTGCCTGCCTTGTACTATGGGAATTCTTCTTGGCTTATATGCCAAGTGGCAAGGCGGGAAAACAGAAGTGTTTATTATTTATTTCTCCTTCACTAAAATCACAAAAACAAATTTAGATTATGACATTGAACAACATGCCGGCATTTCTAATGAAAAGACGACGCAGCCTCCAGCTAAAGTCAAATGTATGGGATTGTGGGATATTTTACCATTTTGCATGCCGTGCCGCTTCCTTTGCTCAATAGTCTGTATCTCATTGATAGTGTTGCACCGAGGTGACTCTTCATTTAATTGAGCAAAGTTGGGATCAGCGCCTTGTGAATCCGCGCATGGCGTTAGTGGGTTTACTTTGTTGGTGTCATTAAGGTCAGTAGATAAAGCACTGAAATGAGGAACCACTCTTGAAATGCAAACGATTACAGAACAATCGAAATGCTAGTTCCGCTTTGAATTCATTCTTGAGAGGCGCGGCACAACTCAATTTATCCTTCTTGGAATGAGACAACAGAAGCAAATGACACGGCGCTGTGAGCCCTCAAACCTGTTTTGTCTCCAAGTTTAATACAGTATTTCTGGGTGTTTTTTTTTTTTTTTTTTTTTGCTGTTGTGTGATTTGCGGACATCTGCTGTGTCACAACACAAGAAAAAAGCTTGGTAAATTGCCTCTATACTAAGCATAAAGAAGGCCACTGAAAATCAACAGTCACAAAAAAAAACAGTGCTTTAAGGCCATGATGCTCCGTAAACAAGGTACACGGCGCGTATACAGAGCAAATAAACAATAACAAAGCAGCAGCATAGACAAATATTTGGATCAGAAAATGTCTCCAGTGTAATTATCGATTGTCATAATCTTGCATATATTCAAACCGTATGGATATACATTCATACTTGAGTTTGTCACTCCTGCTCTGTAGATCAAGGTCACTCTCTCTGCATATTTCCGCTGTGCCTCAACCCATTCAAGAGGTCGTTTTGATGCTACATTGTCGATCAATGTAGCCAGGCCGATGGGTCCAATCATAAGTTTGGCTTCAGGTTTTGTCAGCATGGAGAGAAAGTGCACACTGGACTCACACGAGAGCAGGAGCCAAGAGGACACGTGAAAATGTACAAAACAGCAGTGGCCCAGAAGAGACTCTGAAAAATGATAAATGACTTTTATATACCCATACTGATTATTTTGATACTGAATATTGAAGGTGTTTAATGCTTGAGAGCTACAGTATGTTTGCTGAACAGAAAGAAAAGAATTTTCACTCACTCACTAACTCACTCACTCACTCACTCACAGCAGGATATGTACAACAGCATGTTCGGGGAATGGAAACAATGAAAATAGAAAATTTATGAAAAAAATAAACGTTTGGTCTTCCTGTACTAAGCATGTGTAATCTTTTTCTTTTCCCTCATGTAAATAGAGTACAAATGTGCCATTTTATACAGAATTTAGAAATTCACAAAATAAATACAATTTGCAGTGGCCTTCATGGTGAATCTCAAGCATATATCATTTATATATACAGTGAGAGACCACGTGCATATTCCATCTCATATCAACAGGATTTCAGCCTCAAAAACACCAGACTGACGACAAAATAAGAATTCTATCTAGAATGCTTTATGTCCAGTCTGCACCAAGACTTTTTTGGATTTTTTCAATGCCCTTTCCCACATTTTGGAAGTACTGGCGTGTTTTTGCCTTTTGGTTTGAACAAAAATAAACGGGTTCCGGTGAAAGTGCCAAAAGCAGTCATCAGAATCCTCTTTGGCAGTGAGTGCCTTTACTGACGCACATTGGTTTCTGGCGTTCCCTCGGGCGGAAAGTCCAATTTCCTTGCGCCGTTTTGTATTCAGTCCCCCATGTTTTCTTTTCACCATTTACAAGTCCACTGAGATGTAAGGCAATAACAGACTAACTGGCACATTTGGCAGACAGGCATCCCTGTTTCATCCAATGGCTGTTCTCCTTAAGGGAGGAGTTTGGTGTGTAAATATCTTTGCACGCCAAAAAACTGAAATGTGACATCTTTCAAAAAATATGCAAGACTCCCTTGATATATTTCTTTAGGCACGTGATCACACAGAAGTGAGTAAACGATTCAATCCTGAGGCTGAACTTGAGCAACCTTGAGGAGCAACATCTGATCCTGGATCAGACTGAAGCAATGTGGAAGAAAATAAAAACAACTCCCGTCAAGTCCACAAAATGGTCCTTGTGTTGCTTTTCATTTGAGCTTAAGGAGAAGAAGGGACAGAAAGCGTGTCAGGCCTCCGCGGGCTCCGTCTTTATCTGGATAAAATTTGCGGGCAGCTGCACTGACAGGGGCAGCTCCTGCAGGCCTTTGATGGCCTGCTGGGACTGCAGGGACATCTCCCCTCGCACTTCCAGCTCCTCCACGGGGGTGAGGCCTTCACATGGGCTTCTGCTTTGGGAAGAGAGGCCGTTGAAGGACGCCTCGCTGGCGAGTTCCAGACCGTGGGTGTGGCTAGTGTCGATGATCACAGTCCGGTACTGCAGCTCCGCCTCGCCGGCATCTATTTCCTCCTTGGCGAACGTGCTGGCCAGGGAAGGATCGCCGTTCACCATAGACTGGAAGTAGCTGGAGTCCAGCATTTCCTCTTTCACCTGCAGCCCGCACAAATCGCCCGATTTCAGGACGGTGGCGATGACCGTGCCGGGCTGCTGCGCCACCATGGCCTGCCCGCAGCTGGTGTTGATTGTGAGCAGGCGCGGGAGGCTTGAGGCGGAGGAAATGGGGACCGTGCAGGTGGCGGACGAGGGCGAGATGGCCGAGGGGCCGAAGTTGGTGACGAGCAGCTGCTGGGGAAGGCCCTCCTGCAGGCCGTTGGCTGTCTGGATGCTCAGCACGTCATTGGACGGGGTGGTGGCGGAAGGCATGGACTGGAGGAGGACGCGGTGCGGAGAGCAGTGAGTGGAGTCCCCGTTGGGGAGAACGGTGGTGAGGGGCAGAGATGGGAGAGAACTATTAGACGTCAAGACAACTGGGAGGGAAGCAGAAGAATTCATGGCCCTGGAAAGAAAAGAGTGACAATGTTATGGGGAAAAAAAACACATTTTCATTTATTGTACAATCAAAATAATAATGTTTTTGGGAGAAATGATATGAAATTATATCGGTTTACGAACCCCTTGGCTTACGAACGTTTCGGTTTACGAACGTTAAATTTATGAAAGTTTTAGCTTGGCATACAAACTATTTTTCAGGATACACACGGAGCTGCCACAATGAGTGATGTGTCGTTCGCGAACGAGCCCGTTCTCCTAACAAGAAAATGGCAGCCGGCTTGTTTTGGTCGTCTATTCCCCGCCCCCAGTCGTCGGTTAAAGCCATGTGATTGGTCAAGAACGCAGCAGTGAGGGGGTGGGGGTTACAGACAGAGAGTGAAGCCATTCTCCAAAAAAGAAAATTGCAGCCGACATTTTTTTTATCCTCTATTGTCCGCCCCCAGTCTTCGGTTAAATTGGTGAAGAAGGCAGCAGTGAGGGGGGGGGGGGGGGGGTTAACATTAAAGAAACAAGCAGAGAGCGAATGAAAAATGGATTTCAACTTTGATAGTTCAAAGGCAGAGTGTAGGCTGCAAGGTTAAAATTCCCATCAATCAGGCTCCACAAATAACTCGCACAAGCCATATATATAGACTTGATGCAAAAAGCTATCAACCTAGCTAAACACAACACAATTGATGAGGAACAAGGTAATATTATCGCAGAGAAAGCACCGCCAAGCGATCATTCCTCAAGATGGGGAAAGAAGAAGGTTACGTTCCTCATCAAGTGTTTAATGCTGATGAAACCGCCCACTCCATTCCATCAAGCCATCGACCATCACAAAGGTAAATAAAACAACTTTATTATACAGTACAGTTTATTTTATTTATATTATAATACCATAGCACATTTATTATAAATAAAATAAGGTATATGGTGTGTAGTTTTAAGTCTTAGAAAATTAGAAAGTATAAAATGATGTTTTATGCGGACCTGGGAACGGATTATTCTCATTTTAATGGTTTCCTGTGGGAAATTCATTTTTGGGATACATACTTTTCGCCTTACAGACTGTCTGGGAACCAATTAAGTTCGTAAGCCAAGGTATCACTGGGTATAAATTATAATGTGGCTGCACCCTCTTATGCCTGAGATCTGACTATCCAGACTTCAGTGTAGTTGATCTGATTTTTTATGACATTGTTTATGCTTTCTAGTATAAGCCTGAATGGATTTTTTTGCTTAATTTTACCCAACTATTGAAAGAATTGTAATTACAAAATTAAGAAATGAATGTTGTTGTACGTCTTTGTGCGCCCTGTGATTGGCTAGCAACCAATTTAGGGTGTCCCCTGCCTCGTGCCCGAAGACAGCTGAGATAGGCTCCAGCACCCCCCTAACCCTAACCCCGATGGATGGATGAATAAATCAATGTTCTCAGATTCTAAGCTAGTATGTGTGAAAAGCAATGCTGTGCACTTAGTACAAAGCCACAACGTATTAGATACGATACACTTGCAAATTCCCAACTTATCATGAACCTCAAAGATACAACAACAAAAAAATTGAAAAAGGCAAACCAATTAACTCATTCACTGCCAGACGTGGAAAAGTTTTTGTAATTTTCACTGAAATTGCACTCAATTGTTCTTGTTTTTTAGTTTTATTCGGGGAAGGAGAGGTAGGTTGTAGCCCATTTTGTGCGCATTTCCTTGCTCTTGAGGTCAAGGACAGTGGCACCATCCAAACAGCTTCATGTTAGACTCTCTTCTTTTATCAGAAAAAGATTAGTTAAGTTAATTCCTAAATTATACGAGTCTGGAGTTATCTGAGCTTGACATGGGGGCGGCTGTCCAAAATACAACGCAAAACATACATATTGATTTATATGGGGCTTCAACAATATCTGAAGCTGTAACAAAGCGCTAACATGGACAAAAGGGAAATGCCGCCCCCTCGTGCAAGGGGAAAAACATTGGCAGAGGTCTGACCAGTGCTTTATTGGCACCCAAAACCCCCAGAAAAACTTCCCGAACAAGTTTACAACCTTGGTTTTGCCGATCCACAACAGAATCTTAACTTTTTAATGACAGTTGCCAATGATAATACAGAAAACAGGGTACAAAAGCACCTTGTGTCTATCTATGTAGGGTGCGTGCGTACCTCATAGCCTGCGCCATGTCGGCCCCTTGGTTACCCTGCAGTATCTGCAAGAGTTGTTCAGCTTGTAGTCCCTGCACTTCCTGCTGCAGACAGTGCTCGATGGGCTCTTTCTTCATCTGCTTGACGTGCTGCTGAGCCTTCCCTCTGGAGCCCCCCCGTGCCACGGACCTCCCACCGGCGGACCTTTGGTTGCCGTAGCCGTTGTAACCGTCAGAACCGGTGTCGTCGTCATCGATCACCACCAGGTCGGTCGGCATCTCCTTGAACTGGTAGACCAGACGCTGACCTTCCACCTTAGCCAAGATGCCTCGCTGGTAGTAGTATCTGGAGTTCATGAGTGTCAATCAGGGGTCACTAACATTGTGGCAGCGAGCAATCTTGTTTTTTTTTTTCCTGTGACATTTCCCCCGCCGTTGGTGTAAAATGAACCGTGCAGATACATTTCACCGATAATGACAATCTCTCTCTTTTTATACCTGAGCGCTCGTCCCATGGTCTCGTAGTTCATGTCGGGCTTGTTCTTATGTTTGCCCCAAAGCTTAGAGACCGCCTTGGAGTCGACCAACTTGAAAATGCCTTTCTCCCTCTGTGTCCACTTGATGTATTTGGGACAGGTGTTCTTGTCCTGCAGTAAGGCCAGGAGGAATTCCCACAGATAGATGGTGTTTCCTGAAAATGAAGATGAGCAAACACATTTGTGTTTGCTGCTTTTTATTGAATATTCACACACACACCTGACATCCACAAAATAGAATTTCACATGCCGTTGCATGTTCTCTCTGTTTTCACCGGGTTTTATCTCACATTTCAAAAATATGCATGGTAGGTTGAATGGACACTCAAATTTGAGGATTTCACCATTAAAAAAATAACAAAATAAATCATATGAACAACTTCCTAATAAGAAATGTGTGTTCTGAATTTTCAACTTGTTTACATAGAAAATTAACTTTTCTTTCAATTACATTATGGAATTCCGGGCAGCCCGGTAGTCGAGTGGTTAGCACAACGGCTTCACAGTGCAGAGGTCGCCAGTTCGCGTCCCGGTCCGGCCTCCCCGTGCGGAGTTTGCATGTTCCCCATGTGGAGTTTGCATGTTCTCCCCGGACCCGCGTGCGTTTTCTCCGGGTCCTCCGGTTTCCACACACTCCAAAAACATGCATGACAGGCCGATTGACCACTCCAAATTGTCCCTACGTGTGAGTGTGAGAGTGACTCTTGTATGTCTTTGTATGCCCTGCGATTGTCTGGCAACCAATTCAGGGTGTCCCCCACCTCGTGCCCGAAGACACCTGAGATAAACTCCAGCACCCCCCGCGACCCTAATGAAGAATAAGTGGTACGGAAAATGGATAGATGGATGGACATTATGGAATTCTGGCAAATACATGTCTGTAAAGTCGCATTAGCTTGCAGTAAAATAAAGGTAGAATAGAAAAAAAGCTCAGATTCCAACCATTTTTTGATTATTCATTCAGTCACATATACACGGGAGTGGCACTTTTTCAGTTGTATTCGAGAAGGACAAACTTTGAAGTCGTCCAACTGGAATGTGAGGCAGTTGGGAAATCTGAGTTAAAAAATCATGACACCGATGAACTGTTCTGTTTTATTTTATATCTTTTTTGCAACACTTTATACTCCAAAAAAGAATACGCCGCCTCAACAAGTTTTGTTAAAAGAAGAATATAAAAAGAAGGCGATGTAAAGTTAGCAGACTGTTGTCCAAAGCACTACTATTTGTGTTCCTTGAGTACTTTGAAGATATCATTAAAATATTACTTTTAAGCTTTTGTTTGCCTTACTTTTTACTGGGAAGCTTTGAAGTCTGACCTGATGAGGTCTAAGTTCTCGGGGGTCCCAAATGACCATAACCAAAATCGTCCTACAATAAGCAAAACTTTGTCCATGATATCTTCTTTAAGTGTCAAGATATTAGAAGGTGGTGTCAACCCATACCTGTCAACTTTTGAAACCAGAAAAGCCTCGTAATACGGCGGGTCCAGGTTACTGCGCATGCGCAGGAAGCTGTCCGCATTTCCGCTTGTTAGCGTTTTTTGTTATCATTTTAAATCATGTACGGCGTACTACAATTCTTAGACAGGAATTGTAATCATTTATACGAGCAGCTATTAGCCAAGGTTGACAGGTATGAAACTCAAATTCACGTCATTTTCACCTTTTCTTGAGCGAAGTCTAACTCCTGGAAATGCTTGGGAGTATTCCTCATAAAAGTACTAGTTTCCTTTTACTTTTCACACTTTTTGTTGAGTTTTCTGCGTCAGATGCCATTACATGACAATGATAAAAATGACGCAAACTCTTGACTCTCGATTCCAGGAATGAGCTGTCACTCCGGATTCCAGGAAAGACCCGTAATAACGCGCATGGACATTTAATCCAAAGTAATCTAACAGCTAGCACTGTGCTGATCGCTTGTTCTCGTGTTTTGAATTAAAGTTGAGTACAGTTTTGATGATTTTGGATTGATTGTTTCCATTGGAAACTGTAATTTTCATTATTAAGCTGTAACCCAGAATGGGATCATGAAAACCGTAGTTTTTACGGAAAAAAAAACGGAGTAGTTGGCAGGTATGTCAACCCCGGAAAAGATTTTGTCCAACCTTGCACTGAGTGTATGCGTAACGTACATCTTGGGATGGACAAAAGAACACAAAGGCAGGGAGTCGATTAATCTGATGTGCGGCATGCTTTAACCAGAGATGATCCAAAAACGTGAATGCTCCCAAAAGTCACCTAAATCCCAGCAGTGGTGACGTAGATCAACGAGACTAAAACGTGTGTGGTTCACAACAGTCTTTTTCAGCACATCAATGTTCCTGCGAGTATGTCCCTGTAGAACCTGAGAAACCCATCATTCAAACCCAGGCTGTGAGCACTCCGCTAGAGGTGAGGGAGACCTTGATTTTGATTGGCTCATGACAAGGGAGGACCACTCGTTGTTAAGGTTTACCTTTGCCCTCTTTGTTCTTCTTCCTCAGTGGCAAGCTCGGAGTGGAGATGGGGGAGCATGAGCGCACCGCCCGTGGCTTCCTCACTACGAAAATTTACAACACATGTAAAAAAATAGCACACGCATTATCCTAGCCAATGAACACTTGCTAACCAGCTCACCTTTGTTTTTTTTCTGTGGCTTCAAGGGAGACTTTTGAAGGATCTCATCCATAGATGAGGTATCCTCGTCAAGTGACATGTCAAGTGTGCCATCCTCCATGTGGTCGGGCCTCAGGGGTGCGTATGTCAGGTCCGCCTCCAGCAGAGTACCATAGTTGTGAACTATACCCCAGCAGAGAACAGCAAAAGTAAATTAGAAAACACAAGAAAAGCCACACGATTTAAACGACGTGGTGAGGAGTGGTCGGGGCATGTGCAATAAATAAACATGGAAAGACTCCATGTCCAGTTCAGCTCAAGTGAGGCAGTCAAGTTTACTTGAACCATACTTAGTGCCCAAGGGGAAAAGTGTGTATCCCAAAAAATTATTTCCCATAGGAAACCATTAAAATGAGAATAATCCGTTCCCAGGTGCCCATAAAACATAATTTTCTACTTTCTAATTTTCTAAGCCTTAAAACTACACAAACTATACCTTATTTTGTGTATAATAAACGTGCTATGGTATTATAATTAAGGAAATAAACTGTACTATATAATAAAGTTGTTTTATTTACCTTTGTGATGGTCGTTGATGGCTTGATGGAATGGAGTGGCCGGTTTCATCAGCATTAAACATTTGATGAGGAACGTAACCTTCTTCTTTCACCATCTTGAGGAATGATCCCTTGTAGGTGCTTTCTCTGTGATAATTTTATCTAGTTCCTTATCAATTGTGTCCTGTTTAGCTGGGCTGATAGCTTTTTGCATCAAGTGTACATATGGCTTGTGCGGGTTGTTTGTGGAGTCTGATTGATGGGATTTTTTAAGCCTTGCAGTCTACACTCTGCCTTTGAACTGTCAAAGTTGAAACTTTCTCACTGTCGTCTGCCTGGCTCTTTAATGTTTAAACCACCCCGCCTCACTGCTGCGTTCTTGACCAATCACGTGACAATACAATGCACTACATACATATTGGTTTATATAGCGCTTGAACAACAGCTGAAGCTGGAACACAACACTATCATGGAACTAGGGGAAATCATGAGCCCTTGTGGAAGGGAAAAAAATGCCAGAGGTCTCGCCAGCGCTTTATCGGCACCCCAGCAAGAAAAACCAAAACCCTACGTCATATTTTCAATTCCAGATAAATTTGGGAATGGTAGTGAATTAGTTAATACCATTTAAATACATTTCTCTTTGGGATTTTTTCCCCCCAAATTTGAATAAACAGTGACTTAGTGATACCGTCAACCTTATATTGGCTTTACCCTATTTTGGATTTCTATTTTGTTAACTCCTGGCTAAGTAGTTAACAGGTGTGCTTCACAGTCAAGGCCATTGAGGTTCAAAGCTCTGTGAAGTTTTTGCCTTCATGCCGTGCTTGCACGTTTTTATTCCATGTACTCAAGCTTCCTGCTGGATTAGAGACTCTAAATTGCCAATTTAAGGAAGGGCTTGTTCATCAATACTTTATATTTTGGGTAGTGACTTTTTGCTCAAAGTCAGCCGGCTCCAGCTCACCCAAGTAAACCCAAATAAAGAAAAGTGATTTAGAAAATGGATAGAGGGATGAACATGAACCACAGAATCTTGCAAACAAGTCTACACGAGAATTCTAAAAGCCCAATAGTTGCCAACAAAAAGGCAGTCGTCTTACACATGCGCTTCTCGTCCAATATGTTGTTTGGTGACTCCATGTTCAGGAGAGCCGCTGCGGCCTCGTTTGTCTCCATGCTGTCTTCAGTGGTTGAGACCGTTTCTTAAAAGACAAAAAAAAAAACAAAGAGAAAAAAAACATGTGAAAAAGATCCAACACAAGAATGGTGTCCAAAAATGTATTTGCAATATTAAATGTCAGGAAGGGAGGAACGGACAGACATACGGACATATCTACACAAGTGACTAATTTGAGTCAAGATGAAATTTCTGTTTGATTTTTTTTTATCTTTTCAGATATCACAAGTGCCAATTATCAGGCCCGCTCCGAACATCCGACATTACTCGAGTGCTGCCTGTGAGCCACTCCTAGTTGCGCTCATGCACATTTACTAGTGACTATCACCGCAGCAAAGTGACGAAGAGGGAAAATTGTCAAACACTTCCTCAAAAATGGAGAACCTAAAATGATTCCCAAGAATTGCTCGCAAGAGTTGCTCTGAGGATTGGCTCTTAAGGGCGGGCCGAATGATTGGCACTTGTGACATCGGCAAGAGCAAAAATGTGTTTTTGCTCTGTGTGTGTTGTGTTTCGTTATATCATTCTGTACATCTTCTTTTCCCTTCAAGGGGTCGCCACAGCAAATCAGTGACCTCCATCGTTAGAGGTTTGATCCGCATGTTTGTTTCATTCTGTAGATAATCTTAATAACTGATGATTGATATGTTTTCCAGACTTCTATATTCATTCCACACCTTTCTTCGAAGCTTGTATCAATCCCTCGCATTTGCTGATATTTGCTCCCTGAAAAGAGCCCGTTTATTTCTTTGTTTCCTTATTTGTGTATATAATATCAATTCCCACCACTAATGTGTACGCTTTGGCCACACACCAGTTTCATGTTAGTATCACATCGCGTATGGGCAGGGCACATTCGCGCCGTTCTGCTCCGATTGGCTGCGTAGCGTACGTAAACTGTACGGCATTATTGGCTGGATACCTGTCACTCATTGAGTTACTTTGCAAAATGTGCACTGCATAGATGTTCTGAGTATGTGCAAGCAGTGCGCGATTGCGCACACGCGCAGCTTAGAGGGAACATTGCACCCAACTAAGTATCAATTCATCTTTCTTTGGTGAGATGCACAACCCGATTAAGTACACTGGCACTATGTTCATGCCAGGACTAGCACTACAGAAAATGGATGGACAAATGTCTACCAATGTCAAATGTTCCAACCTGAGAGGTCCACGCCTCCCACCAGGATGGAGGGCGCCTCGGCTATCTGCATGGTGTTGTCCATCATAATGCCGTTGGTCACTTCGTCCGACTCGAGACCCGAGTACACTTGCAGCAGATCGGTGGCGGGCACTTGCTCCACAATCACGGCGGGGAACACAGACGGGTCATCCAGCTTTTAACAGACACAAACAAACACATGAGTGGGATGAAGACGGTTGGCTCAATCCAGTCTACATCGTAAAAAGTACATTATAAATCCCTCGTAGATTAATATCACAACCTGATTTCCTGGATCTTATTTTTACAGCCATATAAAAGCAAGCTGGCACCATATGCAATTGGGCTAATGGGGAGCAACAGAGGAGAGGAGCTAATATTGGAGTCTGCGGGGAGCCACCCAAAGACAGGCTGCCTATTTCACCCATGGTGTGGCTGGAAAATCAGATTAAACTAGTCAATGCGGATGCTGTAATAAGAAATTTTACACACCAAAAATGAAATTTGGGAAACTTTTCTGTGGAGAATCTTTTACCTTGTTGTTTTAGTGTTGATTGTCAAAGTGCAAAATCCTATTATCTTCACATCACTGACAATATTATGGTTGAAATTGTTCAAATGATGTTAATTCCTTAATAGTAGGTACACTACCATTCATTAAAGGACAACCGACATCACTTTTTTGTTTCCTAACCGACATCAGAAAAACATTTTATAGCATCTGAAATACCCAAAACACGCAGTATGATATTTTTAGTCAAATGCAAAACACCAATAAAAATGACTTAAAGTGTCCAAAATCTGCAAAAAAAATGAACCCGGAAGTGGCCAGTTTCAGAAGGTCCCGTCCCCTTGTTCGTGGTGTCACCCCAAGACGTCTTGCCTTGCTGGAGAATCAAAACAATTGCTTCAGATTCAGAGAATATGCTTTCTTGTTACTCATCCAGTTATGAATATGATTCAAATAGTTCTGAAGAGGAAAGCATACATGTTTGCAATCGATTAAAGAATGTATTCCGTGCCATTTTGAGGCAACATTGGGGGGAGATGTAGCACTAAAAAAGAGGCAGAAGATGGCGACAAAGGTCTGTGTAAGGAATTAATCAGCCAGTTTCCACAGGCTGATTAATTCCTTACACAGAGCTTTGTCGCCCTCTTATGCCTCTTTTTGGTGCAACACAAAGTTTTCAGACCAAACAAGTACAGCAAAATGCATTGACGTGATGGAAGGACTGCTACAATCTGTCCTTTTTTCGGTCACCAACTCAAAAACAAGACTTCCGGAATATTCAGCGCAAGTCTTAAAACGTGAACTATAGCTATATGCGGTGGAATCTTTGTAAAATACGCTCAGTAGAAGTCATTTGAAGCCATTTTACAAATTATTGACACAACTTGTCCGGAGACGTCGGTTGTCCTTTAATACTTTATTTTATTTTTACTCGCGCTGACTAATTTATCCAACAAGTGTGCAATGTCAAACTGTGTAAACCTGAAATGCACTCATGTTTTGATTACCATTGTGAGGGCCCAATGTTGAAAACAAGTCAAGTCAACTTAATCATCAAATGTTCTCTATGTGCATCATACAGCATAGATGAACTTTATTTCTTCTGAACCACAGGAGAGAGGGGAGCCGCTGTGGGCACCAGTACAATGTTTCTTAACCTAGGTTCAATCAAACCCGTGGGGTTCGGTGAATCAGTCTGAGGGCTTCGGCAGATCCCCTACCCCATACAGGTTAAGACACGCCTTACCCAATATGTCAATTAGTTATGACACACCCGCGTGGCCATTGCTGCCTGGTTCATTTTGTGCAATTGCAATAAAAAAAAAAACATTATATATTATTCATATTCATATTAGCTTGTAGTCGACGTGCACATTCCACCATGATGTCCCTGATCCACTGGTGAAGAGACGCTTTGATCCTCTCCTCTTTCATCTGGAACTGCTTTATGTAACAAAGAGGGTACAGAAAGTGCTTAAGAATGAATGTCTCTCTGTGTCTTTGTGTTGTCATGTTATTTGTTATTTAGTTTTTTTTGTTCTTTTGACTTCAAGACGGCGCCGCGAGAGTGGCTGCCTTTCCAGCAGCTCCTATGTTTTGCTTTTCTACTTTCATTTCTTTCATAACTTTGCTGCTGTGAAATGTAAATTTCTCCACTGCGAGACTAATAAAGGCAAATCCAATCCAATCCATGTTGTGTAAAAGACAAGTATGTTTACATTTTTTCTGTCTTAAAAATATATATTTTAAAGTATTGAATTTGTAAAAATAAAGAAAATAAAAACTGTAAAAAAATAATACTTTTTTATGTTTGGTCAATGTGCATATGAACCGGTTGAGTTCGATACATCGAACAAGGTTAAGTACTGCACAAGAGTTGTGTATTAATTCAATGCAGTGACGTCACTCATCCACTAGAAGACAGCAGAGTACACATTCAGATTACTCTGATTGTAGCAGGTCAGTTGAAAATTTCCCTCAGCTCAGGCTGTCATCGTCGTCGTCATCATCAGGCAGTTATTGATATAAATTTAACTTTTTTTTACACATCACAAACAAGCATCCTCGGTGTATTAAATACTTCCAGTGAAATGTACAAAACAAAACATGTACATTCCAATGTAGTATCAGGATTTGTCTGAATGAACGTATAAATGCGGTGAGGTAGAAGCAATAACATTATTGCAGCATGTAAATTGGGAATTCATGCAAGCATTCATTTAAAGTGCGAAAAGACGACAAGGGTGCAGTCGTAGAAAGAGGAATAAAGGCTTTTCTGTGCTGTGAGACAAGTATCCATTGTTGGCGTGAACCTCTGGGGCATACCAGGTGTTCAGGCCTTATGGGGGAGGGCCAGGCTGATTAGCCAATTTTGGCTACACTTTAACCAGGCCTGGAAACAGAGTAGCTCGTTATTTAGAGCCATTGTTAGCCACCTGATGCTCCAAATTCACACGCGGGCCAACGTTAGTGAATTCTGCAGTGCGATGAGTGACAACAAATACACTTTGTGTCGTGGGCGCAGAAATGTGTTTGCTTTGACTACAAAAATTATCAGTGGAAAAGTTTCCCATTAATCACTGTCTGATACTATCAGATGTAGCAAGATGGCACGGCAAACATGCGAGCCTGTCAGTGTCCTTGAAAAAGTCAAGTGTGTTGTGCAGACATTTTGGCTACTGGTCGATTCAACGCCCCTCAAACAGCATCTCCTCCTCACACAACAAATGCAGCACACTTTGCTGATAAAAGATAGCTTTCTCTGCAGATGTTGTGATGATACACTAGCCTAGTGTTTACCAACATTTACTGAGTCAAGGCACATATTTTAAATGGAAACATTTCAGGGCACATGACCACATCAAAATCTGAAGCACAGAGGTCATCAAAATAAGGAGAATTTGTAATAATTTTTTTCTGTCTCCCACTACAGAAACAAAGATGCATCATTTGTATCATTTTTTTTTAAACCGACTGGGTAAAACAGGTCATTTTCCTGCACTCTGAAATCATGTGAATGTGCCATGAAAACAAACACACATTCTCATGCCTAAGTGTGACTGCTTTTATCTACTGTAAGGTTATTGCATCCTCCTGCATTTCTGCATTTGTATCTGTAAAAATGTGCCGCGAACCCACTCAGAACAAGGAAGTAGCATCAAAATATTAGAAACAGCTGTCATTTTGAGAGGGTGCAGTGGTATAAACGTGCATATGGGTGGAGTTTTCTTTCTTTTGGAATTTTCATACACCCACGCGGGTAGAACTGGTCGTTGGCACCATTGTAAAAGTGAACACAGAAAAGTTGCTTCCCGGTCAATCAAAGCAGGTCCTCTCGTTTCCTATAAATTCAGCATGAGAGAGGCACATGGTATACATGGCAGAAGCAAAACAGACCTGTCTAAACTGGAGATCTGCGCTATAGTCACCTCGTCAAGTATATTAACTCATTCACTGCCATTCACGAATGTATTCGGGAATGGAAAATATGACGTAGAACACCATTCCCAAATCTGTTTGGGTTTTGGACACCTATTAAGCACTGGCCAGACCTCTGACAATGTATTTTTTCCACAACAGGGCAGCATTTCCCTTTTTCCATGTTAAGGCTTTGTTCCAGCTTCAAATGTTGTTAAAGCCCTATACAAACCAATATGTATGTATTGCATTGTATTTTGGACAGCCACCCTCATTTCAAGGTCATATAACTCCAGACCCATATAATTTAGGAATTAACTCATTGTTCTGACGAAAGAAGAGGGTCTAAGGTTTCTTACGCTGCTTTGAATGTTTATGTCGTCCTAAAACTCAATATTCTGTGGTTCCTGGAATTTGAGTGACAATGACAAAAACCCTGGCACTGAAGTGGAGACATTTTTGCGCATGTCTGGCAGTGAATGATAAGAAGAATTTATCCAATGACTTGATTTCTACACTGATTCTGGTTTTTTTTCTGCACACAGAATCTGTCTGGCTGCACTTTGATCAACAATCTGCACCTCAACTTGGACCTGCTTTTAGCTAGTCACATCAACTAATAATGAGTTGATGTCAGTCCATACAAATATTGTTTCAATAATTTGCCCTTGCATGAGTTTACAATAATATAAAATAATAGTGGCAATAATAACAGCAGAAGTAGTATGTAAGATCTTCAACCATACTATGGAAGATGACCCATGACATAATAATGTTATTTGTTGATTCACCCTTCACCATCAACCAACAACAGTGTCGCTAATATTTAAAAGAGTCCCGGTGCACTTATTTCCCCCATGCCTTTATCATAGTGTAAATGCAGGACAGATAATTGTAAGTAGGGTCAATGTTACAGGGGCTGCGGGGGTTGATAAAGTTTGTTGAATAGGGTGGGTGCAGCCAGAAACAAAGCCAGGGGAACAATGCGAGATCTCACGGTAGGATCATACCATCCACTCAGAACCAGTCAGTCAGGTTGGGCCTGAACAAATGCTCATGAGGGATCCAGTGACAACCCGTCATTCTGGATCCACGCACCCAATGCAGTCAAGAGCACAGCACAGCACTGTAACCCAGGAGCCTGCTCCACTGGATCGAGACGTGGGAGTGGCGACAACCAGACAACTGTTGACGTGGGGAGGCCGATGGAGCGATGCATACAGCATCCAGACACACAAGTAACCTTTGTGCCATAAAACATATTTTGTGCTAGCAGCACTGCTTTTCCTCCCATGCACCCTAACCCCACTGCAGGTTTGTCAGACTTTCCGTGTCACTGCTTCCTAGTTCTCGAGAGGCTCTGACAGCTTCCCAGTGGCCATGCTGTTTTAAGTTTTGCCTGCCCTGCCAGGGTATGTCTCACATATATCAACAAGCAGCATGTCAGTGCAAACAAGGGCCTCCAAGTCACCTCAAAAGTTTCAATTCAGACTCTGTGTGTCTGTTAAGTAACATAAAAACCTAGAGGAGTAAATGACCAGCTACATTTAAGTGCACTTAACTCATTCACTGCCAGACATGTGGTAAAATGTGTCCACTCCAGTGCCAGGGTTTTTGTAATCATCACTCAAATTGCAGGGCCCACAGAATACTGAGTTTTGGGACGACATAAATATTCAATGCACCGAAAGAAACCTTAGACTCTCTTCTTTTATGAGAGTAAAAATAGTTAATTCCTAAATAACATTGAGCTGGAGTTATATGAGCTTGAAATGAGGGCGGCTATCCAAAATACAATGCAATACATACATATTGGTTTAAATAGCGCTTTAACAACAGCTGAAGCTGGAACACAGTGCTAACATGGACAAAAGGGAAATTAATTGCCAGAGGTCTCGCCAGCGCTTTATCAGCACCCCTGCAAGAAAAACCAAAACCTGAACAAAGTCGGGAATGGTGCTCTACGTCATATTTTCACATTCAATACTGCGTGAGAAACCTTAGACTCTCTTCTTTCATCAGAAAAAAAGGTTAATTCCTAAATTATATGGGTCTGGAGTTACATAGGCTTGAAATGAGGGTGGATGTCCAAAATACAATGCATTCATACATATTGGTTCATATAGCGCTCTAACAACAGCTGAAGCTGGAAAAAAGCGCTAACATGGAAAAGGGGAAATGCTGCTCCCTTGTGGAAAAGAAAAACACGTAGCCAGAGGTCTTACCATCGCTTTATCGGCACCCTAGCATGAAAAAAAACAAAACACAAACAAATTCCGGAATGGCGCTCTGTGTCATATTTTCAATTCTCGAATAAATCTGTGAATGGCAGTGAATGAGTGAAGAATGGTTGCAATATAAGAGCATACACAATGCTAGACACTTAAATATGTCAAATAATGGGGTTCTATCACGACATATCCATATCCTGTGTTTTGAGGCAAAACATCACCCTCGTTTAGTGAGCATTCCAGTGTAAAACTATCCCTCGCATCATCATTTCATAATTTAGTGAATGGTTGCAAATCACTCACATGACAAGTGAGGAGTCTGTTTCTATAAAATATTGCACAGTAGCACCCACAGACATCCGCCAAGGCAGAAAAATGTTAAGACCCAAGTCGTACTGTAATGCCCATTACAAAATGAGTAGCAGCTATGGAACAACAGCAAAGTGGAATTCCTTGTTGTGCACCTTGGGCTATATGGCGCCTTGCTCTAAGAATAATTTGCGTGGTCATTGTTGAAATCTGTCTGTATGAACTAACAAATAGAACCGCAGAAGTTTGGGTGCCCATCACAACTGTCAAACCACCACAACCTGATTAATCACTCTGAAATTATTACAAAGTATTACAAGGAGCATACCTGGTTGATTTCATCCATCCCGTTACTGGCAAATTCAAAAACCAGTTCATTGGGTTGCACAGCGGTGGTCATGGCGGTGGCCACTTTGGTGCTTTTTCGGCACGGACAGCGCCCCCTACAGAGGCCAAAAGCGGACTTTCACAAAGCAAAATGTCTGGCTGTCTCTTTCGAGAACACAAGTTGAAATTCAAAGGATCGGCCTGGCCCTGCTGGAAGCAGCCTGGTCCTGCTCGGGATCAACCTGAAGCATCTACACCTGGAAGACCAGACGAAAAGATAGGTTGAGACTGTGGGATTTGTCGACAGGAAGTTTGTAATTTCATCTATTGAGTCACCAGTGAAATTTCACTCACTCTGAAAGAGACGTGGACAGATTAGTTAAGATATCTATACCGTCATACACATACACAGCGGTAATGTTGTGATTAATTTGACCTGCCTCTGACCTTCTTCTGCAGTCACAAATAAAAATCCCAATCTGAGCGTTCTATCTGCAAAATACAAGACGAAGAAATACAAGACCGAGAAAGCGACACACAATGCATTTTGCTGTACTTTGTTTGGTCTGAAAACATCGTGGTGATCCGTGTTGATGGCGAAATAACAAGGAAAACAGATAAATAATGCAATGGTGAATCATTGTGTGTTGCACCAAGACTACTATTTGATACTAGCTGACACAAATTCCCAGCAGACAAATCAGCCCATTTCCAACGGAGCTTGGGTGCCGTCTTGTGCATTTTTTGGGACGCTACATTGGATTCCTGACGGCTCAATTGATACGGAAGTACTTCTTTAATCAATTGCAAACAGTTATGCTTTCTTCTTCAGAACTATTTGAATCATATTCATAACTGGATGAGTAACAAGAAAGCATCTTCTCCGAATCTGAAGCCATTGTTTTGATTCTCGAGCAAGGCAAGACGTCTTGGCGTCACGTCACGAACAAGGGGGCGGGACATTCTGAAACTGGCCACTTCCGGGTTCAATTTGAAGTAGTTTTGGGACACTTTAAGTCATTTTTATTGGTGTTTTTCATTTGACTGAAAATATCAGCCCATCACCCTAAAATGGGTGGCTTTCCAAAATACGATGCAATACATAGATATTGGTTTATATAGAGCTTTAACAACAGCTGAAGCTGGAACAAAGCACTGCTGCCCCTTTGCGGAAGGAGAAAAAAAAACAAAACCTGAACAAATTTGAGAATGGCGCTCTACATTATATTTTCAATTCCCGAATAAAATTGTGAATGGCAGTTAAAAAAATAACGCTCAGGGAAATTCAAACAAAAAAATCAGTTTTTCCCTTTCTTTTTTTTGTTAAAACTGATCGTTGGGTGATATTGTTTTTTTTTTTTAATTATTATTATTACCGGTATTTTAAAAATCAGGATACATGCTGAAATTCACCCCAAATCTACATGAAAATGTGGCTGTTATGTTGGGGGGAAAACATTTAACAAAAAGGGGTTCTGCTTTATAGCAAGTCAAAAAGGTCTTAACATTTAGGATAGATTTTGTTTCATCAAAATAGGACATAAGATGAATAAAAATAAGTATACTTTGGAAAGAAGGGCCTTTGAGAAGTTTTCATTTTTCTGCAAAACCATGACTGAAAAGCTGCTTTGTTTTTGTAAAATTTGATGACAGAGCAATATTCGGTGTAAAGAAACAAAGGGCGTGCCTGAGGGTCCTACGCTCTATTTTAAAAAATCTATTTTAACTTTGTTAAAATGTGCTATAATCTCTTGACAAGCTTTTTCCTGTTTGTCAGACGATTAATACAAACCCAAAATATGCCATCATCAAATGTTTTTCCCTCCTTCCTAATCAACAACAGTCCTTTTCTAAAGAAGCTCATTCATGGACAGCATGTTTGCATCGCATGATCTGCATGATGCTTGAATGAAGCCCCTCCACACACAAACGCCAGGGTCAAAGATCATCCTTGTGATGCTACGCTGGATACCCTTGGGCTACTACTGGAGTAGTTGGAGTGGGATAGGAGGGGTTATAAGGAGTATGTTCTCATGAGTGGTTGGGGATGGGAGGTACAAGTGGTATGTTGAGGAGTGTGCCAAAGAGGTTGATACCCACATGGGAGTGGTTTGAAGAATTAAGAGGGTTTAAGGACAAGCATGCGCATGCACACACAAACACACACACACACACACACACACGCTTTTCCCGTCGCTTAAGGGCGGGGAATATTTGCTTTGAACTGTGTTTATGACCATTGCAGGTCCAAGGTGGAGTCACACAAGAAGGAGGGAGGAAATGGGCAACATGCATGCAGACAAGAGTAGTTATATGTATGCATGGGGAGAGTGGCTGGATTGGGGATGTAGAGAAGTAGCAGAGATAAAAGGAAAGCCGTGTGTTGTCTGCATGGGGTAATTTCGGTGGGGGTAAAGAAAATGGTCATAAAGGAAATTCCGTTGGGGAAACTAAAAGTTCCACTAATGAAAAGGTTTCTTCAGCCACATCTGTACTTTGAAGGTGTCGGACGTTTTGCTTTTCAGTGTAGCCTCAGGAAAAAGTCATTTGCTCCCCACAACCCAAGAGCAGGGACCTATTATAGCAGAGGTATGGCAGTGGACAGTAGGGATGTATATATAGAACCAGAGCTACCAGCAAAATTTTAGTCAGATGACGAAGCCTCTTGGATGAGAAGCGAAACATCCGACACCTTCAAAGAAGTACAGATGACGGCTGAAGAAACCTTTTCTTCGATGGACCACTCCTGTACGACTGAGAGCTTACAGAGATGTAAAAGTTCTGCTGTCCAGCTAGTCTTTGCCAGGTATATTTTTGAGAATCTGCTTTGTCTTACCCAGCAAGTTTGTTAAAAGGAAATCAAGATGTAAATCTGAATAGCATATTTCTCAAACTGCAATCCATGAGTCTGCGTATGTTTGACATCCGGGCATCGACACAGACGTTTGAATTGGCATGGCGCTCACTCACTCGTGAGAGGCAGACTGTGCATTATGCTGCATGCATAACAACAGCTGCCGTGTCTTGACAAATCGGCAAAACCACCGCATCATGAAGAGAGGAGGAAAAGGAGGAGGAGACCAAAGGGAGGAGTCGCGCAAGAATGTTCGTCAACATATAATAGCTCACTAAGTCAATAAGGATCTGGGTCCTGAAAGTTTTAGAAGCATTACTGAAGCAGAAGTGTCTGAGCATGTCATCTGGACTGTGGACCCGGCTGAACACAAACTCCAAAACCTATAACAGGCATATGTTATGAACCTTAATTAATGAATAAGGTGGCTTATTTAGTAAATTAATTGTGCGGCGCTGTGAGCAGGCCGCAGATTTGGGTGTGTTTCTGTTTGTTTGCAGGATCACATTACAAGCCATATGGATCAAACTTAGTGGAAGGAAGGATGACATGAGGAAATATTGATGCAACTGGAATACAATAACAAAAACAAATCATTTCATTTTATTGTATTTTTTTATTTACTTGTGTGGTTAACCGGTCATTTGACACCTCATCCTCGTCAGAGCGTTGCAGAAAATGATGCCCGTCATTATTGTTGTGATGTGTGTATGTATCTCTATGTCCAGAAATGCAGCAAAATTATACTAAATTTGCGGATTAGAAGACTTCACATAGAGATAAAAAAACAAACAGTCAGAAATAGAAACTTATTATCAGCGATTACAACCCAAACTTACCCACAAAATCTATCAGGAAGTGTGTGATATATAGGGCCGAGACTACCAGTAAGACTTTAGTTTGCTGACGAAGTTTCTTGGATGAGAAGCGAAACGTCCGACACCTTCAAAGAAGTACAGATGACGGCTGAAGAAACCTTTTCATGAAAAAATCCTGTTTTTTTTATTCTGTCCTCGGAAATTCAAGATTTTGGAGTGAGCAGGATTTGCAACCTAACAAGTCCACAATTTCAATATTCTCTCGATACTGTAAGAGCACAAGGGATATTTATGAAGTTTGCCTTGTTTGTAATGACTGTTGATTGGCAGGCTCTTTCGTCAAGATTATCAGTTGTCACAGTGCTATAAATAGACCAAAATCTCATCAACTGCTGGTGGGTTAAACTTCCCATCACAGATAGGCACACAGGACTGATAGCCCTGCAGCAAATTGAATTAAACACAGTATCTGATTTAATGGCTGCAAAAATGAGACCATCGAGTGAATTGTTTCGATCTGTTTGACACTTTTTAATCGAGAAAAGTGAGTAGGTTTATTTGTCGGGTTAAAGTGATTATTTCTCTGACTTTTTGGGGAGTGATGTGGAGTCCAAGGCTGCATATGCAACGCCCAGCAGTTCAGCTCCACCCTGAACAGCACGGTGACTGCTGTTGCCAGTTGCAATAACAACCAATTAGAGTCAGGATACATGAACAAATGGAGCGTTCCCAGAAGGCCAAGGCCATGCACATGCAAGCACAAACACACAAACGTTTTGTTTTTTTTTTTTTTTGCTTTATTCTACTCAGCTGAGCTCATTGTTGACCATGAAAGGAGGCAATCTAAGACAGCAGAATGACTGCGCAGTGACTCACTGTTCATGTGGTGAGTGCAAACATTGTGTGATGTGAGACTGAACGACAGATGCAGGCAAATCTTGAATTATCCGCAACTTTCAGCTCATGTAACAGGTAAAAAAAAGAGATGATTTTCTCAGTTTGTTTTCAAACCGATGGAGATATGACATAAAAGGCTATTCTTTATGTTTAATTTTGTTTTTTTTTCTTCCCCCTAACGGTTTCGATACCCAACATCTGCTTGGGAGTAGCCTGAAGAGGATTTAACACACAGCCAAGTTAGAAAAGCAGAGCTGGTGGTGCTTAACTTCACCAGCACATAATGATTTGTCTTGGAGTCACTGCAGCATATCATGGAGTGTTATGGCTAATTCAGTATCAGTGCTTGTTTTAACGGCAGCACGTGAATCACGGTATTATAAATTACAGTGGTTGTTTTAAAAGCAGGGGTGAAGTGAAGCCGATATCCCATCTGACTCCAGAGAGGTACACCATGGACTGGTCGCCAGCCATCCACGGTTAGACCAACAGAGCTGTATGAGTTGTTCATGAACATGTGTGTTTTTGGTGTCTGTGTGGACTATACCAGATTACATAGGGGAAAATAACATGACATTTCCATACAAGATGGTCAGATAATGCTCTAGTAATTGGCTTTACGTAATTAGAATGTATCGATCCACGGATGCTAAATTTTAGCAGTGAGTAGTCACTAAACACTTGAAATAGCATGCAGCGTATAAAGCAGAAACACTGAAGTGTATGATACAAAATCTATAGCATCACTGGCTTCAGTGGGGAAAAAAAATAACAATGTCAATCTTTTTTTTTCAATGCAGACCAGTGACGATGGCAGCACAGAACACCCGTGAAGTGAACAAAATCGCATATGTTGTGATGTTTTATTTTGCCGATCTGCTCATTGATGTCAAAGATTGAAGGTGTGACAGCATGTCAGGCACTATCATGATTTTATATACGATTCCATTTTTGGTTTGTTGGGACGCAACAACGTGCACTGTCGTCGCTATACCAATGTTATGATTCGTCTTGGAGGCCTCACATCATATTGTGCATTTCCTGTAAAATCAAAATACAAAATTCTCCATTTCTAAACTCATAGAGAAAGGAAGTCGTACCATCCACCAGTTGGTGAACACGTCTGTTTCGTAAAAATACAAATATACGAACGGACGGACAGACCGACCTACCGACAGGCCGATGGTTGGACAGACGGACGGACTGACCGACCGGCGGACTGACCGACCGGCGGACAGACCGACGGACCAACTGACCGACAAGTATCCTAGACAGATCACCCGAGCCAACAACTATAAGACAAACAGTAATATCCTGTGCATTCTTTCATTTTCCGACCCACTTTATCCTCATTTGGGATCCTGGGGTGTGTTGAAGCCTACCCCAGCTGTCATAGGGCAGTGGGCGCAGGACACCCAGCCAATCTCTGTTCGTCAGTGGATGCTATAGCTGCGTGTTTGCTTTCAACATTTAGCTTGTAGTCGACGTGCACATTCCACTATGATGTCCCTGATCCACTGGTGGAAAGACGCTTTGATCCTCTCCTCTTTCATCTACAACTGCTTCATGTCATCACAAAGAGGGTACAGCAAGTCCTGAAGAATGAATGTCTCCCTGTGTCTTTGTTTTGTCATATTGTCTCTATGCTGTCATATTATTTGTTATTTAGTTTTTTTTGTTCTTTTGACTTCAAGACGGCGCCGCGAGAGTGGCTGCCTTTCCAGCAGCTCATGTATTTTGTTTTTCTACTTTCATTCCTTTCATCACTTTGCTGCTGTGAAATGTAAATTTCTCCACTGTGAGACAAATAAAGGCATATCCAATCCAATCCAATCCAACCGCAGTGCATTGTCTGCCAATTTGGTTCGTTTTTAAAACAATGGGGTGCCACTCTCAAGCATTGCTCATTGCATGAGTTGTCAAGCTGGCACAGAGGAAGTCAATGGTTTGGCCAAACGGTTGTAGTACACTCCCTTTCGGTTTATTTTGAGGTCTGCTTCAATGAGACAAAGCCAACAATGTGATTGTTTTTCACTGATGTCCTATGAAGACACTGACTGACACATGCGGCTGTCATAACGACATCAGCCAGACACGCTACCAACAGAGAAAAAAAACATTTCCATGAAAGGAAACAAAAAAGTTTTAAAAGTATGCTGGCAGAACGCACATGGGCTTTTCACCACATGTTATTGAACATTGTCAGCACAGGCGCTGTTTTTGCAGGATCTGCAGAGTTCCCGTCAAGGAAATGACTCAATGCTCACTGCTGGAGCCCGGCGATAGCCCGTGTGGCTAGAGTCTTTGGATAGCGGTTCCCCGTTTTCTTTTTCTTTTTTGGCAGCTTGTACTCACTTGTCACCAAACTATGCAACAAGCAACGAACGTCAGGGAAAATTCCAGCGCTCTCTTGGGCATAGCATGACTCAACTCATGAATGAAAATATGACATTACATCAAATCCAGGTCACAAGCAACATAAAACAGACTATTATCTGGTTATCTAATTTACAAATATTCATGATTATTGTTTAGTCCATTTTGTGTCTCATGTCAATTCATCCATCCATTTTTGGGCTACAGTGGGGTTGCGTGGGAGTTGGAGGCTAATAGTCAGTGATGGAGAGACCAATAATTATTGACACCCATATTCACACCCGCCGACAATTTGTTCCCCTCAATTTTGTTGTGTAAAAACAAACAAAAATGTACGTCCTTGGCAAAGGTAAGAACTCAAAGAAAAGCCTCCCTTGTCCACCCATAAACAGCCTCCGGATATACCTTTTCAAAGTTGATAAAAGATGAGCCCCAAAAACTGAATATTTCTTCCTTTATGAATGCCCGATCAATGTCTTTTACAAGAACAAATGTGCAAATGACTGCAAAGCAAATATTTATTTGCCTAGATACAGATCAAAGATGTCCACTGAGAGACTAGATATTGCCTAATTGAAGCGGATAAAATACCTTGCATGAGATTTATAACTGCTAGCACTGTGAATCGAAAAACTAATGCAAGATTTGGTACGGTGTTTGGTCTGAATGCAGCATAAGGCTAATTTGTCAAACTACAACATGTCTCATCATGCGAACTGCAACTCGCAATCGAGTGCCGCAAACGATTTGCAACACTTTGGCAGTAATCCAATTTGCTGCGCTGATGGCGAGCTGTACCTCCAGAGCCCTAATGGCATCTCAAGAACAGTAGTGACTAAAGAAGACTCCCGTCAGAGGGCATTCGAGGCCATCGCACTGTGCCAGGGCCAAAAAGACGAGTGGAATTTAATCTCATCTCCAGCAAACCTTGTACTTTTCCACACGGGCTCAGAGAGAGGCAGAGAGAAGGACAGAGGCTTCTCTTAAATAGCATTTGTCTGTACCCAGAGACAAAGTGGGTGCTTCAAGGAAGATGAGGCCTTCATTGTATATACACTGCCAATTTACAGATGTAGATATATAGAGTCCCTTTCCACAAGGATTGGAACAACAAGGTCAATGCCAGCGTCTTTGTTGGCTGAAAGCCATTCACTTTCCTTTTGGTGGTTCGGCAGAGTGCTTTCGGGTGCTTGTAACTGTGGCACGAAGCTAATGTCAAACTGTGGCCACGGCCTACAAGTTGCAGAAAGATGAGCTCAGGGTTTACTTCCAATTTTTTATTATTTATTATTTGGGGCATTGGTATTAAAATCAGCGAAACAGTATCTACTGATATTGATCCGGTGTCTGTCAAGATATACAGTATATTGCTATTGAAATATTTCCCGGCTTGAAGGGATAGTATAGAGGTATACGGTGATGCTTAAGCGACTCCCACAAACTGACCTGCTAGTTAGGCACTGGCAGGAAAACCATCGCAGAGAAGCTACTTCCTGTCTGTTAAACCACACTGTGCAACATTTGTCAGTGCACGCAGAAATTTTTCACACCCGCCCACTTCCTTTGCAAACAGCACGTAGTGTTGGTTCCACCAAGAATTCTAGAACAATGTTGCTTTAAAAAAGTCAGCCATAAACACATCCACAATAAATAAATTAAATAAACAGACAAGAGTGAACAAGCTCATCTTGATTATTAAAAGTAAAACAGTCAAAACATGCAGTAGTTGCAAGATGGTTTGATGACGTAATATAGTAAACCAAATGAGGCAAGAGCTTGTGTGTCACAAGGACAGGAAATTGCAGAAAGCTTCTACTGAAAAAGCCCCCCCAACCGTGAGTTACACTGACATATGCTCAGAGGTAGCATCTGGATCTTGTCAGGAAAATATTGACTTGCAAAAAAGCAAAATTCCTTTGAAAATGGACATTTTTTTAAAAGAGACACTATTAAGATGAAGAAAATGTTATGAGTTTATTAACATGTCAATGGTTCCTGTCTGACATTTTTGCACATGCCGTATTTTCCGGGGTATAAGGCAAACCCAAAAGCCTTCATTTTCTTCAAAAGATGACCCTGCGCCTTACACAGGTGTGCCTTATATGTGAAGTAATATTGAGCCACAACAGGTCTCGCAACTACTGTCAGCGGCCACCTCATTTCCTTTCCATAGAAGTAGTGCGTAACCCCAGCCTCTACTGTTGTGCCTTATAATGTACACTGCATTATATTGTATTTGGAAAACTTGTATATATTTATATATTTTATTTGGAAAATGTTTTACATTCATTGAAGGTGAACTTTATACTCCAGTGCGCTTTATACATCGGAAAATATGGTAATCCTTTAAAAATATTACAATTACAGTCATATTGTGGGGTATTTCCTTGATTGACAATGGGGGAAAATGCTAAAGTATCAATAAGGAAGGGATTGTTTTTTTTTCTTTTTTCATACCAGTGCTCCACAATGTGACCTTGAGAGTTTTGAAAGGTGCTTATAAATGACATTTATTAATTATTATTATTATTATTATTACGACTACTATGACTACTATTTCTACTACTGCTATTACTACTTATTATCATCATCATTATTATCATTATTATTATTATTATTTATTATTATTATTATTATTATTATCCACTGTGAGACTAATAAAGGCATATCCAATCCAATCCAATCCAATCCAATCCAATCCAATCCAATCCAATTATTATTAATGTTCCTCATACTGGGTCCTTTATTTTTCTACTTCTTCCTTTCCTCTTACTTTCATCACTTTGCTGCTGCGAAATGTTAATTTCTCCACTGTGAGACTAATAAAGGCTAACGGTAATTCAATCCAATCCAAAACATTGTGCAGACATACCTTTATGAGGAATCTTTCAAACCCCTGACAGCTTTGTTGATGTCAGTGCTTTCTATTCATTTAAGTGATAGCAAGGATAGATAGATTTGGGAAATTTCAAGGACTTTATGCACAAAGTGGACTCACAAATGCACACTATTTATTGTACGGATTATGTCAATATTTATTCCGGTTAATCTGGAGAGTATGACATATTGAAATGGTGCGATAACAGAAAGCGGGTGTGTGTGTGTGTGTGTGTGTGCGTGTGTGTGTGTGTGTGTGTGTGTGTGTGTGTGTGTGTGTGTGTGCTTGCGTGCGTATGTGCGTGCTTGCTGATCTCGTTCTTGTGGGCATATTTGAGATACTTCATGCTTTAGTTATCATTAAGGTTTGGTTATGTGTGTGTGTGTGTGTGTGTGTGTGTGTGCAATGTGATACATGACCTAGCATGAAAAATTGTATTGTTTTCTATTTATAACACTACATATTCAGAAAAAATATGGAAGCCTACCGTAATCTCCAGAGTGAACTGTCAAGAATTGAAAGCAAACACAAGCAATGTTACACAGGCAATGAAAAGGTGATTTATCCTCACTGTTTACGTCCAATTGTAAATATTTCTCCAGTAAACTGTGAAATGAGCCTGTTCAAAAAAATGACATTCTTAATTGTTAACTCTATGCCATCTTGGAAACATCAACAACTACTATGAATTTACAGTTGCTGTCTTTTTTTGCAGTCAGGGGGCATAATGGAAAGGCAGGCCCTGGGAACGAGGGTACTAGGCTGCTACCGTTGCAAACCAAACAGGTCTGGACACAGGCTCGCTGGCTTGGTGTGTCCACCCATAATCAGACACGTCACAGTGTGAAGCAAACATAACACGCCCTCGCGAAAAGGAGAGATCCAAGTCAACCTGTTTTCCTGCCTCCGTTCATGTCATAAAGCTTTGGTGTCAAGCTTGCACATTTAAGGACATGCAAGCTAGTTTATCAAGAAGATTGTCACTAGTACTGCATATGAGCTTACAGTGATGGTCAATGATGAGTATCACGTCTAATAACTGTTTTTTTAATGCACCTGTCCATTTTTATAGTGCTTCTCCTCATAAGGGTCACACCTGGCATTGGGTGAGAGCTGAAGTACTGTTTGCTAGGCAAATTATGGATTGTCACGGTTTGCGAGGTGGTGATGGCGGGTGCGGATCCCAAGAAGCAGGCAGGAGGGAGCAGGAGGTTGTTTGACAAATTGTATTAAAATAAAGGTCAGCAGGAACAAAATGTAAAACATCAAAATCATCTGAATGGAAAAAATACAAAGTAGCAAAAGAAGACCAAAAGTAAAAGTCCGCCAAAGTTAAACAAACACGTACACAATGCATGCAGCAAACAAGCAGCAAACAAGCAGCAAACAAGCAGCAAACAATGCAAACTTTTAAGTGACAGTGATTATAACGACCAGCACCTGCGAGGCTGCCGGCCATACCCGTTGGTCGCCAATCTGATTGTGCAGGTGCAATGTTGGTTCATCATGGATCTTAAACACTTTACATTGGCACATATGTCCAATTTAGGGTCTTCAATTAACCTGCAATAAGTACAAGGAAAACAACTGTCCGACACAAAAAAAGTGTATGTTTGATGATCATGATTGTCTTTAAATGTTTTCAGACATGATCGGCAATAAACAAAAACACACAAAAAAAGTGTTGATCATGATCCCTGCATAAGAAGACAGCTAAAATTTGATGCATGAGATTTAAAGAAACGTCCAAAGTAATAAACATTTTATGTGTGTTCAGATGCCAAGTATGTTGTGTCATTGTATTGAAAAATACCTGGACAGACACCAAGATTTGACCTAGAAAAGGAAGTTGTTTTGTGTATTTTTCCACAAAATAAAACAGCTTCTGACAATATTTAGTCAAATATGACCAAGAAAAGAAGAAAAAAAAACTGGTAATTTTTTAAGTATAACAGAACTTTTTACAGTCTGTTCTGTCACCTCCACCCCTTGTACTGTGAGGGGAATGCTAAACAAGCACATGGAAACCTCACCGATACTCAGGGGTGGACCGTCAGGGCTTGCAAAGCCTTCTCTGCTGGCCTATAAATATCAGAATTACAGACTAATGTTACTTGTATTTTTTCCATGAATTCTTATGAAATAATTCCAAAATGTCTTTCAGCTTCCTTTGATTGTTTTTCCACTGTTGTGCTGCTTCCAGGTGTGTGCTTTCGTATTTAAGCATTTAACCAATCAGTCTTCAGCCATCATTTGTTGTCTGGACGCCTTCACAATCAGTTCTGCGAGCCCTGTCACATTAAATGTGTCAATCAAACTGTTGCTCATCTGATATCCAAGTAGCACTTGCTTGTTTGATTTCACACTTGATGGGTGGGCAGGTTCTTCAGTTGACCCAACTATTGATAGAAATTTAATGACAAAATTAAGAAATCCATGTTCTCAGATTCTTGAGAAAGTAAATAATTCATTGGTGACATTACAAAGCATCACATATAAACCGGTATCTGTGAAAAGTAATGTTGTGCATGTAGTACAAAACTACAAGGTATAAGATTTGATACCCCTGCAACTTCCCAACTTACTTCATCATGAGCCTCAAAGCTACAACAAAAAAGTTGGAAAAAGGCAAACCAATTAACTAATTCACTGCCAGACGTACAAAAACTCTGTCTTTGTGTTGTCATATTATTTGTTATTTTTGTTTTTTTTCCCAAGATGGCCGCGCATGAACACGCAGCGGCTCCTCTCTGTCCCGGAAAATTGGCGTTTGCACGCTGGGTCCGAGAGGACAGTAATTTCATCTGTGCTATATGTTATGCATATTAGCATATTTGACAATAAAGCTGACTTTGATCTTTGATCTTTGAACAATGTGTCCACTCCAGTGCCAGGGTTTTTGTCATTGTCACTGGAATTCCAGAACCCACAGAACATTGAGTTTTAGGGCTACATAAGCATTCAATGCAGCGTAAAAAAACCTTAGACTGGCTTTTGTCATCAGAAGAAAAGAGATAATTCCTAAATTACATGGGCCTGGAGTTATATGATCTTGGAATGAGAGCAGCTGTCCAAAATACAATGCAATACATGCATATTGGTTTATATATGTAGCGCTTTAATAACAGCTGAAGCTGGAACAAACCGCTAACAATGTAAAGACGGGAAATGCTGCCCCTTGTGGGAGGGAAAAACATTGCTAAAAGTCTGGCCAGCGCTTCATCGGCACCCAAGCAAGAAAAACCAAAATCCGAACTAATTCGGGAATGGCACTCTATGTCATATTTTCAATTTCCGAATACATTCGGGAATGGCAGTGAATGCCTTCAGAGCACATTTTCTGTAACCCACACGAACATGTAGAGAAGATGCAAACGCCACACATAGTAGTTCTGCGCCCAAATAGCCCGACCGCTATTCCGCAGCTACTGAAGTAAATCAGCTCTTGTCCTATCACCCCCTCCTTCAGCTCACACTCAGAGACCCTGTGGCTTATCTGATTTTGCACCACTTGATATGGGTCAGTGTGGTATTGAGTGTCACTGGCCAATGTATTCTATCTAATCTTTGTGCCTGTAAAGCACAGCACTCGGGTACTGCGTCACCACTTTGCTGCAGACTTGAAAAGCGGCAGGAGGAGACGAATGAGACGCAGGTGAAACTTTGAAGTAACAAGTCATGACGGTTAACTTATCCTTCCAACAACATGCCCCCCACCCCCTTCCCGTCCGTATCCCTCTCCACGTACAAAATTACTCAATGACTGATCACAGTCCAATCAGTATCACCTCTTTCGCGAAGTACAGAGACAGTGCAGGTCCTTATTTGCCGCAGGTTTCATGAAATACGGAGCTTTATGGCGCTCAGGTGACAATGAAGGATAATAAAGTCCTTGTTTGGAGACTTGTGTAAGCACACACAGACACCAATGTTAATATTTAACAGATTACAATATTGCATTTCATTAAGACATACAGTATACAGTGTATGCCTTGGTGAGATGTTTTTATTCTTAACAGCTGCCTTGATTCACGAGGGGCTAACAGGGAGGGCTTCTTTTTCTGATTACAATCGCTCATGCAAAATACACAAAGGTAAACAAGGAGTGGCTGTTGCCCAGCGACCAATGCAGCCAGAGGCCTCATGAAGAGGAGAAAGCAGGTGGGCTTCACAAAAGACCCCTTTTTCCATTGGGTGGAAAAGGACTTCTATTCAAAGCACACACGCATTTGGATAGAGATTGAAACATGCATGGTATTGATTATCAACGTTTGCTCATTTGTTCTGAGAAAACAGTCAGCAGAAGCATTATCTTTAGTGAGCTAATAGAAATAATAATTAAAGGCATGTCTATGTTTCAAAAATGTGTAAACATTTAAAGGACAACCGACGTCTCCGGACAAGTTGTGTCCATAATTTGTAAAATGGCTTCAAATGACTTCGACTGGGCGTATTTTAATAAGATTCCATATAGCTATATTTTACGTTTTAAGACTCGCTCTGAATATTCAGGAAGTCTTGTTTCTGAGTTGGTGACGAGTCCGTACGTGACGTCATGAAAGGACCGCCCCCTGACTGAAAAAAAGACACATTGTAGCAGTTCTTCCAACACGTCAATGTATTTTGCTCTGAGAACCGTGTTGCACGCCAGAAGAGGGCATCCAAGCTCCATATAAGGAATTTATCAGCCTGTGGAAGTGGAGGTGGCCACTGGAGGTCGCCATTTTGTGTCTCTTTTTTTTGGGTGAGAGATGTTGCCTCAAAATGGCACATATAATTCTTTAATCGATTGCAAACATGTATGATTTCCTCATCAGAACTATTTGAATCATATTCATAACTGGATGTGTAACAAGAAAGCATATTCTCCGAATCTGAAGCCATTGTTTGGATTCTCCAGCAATGCCAGACGTCTTGGCGTGACGTCACGAACTGGGGGCGGGACTTTCTGAAAATGCCCAATTCGCAGCTCAATTTTTTGCAGATTTTGGACACTTTAAGTCATTTTTATTGGTGTTTTGCATTTGAATAAAAATATCATACTGTGTGTTTTGGGTATTTTAAATGCTATAAAACGTTTTTCTGATGTCAGTTAAAAAAACAAAAAAGTGACGTCGGTTGCCCTTTAAACATTAAAGGTCAGCGTTATCAAATTCCCACAGGTAGGGGGGGATGAAGTAGCAAAACCGATGATTGGCTCTTAGAAATTGTATATTGATTCAGAGAAAATGAATTTTAACATAAACCCAGAATAAAACAACTACACTCAATGCAAGTAAAGTAGCACATTGGCTTATTACATACTTTGAGTTACAAGCCTTTGCTTAGTTCAATTACCGTATTTTCCAGTGTATGAGGCGCATCGGAGTATAAGGCGCATACCCAATGAATAATGTATTTTCAAACTTTTTCCGAATATCAGGCGCACTGGACTATAAGGCGCATCTTCAATGAATGACTAAAGTTTTCCAAATATAATATAGAAATATATACAAGTTTTACAAATATACGGCACACCACATTATAAAGCGCTACAGTAGAGACTGGTGTTACACTGTCATCCTACAGGGGTTGGAATGGAGTCGGGGACTGCTGAGTAGTAGTAGATCACTATGACTTCACATATAAGGCACCCCAGTGTACAAGGCAAAAGGTCATCTTTTGAAGACAATCAAGGCTTTTGGTGCGCCTTGTACACCAGAATATAGGGTATTTGCTTTGTATTGAAAGCAATATGGCAGCGCACAAGTGACATCAGAGAAGGGGTAAGGGGACGAACAGTGAATGCAGTGCGAAGGCCTCACATATGGGGCAAGGAGAGTAATTTATTTTTCAGGGACGTTTGCTTATGACAAAACATTAATCCGTATTGATAATGAATGTATCCTCGAATGGGAGGTTTCCATTCAATGACGCTCAGCTCCAAGCTAATTCCCATGGAAAACTTCCAATTTGGAAGACGTAAATTCCCAAGGTTTGTTGTCCTTGGAAATGAAGTGGAAACGTTACGCAAGATGTTGCATCCCTATACAGTAACTACTTCCACTACCAAAAAAAAACCTGATTCATAGCTTTCACTTAATCATGAGTGAGATATAACATTTCTGTATGGTGGAGCCATAAAAAGTTGGTTGACAGCTTTCTCAAAATATCAAACACTTTTCAGCATGTTTTTAGGCATGTTAGACTTGTTTTCACACATTCAAAATCCCCTTAAAACTGCATGCTTCAATAAATATCCTTTCAATTTAGAGTTTTATTGGATATCTGTATGGCCGAAGACAGCTTACTGACAATATAAAACTCAATCCAACACATATTTTGACATATAAAGTAACTACTGCTACTACTACTACTACTACTACTACGAGTTAAAAAAGAAAAAAAACAATTCGTAGCTGTCGTTTGGTAACAAGCATTTGCACATGGCAGAAGACTGAAAAGCTTTTTGGTAGCTCAAATGTTATTGAATTTGGTAATGAAGAAACACACACGGAGATGTTCCCAGCAGTCATTAAGAATAAAGACACGTTTCCACGTGGATCCATGAAAGAAATCAATTGTACTTATATACTGTAGAGCCACAAATGCATTCATGGTTAACTTCTCTCACTGTAAAATGCTCACGCACACACAAATCTATTTTCTACTCTATGATTGAAACCACTCGATGGCGGATGCCAGACAGCCTTGTACTCAGTGTGTGTTTTGAACTGAATAGTGTTGACAAAGGATTTCAAAGGACCTCAAAATTATAAATGGTGGAAATAGGCACAGACAATAGATTATTTATTTATCTGTTTATTTATTTAATTAGTTTCTTCTCTTTGCCTTTTATCAGACACACGTAAACCTATAGGTCATTGTACGTTCACAATTTTAGTAGCCATTGTTATTACATAGGAGTGTGTATTTTAAGTGTTAAATCATTTACTAGATGTGAAGCATTTATCTATAGATATGTACATATATTTCTAATACTGTAATATTATAAACAAAGTCATGACAAAGATCAATACTAATTATTGTTATTATTATGATCAGAATGTATTATTATTGCTGTTATTATTATTATTATTTATAGTAATAATATTATTATTATTATTATTATTATTATTGTTATTATTATTATTATTATTATTATTGTGTGTTAATGTGACTAACACTTGATGTAAGTACAAATACAACCATTATTTGTAGACAAAGCTTCGGTGAAGTTTATGTTCAAAGCTAATTAAATTCAACATATGTCGATGAACCTATTCACAGATTTTGATAAATTATCATCATGGGATTATTTTACTTCCAATTTCATCCTGTTTTACAAGAAAATCCCTCACCCCGAAGAATATATGATAATTAAAATAGTAATCAAAACGCCTCTGTAATAATGAAATTGAAATAATATATGTATATTAAATTATAGGGCAGGTGGCGATAAATCTAAATAAAATTACAATTATTGAGAAAATGTAAAGAACATAGGAAAGATGCATTTGAAGACAAATTCATTCGACCCAGAACCTTCTGATGTGCCTCTTTAGGTACTACTGTTTTGGTTAGCAACAGAAGTTAAATGTACTTGTGCAAACAAACAACAGTCTAATGATTACAGTAACGATGCATCCATCCATCCATTTTCCGTACCGCTTATTCCTCATTAGGGTCGCGGGGGGTGCTGGAGCCTATCCCAGCTGCCTTCGGGCACGAGGCAGGGGACACCCTGAATTGGTTGCCAGCCAATCCCAGCAGTTACAATGCAATGATGTCAAATAAATTGGGATTTTTATCACCAGCTTTTGTATTGGTCAAATTGTGTATGAGCATCATATGTAGTGGCACACACACAGACACCCCCCCAAAAAAAATCAGTATCGAGATGACTTGCGGATTCAAATCCATTTGACAGTGCCTTCTAATTAGCCCTAATTACAGAAAATGGTTAGAGTTTATGTGCTAACAGGTAAAGCCAATGGCCAACATTCTTTTAAAGTGACAGTACAACATATGTGGGTGAGCAGCCCTGTTGAGATGATTTTACAATCACACAATCTTGAGCCTTGACCATCATGGAACATTGCATAACCAGGAGTGTGTGTCTGTGTGTGTCATCAGAGGTTGTGACCTGACCTTCCCACACGGCATCTGCCTTTTTTCCCCTCATCTGCTCTTTTTTTCCTTCTTAAAGTAAATCAGGTGGGTGTCTTGAGTCAAACATCCGGCCTCTTTGCAGACAAACTACACACAATCTTCAAACTTAACTTGGGAAAAGGACGGTCTGAATGAAAGGTAGCTGATAACTCCTGTATTCTGTCTTTTGGGAACAGCAACCCGTTTCATTATATCACATTCTTTTGATACTCTGAAAGTCTGAAGAGAAAAATAAAATGTGTCTCTTAAGCCTGAACTGTAAATAGACAGGGAACGCAATAAGGAGGCTGCTAGTCGCAGCATGCTTAGAGTATGAGACAGTTGCAACATTAGCAGACACTCATTCAATTGATTTATGTGCTGATTTGGTATTAGTTGTTTGAACACACATCCCCAATCCCTTATGGACACGCACGCGTCCTGCACACAAAAATGCCTTGCTCAATAACACCTCAGCAGTCAGCTTTGGGACAGGGGCAGATGTGTATTCAATCTTCCCTAGCTGGATTTTATTTTCCAAGCGGGTAACAACAACCATGCACAACCATTATCGAGATTTAGTGCAATGAATAAAGAGACATGGAAATAGTATGCAATAAATAAATAAATAAATAAATAAATAAATAAATAAATAAATGATTTAAAAAACATCTTCCAATGTTTTATTTGTTGAAACCTTTAGTATTGTAATATTAAAATTAAACAGTACAATTTATTGAATGTGGGGAAAAATATGTGTGATTAATTAAAAATGGCAGCTTTTTTTTACACAAATAACTATTATAGACATGTGTTTTTTGTTTGTTTGTTCCATAATATTCAAATGTACAATAAACTCAGGGAAAGCAGCGACATATTTTACATCTGTCTCGAACTTTGAACTCTTTTGATCTTGGGTGTTCAAACTTCTCTGCAATTTAGCTCCAAGTCTACGAATGAACGAAAGGGAAAATACCTGTGCAACATAAAATAGAAAAGGAATGGCATCATTTCAAACGCAAAGTGTGAAACGATATAATTGACTCCATGGTTGAGGTAAATTGTACCATACCTTGGTGTGAAATGTAAGATCATGAAAGCTAAGGCTAAAAATGAAAGATATTAAAAGCTTGTTGTTCAAAGCATTTCAACAAAACTCCTGAAGCTCAGTATTTGACGTAAAAATAGCATCAATCTTTATTGATCTGGGGTGCATGGCTGAATACATAATTTGTAAGGGGAAATCTGGTAGTAACTGTATACCTGCAATGTCATGAACAGACACCAGCGAGTCTATTTTTATTTTGGCAATGTATATCATGGAATACTCCAGGTTACTGCGTTTCGGAACACCTTAATTTTGCTATTCCATCCCACAATAGCACACAAAGGTTCAAACGCCCATTTTGGTGAAATTCCACCTGTTCAAAGGCGAACAAACTACCAAACGAAAGAAAGATCCACCCATTCACACAGAAAATAGGTCCCAGAGCATGATCTTGAGTCAGCTATGGCTGTTTTTTTCTTCCTTTGTGTTAAAGGGAGTTTCTGTTGTCAGGCTTTTGGAAAAAACGGCTCTTAAAGTTCAGCCAATTCAATGTTTCTTCAAGAGAGAGCTTTCAAGTGGTATGGTTCAGAACTTGAGCAGAGATACGGTTGGGTGAGAAGAAGCTTGGTCACTAACTGACCAGAGACTGGGAGCTCAAATTTGGCGGGTTAGGAGAGCTGGACCTGAATGTTCAGTTTCTTACGTGCAAAGGTATGTTCCTGACATGTGGCTTGATTGTACGATCAATATTTTCTTCCAATAAGGATAAAAATTGTACAGAGAAATGATATACTGTTATACATGTTTCAGTTTACCCCAAGCAAGTTGGTTACAGAACATTTAAATCTGAACTTTTTCAGTGACTGTCATTAAAATTCCTTTCGGACTGACACCAGCAGAAACCGCATTCTTGCAAACGTTAACTTGTACATATCCGAGCACGCTGGAACTCCACCCATCCTACTCTTTATATGCCAAAGTCTCTGTCATGGATTGCCAAATAATGCATTGACAGGATTCAACATGCTTTCATTTCTTTCTTAAAAAGAGGCACTGAGTGACCGCTTCTGACCAACCCCCATCACCTGATTGTCAGCCTCTATAAACAGAGCGGTAGTTGTGAATTCATCCTAATTTTCAATGCAAAGCAATGACATGAGAAGAGGGAGTCACACAGTGTGACTGGGTCAACATGAGAATTCATCCAAACCTATAAGTCATACTATACACTAAAAAGGAGACTTTCTCTTAGTGTGCTTCACGCGCCAACTGGCATCAGGCAATCAAATGAGCCTCCAAGTGCCAAATAAGGTAGAACATCCACAAGTGTAAGTCTGTTTTTGCCAATAGTGTCCTGCTTGAGAAGCCATGTTAAACGTGATGGTTTCTGCTGAAACAGGAACACTGTAACATGAATCTGTGGAGTTTGAGTTCTACCACACAAAGCACCAAAAGCTCGCGGGGTGGGAGTGGGGTGAGTATAACGTGCTGACTACAAGAGGAACAAGTCACTGCGGTTGCACCTCCCGAGGAAGTGAAATGAAGATGGTTTGCGCCCCCTTTTCATCACCACCATTTTGTAAAGATACAAGACAAACAACATTCTGTTCTGTCGATCGTTTGATTGTGAAATCTCGCACCGTCGACTTAGTGCAAAAACGAAAGCGGAGAACAAAACAACACGAAAGAAAATAACTACAAAAAAGTGAGAATTTAAATGGAATCAAAAGTGATGCAATGTATAATAAGTGACTATTACACCATGATTAAAATAGAAAAATGTGGACTTGGTCGGTTGGTTTGGAGGGCCTTGCAAAACTGTCAGCTCCCGCCCTTATTTCAACACACCTTATAAGGCAATGAGCCGTAGCCAGACCCAGGTGCCAAAATCCGAATAAAATTCTGAAGCAACGGCTTGGCTTTGACTTAAAAATTCAGAAATCCGTCCCTTAAAAATGGATCGCATCGATGTCCGTCGGCGATGGCACTGGAGCTAGACGTTAACATGTTTTATTTGCTTTGTCACAAACCCTCTAATCCACAATGCATTGATGCCAATTAAAAGACAGAAAACTACCACTAACCTCAAAGGAACCGGATGCAGGTGACCATATCCATCACGGAAAGCATCGAAACACCCAATGAAAAAGTCAAAAACAAAAGGGATAACAAAACAAGTGGGTGGTGAGGTGGAGGGGACTAATCCAAATAGAGATTTTTCAAGCAACAACAGAAGGTGTGTAACAAGCAACCGAGGCCCGCTCCACACCTTTCTCACACCAATGATCTGAAAGATGAGGTGAGGGGGTGGGGGTGGGAGGGGTAAAATAAACAAAAACAAAAAAACCAAAAAGACAAGACGACGAATGAGTTGGAGGCAGAAAAAGGAGAAGTGTCGTGAAGCGAGTCGTCCTTCTCCCTATGAGTCACACAGCCTCGTCGCCATTGGTAGAGAGCGGCCCCCGGGCAGGCGGCCTCTACCTGGCCAATCAGCATTCACTAAGGTGCGGAACCCTGAAGGCAAATCTGCTCAGGTGCATTCTCTGGTATTGGATGGAGGAAAGGTGGGGGGGACTTAGCCATCACAGGGGCGGGCTGTGAGAAAGACGATAGACGGGTTTCTCTTGCAACGGAGGAGGTGAAGGTAAACACAGGTACGCACCCACTGTAGACTTCGACCGGAGAAAAAAAGCGGCCTAAAATGGAGCCCTCACAGAGAAATGTGAGCTACTTAGCCACGTCACGGCAGGCAATTTAGCAATGGACAAGCGAGGGCGTGTAAAACAAATAAAACAACTCCTGAAGAAGAAGAAAAAAAGAATGAAGCCTTTTAGTGCTCCTCCCCCGCACTTGAAGATGAAGTGATCATGTTCCATCACAAGACACGATGACATCATGTCAGGCTCAATTGTGATTCAATGTAACCGCGCCACCAGTGTTGCAAAGGTGGGGACTGTGACACAGGCAACACTTCAAAAGTGTATAAAAAAGGCTTTAAAGGACAACCGACGTCTCCGGACAAGTTGTGTCCATAATTTGTAAAATGGCTTCAAATGACTTTTACTGAGACTTCTACTATCATCAAAAAAGGGAAATGATACCCCCTTGTGGAACGGGGAAAATTGCCAGAGGCCATAGCCAGTGCTTTATCGACACTCAAACAAGAAAAACAATAAACCCAAACAAATTCAAGATTCAAGAATCAATCAATCAATTCCCGAATAAACTCGTGAATGGGAGTGAATGAGTTAATCGGTTCCAGGGCAAAAAATAATTTATATTTCCTTTTTTTTCATCAGTGTTTGTTCAAAATAAATATGGTCGAATAAAGGTGTAAGTGAAGACAAGAGAAATCACACAGTACATTAGCCAGAAAATCACAATGCAACATGTTATCTCTTTTAAAGACATATTTTTGTTACGTTTCGGTTTGCGACCAACGGGTGTCGCTGTAGGGCCCCGCCTGCAGCTGCACAGGTGTTGGTCGTTTTAATCAGTGGCAGTTAAAAGGACTCCCGGCATGACATTCCAGTTGCCGGGTCATTGTTTGTGTCACCCTGTCAGGTTTGTTTAGTCTTGTCATGTTTTACTTATGGTTTTGTTTGCTACTTTGGACCTTTTTGTCCTGATAACGTTGTTGTTTGAGATATTGTTCCAGACAATTTTATTGTCAATTTGTCAAATACACCCAGTTCTTCCCTTCTACCTGCTTTTTTCGGGTCCACCACCACTACCACTTTGCAAATCGTGACAATTTTCTTGCGTTGCTCCTATGGATCGGCCACCATGGAATGATATGTGATTAGTGATCATCGATAAAAGTCTTTGAAGGCCACAGTGGCCAATTGATCCATATGTACCCTCAGCATTTACAGCTGAGGTGTCGTTTTATGACGGGAAAACTTACACCATAATTTCATTCCTTTGACTTAAATAATGTATGTAGATTCTCCTCCATATCGTTCACTAGCAACGCATTGCAGACTTAAAGGAAGTGACCTGGAAGTCGTTATTTTATGGACAATATGACGTCATGGTTTGTTTAAAAAGTTACATTAAATGTGAGCGTTAGATATGACACACATTCAGCTTGTGATCATACATACACACACACACACAGATTTATATGACAAGGATTAACGTCCATACACTGTATTATCGGTAGTTCAATGCATATCTAGGCTCAGCAAAGCTGTAAACTTCTGATTGCCACAAACGTTTCAAAATGGGCAAGGGTCAGCCGTATTACTGCAGATCTAAAATCATAAAATAACATTTGGAGAGCAAGATTTAGTAGTGTATTTTGTATTTTGATCACCCTCACAGTCTTTCCTATGTGTAGTATTTATCGATGTAGCTGAGACTTGGTGAGAATATGCTGATGATAAATGACATATGAGCATACAGGAAGTGGCGGTCTGTGGTGAGTTGCTTTACACACTGTCTGTACACCATCTTGATGTCAAACTTCGTCTGAAAGCTATAGGAGGATTAGTATGGTGTTTGCATACACGTACAGTTGATCAGGTATATTTGAGTAAGCAAACGACACCCATTTCAAAGATGTGTGAGCAAGTCTTGTTTTCTTTTCTTCAGAGATCCTATATGATGGATTTTCTCCTAAATTAATCAGCTTTTCAAATCTCACGCATGGGTGGGTCTGAAGTTTACTCCCCACCCTCATAAGAGATTCTCCTTAAATGACAACCGACGTCTCCGGACAAGTTGTGTACATAATTTGTAAAATGGCTTCAAATGACTTCTACTGAGCGTATTTTAATAAGATTCCACCGCATATAGCTATATTTTACGTTGTAAGACTCGCGCTGAATATTCAGGAAGTCTTGTTTTTGAGTTGGGGACGAGTCCGTACGTCTCTCATCTCATCTCATTTTCCGTACCGCTTATTCCTCATTAGGGTCGCGGGGGTTGCTGGAACCTATCTCAGCTGTCTTCGGGCACGAGGCGGGGGACACCCTGAATTGGTTGCCAGCCAATCGCAGGGTCCGTACGTGACGTCACTAAAGTAACGCCTCTGAGCGAAAAAAGACGCATTGTAGCGGTCCTTCCATCACGTCAATATATTTTGCTGTACTTGTTTGGTCTGGGGACCTTGTGTTGCACCCAAAAGCCACCAGAAGAGGGCGTCCAAGCTCCATATAAGGAATTTATCAGCCTGTGGAAACGGAGGTGGCCACAGGAGGTCGCCATTTTGTGCTTCTTTTTCGTTGAGACATCTCCCCTCAATGTTGTCTCATAATGGCACGGAATAAATTCTTTAAAATAATGCTAATATGTATGCTTTCCTCTTCAGAACTATTTGAATCATATTCATAACTGGATGTGTAACAAGAAAGCATATTCTCCAAATCTGAAGCCATTGTTTTGATTCACTAGCAATGCAAGACGTCTTGGCGTGACGTCACGAACTGGGGGCGGGACTTTCTTAAAATGCCCAATTCGCAGCTCAATTGTTTGCAGATTTTGGACACTTCAAGTCATTTTTATTGGTGTTTTGCATTTGAATCAACATATCATACTGCGTGTTTTGGGTATTTTAGATGGTATAAAACATTTTTCTGATGTCAGTTAAGAAACAAAAAAGTGACGTCAGTTGTCCGTTAACTCATTCACTTCCATTCCCAAATTAAATAAAAAGCATGACGTGGAGCGCCATTCCCAAATTTGTTCGGGTTTTGGTTTTTTCTTGCGGAGGGTGCCAATAAAGCGCTGGTGAGATATCTGGCAATGTTTTTCCCTCCCATGAGGGAGCAGCATTTGGCTTTTGTCCATGTTAGTGCTTTGTTACAGCTTCTGCTGTTGTTTTAGCTCTCATACATCGATATCCATGTACTTAATTGTATTTTGTACAACCGCTCCCATTTAAAGCTCAGATAACTCCAAAACCAAATAATAAGGAATTAACTCTTTTTTTATGATGAAAGAAGAGTCTAAGGTTTCTTAGCTGAATTGAATGTTTATGTAGTCCTAGTACTCAATATTCTGTGGGTCCTGGAATTTTAGCGAAACTGACAAAAAAAACTGCCACTGGAGTGGACATATTTTTGCACATTGTTTGGCAGTGAATGAGTTAAAAAGTAAATTGAATTAGTGAAGCAGGAATCGGAATGAGATTGGAAAACCTATGGGAAGATCGACATTAGATCTTATATTTTCAAGTATTCACATTTTGGATGAAAACATAATTTAGAAGTTGTCTTTTTCATGTCAACCAAAACATTGAATATACATGTAGCCACGTTTTAGTCCCTAAACCATTGCTATATTCCAATTTATGGATGTCCTAAACTTTGTTGTTGTTTTTTTAAAGAAGGACCAAGGACCCTGTTACTTTTATGTGCTGGCTTGTCCAAGATGATTGAGGTAGATGGTGCAGTCACACTCACACATGAATTCTCCAGATTGTCGAACAATCATACATTGTTGTTGTTCTACTTTGGAAGCAGAAGAACCATGACAATGAAAAGGGGAACTACGGTGACAGTGAAATTGTGAGAGCTCTCAACGTAACTTGGTCCACAAAGTGCTGTGTCGCTCCTCTCTTGTGCATTTCCCCAAATGAATTCAAAATAGGAAGCAAGCCTTTCAACACTTTCTTGACTCAACAAAGTCATTTGAATTGCGCACTGGCATACACTAACCGACACGCACATTTGTGGCTAGACAAATGCAGCACAAAGCAGTCTGAGCGTACACGTGGTTGAACTTTTCTTTCTTTTAGACTTTTCGCAGCTGATGGCAGTTACAGATGAACGTTGGTGCGCTGATCTCATTCATTTCAAATTCAGCACGGCGGCGGTGTAATGGTCCACATGGCTAGAGGCCAATGAAGGAGATCGACATGCGCAAAACTAGTTTATAAGTCACTGCATATTGATGTCCACCTGCGAATGATGTAGTTAGTCAGGGCAAATCATTGTAAAGTGGGAAGCTACTAGCAACCTTCCTCCCTGATTGTTCGCATTTGTGTTGGGTTTCATTAGAGAGATTCCATATTCTAAAGAGCGGACTTTTTTTTACGTAAAGGACAACCGACACCATTTTTTTGGTTCCTAACTAACATCAGAAAAACGTTTTATAGCATCTAAAATACCCAAAACACGCAGGCTGATATTTTTAGTCAAATGCAAAACACCAATAAAAATGACTTAAAGTGTCCAAAAACTGACACAAAATGACCTTGAAACTGGGGATTTTCAGATAGTCCCACCTCCAGTTCGTGACGTCACGCTGAGACGTCTTGCCTTGCTCAATAATCAAAACAATGGGCTCACAGAGTTCAAATTTGGAGAAGATGCTTTCTTGTTACTCATCCAGTTATGAATATGATTCAAATAGTTCTGAAAAGCATAAATGTTTGTAATCGATTAAAGAAGTCCTTCCGTATCAATTCGAGCCGTCTGGACTCCAATGTCGCCCAAGCTCCGTTGGAAATGGGCTGTTTTGTCTGCTGGGAATTTGTGTCAACTGGTATCAAATAGTTCACTTGGTGCAACACACAACGATTCATCATCATTATGTGTTTTTCCTTCTAATTTCGCCATCAACACAGATCAACACAATGTTTTCAGACCAAACAAAGTACCCAAAATGCATTGTGTGTCGCTTTCTCAGTCAGTGCCGTTCCTGACGTGACGTGACATCAGGCATCGTCATCAACTCGAAAATAAGACTCCCTGAATATTCAGCGCGTATCTTAAAACCTAAAATATAGCTATATGCGGTGGAATCTTTGTAAAATGCGCTCAGTAGAAGTCATTTGATTTTACATTTTACAAATTATGGGCACAACTTGTCCGGATGTGTCGGTTGTCCTTTAAAAGGGACTCTTTAATCAGATAAACATTGGCTCCAAAGTGACATTTCTGTACTTAACTCATTCACTGCCAGACGTGCAAAAATGTCGCACTCCAGTGCCAGGGTTTTTATCATTGTCGCTTGAATTCCAGGACCCACAGAATATCGAGTTTTCGGACTACATAAACGTTCAATACAGCGTTAGAAAGAGTTAATTCCGAAATTATATGGGTCTGGAGTTATATGAGCTTCAGATGGGAGCGGTTGTGTAAAATAGAATGCAATACATATTGGTTGAAATAGCGCTTTAACAACAGCTCAAGCTGGAACTCAGCTGGAACTCAACATTGAAAAAGGGAAAATTCTGCCCCTTGTGGAAAAGAAAAAAACATTGCCAGAGGCTTAATCGGCCTCCAAGCAATGACAAAACAAAACCTGAACAAATTTGGGAATGGCACCGTACATCATGCTTTCAATTCCCGAATACATTTGTGAATGGTAGGGAATGAGTTAAAATAGATGTCAGCGGGGAAAAAAAAATGATGAAATTGAAAAAGTCAAGCAAATTATATTTTCCTGATCATGAAAAAAAGGGGGTGGCTCCCTTGATGGATGGTGCACGTCTCTGCTATGTGCTATTTTTTATTCCGTCTCGAAAAATAGCTGAACAATAATTGTGTTTACTGAAGAAAGAGGTGAAAAGAGGTGAAAAGATACAACATGCCAAGGAAATGCCGTCCTCATGCAATTATACAAAGCAACTGAGTTTATTAGTTTGACTTTGTATAATTGATCAAAATTACCAGGAATCTCAGCAAAACAAATCCAATATGAGCGAAAGTGACAAGGTTGGTTCAAATCAACATGTGCGTGGGTGATATCACGACTTATCATATGAAAATACACGCTTATTATTTTCAATGTGTGTCGCCATCTGAAAGATCAACTGCAATTGCATCAATACACAGCAGATGATCAGCGCATTCCACTATTTCGTCTTTTCAGCAGTCCACAGAAGAATGACATTGTTTAAATAGCTGAGGGTATCCAGATCATTCCATTAAGAGTCGAGTCAGAGTATTGTGGACTCAAAAACTCTGATAAGAACATCCTTGAAGGCTTTAGATACACAGGGGGATTAATGCTAGCCTGTGGTGGGGTCTTTTTCTGTCCCATAATTGCAAAAGTACTCCACTCAATAGCAAACTACGTCTGCACTCAAAGGGGGTGTGCCACCACTATGGCGCTGTTCGATCGTGTGGTTTTGTGTTCATCCGCTGAAAACTAGTCCGCCAGCGACCGTGGCGCTGTGTGGTTTGGTTCGTCCGACAAAAACTGTAAATTTGTATGCCAAGATTATATTCTCGTGAATTTAATCTTTATAAGGCGAAAAGTTCGTGAGCTAAAGCGATCGTAAGCCAAGGTATCACTGTGTATAGACAGCGTATATGAATCACTTGACTGATTAATCACAGTGATCACACAGTGATGCATGGGCATGTGGAAGCTAATGTTCAGCTAGTGGTAATTAATCTGTTTGAAAGAGAGCGCTCCAAGCTAATTACCAACTCATTTGAGGGGCTCCCGGTGTGATACACCTTGTGAAAAAGCAAATGTCTTCAAGTTAACATTAAAGAAAAAGAAAAACATCTTTACCGTCATTATTATTCTTAATAATGAATAATGAATAATGAAGGTCTGTGAAGACTGATAACTTAATGATTTCTCACAATAAAAAGTCATGTATAAATATGGAATACAAGCCTTAATCTGATTTTTTCCTTCTCTTGACGTAGAAGAAGATTTAGTGGGAGAAGCTCTTCCATGCAAGGCAAAACAAGACGGAGCAAAACAAATTAGTTATACTGTATTTTGATTTACAGCTTGTGTTAAACAAATACACAACAGAAGATCAGATAAAGGCTCATTTTCTATTTTTGTATTTCCAATTTTTAAATGAGATATGCAACATGGCTTATTCACTTTCAATGAGGACAATAGCAACATTGGCGAAGGAGATTTGGCCTTCCCAAGCATTTCCCTATTTTCCATGTTGGTGCTTTGTTGTAGCTTCAACTGTTTTTAAAGCACTATATAAACAAATGTATGTATTGCATTGTATTTTGGAGAGACACCCTCATTTCAAATTTTTATAACTCCAGCCCCATATAATTTAAGAATTTACTCTTTTTTTCTGATGAAAGAGGAGAGTTTAATAATAATCAAAGTCAAAGTCAAGGTTAGGTTTATTGTCAAATATGCTAATATGCATGACATACAGCACAGATGAAATTACTGTCCTCTCGGACCCAGCATGCAAGGCACTTAAATGACTAATAATAAAATAATAATAATAATAATAATAATAATAATAATAATAATAATATACATTACATTTTAAGTTTAAGGTTTCTAACGCTGTATTGAATGTTTATGTAGTCCTCTACCTCAATATTCTGTGGGTCCTAGAATTTGAGTGACAATGACAAAAACCCTGGCACTGGAGTGAACACATTTTTGCACATGACATCAGAAAAACATTTTATAGCAAAACACACATTATGATGTATTTAGTCAAATGCAAAACACCACTAAAAATGACTTAGTGTCTAAAAAGTACTTCAATTTGAAACCGGAAGTGGCCAGTTTCAGAAGGTCCCGGCCCCATGTTCGTGGTGTCACGGCAAGACGTCTTGCCTTGCTCGAGAATCAAAACAATGGCTTCAGATTCGGATAATATGCTTTCTTGTTACTCATCCAGTTATGAATATGATTCAAATAGTTCTGAAGAGGAAAGCATAAATGTTTGCAATCGATTAAAGAAGTCCTTCTGTCTCATTTTGAGGCATCTGGACTCCAATGTAGAGCCCAGAAGATGGCGGTCAAGCTCCATTGGAAATGGGTTGATTTGTCTGCTGGGAATTAGTGTCAACTAGTATCAAATAGTAGTCTTCACCATTGCGTTATTTATGTTTTTTCCCCCTTCTAATTTCGCCATCAACACGGATCAACACGAAGTTTTCAGACCAAACAAAGTACCTAAAATGCATTGTGTGTCGCTTTCTCGGTCAGGGGCGTTCCAGACGTGTTCCAGACGTGTTCCAGACGTGACGTCACGTCAGGCATTGTCATCAACTCAAAAACAAGACTTACTGAATATTCAGCGCGAGTCTTAAAAAAAGTCGTAAAATATAGCTATATGCCGTGGGATCTTTGTAAAATACGCTCAGTAAAAGTCATTTGAAGTGATTTTACAAATTATGGACACAACTTGTCCGGGGGCGTCGGTTGTCCTGTAAGTGATACAATCCACATAGTGAAGGACAAAGTCATACATGATGTTGTGGATCAATGTTTGCCAGACATAGATGAGGCAGCAGGTGAAACCTCCCTTGCCTCTCCCCTCTCTCAACCTGACGTCATGCACAGCAGCAGCAGCCTTGAGCATATCTGACGTGGTCGTATTCAGCTTTTACCATTACAGTAAAAGGAACTCTTTCGAGTTGTGGTTGTTGCTGGTGTTGTTGTTTTTTTTAAAACCAACACACGGGGAAGTTAGAGTTTTATTTCTCTTTTTCGCAAGTGGGTTCCTGCAATTGTGATTTAATGTTATTGGTGGAATCTGCCATCTCGTGAGACAGCAAAGCCAAAGCGTTCTGAACATTGCCACCTTGTGGTTATGACTCAGGTGTCAAATGTCAGCGTGAGGTAGTCTTTAAGGGAAATAAATGCAATTTCCTACAGCAATGACCACAGTTATTGTTAGTATTACAGCTCTAATACACAGGACAGAGGGGGGTTTTTGTATGGACAGTAGAAAAGATTGGTGGGTGGTTGTTTATGGTAGGTTTTGGTGGTAGTGAGCATAGTTACAGTATATACAGTATGTTGGATTTATTTAAAATTCAGTATGCCTGTATTCAGAATGTTTAATGGGTAGATGACTCGGATAAAGATAGTCAGGCGTCCAGCAAACTACTTAACTGAGATTGGAGGGAAAATTGGGTGTTGCTTTGGCTAGCTAAGTGAGGCGACACGTTCCGACAACCATACACATTATGCTGTAATTTTTCCACATCATTCCTCAAAAGGAAACTTGAAAAAAATATAATGCATTTGAACTTCTTGTACTCTTCTGGGACTGAACCGTTCTGAAAGCTTTTTTTGAAACCTGAGCAGTGCTGCCTTCCAAATAGCTTGTGAGCTCAGTTCGTTTTTTTTATGTAGCCCGATCGATACGCAGAGGGCCATTAAGGAGGACGAGCAGACTTGAGACTAGCAGGACAAGAAAGGCCCGAGAAGCTTTGGTCAATGAAAAAATGGGCAGTCTTTGCTCTTCAGGGTCACACTGGAGGAGTGACTCTGCTGTCACGGGATAAGAAGGCTGCCGGGAAGCCACGCATTCTCTAATCTGCACATGCACAAACACAACGATGAGCATATCAGATGGCAAAAGCATGGTGGGAGGGTGTAAAAACAAATGGCAGTGGGCGAGACTTTACTGGAGTATATTTGGAAACTCTCTGTGGGCATAATTGCTTTCAGTGGATTGAAGTTTCCAATTATCCCTCACCCAGTGATCCCACCATGGGAAAACTGGACAGAAGGAGGGAGCGCGAAGGGAGATTGTTGTCTGGCGTTCAGTACCCCCCTTCCAGCAGTAGCGTCACTGCCGCCTCCTCTAAAGGGAGCTGGACACCAATGACGTTGGGTGTCCCATGACAAAAACATCTTTAGCCAAAAACGTAAACATCTGGGAAACATTTGAGACTCCCTGGGTAACTAGTATAGATCAGACACAGAATTGTGTACTGTACAGCAATCTTGTAAGTAAATAAAAGTGAGGATGCGCAGAGAGGTTTTCAATCGCATTCCTCTTCAAGGACAAACGACGCCTCCGGACAAGTTGTGTCCACAATTTGTAAAATCACTTGAAATGACTTCTACTGAGCGTATTTTACAAAGATTCCACCCCATATAGCTATATTTTACGTTTTAAGACTCGCGCTGAATATTCAGGAAGTCTTGTTTTTGAGTTGGTGACGATTCCTGACGTCACGTCACGGAGGGAACGCCCCTGATCGACATAGCGACACACAATGCATTTTGCAGTACTTTGGTCTGAAACTTCGTGTTGATGGCGAAATTAGAAAGAAAACACATAAATAATGCAATGGTGAATTGTTCTGTGTTGCACCAAGATAACTATTTGATATTTGCTGACAAATTCCCAGTAGACAAATCAACCCATTTTCAACGGAGCTCGGGTGCCATCTTCTGCATTTTCTGGGACGCTATATTGAAGTCCAGACAGCTCGAATTGATACGGAAGGACTTCTTCAAATGATTGCAAACATTTATGCTTTCCTCTTCAGAAGTATTTGAATCATATTCATCATTGGATGAGTAACAAGAAAGCGTCTTCTCTGAATCTGAAGCCATTGTTTTAATTCTCGAGCAAGGCAAGACGTCTTGGCGTGACGTCACGAACAAGGGGGTGGGACCTTCTGAAACTGAAACTTTCTGAGGACATTTTGAAGTAGTTTTGGGACACTTTAAGTCATTTTTATTTGTGTTTTGCATTTGACTAAAAATATCAGCCTGCGTGTTTTGGGTATTTTAGATGCTATAAAACAGGGGTGTCAAAGTCATTTTTTGCCGCGGGCCACATTGTAGTTATGGTTTCCTCTCGAGGGCCGTTATGAATTTGGGGAACCCATTAGAATGTTTAAATCCCTTCAAATATTACATATAGAGCACACAGCAAATTAATGAATAACTCATTTTCAAATCTGAAGTCAAGAATAATGACTTTTATTTGATGGTTGGCATCCAAAAATATGACATTTTGGCTCAGATTTTAGCAATCATCATGGAATTTAACAAGTTTGATTTGCTTTCGCGGGCCGAAAAAAATGATGTGGCGGGCCGGATTTGGCCCGCGGGCCTTGACTCTTGACACATGTGCTATAAAACGTTTTTCTGATGTCAGTTAGGAAACAAAAAAATGGTGTCGGTTTTCCTTTAAATCCTATCTTGGAAAAAAAATGAAGCAAAGAAGGTGACATCATGTGAAGGAGGCGGCCTTCCATAAGGACCTGAGCTTTTACACCACATCACAAAAATTCTGCTACTATCGAGAGAGGAGAAATTTTGGAATGATTATGCAACGATTCGTGACATGCTGACAAAACTCACTGGAGAGACCCATAAGGTGCTTGTGCCCGCCATGTTTTGAAGCAATGATGACTATGTCAATAAGGAAGACTATTAGCTATGTGGAAAGTCAATGTTGCGAATGGCTGGCAACCAATTTAGGGTGTCCCCCGCCCGAAGACGGCTGGGATAGGCTCCAGCACCACCTGCGACCATCGTGAGGAATAGGTGGTCCGAATGAATGAATGATATTTAATGTCCTCACAAAACAAGTTTGCAAAGATTATACCACAAAAACACAGACTGCCTGTCACAAGCTTGAGATGATGATGACCTTTCATTTAGGGTCACGGGATGGAGCCTCTCCCAGCTGACTTTTGCGTGAGAGGCAAAGCTGCAAGGCACATAGAGACAGACAACCTTTCATGTCTATGAACAATTTAGAATATTCAATTAACTCATTCACTGCCAGACGTGCAAAAAAATGTGTCCATTCCAGTGCCAGGGTTTCTGTCAGTCACTCAAATTCCAGGACCCACAGAATATTGAGTTTTAGGACTACATAAACATCCAATGCAGTGAAAGAACCCTTAGATTCATAAAAAAAGAGTTAATTGATAAATTATATGGTTCTGGAGTTATATGAGCTTGAAATGAGGGCGGCTGTCCAAAATACAATGCAATACATACATATTGGTTTGTATTTTATTTTATTTTTCTCAAGGCAGCGAAACAGACTTATCGTGTTGTCATATTATTTGTTATTTTGTTTTTTTTCCTCAAGATGGCTCCTGTATTTTGTTTTTCTACTTCTTTCTTTTCTTTCCTCTTCCTTTCATATCTTTGCTGATGTGTGACTTCTGTGTAGAGTGAACGCTGTTGCAAATGGCTGCCACTGCTCACCCGCACAACAAAAAAAAGTTATTATCCCGTGACTGTAAAGTGTCCTTGAGAGATTTGAAAGGCGCTTAGATATTACATTTATTATTATTATTTTTATTATTATTATTGTTGTTGTTGTTGTTGTTGTATAGCTCTTTAACAACAGAGGAAGTGGGAACAAAGCGCTAACATGGAAAAAATAGAAATGCTGCCCACTTGTGGAAGGGAAAAAACATTGCCCGGGGCCATGGCTAGCGCTTTATCGGCACCCAAACAAGAAAAAACAAAATCTGAACAAATTCGGAAATGCCGCTCTACGTCCCAAATAAATTTGTGAATGGCAGTGAATGAGTTAAGAAAACAAGTGTTTTGAAATGGAGAAGCAAGACAGAATAGCCACAGAACGTGTAAAACACTACAGAGGCCAGGGGATCAAGATTCGAACACAAACACAAGAAGTGTGAGGCAGACATGATGAACACACCAGAGAGGAAATGGAACTTGCAACATAGACTCTTTCTGTACTGGCTGCTCGGGAAAATATGGAAACATTATTTGTCAAAGAATATTATTGAGTGAGGAGCACTTATCTTCACAAGAGTCACGAGCATGCTGGAGCAGACCCCAGCAGTCTTTGGGAGTTAGGTGTGGTGCACACAGAACTGATTGCCAGTCAATGGCAGGGCACACGTACACAAACTAGCATGGCTGCTCACAATGACACCTTGGGACAATTGAGAGTCCTCCGTTAAACTGCCATGCATGTTTTTGTCATGTGGGAGGACACCCGAGTACCTGGAGAAAATTCAGACAAGCACGGGGAGTACATGCAAACTCTACATTGCTGGAATTAAACCCTGCATCTCTGCACTATGTGGCGGACATGCTAACCAGTCTGCCATCATGCATCCCTGATTAGACTCCCTACGGTTCATCAATTCGTTAGGGAATGAGGAAATGAGCAGTTTAATGCAGTCTCTCGCATGATGGAGCAGTTTTTTTTCAATCACCAAGGGCTGCAAGCACAGTGCGTTCTGAGAGGCTTTTCATGAGATTAATTGTTCATAGATCATCATAAATTTAATTTCAATCGATGAGTATTAGCTTTACTTTTTCCCCACACAAGTCAACCTCCAGGGAGTATACCCACACCATTCAAATATGATGCAGTGGAAGCAGCCACACTCGGCTGGAGCCCCATGTTTGGCCGGTTACAATCTGCCACTAAACTCATTTGTTGAGCAGCCAAACTCTAATTGCTGCCTCGACAGCTGTAGTGGTGTCAGCCATCGCCAACTGTCATCCAGCCTGCCTCCTGGAGTCTTCTACCAAAACTTAAGCGTTGCTAAATATATGAAAATAGTGAGCAATCACTAACCACATTCATATGTACATTCCTACTCTTGTCTAGTGCAAACGCTAAAAATATAGGAGCGATCACAGCAATATTTTTGGTTTTGTTGAGGGGTCAATGTGTTTTTCTCATAGAAGCTCAATTTAATGTCGATAAAATTTTAAACAAACACACACCAATTATGTCACAAAATAGAAGACTAATCCTGAAATATGGGTTTGTGACTGTAACGGATGGAGAATCTTTATCTTTCAAACACGAAAGCAGATTTTTAATTATTCAATGCTAAATCAATACCGCACGAGTCGCATGTCGTAAGGTTTCATCATGATGTCACACAATCCTCTAGTTTCCAATAGTTTAAGCGAACCCATGGCATGTGCCCAGGCTAGTGATTGAGAAAACATTGTTTGAATGTGTGAAGTGCCAGTCAAAATAATGTTTCGTTGATTACAGAATGACAGCATTCTCATGAACACTTGGGCCCGCTATGCATCTGTATTTTCACGTGGTCATGAAACGGGTGGTACTTGAAGAGAAAAGGAAATTTGTATGCAGAGGTCCCCTACCCCCGGGCCGCGGACCGGTACCGCTCCGTGGGTCATTTGGTACCGGGCCGCGCAGAAAGAATAAATAATTTACATAAAATGAAAAATGAAAAATTACCAAATTACATCCGACTATGACTTACTCTTGACACATGTCAAAACGCTTGTCGTGGTCACATACCCAACTAAAATTAGCCCACCGTAAGATAGCAAAATGAGTAAAGAAAACAAACGTCTTTGGAAAGTTTATTTATCCGCCGGTCCGTGAAAATATTGTCTGACATTAAACCGGTCCGTGGCGCAAAAAAAAGGTTGGGGACTACTGCGGTACAGTACTTAGTGTAAAAAAGTTTGAGACTCACTGGTCAACTGCGGTGCATGTAACCAAGCAACAACACTGACAGCATATGAGTAAAATTGGATGAACTTTAGACCATGTCTTTTATGAGAATCATTTGTTGTCATGTCATCCAGCCTAATCCCATTAGCAGACGCAATACTTTAACATTAGCATTTAAACGCAATAAATGGGAACACTCACTTTGTACATTACAACAGCGAAACATGGGCAATATGTACACTTACCATTGGGAGAGGATGATTACTTATACGATCCCGTCGTTGGGAATAAAAATGAGAAAAATAACAGCATTACGCGGAGACAGAGGGCGAGCCGAGGCGACAAGAGCGGGCAGCGGTTGAATCCTCCTGCCGCGGCTCCCTGCCTGGCGCAACACTGACGTTCTCTCCAATAATGCGTGGGGAATTCCAAGCGGTCACATTTTCCTGGGAAGCGATTGGTCCCTCCGTGACGAAAAGTTTTTCTTTTTGGTCAGCGAAAAAAAAGTCAGTGAATGCGATTTCTGGGAAAATGGAGTGCAGGAAACGGGAATCGTTACGTTTTCACTCAATACACACGAATGAGGGGGGGTATGTCAACGCAGGTGTGTCATATACGTCCAGGTGGAAATCGACTCGGGTTGAGGCTCTGTTGACTCGCCGTCGAAATGCGGAGCCCGTACCAAGTTGAGGGAAAGAGAGACAAAAGTCACTTAGTTAAATGTGGTGCCTTTTCTTTGACTCGGTAACCACAGACTGCAAACGCTAAACAGTGAAGCAGCATGCCATCTCGTGGCCAGTTGTAACAATATTATTTCGTGATCGCCGTTTTCACTTGAGCTCGCTGTATTTAAAGGGAATGAAAAATAAAAACGACATTATATTACAATTCAAAAATCTTCAAGTTCAACGGTACATGGATAAATCTTTAGAAAATGCAAATGTCAAAAAAACATGAGATAAGGGCGGTTGACGTATGACGTAATCGTTTCTGGAACGTTCCATTTGTGCGGTGAACGCATCAAATGCGGTTCATGACGATATTACACTTATCACGCCAATACTATGCATTATCTTGCACATATTCACACACACCAGGATTTAATTTAATGCGGTTATCTTTGTTTCAGTCAGTAATGTTGGGCCACACGGCAAGAGTGCCCCCTTTCTAATACTTGTGGTTGTGTCCGAAGGCAGCCAAATATTTGACAAACTAACAATTGGCGTCGAGTTCGCTTAATATAGAAACTAATCACTGAAGTATCCAAGAAATACACTTCCCTCTACTTTAGCTCGATCTCCCGTGTCTGCGATACGCACATTTAAGCGTGAGCAAGATGTCAACCCCGGCGAGGCGACGATTAATGAGAGATTTTAAACGGTAAGCGAGACGCCAACAAGGCAAGTAGCTCAAAGCTAACATTAGCAACCCGAGGGCTATTCCGTGAGGGCTACGATGTTTACTCACTGTCATCAAATTATCTTGTGTTTTCTAGCAACTGTTTATTTCGCCAGGGTGCAGTTTTATTTAAAGTGCATAATCAGCGACGTTGAATAGTAACGGGGTAAATTCGATTTTTTTAAACAAAAACTACGTCGATTCTAGTGTTAGCATTTTAGCCCTTGACGCGTACGGCCACGGTTTGCCCTGCCAGTCCGTTTCGGTTGCTGCTTTTATATATTTAAACATTCATATTCGTGTCAAACCCACACCTTGATAAAATACACACAGATCTCAGTAATAATATTGTCAATCAAGGCAATGTTACATCAACTTTCTTGTGGGCTCTATTCGTTAGGTTGCAAGAAGATCCCCCAGCTGGGGTCAGTGGGGCCCCCTCAGAAAACAACATAATGGTGTGGAATGCTGTCATTTTTGGGTAAGTTGGCCCTCAACGATACTAAAACAAGATTCTGACATTTTATATATCACAAACTTTTTGTTTTAGGCCAGAGGGAACTCCTTTTGAAGACGGTGAGTCGTCTACAATCATTCAAGTTTTGTTAATGTCCTTGAGTAATCCTGAAATGATCCTAATTTTGAATAAATCATCATTTATTCGATTACACATCCAAGAGATAAATAAAAACAACTGCTGATGGTACTTACTAGGTCAGTGTTTTTCAACCTTTTTTGAACCAGGGCTCATTTTTTTACATTGATTTTTTTTTTGCGGCACACCAAGAACCATCTCGCTGGGAAGAGGCAGTGAGTGACGTGTTGCAGTACGGATGAATATTAAATTATCCTCCCAGTCTTTTCAACGCGGACACAGGACAATGACATATTGGCAGAAAATGATTTAATAGTTTCTCACGGCACACTAGTGTGCCGTAGCACAGTGGTTGAAAATCGCTATACTGGGTAATAAAACATAGCGACTGGTAAGGCATTGTCCCTATGATGCCACAAAATACTCTAATGCGAATGCAGTATTTAAGGATGGGTCTACCCTCCCATCAGACCCAAACATCAATGAAAGTGTGGTAATCACATTTTGATGCCCTAGCAGTTGTGCGTGATTGTTTTCTGCAATGCTGATGATTTTTTTTCCTCCATCTTTTAGGAACGTTCAAACTTACCATAGAGTTCACAGAAGAATATCCAAATAAGCCTCCAACAGTGAGATTTGTCTCTAAAATGTTTCATCCTAATGGTAAGTCAGTGGAGGTCAGTTGTCCTTGTGCTGTATCATAATATAGTCTGATACCATCAATATTTAACACTGTTTCTTCATTTTTGCAGTATACGCCGACGGTAGCATATGCTTAGATATACTTCAGAATCGTTGGAGTCCCACATATGACGTGTCTTCAATATTAACATCAATACAGGTAAAAATGGCATGTTTAAGATGCTGGCTCTTGTTATCCACTAACATGCTTTTGTTGTTTTCTCAAGTCTTTACTCGATGAGCCCAACCCAAACAGTCCAGCCAACAGCCAGGCGGCGCAGCTGTACCAGGAGAACAAGCGAGAGTACGAGAAGAGAGTTTCTGCTATTGTTGAACATAGTTGGCGCGATTGTTGACCCTCGTCATCATTATTGTGGTCCCCGCCGTGAACAATGTGTCTGGGTTAACTCATCATCATCAGTATATGCTTTGACCCCATCAAAAAAAATTGGTTGCCAAGTTTATATGCATAAGTTTGTTTGTGGCGTTCACTTCTGCCGAATGCGGTCATTGGGTTAAAGGCGTTTAAAAAAAGTTAATGTATCTTGTTATATCTGGGTTACTTGTCTTTTTTTGTGCCAAGTGGCTGCTAACTATGTGCTTGCTGTAAAACCACCTACTGTTTTTATTTTCACCCAAAAAATGTATTTATGCCTTTTTCTTTTTGTTTCAGTGTGCTTTGTTTTGCCTTTTAAAGTCTTTCATGTGGGGCGGGACGCATTAGAATTAACCTGAATGGGACATTGATTCGTCCCTCTTTCAAACTGCCTTCTCGATTTAGATATGTTTTGAGCACAACACGCGAGGCATGAAAGCTACATTTGGGCACTGGGTTTCCCTAACAAAATGCTGACATTTAAAGACTTAGGATATTAATAATCTCCTTCACAAACATACAAAAATCACTGGTCAGAGTGGAGTGATCATACAGGATGATTTATCTTAGTAAAGTTTGCACTGGTAACCCATGTAACAAATTGTACATTGTCTTGTAAATAAAAGGATATACATTACTGGTCTTTGTATTCAAATGAAGCAGGGTCTTGTCAGTCAAACCAGTTTCATTTGATTCACGGGCATGTCTGGAAACACATTTTGTTAATGCAGATGAAGCTCATGTACAATAACCATGAAAATTGCTACCATAATGGAGAGTGTTGTACCCCCCAAAAATGCTTAGCTCGCATCAGCTTAATGGTTCCATAGTCCCATTGTTACATGAATGGACAAGCATTGCATGTTTTACACAAGGTGAAATAGGCTCTCAGACATCGCCAAGACACTGGGCACAAGATGACATCAAAGTAAAGGTGTTACGGAAACAAATGTAAAAAATCTGAGACAGATTTCTCGGGAAAGAAATGCAGGAATTATCAGCGCCTTATTTGAAGAGTAAATCACAAATGTGGATTTGATGCACTCAGATTTATTTTGATGACAAAGTCAGCAGCTGGAGTTGCCATGTAAACTACTGCGACGCTTGAGGTTTGATAAGTTTGTAGTGGCCCACTTGTCCTTCCTGCAGGAGCTGGCCAATTAGGGTATTGGTCTTCAGTTTGCGACTGACAATGAGGAAACGCTGCGTGCCCCGTCCGTACGACTTGCTCCGTAAGCCGTACCTTCGAGAAATTTCGTGGACCTTCTGGCGCTCGCCTTTGGTCAAGTTGGTGGAGAATCGCAGGTCGTCCTGTCTGTCCGATCGGACATAGTTGCGGATTACTTCCCCTATACCACATTTAGTTAATTTGCCATCCAAATTGCCCATGTTCATACCCAAGCCCTCTCTGGAGAACTTCTTCTTGACCATGATGGGCTCTGCAATGCCTCCTCCGTCTCTGCCCAAGCCCCCTCCCGTCCAACCCATCTTGCGCAGCAACTGGTTCCCAATGTTGTCCTCCTTTATTTTAGGATTAACTGCCTCCTCCACCTCCCGTGAGCGACCCATGATTTGGTCGCGTGTGATGGCCTCATCATCCGTCATCTTCAGGTTGTACTTGACCACAGCGTGCGTCTGTCTCAGGGTGTCTAAGGCCACCTGTGCAGCAATCTGCTTCACCTGCTTTTTGGTACCCTCTCCTGCTGCCACGAACTCCCCTCCCAAGTACACCTCGCACTTCCAGGCATGTTTGGACACAGGGTTGACCTTGTAGTCGATATTCAATTATGAACAAATTTGGAACTAATACTACGTAAAAGTTGAGCATTGTCATAATAGAAACAAAAGGTTTTCAACTATAAGCAACAACTAGGTAGACGCCTTTTTCACGACAAATTAAAAACAACGTTTTTACAAATAATCACAAAGTGATGTAAACCCTTTGCCCATCCAACGAACTGAGTGGTTTTACCTTACATGTGATTCTAATTCTATGCACAGTCAAAAAGCAACTGGTTGGGTGTCATATTGACCAATCGTACATATTCTATTGAAATAAATAAAATTGCTCGGGTCAGAAAACACAAATTAGTAAAAAAAAATGAAGAATAAAATGATGGTGTTTTAGATAAGCACTATAAGTGCGTCACGGGGGTCTACGGCTGCAATGTTGTTGCATCTAAAAATTCATAGACTTAGAGTTACTCTACGATACAAGTACTATGCAATTCAATATCTATATCTTCTTAAGCGTCATATATCCATAAGTCAAAATACTGGACAATCTTAGTACATTTTTTTTAAATATCAATCGAATACCTAATGATTCTAATACTTAATCCATCATATTTCCTGTCTCTGTGGGTCTCCCATGATCCATCATACCCCCTCGTCCTTGATTGGACCTCTTATTATTTTTTGATTGTCTACATTGTTGCATCCTATCTACTGTAGTGCACCTGCCCTGATCTCTATTACTGGCTATTTTACCCTATTACTCTGTACTCTTCTTCTTCGTCCTGCTGGGATTGTCTGATGCTTGAGGCTATCGTGCTACGTATTACGTGACTACTTGCATCTGCAGCTTCACGAGGGGTACTCATTATGCTTAAGTACTAAATTGTAGCATCTCTTTTTAAAGCATTCGTGATGTATATATATGCCTGATCATTTACGTTGTGAATGCCAGGCGTTGCCGAGTGGAGCAGGAGTGATTATAATGATTGAACCCTAAATCCCAGGTAAGGGACATAGTGGCATGGCTAGAAAGCCTACTATATATCCATCTTGCGAGCAGTACATGCGGTAAGTGCATATCTAGATAAGAAATATTGTTAAAATATTGACAGATCAATCTAAGCTACGCAGCATCATTGTAATATGCATTTTGTATTTCAAAACTTAGTATACATTATATACATATCATACTAAAATGATCACGATAAATAGATATATCTAGTTAGATGCAAGAATTATCTGAACCTAGTAATTCATAAACAGAACAAGACACATCAAAGATTTGACAATATAGCCGAAGAGAGATAGCCTTCTGTATAACGACAATTCATTTGAGCTTTTCTTAAAAAAATAGATTAAGCATATACAAACAGAGCTAAGTAGTTTTACTTACTAATGCGACGATTCTCTTCTCGTTATAACATTTGAGCTCATGATGTCAAACTATCTAGATTGATTAATTAAATATGATTGGTGTTTTAATAACATTTTAATAATTGCAGCGCAGAAATACGACACTACATTATATATCAATAATAGAGATTATGCTGGTTTGGTCATATACGTTGAGAGATAACTAAACTATGAGAGTTAGTACTTGCATTACAAAATACCTTAGATGTGTCCTCTCTGATCATTTCTGTCTTACATACATTATAGATTCTATATCTTCGATTCTATTTCTTACTATATCTATCTGCCAGTCTGTCGTAATCACTACCAGACTCACAATTTCCCAACTAAATTATCTCTATTTTTTTTTTTTTCCTGCATATGTTTATCCGTTTCCATTTATTAGTCCTTTAATTACATATTTATTTTTTTGTCTGTGTATTCTATTATTTACAAATAATATGTATTTTCTGTAGTTTCTTTTTTTCACTACTAATCACATCAAGTAATTATATTCGTTCTCATCGCTATTACATTTCCAATGATAATTGTATGAACAGATTAATATACTCAATTTCATCAAATCTACTGATATGATCTAGTCAAGTGTCTTTTCATTGAAAGCTTTAATCTCTTTTTCGTACATATCCATTACAACGCTGCAGTAGTTGAATATACCCGTAATGTAATCTTCCTAGTTTTTACTCATAGTTTTGCAGAAATTCATACTAAGTTCACTAATCACAAAATGTTCGGCTGATTCTCTCTATGTTGTCATAATAAAATACGATTAGTTTCTATGAACTATCAAGCTGTTATTATTGATTCTCGACATTTAGTAAATGTAGTTCAGTTTTACTTTAATTCACGAATCTCAGGAATTATTTATTATATTTTATTCTGTTACAATTTTAAATTATTGTCTTTGGTATCACGTGCATGTAACCTGTACAATGCATGTCTTGAAATAAAAGGTAAATATGCTTGATAAAGAAGCAGTCTTACAACCGTTTCATTTATTAGGCATCTGAACACATTTTAAGCAGGAGCCAACAAAACCAGAAATGCACCAATGAATTTACCCCAAAAATTTGGACGTTAAGTCATACCATTGTTACTGAGGCAGCTTGCAGTTTACACAGGAATAGGCCGAATCGCAGCACTGGCCAATGTAAATAAGTGTTACGGAAACAATGTAAAAATCTACTTTCGGAAGAAGGGATTCACGCCTTTTAGAGTAACACAAGGATTTAGCCTGTTTATTTGTGCAACAAGCGTGCATTAATCTAGCTTGAGTTTGATAATTGAGGGCCATTGCTCTGAGACGCCAATAGGTATTGTTATTCGATCATAGAAACGCGCTGCCCGTCGTAGCTGCTCGTACCTCTTCAGAAGTTGACTTCTGGCGTCTTGTCAGTTGGAGATCCAGCGTCTTTGTCGAGGACAATGCGATACTCCCTATACAATTTGTTATTTGCCCCAATCCTTCTCCAACCTTTGAGATTCTCTTACATGTGGCTCAAATGCTCTCTTTGCCAACCCCCCTCACCTTTCAGAATGTCCAATGTCTCTTATTTAGATAATGCCTCACTCCTGGCCATATTTGTTGATGCTCATCATCGTACTTGTGTATTGACCAGGTCGCTGTTAGGTCTAAGCACTGTGCAATTCTTCACCCTTTTGGTCCCGCTCAGATCCCTCCATAACCTATTCAGATGTTGGGCACGGTTCTTTAATATCCCTTAACTGGCTTCATTAGATGAATACTTTTTTCAAAAGACGCGTTGTTTCTTTCCCGTGATTTGCTCATTTGAGGCATGGACGTTGGGTTGGGTGTCGGTGCAGGTCACGCGGGCTTTTTGCGGATTGGCGCTGTTTATGGGCATGGCCACCTTTATCTGACTAGTCAGGCAGAACTGGCACATCAACGTGTTACTTCATTCGGAAGGATGTTGGATGAGAGGGCTTTCATTACATTTAGACTACCAATATCAGTGCGAGGGCTAATCGCATCTGTGTTTCGGTACAAAGGGGGTTGAAGGGGGGTGATTACTGGAACACGTTTATTTGGTCTTATTCGTGCACAATGCGTCTCACGTTCATGAAGGTTGCGGATCTTGAGCATACTCGCGGATCATTGAGTTCTGTGGAGAAGACCGCACAGCTGAGGCAGTGATTTGAGTTTGCAGTCGGATGAAGTATAAATTACTGGTTGTTTCAACCGGAAAGCGACTAAACGATTTAATTTCCCGGCCATTTTGTTGCCGAAAATGGCGAACGCAATGCAAACTGCGACGGTGCTTCCCTTGGCCGTATAGGAGATGCGAGCAAGGTAAGGGAGGGTCCTCGTGTAAGACATCTGGTGTGTACACAATCTGAGCAGATCCGCGCTGATTTCCATCTTTTTCCTCTCTAGGCGTAAATCCATGGTTAAGCGAGTCCAAGATAGCTTCAACAAGTTTGTTAATGCTCCTTTAAGTAGTGGAGATAAGTGATTTTCTGTACGGTATAGCGAGGAAATCAATAACAGTGCTTCGTGCTTGCCGACGGGAGAAGCTTTATTTCTCGTTGACACATAGACTTCTTCGGTCTTACATATCTTTATCTGCACTGCTGCTCTTTCAAAATGCTTTGCCTTCAAATCTGGCTCGATGGGTCAACAAACTCGCTGGCACTGCCAGGCTTCCACGAACAGTGAGAGAATTTGAAATATATTGAATTTGCGTTGTAGAAATCTACATATGTGTCCGCCTAAAATATGCTGTTACTCAAAAAACAATAGTACCTCAAAAAGGTGCATTGGTGAATTTTGAGGCAAAGTTCAATTTCCGAACTCATTGGTTCTAAAAATTTAATGACTGTCACTGTTTCTATTCAATGGTATCAAAAGGCTTACAGCCTTATTACAAGTGTTTGACTTTGCCTCCACCAGCGCTTCATAAGTGAAAAAGTCTCTTCACGGCCATTTTAATCTAGAGAGTGCCCAAAACATGATATCTACCCAGTTAAAAGAGCCCTGGAGTGGCCAGGTTGTTCTACATGCAACAGTATACACGAGATCACAAAGAAACGACTCCTTGCATGCAGTGTACCTTTTTGTAGAGGCTGGAAACCGATTGAATCACCACCAGGGTTTAAGAAGCATTTTTTTGTTTCTAAGAATCGAAAACTTTTACCTAAAACCCAAACCGCGAATTTTATCAATGCAAACAAATAAAATGACTAAGGTCCAAAACTGCCAAATGAGCTGAATGTGGATTGAAAAGTCGCCCTTGTTGTGAGTCCCAGTATCCTACAATCCTCTCAGATAAACAATGCTTGTCATTGGAGTATCTTTTGTCCTCATTGAAATGTTAATGTTTGAAATAAAGTTTATGTGAAAGATCTTCGTATATTCGACTCGCTCAATGTACGTCCGAAATCCATGGAATCTTGGAAATGGCTGATTTTCTCTGGAATTTGTTAACTACCATTCTTAGGTACCCAATTGTAGTCTTGCCGTAGTTTACCCTTACTAGTTTTCTTTATTTGCTACAGGTTTCGAATAAATCCAAATATGTTGTTTGTGGTAGGTCTCAATTGGTCATTGGACTCTACTCGAAAAGCTTCCTATTATAATCTTAAATAAAAATACTTTGCAGAGATTGAAATCTCATAAGTATTTAGTATTTCAATTATGCATGTCCGGGGTGTGTTGTCTTAGGAAAACACCAGTTATCACATAAAGTTTAATGCTGGCTTCGGGCAGTCCCAAACCTGGGAAGGGCGCATAATACTGAACGGGACATTGACGCTGCAAGACTGGGCTCATGAGTTTGATAAACATCGCGGGCAGAAAGCTACAGGATGGGTCAAGAAGTGCTTGCTTAGGTTTTCCACAACTGATGTGGTGCTGCGTTGGAGTGTTCAGTGAACTCCGAAATTTGATGTATCATTGTACATCTAAAAGTAACATCTTCTTGATTCATACGTTTCAACTTGTCTGCGACATTTATATATACTACTATCTACATAGTTCCCCACTCCACGCTGTTCATAGTCTTATATGCAACATCTTTCTAAATCCCAACTCACGCAAGATCAAATCACAAAAACTATTCCGAAAAACATTTATTATTTATATAAAATTTCCTTTTGACTCATATTCTCTCGCGCTTATGTGTGCCCCTCGCAGAGGCATGTGCTCTCACTGGACTCTCCCCTCGTACTTCTCTCACCTTCAATGTACCTCTTTGTATGTGATCTGTCTTTGTATATTGATTCTTATATTATAATTTGCTCAATTGCTGAACGCTTGGAATTTTTGCCAATGGGTACATCCCGAGTGTAATTGAGCCTGTCCCAATGTGTCTCCTATTATAACGCTCTCACTCCTACTATTTTTTGCCTCACTTTGTGTTACCTCGTTACACTCACTCTCTTACCTCTCTCAATCTACTGCTCGTTTGCCATACTTGGTCAGATATCTCTTGATGATGCTTTTAAAGCGCTTGTTCTATCTTTGACACTTTGCGTTGGCTGTAAATTATGTGTGCAGTGCATGCCAATTCCATCTCGTAGTCGGCAGCGTGAAGTACTCTGTAAAAGGATGTGAAAGGTTTATATATACCACTACATTTTCTGATCACCTACATGTGAGGGTAGTAGGCCACACTCATTTTGCGATGGAAGCGTTCAGGTAATTTTCTTGCCTCTCGATTCTTAGTCCTTGTACTCTCCAGCTGATTTTCGTTTAGCGTAGTTGATGGTGAAAGAGTGTTCTGATCACAATAATCAGTGTTGGAGCGAAAAAAGCCAACACCACTCGAGGCTCTGGCTTTAGGAAGTGCGCACTGAGGTGGTCTATATAGGACTGTAAAACAGTCACTCAGCTTACTCTTTCAACTATCGATAATCATAGAGTCTTGTGAGCGAACACGTGAGTCTGCCTCGCATACAGTATATCTGTAGAACAGAAAAAATAGCTCGTCAATTGAAGACTTTTTTCTCTATACACCACTTGTTTCTCAACGCCTGTATGTCATATCATCACATAATGCAGGGTCTGTCATCTTCTATAGAATTATTATTATCATGAAGATATACCTGTGAATCAAGCCAGCTACAAAATACCTAAAAAGTGCATTGTACTTTGACAAGTATCAGTACTCTTTGATCTAAAAATTTACAATAGTATTCAATGTTTATACTTATATTGTGATGGACAAATTGTAATAAGAGAAAAACACTACTCTATATATATAAAACCCTACACACACCCCAACCATCTGAAGATAATGATGATAAGAACTAGATAGAGGTTGGCACTGACTGAGCCTACTGACTGCATGTTATACTAGTGTAGACATTTTTTTTTTCAGTTTTAGCTCTATACAGCGCGATTATACCAATGCTACATCAATATATGTGAAGAAACCGGCTTGCGTAGATTACGCAAATTTCAACTAAAGTAGATGGGAGAGTTTTCCTTTAATTCATTTCATAAGTCCTTTGAGCGACACTCAAATGATGCGCCACGTTGTATTTTTGTGTTACACATTTTTTATGTACATTGTTTCATAGATGATATTTCAATCGACAAGTTGACAAATAAATTCATTTTTTTTGAGTTAATGAGTATTAGGGTCCTACAGTTAATGTCAATTTATGAACATAGCAGAAATTAATTATAATATTAAAATTATAATGGGGTTTTTTAATACCGTTATCACTTCATTTACAGCTAGAAATAACCACATGGAGAATGGGAGCACGCGGCAGGCGAGATTTAAAATGTGAGATGGAAAGATGTAAACAATCTCTGTCTGATGAAGTTATCTGAAATCACAACTTCTTAGCAATATTTCTCATTTCTATGATTTTATGAATGGTTTGATTTTCTCAATCGCATCGTCAGTGCGTCTACTGCGTGAAATTACGGCAATAATTCATTACCCTTTACCACATTCGAATAATTAATTCTCTTAAATCTGAACTATTCCTTCCACTCCATGGTCCCCCCCCAAGGAATTCCCATGATTCCATATTTTCCCTAATAACCTTAAGATTACCCTGTTTTTAATTTTATGATTTTTTTTATCTATTTATTTTTTCTTCGATTATCATGAATATATACGAAGTAATTCCATTGTTTCATTTACCACTAACACTCAAAAGAATTCTACTCTATATGCGTATGTTCTACTCAAAATTTCATTATTTTTCAGTGTAAGTTAAAATATCTTTATCTAGTCAATTTAGTCTAAAGAGATGCTCAGGTTGATAGCTGAGCTTACATCCATGGAACTTAGGACCAGATTTATCATACAGACCTGTTAACCAATACATTTTCGAGGACTACACAGTTAATTTGTTTTAATCTATTCACTTTTTTTTATTCAAGTGTTTTGCAGCTAGCTTTTCTACTTAGTGTCAGCTAATCAATGATACATGTTGGCCTTGAGAATTCTTCTAGGATTGTCAATTTATTACAAATGCCTTATTAAAGCTCTTCTTATTAACACAGATTTCTCACTTTGTTTCCGGTCAACTTAGTAAATAAGATCTCAAATTTTAGTCTTATTCACAAAATCTTAGGAACTAATGTGATTTTTTGCAGTGTACGCTGCTGTTTCAAATTTGTTTTTTATTTTTGTATAGGGACTATACAGGCGCTATTGTTATGTAAAAGCATTTGGTTTTAAGATATGATAAATTAAAAAAAACTATAGTGTTTTAGTTTGACATGCTTGAAAAAGAATGCATAAATCTTCTACTTATTAGTCGAAAGGCAAACAGCCAAAATTTACAAAATTGCATATGTGCCTTAAGAGACAGGAGTCCTCACTGAATTAGTGAATTTACTTTGAGTTACTTTTAACAGATTGCTTTTGAAGTCATATCTATAGGCTGCTTAGCAAGTTTTACTAATCGGCTCGACTCTATACTGCTTATGATCCTTAGAGGTTCTCATTTTTTCCCATCTTTCACTTATTCATAACCTCACTCACATGAAGTAGCCTATTAAACTCCTGCTTTGAGTATGGTACGTTGTAAGCATTCCTTGCCTCAATCCAACTATAGTGGCTTTTAATCCTGTATACTTAATGCTAAGTGTTCACTTTCTTGATTGGTGGGGTAGAATAGCTGTGGAGCGTGGCAGCACTTATCAGTAGACTGTAAGTCTTTACGATTGATGAGCTTTATTACAGAGTACGCTCTTCGAAGGGTAGTATACGAATTATTGTCTATTCAGTTAGTAGTGGTCTGCGTCATTCGACGAGGAGTGTTTCGATGATATATCGTTGCGAAATATTATTCCGCTTGTGCGAAACAGAAAGGTGTCCTGCAAATGAAGTAGGCCTAAGGCTCATTTCAGCTTTTTTTCTGTATCATCGACAGCCATTTCAATTTAAGGCTCGGAAATTCTATTAGTATGCGTCTGAGACCTCTTTATAATGTTATCTTCCACTTTTTCATGCCACAAACGCGGGGCAGCGGACGTCAAAGTATAATGATTCTATCCACGAAACTCCTAAAAAAATGTATAAGGTGGTTGCATATGTAAGTTAAAATATTCTATTATGTCAAAGCTCTATAATGTTGTTCCACAGTAGAAAACTAGCTTTCAGAAGGCCAAACTCCGTAGGGCCTGGCAGTCTAGACACCGATACCTGTCAACTTTTGAAGCTGAACATATCACGGTTAGAGATTTTTTTTATACTTACATCAAACTTAAACATAACCAGCATCTGAGTGTAGTGTTTGCCCAGCTATCTTCAAAAAGTGTATGGATTTGTCATTAATAGTTAAAAGTTATAAGACTATTACCCAGCACTGAAGTGTGTTTTGATTTACATCTCCATTTCTAGCTTTTCTATCGACTTGTAAGGAAGTGTTGGCTCAATTTGCCTAAATTAATCAGACTATAAAGACTAATTTATGTAGTTTTTTTCATGATCGTCTTATACAATCTTTTTTGTGGTCCGGGGGATACAGGTTAAGCTTTAAACGGATGTCAAGATAGATGTTATTTAAATTGGGGTCTAGTTCTGATCTATGAATGACAATAGTAATTAACGCTTAGACTTACTTATATTAAATTAAATACCATGTATTAATAGAGTTTAATAGCCACAGCACAGTCAAGTAAATAATGAATCGAAATAGAAAGTTGAATATAAAGATGATGTGTATGCATTAGATGGTGTTTCACGCCCGCGCTGTCTCAGCTGGTGTCTGCGGTGAGGTCTCCTTTTATTTCACTGATTCCACACTTTCACTCCTTCAGCCGCTTTAAGTCACCTGATCGTCACCATCTGCACACGTGGCCTTAGATGCTCTCTGCCCTGTCTACACGTGTTTGAGTTCATCTGCTAATCTTTTTGTCTCGCGTCGTGCTCTGGCGGCTGGCTCGTAACGCCCTGGACCAGTGCTCTTTTCGAGTGATGCTTATTTGCGTGAATGACGCGCATGGCGCATGCCACATTCGCAAGTCGTAGTGCTCTGAGCGATGAGTTATCTATGACATTCGGATGCTAGATGTATGTGAGGCGAGACCAACTTTTTGCTTGAAGCAGCGAGTGTCTGGTAGGCGTATACTGGTGCGCTCCACGTGCTATCTGGTGGATCAGTGTTCATGTATGTCTATATAGATTGTGCGAAAAACTCCGGGTCAGAGTGGAGTGATCATACAGGATGATTTATCTTAGTAAAGTTTGCACTGGTAACCCATGTAACAAATTGTACATTGTCTTGTAAATAAAAGGATATACATTACTGGTCTTTGTATTCAAATGAAGCAGGTTCTTGTCAGTCAAACCAGTTTCATTTGATTCACGGGCATGTCTGGAAACACATTTTGTTAATGCAGATGAAGCTCATGTACAATAACCATGAAAATTGCTACCATAATGGAGAGTGTTGTACCCCCCAAAAATGCTTAGCTCGCATCAGCTTAATGGTTCCATAGTCCCATTGTTACATGAATGGACAAGCATTGCATGTTTTACACAAGGTGAAATAGGCTCTCAGACATCGCCAAGACACTGGGCACAAGATGACATCAAAGTAAAGGTGTTACGGAAACAAATGTAAAAAATCTGAGACAGATTTCTCGGGAAAGAAATGCAGGAATTATCAACGCCTTATTTGAAGAGTAAATCACAAATGTGGATTTGATGCACTCAGATTTATTTTGATGACAAAGTCAGCAGCTGGAGTTGCCATGTAAACTACTGCGACGCTTGAGGTTTGATAAGTTTGTAGTGGCCCACTTGTCCTTCCTGCAGGAGCTGGCCAATTAGGGTATTGGTCTTCAGTTTGCGACTGACAATGACGAAACGCTGCGTGCCCCGTCCGTACGACTTGCTCCGTAAGCCGTACCTTCGAGAAATGTTGTGGACCTTCTGGCGCTCGCCTTTGGTCAAGTTGGTGGAGAATCGCAGGTCGTCCTGTCTGTCCGATCGGACATAGTTGCGGATTACTTCCCCTATACCACATTTAGTTAATTTGCCATCCAAATTGCCCATGTTCATACCCAAGCCCTCTCTGGAGAACTTCTTCTTGACCATGATGGGCTCTACAATGCCTCCTCCGTCTCTGCCCAAGCCCCCTCCCGTCCAACCCATCTTGCGCAGCAACTGGTTCCCAATGTTGTCCTCCTTTATTTTAGGATTAACTGCCTCCTCCACCTCCCGTGAGCGACCCATGATTTGGTCGCGTGTGATGGCCTCATCATCCGTCATCTTCAGGTTGTACTTGACCACAGCGTGCGTCTGTCTCAGGGTGTCTAAGGCCACCTGTGCAGCAATCTGCTTCACCTGCTTTTTGGTACCCTCTCCTGCTGCCACGAACTCCCCTCCCAAGTACACCTCGCACTTCCAGGCATGTTTGGGCACAGGGTTGATCTTGTAGTCGATATTCACCTTGTTAAACTGAGCCATCTCATTGAGGATGGAAATAGCGTTCTTTTCAAAGATGAGCGGCTGTTGTTGCGTTTCTTTCCCACCGTTGATATTTGCCTGCTGATTTAGACAGGCATTCTGGAGCCGTTGGGGTTGGCGTGTCGGGTTGCAGCGCATCATCTGCAGGGCCTTTGCTGCTGCGGCGCATTTGGCGCTCGTCTTTATGGGGCCAATGGCCTGCGCCACCCTTTCATCCTGCACGTAGACGCTGCACAGGCAGAAGCCGTTGCGCATCATCTCAAACGTGTATTGCACCTTCATGTGACAGGAAGCGGCGGAATTGTTGAGAATGGAGATGGGGCTTTCATTACTATTTATGACTACCAACTGAGTCCAGTGCGTATAGGGGCTAAATCTGGCATCATCGATGTTGTCCTGGTAACAAAGAGTGGGTGTGAAGGCGGGGGCGGTGCAGTTAACCTGGCACACCACAACGTCATTGATCATTGTGTGCCTGTACTTACGTGGCACAATGCGTACTTCGACAGGCTTCATGAAGAGTTTGACGGCATTCTCTGAGGCGCAGTACCTCGCGGCATTCCTATTGCTTGAGTATCCTGTGGCTAGATAGACTCCCTGACACCTCAGCTCGCAAGCGCAGTGATTTCTCGGCAGTTTGCAGTTCTCGGGTAAGTTGGAATGGCTGAAGTAAATGTACTGAGGGTTGGTCTTGCAAGCCTGGATAATGCGACTTAACACGTAATTGTAATTTGCAGCCTGTGCCATTTTTGGTTTAGGACCCGAAAAATAGGCCGCAAACGCAGATGCCAAACTGGCGACGAGCTTCTGCTTCCCCTCTAGCATGGCCTGGTTAATAGGGAGAGGATGTGGCGACGCAAACGGGTGAAAGGTGGCAGGGTCGCTGTACGGTTGGTTATAAGGACGATCCTGGTGACTGTACCACAAATCCTGACGTCCAGACTCCCAGCCGCCTGATCTATTCCATCTTTCATATCCGTCGTGCCGATTAGGCTGCGAGTAGAAATCCATGGTGTGATAGCCGGAGGTCTCATAGGATTGATGACTTTCAGACACAACGTTTGGTGAGTAATCTGGAGCTCCGTCGTCTAAGATGAGTGGATCGAATAAAGTAGAATGATTTCTGTCACGGGCTTGATAGCGAGGGAAAATGCAATAGACATCAGCTGGCCTTCGCGGTGCTGTGCCAGTACTGGGGAAGGAAGCCTCTTTATGTTCTCTGTTTCGACTAGCATACGACTCACTCCTTCTGGGCTCCTTATCATTATCCTTTTCATCTGCGCCACCTGCTGCTCCATTTGTGCAAATAGTGCTGTCACTGCCACCACTATCAAAATGCATGGGCTCAGATTGGGGTTGCGAACCAAACTCGGACTTGGGCATCTTGCTCATGGGCTCTCCACCTGTAAACATGTGATGCAGAAACTTAGTGAAAATATCAATTGAATTCTGACAGTTGCTAAGATAAATACATAACCATAAGTGTGTCACAGTACTCTAAAAGTAATGCCATAGCTTACCTTCAAAAAACAAATAGTACACTCCTCACAAAAAGGGATGGACACTTGGGTGACATTTCTGGACAAGGCCAAAATGCATTCAAATTTTCACACGTAAACTCATTGTGATTTCCTCAAAAATTTTGAATGCACATGTCCAACTGTTTTCATATGTTTTGCACAATTGCTGTTATCCAATAAGGACCTTAACAGACCTTTAATTACTAAAGTTGTTTGATCTTTGCCGTGACCAACACATGTCCTGCTTCAATAAGAGTTGAAAAAGTCATCCTCATCAAGCTGTGCACATTTTGACATCATGAGAGTAAGATGACACCTAAAAATCGATCGATCATACCTTACCACCGCGATGCTTCAAAAAGGACGGTCTCTGCTGGGAAGTGGCCAATGAGCTTAGAGTGTCATCAGCAGTTGCAACAGTGATACAGAGAGACTGGAAGAGTCACAGAAAGATGTAGAAGTCGACTTCCTTTGGCTACTGCCTATGCTGATGACCTTTACATTGTGAAGAACGGCCTGGGAAACCGGATGATGAATGTCACTCAACTCCAGGGATGTTTAAAGGACAACAGACACCATTTTTTTGTTTCCTAACTGACATCAGAAAAACGTTTTATAGCATCTAAAATACCCAAAACACGCAGGCGGATATTTTTAGTCAAATGCAAAACAACAATAAAAATGACTCAAAGTGTCCCAAAACTGCCACAAAATGAGCTTGGAAATGGTGAGATTGAGAAAGTCCGGCCCCTTTGTTCGTGACGTCACGCCAGGATATACCGTCACAAACTGCCCTGCTCCAGAATCAAAACAATGGCTTCAGAGAGTTCAGATTCGGAGATGATGCTTTCTTGTTACTCGTCCAGTTATGAATATGATTCAAATAGTTCTGAAGCATAAATGTTTGCAATCGATGAAAGAAGTCCTTCCGTATCAATTCGAGCCGTCTGGACTCCAATGTAGCGTCCCAGAAAATGCACAAGATGGCGCACAAGCTCCGTTGGAAATGGGCTGATTTGTCTGCTGGGAATTTGTGTCAACCTACACATTTCTTTATGCATGTCACCGCAATTGGTAGTCTTGGCGCGTAGTTGTAAGCGCCAGTTGTACGTAGTTTTCCTTCTAATTTCGCGATCAACACAGTGTTTTCAGACAAATAAAAGTGCCCAAAATGCATTGTGTGTCGCTTTGTCGGTAGGGTGCGTTCCAAATGTGACGTCATTAGGGAATCGTCATCAACTCGAAAACAAGACTTCCTGAATATTCAGTGCAAGTCTTAAAATGTAAAATATAGCTATATGCAGTAGAATATTTGTAAAATGTGCTCAGTAGAAGTCATTTTAAGTGATTTTACAAATTATGGACGCAACTTGTCCGGGGGTGTCGGTTGTCCTTTAAGGGAAATGAGACACCCAAGTGTCATGCCAGACCATTCAAAGTTTAAATCAGCATGGGCTGCATACGAGAGCAAGGATACACGACCACAACACTGGGAAAGGGCGTCATAAGCTCACATGAACCAGGGAGCATTGACGCTGGACGAAGGACTAGTGGGCCTCAGTTGAGTTCTGATTAAAGTCGATTCGCGGTGAGCAGAAATGATGGCTACCAACGATGATGGAGAGTCAAGGAGAGTGCTATGCTTCAGGCTCTGTTGTCAGCAGACAAGCTGGTGAGTTGGTGGTGGCGTTGCCGTTTGAGCATGTGTGTCCAGTTGGTACAGACCTGCCCGAAATACTTTTGTGAATGTTACAGTGGTTCCTCATTGGTACCAAATCCACATTAAGCAAAGCTAACAGTTTCTCTCTCATGATTGACAATTCGACGGTTTCTCCCTCCCATCAGGTCAAAAGCCTAGGTGTCATTCTTGACAGCACACTATCTTTCCAGTCCCATATAAATAACTTAACCCGGTCTCCGTACTTACACCTACGCAATATCAATCGTCTTCGCCCGTCTCTCACTCCTCACACCACTGCCATCCTCGTTCATAGTCTTGCAATTCATACTATTGCAATTCACTTCTCCTTGGTGTCCCTCATAAACTTATCCACAAACTTCAACTCGTCCAGAATTCTTCAGCCCGGATCATCACCAGAATCTCATCCTTTCACCACATCACCCTCCAAGAGCTCCACTTGTTACCAGTGAAATATAGAATCAACTTTAAAATTATTCTTTATGCATTTAAAATTATCCATAACCTTGCCCCCCATTACCTATCTGACCTTCTTCAAATTTCTATTCCCTTTCGTTCCCTCAGATCCGCTTCCTCCCTCCACCTCTGTGTGCCCCCCACCCGTCTCAGCACGATGGGGGACAGAACTTTCAGCTGCTCTGCCCCCAAACTCTGGAACTCACTTCCTCCCAACATTCGTAACATCGATTCTCTTCCCACCTTCAAATCGCATCTCAAAACCCACCTCTTTAAAATTGTATTTTGTGTGTATCTCTCTCTTGTTTCTATTTATAATTGTATTTTATTTATTGTATTCTATTTATTATTTTATTGTGTTATTGTATCTATGCTTGTCTGTGACTGTAATGTGTCCTTGAGAGCTTTGGATTGGATTGGATATGCCTTTATTAGTCTCACAGTGGAGAAATTTACATTTCACAGCAGCAAAGTGAAATGTAAAATGAATGTGAAATGTTTGAAAGGCGCTTGTACACGCTACATGCTGTACTACACGCTACATGCTGTACTACACGCTACATGCTGTACTATCATCCTAAACTCTATGTTTTCACTTTTTTTCTGCAAGACCACTTCAACCTTTTTTGTTTGTTTTTAAATTCCTACACTCCGTCATTTTTCATACTTTACACACGTCACTACCTCAGTTTACATACAACACTACCTCACTATACATTCAGAAATTACAGGTATGGTCTGTTGTCAATTGTCTGTCTTTTTTAGCCACATTTTAAGCGCCTTGCACGCTGGGTCAGAGAGGACATTAATTTCATCTGTGCTGTATGTCATGCATATTCGCATATTTGACAATAAAGCTGACTTTGAAATGAAATGTGTTACTATAAAAGCCTATTCTGACCAACATTTTGTGAATATTACAGTTGCAAGCCCATACGATCAAAATAAAATTATTAATCAAGTGATTGTGACCCTACAAAAGCCTACATGAACAACATTGGCCTAATTTAATCTTCAAGGGCGACAATGCTTCAGTTCATTAAGGTCGTGTCACCATGGAACGGCTGTTGGAGACTGCAGACTAACTTTTCTGTCAATTAATTGTTTGGAATGAGTGAAACAACCAGTGCATTCTTCTACTTAAATGCCGTACTTATCTCACTGTAACGTGAACTTTTTATATTTTTCCATGAATTTCACCCAAAAGCAAAATATCCTTAACCTTTTGTGAGTAGTGTATATTAGTAGAAGTCCATCAATGCAATTCAGCAGATCCCCTAATTTTTGCGGAATGTGTGAGGTGATAAAGTCGTTTATCACTCATGGTGACAATTTATAGTTTTTATCAATTTATTGGCCTGCTTCTTAGAAGTTACCACTAATAATGTTTGCCTATGCTATTCTGTGGTTCTCCACTTAGCTTTTGGATTTTACATGATTATGAGCATTGTCATCAAATGTTCAGAGTTGCTTGTTCTGTAGCCACAAGGGGACATAAGCCAGTGTCTTCTTGTGCCAGTCCCAAGCCAAGATAAATCCAGAGGGTTGTGTCAGGAAGGGCATCTGACATAAAAGCTTCGCCAAAACAATCATGCCAATCTAACCCCTGAAGATGGAGGACACTGATTCGCTGTGGCGACCCTTTGAAGGGAAAATAAGATGCTGCTGCATATTCCATCTGAATCGGTGACATTTGGAGGTTCACATAATATTTAATTGGTGAGCAAGCACTGTTAAAAAACAAATTGTGTACAAACTACCAAAGTCTACTTTCAAAAACAGGCCTCCTTTCAACCATTTCAATTACTGAATAACACTCACCACCATCAGAAGAAATATGTCTCTTTTGTGCTTCAGAGCGATGACACGAGTCAGAAGAGCTCATTTCGTCTGCACCACTGCCTTCTGCCATCACCCGCAGGTTCCAATCATGCCTGTTGAGATCACCACAGATAATAAAAACATGACATTATGAATAAAGGCAATTCAATACAGGTCAAAGAATTACTTTGTCAAGTACTGTTCTTTCTCCATAAATGATCCGAAACCTACTGTATAAAGTTTTGCGTCTTACAAAGGAGAACGACGAACCTGGTAAAGTGTTCAGCGATGTAAGAATACATTTTCACATGTTATAAGACAGGATTGCTTACCTACGACCGCACCTAGTGGTTTTCCATTTCATCGGTTTGTACGACTGCAATATACGTGTTTTATGGTCATATATTTACAGTGAATGTGATATTTTTGGATTACGATCGATGTGCAAGATATCCGTGTGTGCAACCGTGTGAGAACATAATCATAAGGGCCACGGCGGTCACAGGATATGAAGTCTGTGTTGGATTTACTGCCGTAAAATAAAAGTCTGTTCCATTCGATATCTTTTTGGTGTTACATTTTAAGGTTATGAATGGCATGGAGTTCACTACTTTGGACACTAACGTAAGAATACGTTTTTACACAATTATGAGAATAGAAGCGCACTCAGTTACAGATGTACTTGAGTTTTCATTTGACGGTTTTTCATTCGTAACTGTGACTCGCGCGAGTCAGTGATGGACAATAAGATAGTGTAAAAAATATAGCACGCAATATAAGAAGCACCTCCTTACTTACCTGATTTACATTTAATTATTAAAAAACGACATCCTGTACACACACACGCGCGCGCGCACACACACAAAAAACACACACAATTTTTCTGAAAACGTAAATAATTTGGGACTGATTCAAAGAACATACGATTGTTTTACGTGAGGCCGCTGTATGCAGTCATATGAGCGACTGGAACTGAAGGCCGATATCGCTATCCGTCACCGTTGTATCCCATATCTTAGTTTTTAAATTACATTGTATACGTGTGTGAGCAGTCACATTTGTTGTTCTTACCTTTTTTTCTGCAAGGGGCTTCTTTCGACTCAGTCCTTCTTTTTTAGTAGCTCGAACGCGACGACCACGGAAATATTAGGCCCTGTGTTAGCCTCAGTTGGCTAACAAGACGTTTGCGAATATAATTTCCTAGCTATGTAGTACATACCATGAATAAACCGGACGGGTCATTGGCGTTTTAAATCGTATTCAACGACCAAAATGATATTTTATGTCAGAATCCCTTTAGAAAACGCGTCTTAGAACGCATGTGGAGTAGGCCGTGCAGTCTGGTATCCATTTTCTGCTCACGCTAGCTTCAATCTGTCATGGCGTCTTCTCAGTTCGAAACGTTACCCACGATGCTTTGTGAGAGGTACAACGCGACAGTACATACTTAGTACAGTATATTGTTGTATTGCCGCCGTAATCAACGCTTTTCTTTCGTAATTACTTTTTAGTCACTGAGTTACAAATACATTTAAATGTACTCCAAATGTTATCAATTTGACTTTAATCCCAAATCAAATTGTTAATTTAACAGGATATATTATACGAGCAAGTCGTACATAATGTTAAACAATGACAAATAGCTACATTGTTGGTTCATATTTTTTATTGAAAATGTACATCAATTGAATTAAACTTGGGCAAGATATTGAGTGGTCCAGGGTTTCTGACATGTGTACGGATACTAAAAATGTGTTTCAATGTTACTTTGCACCACCCACGATCATAGGTCAGAAACAAGTCTTCAATGCATTTCAATACACAAAATATATCCTTATAAATTATATAAATGGATGGGCATTCTTTTTTTTTCTTTTAATAATCCCATCTGGGTTCACTTTAATGTCAAGTTATCTTAATATTTGGCAACATAAAGTATCTGCAGTCATAGAATTTAACAAATTAATCCTCGTGATTTGCATCATTTTGAGGACAGAGGAAAAGTTATGTTGGGGATGTCAAACAAGCAGGTCACGGCGGTAAAGAAATAATTTTATAAATGCATGTGAAATATGGAATGCAGAAGGCTGGTGAATATGAGAGCATGTGTCAAAAAGACCATTTAATATGACCTCCATGGTATTCATTGGCACGTAATCATAGGCACGATCAAAAGCGCTCACGTTTTTATATCACTTCGGCAAAGTGATGCTTCCGTGATTCGCAGAAGCCTTTCATTTAACATTTAGACGAGTACCTGAAGATATAAGTTGTCGACCCTGCCTTCCCATGCTGTGTTTCAGGTCAGAAGTGGGGAACTTTGTCAATTATTTGTTAAATATTTACTGTGAAGATTTTAGGCGTTTTAATGGTTGGATCTTTTTAATTGCAGTTCCTCAGCAGGAGTTGTCGGTCTCTAACTTGTTCAGTGTCCCAAGGTGGGGCTGGGATGCCATGTGAGTATACATATGCCCATGGATGACAAAAATGAGTTGCTGTGGGAGGACAGAAGGGGCAAAAGGCCAATACAGCAGCAGAGGGAACAGAAGAGTTAAAGGGTGCTTAGTTGTTGATGAAGCTGTCATCGCCTTCTTCAGGTGATCAAGACACATTAAAAGAAGCTACAAAGAGAAAGACAAAGATGCAGATGTTAGAGAAACAGATGTATCTGGCATTCTTGAAAGTTGTTAAAATGCATTAAAATGTGAAATGTGGCAGGAAATGAAATTAAGTCAATATATTTCAATATTTTGCTATTTTTAAATGATGGGGAAAAATATCATCTGAAAGCATGGCAAACACCATCTCGTTATAAGTGGATGAGGCCATGTGGTGGATAGATGGTCTTAAAAGAACAGTTATAATAAATCGGTACACAGTATAAAAAAGACCTAGAAAGATGGGGTGCCGCAAAATTGGTGGCATTTGAGGAAGGTCCTTTTGGAATGGGGACCTATTCAGTGCAGAGCCAGGGTGAACTGCAAAGGAAATACACGCAAATGAGTAAACTGAGGAACATGGAAGGCCCAGGTCTCTGCTCTTGAGACAAATCAACTGTGAATGATTACATACATAAATCATCAAAAAATTATGTCCTAACTTGGTGAGAACTGCCTTTATTTCCTCCGTAGACAAACAACTTGGGCGAATTACAAACATAACAATTGATTTTTAAAAAATGTGGCATTTAAAAAACTTGCACAATGAAACAAAAACAACAATCGCAATGACAACATACAGTACATACAAATTTCATCACATTTGTGTATAAAAATAAAAAGTGCAAATGTGACAGCGAATACAATAGAAAAGGTATAAACCACACGACCGTCAATGAGGTATGGGGAGAAGTGGCAAAGAAATAATTACAAGCGAAACACTCGTGTACTGAATGTGTCTGAGATTACAACTAGTCTCTTATGGCACGTTTTGGCACTGGAATCAGGATGACGCTAGGTACGCAACAAAATCGAATAGTACGTTTGGAAACTTTAAAAGCTCACCTGCTAGTTGTTTTGAAGCACAGAGTGGCATTTAAACAATAACTTACTTTTTCCAAGGAAAGCCTTTGGCACTTTTGTTCGATGTGAGTGAACTAACATGATGCACACGCCATGACAAACTTAAAGCATAGGGGAACTATCTAATCATACCTCTATTCTTCAAAGTCGAATTAATGAGTAAAAAAGTGTAATTCCGACAAAACCTGAAATTTGAGGGAAAAGTAGTAATTTTATAGGAAAACTGACATTTAATCAGGACAGGCAGGGCAGTTTATCAGAATAAATTGATCATCTGCTATGAGCTAAAGTAGTAATAATATTACAGTACTAGTACAATATTAAGTGATGTAAGTGATGAGACAAAAAGTCGAAGTTCTTTAAAAAATCTAATCTCATATTGAAATTGGCAGGGGAATATTCTGTAAAAAAAGCACAGCACACAAACTATGCTACTTTGTATGCCTGAACAGTTTCTTGCCTGAAAATTTTCTTCTGGTAATATTATAACTTTTCTCATAAATACTAATCTTATTCCAACCAAACCACAACTATTTTCTCATTTTATTGCAACTTGTGTTCTTGTAAAATTCCCACATTACTGTCTTTGAATCACAACTTATGTGTTTCTCATTATATGCATTATTTTCTTGTCTTTTTGGTGAACTAGTTTTTTTTTGCATCATTCTGACTATTTGCAAGGCCTATGACTATTAATTTTACATTGTTTCCATTTTCAGTTTGGCCCTAGTCATTATATATTGTACATAATTAAAACAATAAACTGTTGCTTAATTTGAATTGCAATGGGACTTTTAAAATACGACCACACTCACGTGTACCGGTAATTACCCCCCAGCCCCCCCCCCCCCCCCCCCCCCCCCCCCCCACAAACTACCCATAAAAACATATACAGTAGTCAGTAATTTCCAACGTTATGTTGAAATATAAAGCTTTCACGAGTGTGTTTCGCTTGAGCTTTTGGACATTTCTGCCCATCACAACAAGGTCATGTTGTGTGTTAATATGGAAAGTAAAAAGGGCATTACACTCGCCATGCAAGAAAGACACTACATAGAAAAATAAAGAAGCGTGGAATGTATCTTGAATACAAAGAATAAACATAATTCTTTGAATGGTGTGTTTAAAAAGGAGTCCAACTGAGCAACGCCCAGGTTTGAGGGCATTTTGCGGGGTTGTAGGGACATTGGGGAGGGGGTTCACTGTAAGGGACGATCATTCACAGCTGGGTGGCCACAAGGGAGCACTTTTCTACAGGAATCCTTCTCTGGAAATAAGAGAGAAGGGTCGTTACTATTTTGTTCCATACAAAACATATGTGATAGCATAATTAATGGAGAGCTGACAATCATCTGAGAATGGAAGCGCAAGTCCGAATTTTGAACCTGTTTTGTGTGCTTCTTGAGAGTAGCCTAAAGCACAGGTCCCCAAACATTTTTCCCCACCGAGTAGTTTAAAAAAAGCATTATATTAACAAATCGTCACAAAGGCAAATAAAAACAAAATAATTAAAAAGCCGTTACTGTACACTGAATGTCCATCCATCGATTTTCCAATCTGCTTATCCTGCTGGAACATATCCCAGCTGTCTTTGGGCTGCAGGCTCTGTACACCCTGAACTGGTTGCCAGCCAATCATGGGGCACACATTCATGAACAATTAATCCACACTTGCAATCAACCCTAAGGGTTATTTGAAGTGCCCAATCAACCTGCCATGCATGTTTTTGGAATGTTGGGGGGAAAATCAGAGTACAGTGATACCTCGGTTTACGAATTTTTCGCCTTACGAACATTAAATTCGCGAGAATATAATCTCAGCATACTAACTAGTTTCCGGCAAATGAACCTGACCACACGGAGCGCCACGGTGGCTGGCGGTGACTGTTCCCTCATGACCCTTTCGAAGGGCTCTGTGTGAAAGGCAGGGGCTTCGCCACAAAAAGGACTTTTGTGTATGGCACGTGAGTGAGAAAGACCGTCAATTTACATAAACAGCTTTTGTTGCGAATTATAGGTTGCTGGGTCAGGTTTGTCCAGAACAGGGTGGTTTTCAAGCAGAATGCATCAATTGTAGGAGCAGTTAACTGGAACATATGATGGATGCAACATAGGTGATGCTTGCACTTACACTTTCACATCAATATGACAAGCAGCACTCAGTAACTGATGTGAAGGAAGTGATGAACCAGACCAAAAATTGTTTGTACAGAAATAGATCTAATGTAATGCATTTTGAACTAATCAATAAGGAAATTGAGGTTAGCACATCTGCCTCACAGTTCTTAGGTTCTTTGTTTGATTTTCATACCGAATTCAGATCCCCTTCACCTTTCAAAACATATGTTAGCTTAATTAAATAATTAAATCGTTAATTGTGTGAATGTGATTGTTAGCCATTTCGTCCTGGGTTGTACCTGCTCTCGCTAAAATCAACTGGGATGGGCTCCAGTTTACCCATGACTGTAATGAGGATGAAGCGTGATCAAAAGTAGATTTTGTCGCCATCATAAATCCTTTGGCAACTGTTGTAGATTACAGAACTATTTTGGCAAAAAACTACAGTTAATATTTTAGCAATAATAGATATTCTGTGTTGCATGACATGATGTCGTTGTGCTTCATTTTGTGGTGCCTTTGTGAGTATATTTACTTGAATCTGAATTCAACAATTGTAGGATTCATTTGTCAAGTTCAAACAATCGGTCATTTTTTGACAATTATTTAGCATGAACTCAGGAATATCTAACTTGAGGTTTCACTGTACAAATAAAAATTAGTGGTCGTGCAAACTTTAAAATTCAGTTATTAACTCATTCACTGCCATTCACAAATTTATTCGGGAATTGAAAATATGGTGTAGAACGCCATTACCGAATTTGTTTGGGTTTTGTTTTTTCATGCTTGGGTGCCGATAAAGCACTAGCCAGACTTCTGGAAATGTTTTTTTTCCTTCCACAAGGGGGCAGCAGTTCACGTTTTTTTCATGTTAGTGCTTTGTTCCAGCTTCAGCTGTTGTTAAAGAGCTAAAAATGCGTGTATTGCATTGTATTTTGGACAGCTGCCATTATTTCAAGCTCATATAACTTCAGACCCATATAATTTAGGAATTAACGCTTTTTTTCTGATGAAAGAAGAGAGGCTAAGGTTTCTAACGCTGTATTAAATGTTTATGTAGTCCTAAAAGTCAATATTCTGTGGGTCCTGGAATTCAAGTGACAATGACAAAAACCCTGGCACTGCAGTGCACACATTTTTACACATCTGGCAGTGAGTGAGATAACAACATTGGTAAGGACGGTTAAAATTGCTTCTGATACTTGGGAAGAGAAGTTGTGTGTGAAGTTAAAAGCAGTAAAAAGTGGTCTTAAGAATGCAAGTTGGTTTCTTTCTTTGTTAACACATACACACCGGAACACAAAGCAATCCACATTAGCGTCACTGATTAATGTTCCCACCTCTAAGAAAACATAACAAAAATGTATTTTAATGAACATCACAGGGGAATGTATTTAAATAAACACTAAGTTGACAATCAGTACCTGCCTGCAAAAATGAAATGGGAGTAGTTAACCATTTGTCTGTTGGGGTATGAAGAACATTTATTGTGACAAGGTGTTCAGAGCAAGTCAGCTTTCTGTTCATTTGAGAATAAATGTGCTGGTACTGTGAAAGCTCCAGAAGACTTTTGGCACTGTGAAAAATTTACAGCTTCTTGTTCATGAGCAGAGACCAAACAAATAAACAAACAAACAAACATTGCACTGAGGACATGGTAACATAAGAGGGGCTCACTAAAATTAAACCCCACTAAATTGGACAATTGTGAACAACATTAAGACTCAATATGGACAAATGTATTGACACATTGATTTATCAGTTGTATTGGTGAGGCTCCTTCGTTGGTCCAGAATCTAAACACATTGCATTCATTATCCCACTGGTTTATTTTTTTTGGCCAAAGACCTAAGCTGTCTGTTTGCAGTGTATAAAGCAACATCAAGCCCCTTACCTCAACTCGATCCAACGCCTTTAAGTTGAATAACAATAATACATTAATAATTAATTAATACATACAGTGATATGAGGATGGAGACACTTACTTCTTCTTTTCTTTGTCCCGCTTGAGTGTGGTGGAGCCCCCGGCCTGCTGCGCTTGATTCTGCAACAGCTCAGTGGCAGTCTTTTTCTGTTTGAACGTGTTGAGCTCGTCGTCCAGGGACTTCTTCTTGTCTTCCAGCTTCTTCTTCTCATCCTGGTGCAGTTTCTTCAAGCGGTCAAATTTCTCGTGCAGCTTTGTGGGGCGGAGATAAAATGACATATGGAATAAAAGGACAATAAAATATCAAAATAAGCCTTGTGGCAGTGGAATAATCAGACCAACCTCTTTCTCTGCTTCCTTCAGCTCTGCTTCCTTTTCTTTGACCCTTTGAACAAACATTTGCCGCATTTCTTCTTCCTTCTTTTGTAGTTCGCCCATGAACTCGTTCCTCTTTGCTTCATAAGTCTCCTGTAGACTAGCAGAAAGAAAAAGAGATGAGAGTTGATGATGAAGGTTTTGACTGGAGATGGTGAGGTCTTGTGCCTGGTACCTGAAGGGCTTGCTGTCAGGGTCAGTGTCCTTGAAGCCCATCTCCTCCAACTTACAGCGGCGGTACAGCTCGTAGTGGTGCGTATGTGTCTGCTCCCGCAGGTCCTCCATGTTCACTCGGATCAACATTTCTCGCAGTTTGACAAAGTCGCAGTGATTCTCGTTTTCCACTGTGGGAGATGTGCCAAATAAACAGAGCGTTAAAATTTGTACAAAGACCATATTCAATTCTGTTTCTAGTGGCCAACTATGTCAGTACATACTGTATGCACGCAAAACACATGACTCAGCCTCTGGTTGGAAACATTGACCCATACAAGTGCAATATTGATCACATTGTGCTGTAGTGAAACACATAACTTGCAGCTTTTAAAACAATTTTCACAGCTCTTTAGGCAATTAGTGAACAAAATTGACAATTGTTCACCCTGGAGCCTAGTGGAAAAGAATGTCAAACTACATTAACCCGGTGGAAACAATTTTCTGTAAATTAAGAGGTGGAACATGTGTTTAATTTACCCAAAAAATGTGAAATCTATTGTTTCCACATGGTATCTTTATTGACCTTAAATAATAATAATAATAATACATTTCATTTATAAGCACCTTTCAAAACTCGGTCGATAGAAAGCTAGCTAGCTAGATAGCTAATAGATAGCTAATAGCTATCTAGCTAGATAGGTGTGATTATGACTTTGTACAATCCCAAAAAATGTTGGTATGATATCATATACAATACATACCTACTATATGCTAAATAGGTGAGTTTTAGCTTTTTGGAGATCGATATGTCAATGGTTTAAAAATAGTGAAGACCACTGAATTCATGTTTGAAACATAAACTTAGTTTGAAATTTCACGTATTTGAAAGGGCTCATAAACGAGTTCGGCTACCCAGTGCTTGCTATGGATTACTCAACAAGTCAATTGAAAGGCCATTAGCATCATGTGGTATAACAGCTCAACATGCTGAACGAGGCTGGGGAGGCCGTAGGAGGAAAAGGTCGGACGGCCATGGACAAATGGCAGGGAGCACGCTGACATTTCCGGTGAGGCAGGAAGAGGAGACTTACCCTGCACAGTGCCCCAGGGATACTGGCGGGCCTTGACCATTTTGTTCCCAATCTTCACCTCCTCCGTGCTGCCCACAACGGCAAAGGGTAAATGGCTCTGTGGAATTAAATGAGATATAACGTTGGTCCACTGGTGGCTTCCTTGTCACAAGAGTAAATAAGCCAAACAAAGTTGACTATATGAAGAACTAATTTCAGTGTGACTAGATATGACATATGCTTTGAGGAGATGTCCACGTGTACACTGGTGATTCTAAATAATTACCCACCCCCCTCCCCGCCCTCCACATACACACACACACAATCATCCAGCTACACCACATGGAAAATCAACAAGTAAACAGCAGAATGTGGAAAAGACAAAATAATGCTCAATCAAGAGTCCTTTTGACACAGCACAGGAAAGTAGGCATTCTACATTCAACACAGCAATTTTTCTTTTGAGCCTTGTGGGACATTATCAGAGCTGCAGTATATTTCCATATTCAGCCATTTTGTGAGAAGATTACATGTAAAAGGCCATGGATCTAGAAGCGGCGTTAATCGTGAACATACTGTATACTTAAAGGACAACCGATGTCTCCGGACAAGTTGTGTTCATAATTTGTAAAATGGCTCCAAATGACTTCTACTGAGCGTATTTTACAAAGATTCCACTGCATATAGCTGTATTTTACATTTTAAGACTCACGCTGAATATTCCGGAAGTCTTGTTTTTGAGTTGGTGACGAGTCCTCACCCTACGTCACTGAAGGAAAGCCCCTCAGCGAGAAAGGACATACCTTGCATCACCTCAACGCATTTTGCAATACTTTGTTTGGTCTGAAAACTTCATGTTGATCCGTGTTGATGGCAAAATTAGAAGGAAGACATGGAACGCGATGGTGAATCCTTGTGTGTGGCACTGAGCATCTATTTGATATTCACTGACAAAAATTGTAAGGAATTAATCAGCCCTTTTCACAGAGCTTTCCACGGAGCTTTGTCGCCCTCTTCTGCCTCTTTTCGGTGCTAAATTTCCTCACCCAGATGACACACATTTGGTGCTACATTTCCCCCCTCAAAATGACACAGAATAAATTCTTTAATCGATTGCAAACATGGATGCTTTCCTCTTCAGAACTATTTGAATCATATTCATAACTGGATGAGTAACAAGAAAGCATATTCTCTGAATCTGAAGCCATTGTTTTGATTCTCGAGCAAGGCAAGACGTCTTGCCGTGACACCACGAACACGGGGGCGGGACCTTCTGAAACTGGCCACTTCCGGTTTCAAATTGAAGTACTTTTTAGATACTTTAAGTCATTTTTTAAGTCATTTTTATTGTATTTGTTTTCATTTTCTTTAGGAACTAAAAATAAAACAACTCTGTTCTTTACCCGAGTTAAGCCGCTGATCGTGTAGTGGTACACCCTCCTTAGTTATGAGTGGGCAGTGTTCGATCGGCTCCCACTCGGTGACAATGTGGCTGCAGGTGTCAACGGTTATCTAATTTTATATGTGCCCAATGACTCACCGGCGATGGATACATAATTTCAACCACTGCTGATTTACATCGATATAAAAAGGCCTTTGTCAAATTTTGAAATAAAATTTAAGATTATTGTCAATTCACTGACCTGATAGTGTTTCCACTTGCACACTTGTGCTGTTCTTTTAAAGGACAACCGACGGACAACTTCTGTCCATAATTTGTAAAATGGCTTCAAATGACTTATACAGAGCGTATTTTACAAAGATTGCACCGCATATAACTATATTTTACATTTTAAGACTCGTGCTGAATATTCCGGAAGTCTTGTTTTTGAGTTGGTGACGAGTCCATATGTGACGTCAGTGAAGGAACGCCCCTGACCGAAAAAAAAGGACACATTGTAGCAGTCCTTCCATCACGTCAATGCTTGTTTGGTCTGAAAACCTTGTGTTGCACCAGAAAGAGCCAGAAGAGGGCGTCCAAGCTCCATGTAAGGAATTTATCAGCCTGTGGAACTATTTGAATCATATTCATAACTGGATGTGTAACAAGAAAGCATAGTCTCCGAATCTGAAGCCATTGTTTTGATTCTCCAGGAATGCAAGACGTTTTGGAGTGATGTCATGAACTCGGGGCGGGACTTTCTGAAAATGCCCAATTCGCAGCTCAATGTTTTGCAGATTTTGGACACTTTAAGTCATTTTTATTGGTGTTTTGCATTTGAATAAAAATATGGGTATTTTAGATGCTATAAAACGTTTTTCTGATGTCAGTTAGGAAACAAAAAAGTGACGTCGGTTGTCCTTTAAGTATTATTGACTCAATGTGAGAAAGACAAGACCATTTTAACATACTGTGAGCTCGGAGTCTGACAGTCTGTTGTGACGACGACACATGGGACGGCTCACTGACAGCTTGAGTGGTCCTGGACATCCAATCTCCCCATTCTAAACTTTGTCTGTGCCGCTTACATTTGTTGCGTCACACGAGTGTATGATTTTGAAGTGCGCCTTTCAACACTTTCATGTCTTTCAATTTCTTGATCTCCTTGATGTGCGTATCACCCTGACGCATAGCACACGCTTGTAAATTGTATAAAAGGAGCTGTCGCGGGACAGAGAGATTGGGCGAACCACGGGGCAGACTCATCTCGGACTCACGCCCGGCTCACGCCGGGCGTCGGACGGACATCACGGCACGACTTGCTCGACTCCACGCCACGATCAAGCTCTGCGCGTCACCTGCCTGGGAGATCTGACAACGAACCTACTTACAAATAAAGAGAAACATCAAACTCTTTACATTCATGGTGGAGTTGATCTCGGCGACTGACTCGTCGTCGGTAGGGAACTGGTAGATCTGCACGCCGTTGCTGACCAGCTCACTGGTGATTTTAATCTTGAACTTGGCCAGCTCACTCTTGGAGATGGCGTCCGACTTGGCAACGATTGGGATGATGTTGACCTTGGGGTTGAAAGAAGAAGACAGAAGCTACTATAACATCAGTAGATGGGGCACCATTGAGAGCTGAATCCAAATCGAGCTTATTTTTTTTTCTCGCTAAAGTAAAAACATGACTGCAAATTTCCCCATTGTGGGACGATTAAACGTTTTCTGATTCTGATGACTTGCTAATATTACATGGCAATGAGTCAAAAATATATAGCGTCATGAAATTGGAAGCAAGGGCAACCATTATGGACACATGTTGAGTCAACAGTCAGACAGTAGGCGATACAAAAACGTGACTTTCCCATCAACGTGCCTCCTTTCTGGAATTTTCGCGATAGAACAATGAACATTCAAAGTAATGTCCCTTGATCCATGCTATAAGTGTGCGTTCAGAGGTTACATCTTGAGCTCCCAAAGAAGAGTATGTCGTACAAAAGCAGCAGCATGAACACAATCGACTGTATTTTTCAGGTGAATCACACTGATACTTCACTTGGGATAATATACATACAGGCAGAAGGATTCCTGAAAGGTTGGAGAATCGTGATGTGCTACATCCTTCCAGCAATATTCAACATGGATTATAAGATTTGACAAACAGTTATAGTTGAACCATAAAAAAGGATTCACATTTAATCAAACATTAATCCTCTACTATATTGTGATTCACATTACAGTAAACGTGGTCCACTGCAGATTCATATTTTTGTGCTTGCCGCTAAACAAGTTTTTTTAATTTTCTATTTTAAGGATGTAATGCTAAATCAAATGTTTCAATTATTTACATTTCATTATGAACTCATATTTTCAATACAGTAATTCATCTTAACTAGCTATATCATTCAAACTTCACTTTTATCATCTGTCATCTGCAGTCAAAGTTTGATAGGGAATAGACAGAACAAAAGTTATCATATTTAAACGTTTCATGCTTAGAAGGCCCACAATGGAAGCACAGAAAATCTGGGGTCAATCGGAGGTGAACAGACACAGCCTGTTAAACTGTCATTTTCCTGTAGGAGACTTGGTAAACTCCTTCACAGCAAGAGGTCATGACCCAAGTTACATTTCTCTCGGTTCATAGAAAGGACAACCAATTAAAATGTCTATGTTCCGTTGTTTTATATTTGTTGGTGTTTGGGACGTCCAGGGACGTGGTATTCAAATCAAGAAGACTATGTTTTACTGATGTAACACTTAAATTTGCATATACTCTCAATAAATAGCTTGGCAGAGAGCTGCAGAAGTTGGGCGTCAGTCATGAATGACTGCATCCCCTGCCGGCTGTAAAAGACAATCTTTGTGTGTTTTGAGCCTTTGTTCACAGTGTCCGACCGAACATCTCTGACAAAGTTACAGTACTGCTACTTTTTATTGACTCTGCTGCTGTGACACATTTACGCTTCTTGCATAAGAGCCACTCAAGCGAAAAGGATGTAAGGTGAAATAATCGGTGACATCAACTAAGCACATCCTACTACTCATTCATTAGGGTGAATGAGATGAACATGGCATTTACCTTGCTGTCAAGCTTCTTCATGGTCACCAGGTCAAGAGATTTGAGTGAGTGGCCCGTGGGAGCAATAAAGTAGAGGCAGGCATGGATGCGGGTGTCGTGGTAGCTGTGGAGTGTGCGCTTTATCTTCAGCTCCTCTTGGAGGTAAGCTTCAAACTGGGCATCGATGAATTCCACAATGGATTTGTAACTGGCGGGGAAACACAGAGATGTTTATAGTGTAGATGCAAAGTCAACCCTTGCATAGTTGCAGTTCAGCATTTGTCAATTTGCAGATTTCTTTGGGAACCTATGAGTCTTTCAATGACAATTCATCTAGTTGTTTTTTTCATCTGCATTCGAGATGCCCCATTTTGTTGGTCAAATCTAAATACATCACGTGCACAGCCAAAAGTAAAGTACTGTATTTTCTGGTGTATAAGGTGAACCCAAAAGCTTTGATTTTCTCCAAAAGATGACCCTGCGCCTTATATGCAGGTGTGCCTTATATGTGAAGTAATATTGAGCCACAACAGGTCTCACAACTACTGTCAGCAGCCACTGACTCCATTTCCCTCCGTAGAAGTTGTGCATAAATCCAGCCTCTACTGTAGCGCCTTATAATGTGGTGTGCCTTATATTTGGAAAACTTTTATATATGTATACATTATATTTGGAAAACTATTTTCATTCATTGAAGGTGCGCCTTATAGTCCGGTGCACCTTATTTACGGAAAAAGTTTGAAAATACACTATTCATTGGAGATGTGCCTCAATCTCCAGTGTGCCTTACACACCGGAAAATACGGTATGTTTCTGTTTCTTTCAGATGGAGCTACTACTGTACTTGCGTGCGCAATCTACTTAGTGGATACAAATTTGCCTGCACTCAGTAACATTTGGATTGGATTGGATTGGATTGGATTTGCCTTTATTAGTCTCGCAGTGGAGAAATTTACATTTCACAGCAGCAAAGTTATGAAAGAAATGAAAGTAGAAAAGCAAAACATAGGAGCTGCTGGAAAGGCAGCCACTCTCGCGGCGCCGTCTTGAAGTCAAAAGAACAAAAAAAACTAAATAACAAATAACATGACAACACAAAGACACAGAGAGACATTCATTCTTAAGCACTTTCTGTGCCCTCTTTGTTACATAAAGCACTTCCAGATGATTTTGTAAATATTAAAAGGCGTGTTGATAAACACTAGTCATGTAATAATGTGAATATTTTCTTGCCAATACGTATGTCATGTAAACGTGTGCTAGCATGTTATTAATGGGATAGTATGCTAGATAATATTATTGATGAACCTCATAGTAATGGGGGTTTGCCGCTTTTGAATACTTTAATGAATACAGTGACTTATCAAACATGGATTTATGATTTTATATATGCAAATTCTTAGGGTTGGTGCTTTATGATCATTTGTATTGTCGGTGCGCTGCCATCATCTAGTGGCTTCTAAATGCTGTGACAAACCCCCTTTAGGTTGAGAGAACAATATGTTGCAAATGTTCGCTATTCTCAGCACAGCATGATTCCGCATGCCACACACAACGTAGTCCTGTTTTATTGTATCTGCGAGGAACAAACCTGTTTTCTTTGTTGATCTGGTCTCCAAAGCCCACCGTGTTGACGACAGTGAGCTTGAGGCGGACATTGCTCTCCTGCAGTTCATAGGTGTTGGATTTGAGCGTCACGCCAGGCTGGATGTGCTGGGTGGGCTCTCCTTCAAATTTGGTGTTGAACAGCGTGTCCATCAGGGTGGACTTGCCCAGACCTGTCTCACCTGGACAAGAGACAGTATATTTCTCTTTTAACAGGAACACAATCATAAAGTCAGAACAGACATTTAGTTCCAATTAGACAGTTTGTTTACATAACAGGGAGAAAAATTCCATCTTCAACAGGCAATATAAAAGGTGTTTATGAGATCCCCCTCGAGGGACGTTTGCAAGGCCGTTTGCTTGTTTGTTAGCAGGTCTCCACAGAAACGTAGACAAATTTCCACAAATTCAAGTCTTGGGATGTGCATGCATTGGATAATTATAAATCTTAGACATTCTTTTTTTTCTATTTGGTCCATTGCTAAGCTATGGGAGAAGTTAACACACTTGTAAAAATATTGCAAATGTCTTTTGTATTTCCAATTGGACGACACAGTATCTATTTATTTTAATCAAGGTTTCCATTTTAGGGAGTATTAAAAATGAATATATATATGTTAAAGTAATGTTGAAGATGCAACCAAATTATACATCCAAATGCAAAGCGAAAGACATAAATACTGTAGTGAGCAGCTTGTTTGCTGATGATCTCTGATGTTCATTTTTCTCAGAGGCAGTCAGATGACTCAGTTAGCAAGCTCTGTCTATTTTTAATTCTTCACAGCCTGACCTACCATCCACTGCATGTTGGCCCACTTTTGTAAGATAACTCATTAAAACGTTTTTATATTTGGATATTAATAGACATTGTTCAGGGACACTATAGGGAATTAAGTACAGTAAAGTCTCGTTATATCGATATCGGATATATCGATAGTCCCGGTTATATCGATACTATTTCTATGCACGCACGGAGAAAATTACATGCGAACAGGGTCGGATATATCGATAGTCCCGGTTATATCGATATTTTTTCGGACTCCCTTGAATATCGATATAACGAGACTTTACTGTAATTCCAAATAAAATCTGAATTTGTAAGTAATATCCAGAAGAAAAAAAAATATATATATATATATATAATAAAAAAAAATCCTCGTCTCACCCACCATGGGTGGTGTCTGTCCCCATTTCAGCTCGGGTCCTCTACCAGAGGCCAGGAAGCTTGAGGGTTCTGCGCAGTATCCGTGCTGTTCCCAGCACTGCGCTTTTCTGGACCGAGATATCCGATGTTGTTCCCGGGATCTGTTGCAACCACTCGTCGAGTTTGGGGGTCACTGCCCCAAGTGCTCCGACCACCACAGGCACGACTGTCACCTTTACCTTCCAGGCTCTCTCCAGCTCCTCTCTGAGCCCTTGGTATTTCTCGATTTTCTCATGTTCCTTCTTTCTGATGTTCCCATCACTCGGGACCGCTACATCCACGACAACGGCTTTCCTTTCCCCTTTATCTATGACCACGATATCTGGTTGGTTGGCCATTACCATCTTGTCAGTCTGTATCTGGAAGTCCCACAGGATTTTTGCTCGGTCATTCTCCACCACCTTGGGAGGTGTTTCCCATTTTGACCTTGGGGTTTCCAGTCCATACTCCGCACAGATGTTTCGGTAGACTATGCCAGCCACCTGGTTATGGCGCTCCATGTAGGCTTTCCCTGCCAGCATCTTACACCCTGCAGTTACGTGTTGGATTGTCTCAGGTGCCTCTTTGCACAACCTACACCTTGGGTCTTGTCTGGTGTGGTATATCCTTGCCTCTATGGCTCTGGTGTTCAGGGCCTGTTCTTGGGCAGCCAGGATGAGTGCCTCTGTGCTGTCCTTTAGGCCAGCCCTCTCTAGCCACTGATAGGACTGCTTGAGATCAGCCACTTCTGCTATGTCTGTGTAAGCTCTCAGTCGTACAGGAGTGGTCCATCGATGAGAAGGTTTCTTCAGCCGTCATCTGTACAAAAGTGAAGGTTTCGGACGTTTCGCCTCCTATCCAAGAGGCTTCGTCAGCGAACTAAAGTCTGACTGGTCGTATCGGCCCCATTTATATATCCCTAATGTCCAGACCTGGTGGCGCCGGACACAGCTATGATAGGTCCCTACTCTCAGGTTGGGGGGGGCGCGGGATTCCCCCTGTGGCCCCACTGATTGTTCCTACATTCCTGACTAACGATTGGCCTATTACCCCCACTCCCCCCGGTATCACCTCATCAGCATAACGACCCTCATCAGCATTGCGAAAGTTGCCTAACCTGTTTTGCCTGAGCAGGCTATTGTATGAACGATCCAAATTGAACCTCACCCCACCAGACCGGTTTAATGAAGGATTTTGTTGTTTTATAAGAATCGCCTCTTTTACCCCCCTTTCAAACCATCTATGTTCTTTCGCTAAGATTTTAACCTCATTGTCGTCAAATGAGTGGTTAGTAGCTTTTAGGTGCAAATGTACTGCCGATTGAGGCCCACTAGTATTATCCCTGCGATGTTGATAAAGTCTTTTTTTGAGAATTTGTTGAGTCTCCCCAATGTACTGCTCTTTACAATTTTCATTCTTACAATGTATGGAATAAACTACATTACTTTGTTTTTCATTTGGTAGCCTATCTTTTGGATGCACTAATTTTTGCCTTAACGTGTTTATCGGTTTGAAATAAGTAGGAATTTTATGTTGCCAAAGGACTCTTTGTAATTTTTCAGAAACTCCTGCAATGTACGGTACTGCTACTCCTCTCCTTTTCGTCCGAAACCTTCGTCCGAAACCTTCACTTTTGTACAGATGACGGCTGAATAAACCTTCTCATCACTTCTGCTATGGTTCGGTGGTACATCCCGTGTAGGGCTGTACCGTGTAGGGGATAGCGGCTGGATAGCTCAGTTGATAATCATCCAGTGTGGGTCCTTGGGCAAGACCCTTCACGCTAATGCCTACCTCATACAATGATGAGAGACAATAAATGGAATGACATGCCGGCTCAGACGTCGCCCGGCCAAACAAGGTCTGCGTCAGGTGCTGGGGAACCAGAGCACCCTGATGAAAAATGGGCTACTGGAACAAAGCGGAGATGGACGAGAATATATATATATATATATATATATATATATATATATATATATATATATATATATATATATATATATATATATATATATATATATATACATACATACATACATACATACATACATACATACATACATACATACATACATACATACATACATACATATATATATATATATATATATATATATATATATATATATATATATATACATACATACATACATACATACATACATACATACATACATACATACATACATACATACATACATACATACATACATACATACATACATACATACATACATACATACATACATACATACATACATACATACATATATATATATATATATATATATATATATGTTTCTGGAGGGGATAAATATTTTGGCTTCCTCTTCTGCAAATATTGTATACATTTTTGAACTTGCATTATATCTTATCTACAGTATTTAGTATGGTTTAATCTGTTGGGTTTTACGATGCATGCTTGACAGTCCGTTTTCCAAACAGAAAATAATCCATTTCAAGTTCAATTACAACACAAATTGTTCTATAAATTTGAATATACGTGTGAATATAACTTTATTTTGTCTCTTGCGGGTGACTACCGACGAGCAAATGGTGTAACGCAACTTCTTGTCCAAACTGTTTGGATCAGCTCCAATATCCGAGACCCATATGAAAAAAAAACATTGACAATTAATTGAACACTTCGATGAATTCATCAGACTTACATTATGTTTTATTTTTATTTTTATTTAGTATAATGTTGCGGCCACAAAAAGCATTGCAATTCCTTCAAAAATATATCAAAATAATTAATTACTCCATAAGGGGCAGCGCAGTGGTTGACTGGTTAACACATCCACCTTACAGTGCAGAGGTGCGGGGTTCTATTCCACCCCCAAATTGTCCTTAACAATGAGTGTGAGCATGAATGATTGTTTGTTTATAAGTGAGCTGTGATTGGTTGGCAAACAGTTCAGGGTGTATCCCGCCTCCTGACCGATGGATGACCAGTGGGATAGCCCCACGATCCTCATGAGAATAAGTGAATTTGAAACTGAATGAACGAATGGTGTACTTAATTTATAGTGACCAAAAGCCAAAGCAAAGGTGCCAGTAGAGAGAAAAGTAAATTAATAGAATGTCTTTGTGCTGTAGTTATGAAGAGAGAATTAAACAAACACATGTTGAGAGGAAGCACTCACTAATGAGTCCTTATATGTAGAATCAAGATAAAACAGCCACTGTTGTTTGACTCTCGCTACAGACAGTCATCCATTGTTGTCGAAAAGCAGCAAGACATTGAACAGAGTTTACTTTATGAAGTTCGAATTATCGCTCAAAATACAGGGTGACGCAAAAAGATGCGTACCCATGAAAATTTCAATTGTGCCATTGATTAAAAAGCTATTTATTTCAAATTACAACCACACATAATTCAGTTCATGGAAGACCATTCACCAGAGTTTCAGCTATTTCTGTCAAAAAGTTGTCAATCACTTTTACACACTCCTCTTTCAGGAGGGTGACCCAAAAAGATGTGTCCTACTGAGTCCCTCACCGGAGCAATGTTTTCTCCCGAAAGAGGAGTGTGTAAAAGTGATTAACAACTTTGTCAGACGAGTACTGGGTTGCCTGCAACGAAATGGTGCACATTTGGAACACATCTTGGGAAAGCCGTAAATTGACTAAAAATTGACAGAAATAGCTGAAACTCTGGTGAATAAACTCCATAAACCATAAACCCATAAACTGAATAATGTGTGGTTGTAATTTGAAATACATAGCTTTTTAATCAAAGCCACAATTGAAATTTTCATGGGTATGCATCTTTTTGGGTCACCCTGTATTTGTGCAGAACTGCAACTACACTTATGTCCATATAAAAATAATTCCATAGTCAACATAGTAAATGATTTACATTACATTATGAATTCATATTTTCTAGATAATTTTAATCTTGTAACAACATTCTGATGCATAGCATCCTTCTTGACGTATCCAACATTGTTGGAAGCCATCATTTCTGCACAACGTGAATCGACGAGAATCAGAACACCACTGACACCCACTGGTGCTTCGTCCAGCGTAAATGCTCCCTGGCCCATGTGAGATGATGATGCCTGTTCACAGTATTGTAGTCAGGTAACCTTGCAGGTGCTCTCGGACACAGCCCATGCTCATTTAAACTTTTGAATGGTCTGGCATGACACTTGGGTGTCTCTTATTTGATGTCATAATGTGAACGGCATGATGAGGATGACTGTTTTAACACCAGGACATTTATTGGTTGAGTTGAGGGTAAAATGCCTGTGATGAATTTTGCTGTTAAACTCCTCGTTAGAGGGCGGCAACTTGTGTACAAAGTACTAAAACATTTAAGAGTTGAACATGTACATTCAAAAAATTATATTAACAAAATTAAGCTCACATTAAGTTTCCATGTGAAGCTTTGTGTAAAATTTCACCGAAACCTAAATATCTCTTACTTTTGGTGAGTAGTGTCAGTGTACTCTATTTCAATTACTTGATGGCACGTCGGTGTCTTTCTTATTTCTGACCGGAAGAGTAATATTTCGCATGTGGCTGTGGATCTGTTTGTGTGTGTGCATGCTCCATCCCTCCATCAGCCAATGGCTGGCTTCTGCAGTTGATCAACCGCAAAATGGAACGGAGGCCTTAGCTGAACAGGGAGCACAGAAGTATGAAGTCCCAATGACAGATATCACCTTTATGTTCTATATTAATATTATGAATGCTCATAACTAGATACCAATACAATAACATAACATAGCCTAGCCGGAGTCTATATTGTTCAAATAGCAGCCATTATGATTATTTGTCGATCTGTTGTCACATACGACATACTCACCAACGCAGAGGATGTTGAAGCAAAATCCATGATTGACAGATTTGTTGACCAGCTGGTCAGGCATGCTGTCAAATCCAACATGGCCAGCAAGAGGTACAGCACGGGCACCTTCCCCCTAAAAACAACAAATGACAGAAAAAAATGTTAGGCAAACAACATTCTACAAAATATTAATATTCTTTCTATCACACTTGATTAATGATTGTTCGTGTTGGTTCCATATTTCCACTGCAGACTTCCTGTTTCCTAGACTCTCGAGGTTTCCACAACAGGAAACCACAGAGTATATGCGTATATTGTAATGTTAGACAATTCACAAGGTTCACATTTCAAGATAATTTGTGCTCACAGACCACTATTTTTGAGACGAGAAAAATCTTATGTGATACAAGAGTAACATCAGGCTTTTCACATTTTAATCTGCCTGTTTCATAGTGTTCAATGATGTCAGGTGCACTGTAGAAGGGTTTCAGGTACAATGTTTCTCAGATTTTGGTTTCTTGATCTTGCTATGTTGGGACTCACAAAAAACTGAGTATGCATTGTGTTAAGATGGCCCCTTTTCTGCAACCAAATAGTGGCGAAATATGTTTTTAATATGCTAAATTACAAGTGAGCTCATAATTAAGAAATAAAGAAAGCAGCTGAGTAAGGTGGAGGTTACACTCATTTAAAATAAGAGTGTGGGCAATAAAACACTGTAAAATGTGTCCTGTTTACATTACTTTTATTGTTTGATCCACAGTTTTCATTTCCTGCTATTGACGCATATGAAGTTGCACGTCACTTGTGTAATGTGTAATTTATGTGTAATATAGGCAATCAACATGGAAATATTGCAATTGTGGACATGAAAAGAAGAATTAGGCACTTGGACCTGCACCTGAAGGACAACGGACACCATTTTTTTGTTTCCTAACTGACATCAGAAAAACGTTCTATAGCATCTCAAATACCCAACACACGCAGGCTGATATTTTTAGTCAAATGAAAAACATCAATAAAAATGACTTAAAGTTTCCCAAAAGTACTTCAAAATGACCTCAGAAAGTTTCAGTTTCAGAAGGTCCCGCCCCCTTTTCGTGACGTCACACAAAGACGTCTTACATTGCTCGAGAATCAAAACAATGGCTTCAGATTCGGAGAAGACACTTTCTTGTTACTCATCCAGTTACGAATATGATTCAAATAGTTCTGAAGAGGAAAGCATAAATGTTTGAAATTGATTAAAGAAGTCCTTCCGTGTCATTTTGAGGCGTCTGGACTGCAATGTAGCGTCTCAGAAAATGAACAAGATGGTGCCCAAGCTCAGTTGGAAATGGGCTAATTTGTCTGCTGGGAATTTGTGTCAGCTAGTATCAAATAGTAGTCTTGGTGCAACACACAACGATTCACCATCGCATTATTTATGTGTTTTCCTTCTAATTTCGCCATCAACACAGATCAACACAACGTTTTCAGACCACACAAAGTACCCAAAATGCATTGTGCGTCGCTTTCTCAGTCAGTGACGATATCTACCGTGACGTCACGGTAGGTATCGTCACCAACTCAAAAACAGGACTTCCTGAATATTCAGTGCAAGTCTTAAAACGTAAAATATAGCTATATGCGGTGGAATCTTTGTAAAATACGCTCAGTAGAAGTCATTTGAAGTGATTTTACAAATTATGGACACAACTTGTCCGGGGGCGTGGGATGTCTTTTAAATATACCCTTTTATTGTCCAAATGTGGCAAATGCTGTGACCAATGGGTGTGATTATGTGACACCAATGGTGAACAAGCTCCCAGCATTTTATTACAAGATATTGCATGTAGAGTATCTCTGAAACAAGTGTAAACATTCCAGTTGAAGCATGTGTGGGTGTGAGTGTGGGTGTGCATGTGGACTGTAGCGGTGGTTAAAACTGCCTGCTCGGCTATGCGGTCGCATCTTTGACAACAAAACATTCCTCGTGGAGGAGACATTTGGTGAAAAATGTCATTATTTAAAGGGCTAAAATTGGATTTAAATAGGGACTGTAAATACACCTAACATCTGTAAGCAAATCTGAAAATATACCAGTTATTGTGCCAGTGTGCCTTAACATCTTAGTGTGCCATGAGAGATCATCATGCCGTGATATGTTTTTCACTGTAAAACATGTGGCTGGGTTCACATGAGGTTGGGAAACGCTGACTTATAGTCTACTGGTTGGAACCAGGGGCAGACTATCCATTCAGCAAAAAAAGGCAATTGTGGAGATACCCAAGATGTGAAGTGCCAAAAAAACAATTCATCTGGATCAGCATTTTATCAAGTGATACATGTGACCCACTTGGCATTGAATGCAGCCTGGATGGTGCTTCTTTCCATCTATAGCCCCAAAAAGACAACATACACTTCTGGATGGAAGTGCAACATTCCAAAAACCCTTCCTGCCTTTCAAGACACTCACAGCCAAGTCCCACACTCCAGACGGCCACAGAATGGGATGTCAAACCAGTGTAACGTGCTATTCTGGGCACATTGTGCGTTGTTGTTTTTTTACTTTTTATTTATTTATTTATTTAGTCAGCCAGCCTCTGTAAAATACTGTCTGTAACAATTGACACAAAACTTTTTGTGTAAATTTCTGGATTAATACTAAGTACAGTTTTGCATTTTCCCCGTTAAACAGCCATGACAACGCCCGATTGAAGGGGGAATTGACTTGCATGTGATAACATAACGGAAATGGGCATCGCTTAAACCAGGGCGTTGAAAATGAACGGCCTCTTTAGAACCGCTCCATTCTTCTTTTTTATTAGCATTTACTCAGACTTTAATTGGTTAAAATTTACATTTTACACTGCACTTGTGCATTTTGACCAACGATAATGTCAAACCAGCAGGCGCACACAATATATAATTTTGGGAAAAATAATTTTTTGGGGGATTGATAGCGAAGCTTTATTAATCTTCGCGTTGGCGATTCTATATTAGCATATAATATGAACACGACATTTTGCCCCTAAAATGACGATTAGCACATTGGTGGGAGGGGGCAAACGAGCACACAATTCAAAATGATAATATTTCCAATGATGCATGATTTTTTTGAAGGATCTGATAGAAATTGTTCTATGAATGCAGGTTCATTAAAACGGAATACTCACCGCTTGCCTCGCTATATCGGTGGACGCCATTGGTGATAGCCGTTAGCCGAGCAAGATCTCCAGTTGAGCAGGGGCAGCTGAAGATCCGAGGTACCACGGAAAACTCCCCCTCTCCTTCGGCATACACCATTGCTGAAACACATTTAACACGTGTTATTTTACTTTCTACATACGATGTGGTCCTAAATTAGGTGTCAGTAATTAAATAGTTGTCAAATAATGTCAAACATTATGTTAAGAGGGATCAACAGAAGGTTTTAAATTCATTGTGAGCGATTATGTGGAGCGAAAGCTTTTCATTTCTCCCCTACGAGCAGCTTTAATGGATTCGCCCATGCCGACTGCTCGTGAACCTGAGAGAATGAACATCACGAGTACTGTATATTGATCAATCCAAAAATGTTTTTTTTTTTCGAAATAGCTTCCTTTATTTTAAAAAAGTGAGTGTGGAAATGTATGTGTTTGGTAATATCATCTATATTATTTTCACTTATTAAGACATAATTAAATTTTGTAATTACGACTATCAATTTGTTCATGTGTGGGTCAGAAGATGGACGGAGGGACGAATTTGTTCATGCATATTAATTGTTACGTCTGTGTAAGCTCTCAGTCGTACAGGGGGGCCGATACGACCAGGCAGACTTTAGTTCGCTGACGAAGCCTCTTGGATAGGAGGCGAAACGTCCGAAACCTTCACATTTGTACAGATGACGGCTGAAGAAACCTTCTCATCGATATTAATTGTTAGTAGTACACTATGACGTTATATACAGAACGCGCGGAAAGAACATCAAATTAACAACTTTACAAAATATGTTTCGTTCCATTTAGACGTGCAATGTAATTGACATTATTTTGCCATTATATCGTAATTTTCAAATTTTGAAAGTTTTTATGGAATGAAAATATACATCATTTATTTTCAAATCGGATGGTCTGCACTTGATTGCAGACCTGCGGAGACTCTTAATTTGAAAAAAGAAAAAAAAACGTTCACCGGAAGTGTGTTTTAGGTATAAGCCCACCCATATCTTCGTATGCAGTGTCCACCAATAGCGAGAGAGCAGCGAATTTAAAAGATGAGCTGTGATCTGCGTCTCTTTTCATGCCAAATCATTTCTGCTTGACCCAAATCGAGTCTTGTGCAAATAATCCCGACACAGTATCACGACTACGGTAACGTATCCATGAATATATCGTGTCTGTTTTATTCTCTGAAGTTGTTCTCTTGTTTGTGACATTTTTGGCTAAACCTGTTAAATCGCCCTTTGTAGAAAGCATTGTCCAAGGCTTACAAATTCAAAAGCATGTTAAACGGTTAACTTTTGGAACACTCCACATAAATGTAAACTTCTTTTTCGTCCTTTATACATGTAGACGCGATGGCCCACTTCACTGCACAGCGGGCAAATCAAAATCTTGCTTTCGTACCAGGTAGAAAATTGAGCAAAAAATGTTTTTGTGTTTCTCGGCCTGGGAATCATAGATTGCATTTATCTTTCCAGATATATCCTCGAAGACTCCACTCAATCCCAAAGCAATGAGAACTCCTCTGCGTACTGGTCGGAAGGCTTTTGGGGTTGTCAATACGCGCTTATCAACCCCTGTTGTCAATCAGGGGAAGAAACCGGAAAATATTCAGGTTGGATGTGTATCTGAATTGTGTTTGAATTGTTTATTTAGGTTTGCAAAGCTGTGCATTTTTATTTAGCAATGAAAGTATTGAAACTCTGGGGAAACTTCAAGGTGCTCCCTTGAACAACTAAAGCAATTTGTGACAGATTTGTCCTCTTTAACTCTAAAAGTAAAACAAATCGCAAATGAACATCCATTTTGGCACACAAATGACAAACCTTTTGTCAAGGAGCCCAGCAGTCTACTTGGAAGCAATTTTTTTCTCTCACTTTACCTACCAAAAACTGGCTCTTTTGGCTCCCATACGGTCATCAGATTTTTTTTTCTTCAATGTATTCTGTCAGGTAATGACAATCGTGCATATATGAACTTTTATGTAGTTGTATTTGTATATTTTAAATGGTTCCTCTAACATTGAGGCTTTACACAGAACGCCTCAAATGTTCTGTTTAATTTATCAATTTTAGAGCTCAGGTTCCCCCTGTACCCCAATATTAAACACATAAAACAATTTAAGATGTCAAACAAGAAGACCTTGACCTTGGTAACTTCCTGCTGTCCCTTATTTTAATTGAGCCCTAATGTTTAAAGCTGCATTTCTCTCAGCCCACTTTGGCACTGTGCAGTCAGATGAATGGATAATCATGGCTCTCTGAAGTGAAAGTTGGAGTCGATTAGATTAGACAAACCTTTATGAATCCCACACTGGAGAAATTTACAGCAGCAAAGTGATGAAAGGACGAAGTAGAAAAACAAAATACAGGACCTGCTGTAAAGGCAGCCACTCTGGCTTGCTGCGCCATCTTGAAGTCAACAGAACAAAGAAACTAATAATATGACAACACAAAGTCATTCAATCTTGCACCCTCTTTGTTGTATGAAACAGTTATAAATTAAAGGGGATCAAAGCATCCTTTTCACCAGTGGATCAGGGAGGTCATGGTGAAATGTGAAAGTCTACTACAAGCTAAATTTTGAAAGCAAACATGAAGCTGTAGCATCCATTGATGAAAATAGATTGTCTCACATCCCCTGTCCCACGTAAATCTGCTTAAATTCCAAGCCATGATAGTTCCACATCCCTGCTCCTAATACGTAGATGGTTCTCATCGTTCCAGCAGCTGGCTTGAAGAGCTGTTTCTTCTGCAATTAAGTCCTAGATGTGCTCAATTAGTACAGTTTCTCAGATGTATTGTGGGTGCAGAGGAGCAGAGTGGCCCTCTTTCCCATGCATGTGCGTTAATTTCGGATAATGAGGATTGTGGTTATCCAAATATAGGCTGGAGTTGATAAACAGTACCTTTGAATGTTTTATTTGCAAAACTTATTTAAACAGAAGGGTGGTACCGAGACTGTGGTGTGAATTTGAGACTTCAGTGTTTCCTAATCTGATTCTTAGTCTATATCAGCCCACCTCCACAAAGTCTTCAGTGGGCAGCGTATTGGGCATAATGTGTGGTTTCAAGAACGCGCTTGGTTTACAACTGGCATATTTTTGATGAACTGATGAATTAATCAGATTTTACCAACTATATATGATGTTAGTGAAATTAGAGTAATCAGAATATATTGCTTAACATGCGTATTAGCAACGTGTTTTGGTTTGGTTTTACTCTACAATCCTTTCCTAAAGAAAAAATATCGGTATATGGGTGCACCCCACCATTGGGGGAGCCACCTGCATGACAGATCTGTGAATGTTGTAGCTGAAATAGATTTAATTGAAAAAAGACCTGTGTTGTCAACATCTTCAGCTCTAATAGTCATTCCTGAAATTTTGCAACCTTCATTTGATGAAACGTTAATGTGTTTTTTGTTGCACCCAACAGGATGGCAAACTCAAGGATGAAGTTCAGAAGAAAGAGGACTACCCAGAGATTGAGAAAATGATCCCCTATGATCCTTTGGGTAATTGTCTTAAAAAGTGTTTAGAATGCATTGAAATTAGTCTAATTTGCTTGTAATGTATTTCACCTTCCCCCTTTCAGAATTTGAGAAATACTCCGTTCCTGAGGATTTAGTTCCTCTCGGTAGTCTCGCTCTGGCTGGTCTGGCTTTCCACCAAAGGCCCCGTCTCTTGGAAAAGAACCAACATACTTACGTGCCTCCACTCCCAAGCCCGTCACCCGAAAAAATGCCACAGCACTTGGGTAATATGTCATACAGTATTTGGATAAACTAAGATTTAGTGCTCAAACTCACTTTAGAGATTATAATGTATTGTGACCTTGGAATGTGGAGTGGGGTGCTCAATCTTCACTTTGTACTCCTTAATTTCTTTCAGATGGCTGCACGGAGTTTGACGACTTCATCCAAATGATTGATGAACTGATTGAGCTTCCCCCTGAGCCGAGCGATAACTGAAACATGTTCAAATGCAGCTTTCTACGCTTCATACTATGTCTTTTGTTCTTTGAATTGGAATGTCTTACCGTTTTAAATCGTTCGTATTTATCTGCATTTTGTCACTTTAAAGCGGCGTAATAAAAGTAAATGTGCACTTCCTTGTTTTGCAATCCATCGGTGATCACATGACACACTCACTTTCTTGAGATTACCATGAACTTTGGCTCAGTTCCTTTGGGAAGTGAGTAAAGTCCAAGAACTAACTAATCGCTTAACTTTGTTTTAATTTCAAATCCGGAGATTTACATTGCAATGGAAATGAGCACCGTGACATACACGTGGATTCTTTCAAACCACCGTCAGTGTCTAAAATGAAATTCGAGCAGGTGAGTCACGTCAACTACTAAAGCGAGTATGCGAACTGTTTTTGACATTCAAAATGGAGACGTCACACGTCTAAAATGGAGAGAAACGCAATGGAAGGATACAGCGCGATATTTGTTGTCAGGAAACTCGTTAAAATTTGGTATTAAAATTAGTGGGGGCTGTCATCCAAAATTACCGGAACAGCAGTACCATGGATGGGGGCTGCTCGACTGGAACGCATACCACCCCTGACGCCCACCGCGAACGAGAATGGACACAAGGCGCCGTTGTGGACAGACTCTCCCAGTATGGCACGTCGCTCATGGCCGGTGCTCCTCAGCGGAGGTCGCGGTTGATACAGAGGCGGCAAGACGACTCAGACGCGGGCACATCTGTCCAGCGCAACAAATGCCCTAAAGATTTGTCCCAGGGGGCGTTGGGGTTGGCTCTGTACCCAATGGAACACGTGTGGATGTTGTCAGCCGTGGCGGGCAATTGTGACACCCTGCTGGAATTCGTGTCGGAGGAACCACTGCTGCTCACTCGGCGGGACTTCATCAGTGGCTACTCGGTGCTTCACTGGCTGGCCAAGAACGGCCGCGACGAGACGTTGCTCAAGTTGCTCCACCGAGCTGAGAAAGCCGGAGGGCAGCCAGTGAGCGTAAACGTACGGGGAAGCGGTGGCCTCACTCCGCTACACGTCGCCAGCATGCACGGCCACTACTCGGTGGTCAAGCTGCTCGTGGGTGCGTTCGGCGCTGACGTGGATGTCATGGATTATGGGGGCAGGCGCGCTTGGCAATATCTGTCGCCGGACGCCCCTCGGGAGCTAAAGGAGCTGCTTGGAACGTGGGACGACGAGCACGCCCGCAGCGCGGAACCAAACACAAATAAGAACTGTAACAACAGCGGCGGCGACGTCACGGTCACGCCCGAAGATGATGTGGGGGCTTCGAAAGATGAGGTGGACTCGTTTGACCGCAGCAGGAGGTTCGGTTCCATTAAAAGGTTCTTTTCGTTTCGCACCAATAGACGTTGATATTTTCTGTCACAGATGTTTTCATTCACATGAAATTGCGTTGGACCTTGGGTTGTTCCAATTACAATGTCTGTCATGGAAATTGCACTCTCACAAGGAGACCATAGGTTTCCGTCCTGAATGTCAGGGTTGTATTTGGCTGAGACAAGCAAACATGGGCTAAAAATACAAGCATTTGTGGTGTGGGTAAACTGGAAAAAAACCAATGACTCCTTTTCATGTTGCCGTTTTTCCTACCCTTCACACCATTAAACAATTAGAGTATGAATTTTCTCATATTTTGCTGGCTATAATAATTGCCGAGTGCCATTCTATATGTGCTGAATAAACCAAAACCAAACTACAGTGTGTGTAAATCAATCAAATATTTGTTTGATCACAGATCTTTTATTTTCAAACATGAATGTAGAACCAGGGTGTGTACAAAACAACTGTGGTTCTCCCCTTCCTGGTAGATGGAGGTCCTTTGATGGAACGGAGGAGATTGGATTCTGCAGTAATGTTTACAGACCCAGTTTAGTCCTCCTCCAGTGTCTCCTCTTGGAGTTATACCTGAAGAATGCAGGAGAATGGTCAAACATGCACAACGCTTTATCCTCCAACTTCCACTAATATAAAACACAAAAATATCCATCTCAAAAATTACATTTATGGAGATGGCATGTAGTTTGCCAAAAAAAAAATAAAAAAATTCATAGAATAAGAATTCAAATTACAGCTTTGTCACCCAAAAACATTCAAATCCCAAACTATTCTTTGTCTTATTGCATTTCTGAGTGTGACAATCATTCAACAATTAACAAGGTAGCTAATGAACAATGTTTCAGTGACAGAGCAATCTTCATCCTCACAAGTGATGATGACAATGATGAGCTCTGAGACAGAGTAGTAATAATCTCAGCAGGGTTAATGACAACACTTCATAGCCAACAAGTGCTGCAATTGCAGACCTGCTTTACTACAGTACGTAGTCTTCTGCCATTGTGGGATGGAGTCGCAATATCCTTGCAATTTTGCCAAAGAATCCTCATATCAGCTGTTGAGTGCCTCACTAAACCAATGAACACATTGTCTTGAATTCCTGTCAAGTTTCTCCTACCAGACAAGAACTGCAAGTCAGTCTTGTGGTGGCAACATGGTTAATAGTCATTATGTTTTGACTTCATTACCTAACAGTCTTATTTTTACTGAACTGAGCGACTGATGAATGCAAACCCAAATCTGTTGTAAGAGTGATAAGCAAGCCACGACGTTTTAAAATTGCAAATAACTGCTCAAAATGTGTTCAAAACAAGTTTTGGGCACATACACTATGGTTGTCTATTTTTGTATACGTTTCTACAGTAAAGTCTCGTTATATCGATATTCAAGGGAGTCCGAAAAAATATCGATATAACCGGGACTATCGATATATCCGACCCTGTTTGCATGTAATTTTCTCCGTGCGTGCATAGAAATAGTACCGATATAACCGGGACTATCGATATATCCGATATCGATATAACGAGACTTTACTGTATTTAGTTTTTTTTTGTTATTTTGACTTCAAGACGGCGCCGCGAGAGTGGCTGCCTTTCCAGCAGCTCATGTATTTTGTTTTTCTACTTTCATTCCTTTCATCACTTTGCTGCTGTGAAATGTAAATTTCTCCACTGTGAGACTAATAAAGGCATAGCCAATCCAATCCGCTAATGAAATGGACACTTTGATCCTCTCCTCTTTCATCTAGAACTGCTACATACAACAAAAGAGGGTACAGGAAGTGTTCAAGAATGAGTGACTGTGTCTTTGAGTTGTCATGTTATTTAGTTTTTTTAACTTCAAGATGGCCCCGCGAGTGTCTGCCTTTCCAGCAGCTCCTGTATTTTGGCTTTGGTTTTCCTACTTCTTAGCCCCCCTTTCCTCTTCCTTCCTTCTTCTTTGCTGCTGTGAAATGTAAATTTCTCCACAGCGAGACTATTCAAAAATAATCAAATCCAAGTTTGTGTGCCTGTGACTCAGAATCATTAAACATGTACAAGAGGCAGTCACGTAAACAAAATGAAAGACTTCAGATGCAACGTGCCAATAGCCCAACACGATCCCTCAGGGACATAATCATGTAACATGTTTCTTTGAGTCATGGTTGTCAATGGTGGGAATCACTACGATGACCCGCTTTTAGCAAATGTGTTGCTGCAATAGGTTTGTTGATAGAGTACTTACTTCTCACTTACAAAGTGGGTTCGCGCCACCCCCAAAAATGCGCGGATGCGTTATAAACGTCCAACGTACAGCAGTTTACACAAACACACAACTCTTACCTGATCTTGTTGCCGGTCTTCATTCTGATCCATTGTGGAATGGGCCTGTTTTGCTTCTGCTTCTTCGCCAGAAAGCGCTTGATTCTGAAAGTCTTGTGGGACGACTAAAAACACACGATACAAAGAAATCATGGAAGATCACGCAACACATTTGAATACTGTGCGGTTACCAGGCCACAGGCTAAGCGCCTTCTTAGAGCTTCCGTGCTCGATTACCAACAGGCTAGCTACCTAGCTAGTAAGCTTTGGAGTGCGCAGCGCCATATAAATGTAAACAATTACGATTTTAACACACCATATAGACATGTCAAATATCGTGAGTATTATATCGAAGTGTTCTTGAGCAACGGAATATTCTACAACGTAATTATTGACGGATGTTGGATGATTTTTCTATTTACCATGTCTACCACGGTGGTTTCCTCAGAACGACGCAGATAGAAGAGGACGAAGGCAGTGACGTCGGCTATTTTAGCCAATGATGCATGCGGCTATTTAGTCGTTCCTTTTATTGACAGCGACACAAGCAGGCGACTTTGTGATACTACAGATGAACGTCTCAATTTGTAACTGTCGAGAGCTTATTTTTTTAACAGGTACTGTAATTGCCATTTATGGGAACATTTTGGAAGTTTTAAAAATATAATTTGGACCAAATTATTAATAATTCGTATCACGACAAAAATCGCTTTTTATAAAATCGGGTTATTAAAATTGGAACCATTTTATGTCATTTTGATTTAACTTATTCTAAATAATGATCTACGGCCCACGGGCAACATGCGGGCCGTTTGCCTTTTTCGTCCGGCCCGCCAAAGATTAGCACAGAATTGCTCAAATGATACAGTGGGGCTTCGGTTTACGAACACCTTGCCTTACGAATTTTTCGGTTTACGAACGTTAAATGTATGAAAATTAAACCTTGGAATACGCACTACTATTCGGAATATACATGGAGCGCTGCCCCACCGTGGCTGGAGGAGCAATCTTCGGCGGAAGAACACCAAAGCACACGACCGAACAGCGCCCCAGCCGGCCTACCTTTCCACACCCCCTTTCACTTAGTGCACATGTTGATCGTCTTCTCAGATTTTTTACAGATACCTTTGCGGTTATGGGACCGAAAAAGACCCCACCACAGGCTCGTGTTCAGCTGAAGAAGACACAAAACAAAATTACAGTCCAGGAGAAGAAGGAGATCATTGAGAAACATGAACCTGATTTAACAGCCCAGTACCAATATGCTATGTTGCGTGTGTTGCTAAAGGTGTTTCCATTCTGTCAAAGCAACGGTCTGGGGCAATAGAAGAAGTTGAAAAACTTCTGTTAATTTGGATTAATGAAAAGCAGCTAGCCGGCGACAGCGTGAATAAAGCAATTATATCCGAGAAAGCGTGGCTAATTCACTCTGATATCACCATGCGGCCACCTGGAAGTTCGCCGTTTATTGATACAAGGATCATTCTTCAAAATGGTGAGAGAAGAAGGCTATGTTCCTCAGAAAGTATTTAATGCAGACGAGACCGGCCTTTTTTTTAAAAAAGATGTCTAACCGGACTTTCATAACACAGGAAGAGAAGTCTGAACCCCACTCCATCAAGCCATCAACGACCATCATAAAGGTATATAAAATGACTTATTTAACAGTACAGTTTATTTCTTTAATTACAGTCCTTATGGAATGTGACTCCTTTCAAACAGCAATTCTCTCCGACATGCCACTCCATTCCATCAAGCCATCAACAACCATCACTAAGGTTAATAAAATGACTTTATTATACAGTGCAGTGTATTTCTTTCATTACAATACAATATCACATTTACTATACATAGAATAAGGGATATAGTTTGTGGTTTTAAGGCTTATTTAGTTGAAAATTATATTTTATGGAGACCTGGGAACGGATTATTTTCATTTTAATGGTTTCCTATGGGAAATTAATTTTTAGGATACACACTTTTCGTCTTATACTCTGTCTGGGAACCAATTAAGTGCGTCCGCCAAGGTCCCACTGTACTTTTTCTATCTCCATTTGAGGACGCGTCTTGGCACCTTTCTGAGTGTTATTATTTCCTAGGTTAACATCATCCCTACACAACAGCCTAGAAACCGCTTGTTTTACATGTTTTGTTTATTTAATCCAAACCACTGCCAGGCATGAATTCGTTGCGTCGCTTTTATTTTGAAGGTGGCCCACGCCGCTGGCTCGTCGCTCGCTCGCTCCAGACTACCGTAATGCACACGGTGGTCAACCGAAGTGGCGGCTCACTTGACTTCGATTTTGCGAGTGGAGGCTGTCTTGACCGCAGTCAAAACTGACACTGGACTTTGATGCACTGGCAAAAACGCTGTTCCCATTAAAAAGCAATGTTAGTAATAACACTGTCATGCCTTTTTATGTTTATGTTTGATATGTATGCATCTGGTGCTGACTGGGCCCATGTGTCATTTTTTAAGTAAATGTGGCCCCTGAGCCAAGAAGTTTGCCCACCCCTGATCTATGGTCAACATTTTCTATGTGACTCGATCTTTTCCGATCGTCCATTTGCATGTCATACACCAGTCTGTTAATCAAACCAGCCAAATATACCACCAATATCTGTATGCTGGCCTCAATGGACACAATGACACCCCTCTGAATCCTAAATAAACTACATGTATGTTGTTTTTCAATGAAGAAATCTTCCCTAATAATGTTAAATGATTGTGAGCTCCACGATTGTATTGCCATTGAATATGGACACGTCATCGCCCTATCTGGTCATTTTTTTTCTTTCATCCTTTGTGGACTAAAATTTACTGCCACCAATTCCGCTATGCATCCTGATAAATGAGTTGATCGTCTCAGAGATTCAAACCCCAAATTGTCTTGAAACCCCAAATTCTAGAATGAACACAGACACCCACCCATACATGCATTCTTCGAACCATTAGTATAAATGGGCACCTTGCTATAATAAACGTTTCTAATGTCATCGCTTGTTTTCATGTCTGTCATTGTTCATGCTTTTTCTGAACACTTTGGAACATCTATTTATGTTTGCCTCTGGATACACCCATATACTAACAGGAGTCTTTCCATACAAACCCATTTGTAATATAGGCCATATTAGATGAATATTTTCTTTCACACATTTTTAAACACATTGGAAACACACTTGTCCTAATCCACTAAAACTTGTAGCAAGAGCTGTGTTCATTCTCAATTCATCAAAACAATTTATATGCTTTTCAAAGCTGTTTGGATGAACAATTTGTGTAAGCAAAGATGAAAACATAGGTAAGGTCACTTATAGATTTTGTGTGCCCTGTAAGAAAAGACTTCGCTGTCCTGCAAAGTGAAACCAAAAAGAAGGGCACTTTAAGAAGGGCTAAATCAGTTGCGAACATCACACATGGAAGAAGGGGCCCTGAAGCAACATGGTGCTTAGAGTCTGGCTGGCCGCAAACTCCTCCACCAAACCGGAAAGAAGTCAAAAGCAGAAATCCACTCAGTCGTCACCCTTTTCAGTCAATTTCTTCATCTCAGTGTCTGGCTTCCTGTCCACAGAGCTGACATCAGCTCCTCCTCCACTGCCGCCTCCTCCTGTTGCTGCTGGACGATTGCGGCTTCTTGCTCCAGGCTGGTATAGCTGGATGGCAGGACGATCCTAAAATAAAAACAAGGAAATCATACTTGTAAAATAAATCCATGAATAATAAATAGCTAGTTATTTATTTGAATGGATATTAAAGTTTTGAAAGGTGCTTAGAAATTAAATGTATTATTTATTATTATTAAATATACACGTACACACAACAACAAAAAAAAGTTGTTGTGGGTGTCCGTATCACCAACAAATGACAATTCAATAGGTGTTGGTTGCTTTGAAGTGAAAACATTTAAATCAAACACAATATTTTTATTTAATACAATATTTTTTGATATATACTAAATAGATGTGTATATTTTTTTCTGTAATTGTCCCATCAATATGTGGATTTTAATAACAGTTACTAATTAATATTTGGAAATATATTTCTTGAGAAAAACATCATTTTAAAATGGTTGAATGCATACAAAGATGAGTATATTAAATTTTAAAAATGTTTGCATATATATGGATGAATAAGTGAATATTTTTTTATACATATCTGATGGTATAAAGATAAAATATATAACCATGTTTAAAACTTGAAAATGTCTGCATGTATGTGGCTAAATAAGTGAATGTTTTTATACATATCTGATCAATAACCAATCAATTCCAAAGAGTAAATATAAAAATAGCACGGAGCAGGGAAAAAAAAAAGTACATTAAAATAAATATTGTTTTAAATGGTTCGATGAATAAATCAATAAAAGATGCCTTGAAATAAAATAGATTAGTATCCTTATTCAATAATAAAAATATACAGACCTGAAAAAAAACACTGACAGGTACACATTATTTTGATAGAAAGACTGAAGCATTACTTTATTCCGTAATCGTTCTCTCCTGGCACTGTCGTCCTTCTTGTCTTGTTTTGGTGTCTTCTGCATCTTGTCAGTTTCCAACGCATTGTCTGTCCGTTTCTTGTCTAGTGGCCTCTCCCGCTCTTTGTGAGCTGCTCCGTCCTCCTCCACCCACTTCCTGGTGACATTATCACCGTCGTGTCTTTCCCTCCTCCTGCGTCGCTCTTGCCGTCTCATGCGTTCTTTCTCCCTCTGTTGGCGCTCCTTCTCCAGCTCGCGCTCCCTGACGCGGTCCGTGTCATGTTCTCGTAGCTCCTGGCGGCCTTCCTCGTCTGGTCTGCGAGGGAAGAAAAGATGGAATATGTTGAAGTATGAAATGTTTTAAAGGACAACCGACATCACTTTTTTGTTTCCTAACTGACGTCAGAAAAACATTTTATAGCATCTAAAATACCCAAAACACGCAGTATGATATTTTTAGTCAAATGCAAAACACCAATAGAAATGACTTCAAGTGTCTAAGAAGTACAGTAAAGTCTCGTTATATCGATATTCAAGGGAGTCCGAAAAAATATCGATATAACCGGGACTATCGATATATCCGACCCTGTTTGCATGTAATTTTCTCCGTGTGCTAGTATCGATATAACCGGGACTATCGATATATCCGATATCGATATAACGAGACTTTACTGTACTTCAATTTGAAACCGGAAGTGGCAAGTTTCAGAAGGTCCCGCCCCCAGTTCGTGGCGTCACGCCAAGAAGTCTTGCCTTGCTCGAGAATCAAAACAATGGCTTCAGATTCGGAGAATATGCTTTTTTGTTACTCATCCAGTTATGAATATGATTCAAATAGTTCTGAAGAGGAAAGCATAAATGTTTGCAATCCATTAAAGAATTTATTCCGTGTCATTTTGAGGGGGGAAATGTAGCACCGAATGTGTGTCATCAGGGGTGGGGGGGATGTAGCACCGAAAAGAGGCAGAAGATGGCGACAAAGCTCTGTGGAAAGTTCAGTGGAAATGGGCTGCTTAATTCCTTACAATTTTGTCAGTGAATGACAAATAGATACTCGGTGCCACATACAATGATTCACCATCGCGTTATTTATGTGTTTTCCTTCTAATTTCGCCATCAACACGGATCAACACAAAGTTTTCAGACCAAACAAAGTACCGGAAAATGCATTGAGGTGATGCAAGGTATGTCCTTTCTCGCTCAGGGGCGTTCCTTCAGTGACGTAGCGTGAGGACTTGTCACCAACTCAAAAACAAGACTTCCGGAATATTCAGCGTGAGTCTTAAAACGTAAAATATAGCTATATGCGGTTGAATCTTTGTAAAATACGCTCAGTAGAAGTCATTTGAAGCGATGTTACAAATTATGGACACAACTTGTCCGGAGACATCGGTTGTCCTTTTATATTTTTTATATCAAACATAGTGGCATAAAATCATTATTGGAATAAAAACAGTACAATTGGAAAACAGTACAATTATAAATCAAATTAACACAATTTTTTAAAAAGAACACATACAAAATATGTTCGGCCCACACACATTTTTTTAAATGAACTAATAATGAACAATAGATAAGTCGATCGTCAAACTGTGTTTGTATGTTTTATGTGAAATACAATGTGTTGTACTGGATAACAAAGATTTATTATTATCACAGTGATACCTCGGCTTACGAACGCTTTAGCTAACAAACGTTTCGCCTTACGAACATTAAATTCGCGAGAATATAATCTTGGCATGAGAAATAGTTTTCGGGAAACACGCGGAGCTCCACAATGGCTTCCGGACTAGTTTTCGGCGGAAGAACAACAAACCACAGGGCCGAACAGCACCACCGTGGCTGCTGGACTACTTTTCCACATACCCTCTGAGTGCATACGTGGTTTGTTATCAAGGATACATTTGCTATTATGGGACCGAAAAAGACCCCACCACACGCTAGTGTTCATCTGAAGATGACACAAAACCAAATTATGGTCGAGCAGAAGAAAGAGATCATCGAGAAACACGAATGAAGTGTGCGTTTGTGTGACTTAGCGTCCCAGTACCAGTATGCTAAGTCGACCATTGCTACATGTAGCTAAGGGTGTTTCTGTATTGTCTCAGGAACAGTTTCAGGCAATAGAAGAGGTTGAAAAACTTCTGTTGATTTGGATTAACGAAAAGCAGCTTGTAGGGGACATTGTGAGTGAGGGTATTATCGCCGAGACAGCACGGCAACTTCACTCGTATATCATCAAGAGGCAACTACATCAACACACATAAAGGTAAATAAAATGACTTTATTATACAATACAGCTTATTTCTTTAATTACAATACAATAGCACATTTATGATATATAAAATAAGGTATATATTGTGTAGTTTTAAGGCTTATTTAGTCAAAAATTATGTTTTGTGCCTCTTCCTTTTTTTGTGGGGACCTGGAAACGGATTATTTTCATTTTTAATGGTTTCCAATGGGAAATTAATGTTTAGAAGACATACTTTTCGCCTTACACACAATTTCTGGGAACCAATTAAGTTCGTAAGCTGAGGTATCACTGTATTTATTATTTTTTTTACATGGGAGGTCAACACCAACTCTATCCTGAAAAAGGCCCAACAGAGAATGTACTTCCTGAGGCTGCTAAAGAAGCATGGCCTGCCACAGGAGGTGCTGCAACATTTCTACACGGCTGTCATCGAATCCATCCTGTGTTCTTCCATCACCGTTTGGTTCGGGGCCGCCACAAAAATGGACAAAATCCGACTTCAACGGACAGTTAGGACGGCGGAAAAAATCATTGGCACCGCCCTACCCACTCTCGAGGACTTGCACACTGCAAGAATCCAAACTAGGGCGCAGAAAATCCTACTGGACCCTCCGCACCCTGCCCACCACCTTTTCCAGCTACTCCCCTCAGGCAGGCGCTACCGATCCATGCGCACCAAATCCAGCAGACATTTAAACAGCTTCTTCCCCCAAGCCATTAACTCTTTGAACTCTTTCAACAGTAGCCAAAATGGAACTGTATAGTGCCACTTAGCAGTTTTTTTGACAACGATACTAGTGCAGCGTGTTCTACCGGAAACAAATTCCTTGTGTGTTCTACATACTTGGCAATAAAGATGATTCTGATAAGAAGAGAATACGAGCCAATTATGACTTACTTCTTTGCGCAGTCGTCCTTGATGTCATTGTTTGGTCGTCTTTTGTGCTCATGGCTTCTGCTCTGCTCTTTGGCAGGCCTCTCAGTTTTTTTAAACTTCTCTTTTATTTTGTCAGAGTCAGCATCTTCTCCTCTGTCTGGCTTCTTCAGAAGCTATGCAACGGACAGAGAGAGAGGACGTCATCTCGTGACAGTTCAAAGTTCTTACTTTTACTCTCTGAAGTCTGAGTACTTCTCCCACATCCACTACTTACTTTTATTTTTGGTTCGTCTTTGACTTGGTCTTTCCCATTCTCTGGTTTCTTCAATTTGTCAGCTCCTTTGCGCTTCCGCCGCTCCTCCTCGCGCCACTTGCGGCGCTCCTCGTCTCGAAGGCGTTTACGCTCCAGCTCCCGCCGTCTCCTCTCCTCTTTCTTCTCCTCCCTAATTCTCTGAAGAGAGAAGAAGTTTATTTTTTCTTGTTAAGTTTGGCTCAGTGCTGTGAATGACTTACCTGCTTATTCTTGAGGAAGTCCAAGAGGGGAGTTGTTTTTTTAGCTTTGGGAAAAATAAAAGTTGGATTTAGTGGAACAAAGACACTAAGAGTATTGATTAAATTAATGTGGGATTGGGCGACATGGCCTAAATATGATTTGCTGGATAAAATTCCAATTTTAATTGAGGTAATTTCCTTTACAAATGACACATTCAAAAAGAGTTTTTAATTTGCATTTTTTTTTTTCATTATGGGATATGCTTACTTTTTTCTAATACTATATAAGCTTTGAAATAGTTTATGTGCAGTAAATGCCTCCCAAAGTGGCATCGACTTGCAAAAACCTCCACAGAAAAAAAAATTGAAATAAGAACAAATCAGATAATGTTGTCTGTCATCTACTTTCTCTCAGACTTTTCTCAAGGGAAGTTGTACGGATACATCTTTAAGACAAAAATTGTGGCTCAAAGAAACTGTGGTTCCATCACTGTTTCTGCAACATATATTCTATGACTTTGGAAATGTTCAGTGTAGCTGACTCTGTCATAGCTTCTCGTCTCTTGTTAAACTGGTGTCTGCTGCGAGTCGCTCTTTTCAAATGTTTTCAAACATAGTCATGTGAGTTTTGGGGAAAAAATATTTCTGTTTGCAACCATGTTGAGGAAGCAGGACACAGAAAGAAAAAAACAACACCAAAAACATACAAATTCATATTAATTCATCCAATAAATGAATGGTGCAGACTTGCTATAATATCTTCTTACCTATGAGCTCCTTTGACCTGGCTTCAATCTCTTCTAGCAGAGTCTCAGGAGTGGATGTCAACTTCTCATTGTCTCCAGAGTAATAGTCCAAGAACTTCTTGTAATCGGGATCTTGAAGAACATGTGCACATAAAGAATACACAATCTTGGAAAAGGTTAAGCATGTGTGTTTTTGCTTTGTCTTAGTCTTTTTTTAATTACTGAACATATTCAGTGGATCCCACTGAACCACAAACATTCATACTAATTACATTTCTGAAAATACAGACCGTCACTAATAGTTCCACACTTTGCGTCCTTTTTCTTGCTTCTTTTCTTCGAAGTCTTTTGAAAAGGTGCAAACTCAACAATGGCAGGGTACTCCTGTCCTGTTTGGCAACAAACATGTGCAAAGATTCCCTCGAGTGGGAATTCTCATATAAATTTCAACATCACAATACCCGTTACCTCTGTTGTCAATGAACACGTAGCCATCGAAGCGATCCCTGAACAGGACGATATCCTCTTGATTCTTAAAGTTGATGTAAGCCCTCGCAAACAAGTGAGGGTACAGACTGAGAGAAGAAACGTTTGTTAAAGCAGACACTTTGTGATTTTATTTTACACTTGAAACCCCTTTTTCTGAAAAAGCAGCTCACAAACAAAATATTTATTTGGTTGTTGAAACTCACCGTGCTACATGTAAAGAAAAAGGGTCAAAAATCAAGTTTAAGATATCATAAGATCACCTGGTGTCATTGGAGAAGAACTCCAGGTAGTCCACTTCAGGAAGAGGCTGCAGCTGCTCTTCTAGCTCCTCTTTAGTTAGGCTGGGTGGCAGCCTTCTGATCACAATCTACAAGGAGAGTGATATTCCTCCTTGAGTACTCAGCGCGGGGAACATATACAGTAACTGTCCACTACGTTCATTCGATAAATCGTGAAAACAAAAACTCAAAAAACATTGATGCATTTTCTGTAGTATACCAACAGTGCACAATTAACACTCATATGGGCAATTGTGTTTCTTCTAAGAAAACGCATGTCTTTGGAAAGTGCGAGCAAATTGGAGAGAATCAGCATGAACTCGTCCACACAGTGAAGTCATAGTCAAGATTCGAACCTCCAACCTCAGACTGGTGACGCGGTCATGGAAAACGAAAATCGCATTCATTAATCTGTGTTATAAACATACAAATTCCACAAATATATACCCATGTGTATAAGCATACATATATTTAAAAATTGGTGAAATAATGTGTCTGAATAAAATCCATACAATACAATCACAAACTCGTACTTGTGGGGCTAGCCTATCTTAGCTCGAGTTTTACCTTTGTCATGGTTTCCTTCTTTTCCTTCGATTTCTCCGTCCTGTCTGAATCTTCGCACATTAATTCCGCCCTCCTCTCCCTTGGCCGAATGTTTTCTTTATCCTCCGTCATTGTTTTCAAAGCGACTTGAGTCAACTTGTGTTCTTCACAAGACTTGTTTACTTTTTAACTTGGCCAAAGTGAGAAGAAAACCACTACGCATGCGCAAAATCCTAACTTCCCTCTGGCGTAGTACAGCAGCAAGAGGGGTCGCTGTGGGCGAAATATACGCCTTACGCTCATTTGAAGTTCTTCCTGGCCGCTTTATCCTCGCGTGGCGCTGTCATCGGGTACTAGACGGGGGAAACCCCGAATTGGTTGGACAAACAACCATTCTCGCTCTCTCTCAAATTTGCAGTGTTTAATCAGTTTACCATGCATGTTTATGTAATCGGGGGACGAGACCCCACGCGGGCCCGGGCAGAACATGCAAACTCCATACAGGGAGGACGGAGCGAGGTTTTAACTCACGACCTCTGCAATGTGAGGTCGGCGTCCTAACCACTCCACTACCTGCTCACTTAAAGTTGACTCTAAAATTTTACGATGTCATCGAGACGAATTTTTGTCAAAGTTTAGGACTTTGCTGTGGGCTATGACTCATTTTAATACTTAAAAAGATCTCATATAATTAAACAGTCTTTACTCGTTGATGACTGACATTAATTGTTTTATTTTGAACAATTTAGGACGAAATGTGGTTTGTACTTCCGGTAATGTAAGGTCTTATGTGGGGAGCGCCATCTTGTTCAATCCCCGGAGCAAAATAAACCGAAAATCCTGTGGTCTTCAAGTCGATTAATTTACGTGCTATTGAACGCCTGCCACCGTCATGTGGTATGAAATTTTACCCAGCCTTGGCATCATGACTGTGTGCCTGATTATCCCTGGCATTGCCACCACACATATCCATAAATTCACCAACGGTGGAAAGGTAAGCTCGTGGTAGACGGGGATGCTAATGTAGCGGTGGTAAAAACAAATTTAAAATAATCTCGTTTTAAATTGTTAATGTGTGTTGTTTTATATTTCCGCAGGAGAAAAGAACCGCCCATGTTCCGTGGCAGTGGCACTTGATGGAGAGAGACAGGCGGGTGTCAGGAACGGGGCAGTACTTTGACTCCAAGGTGATAGTTCGTCTGTTTGTAGAAGTACCATCCAAAACAAGCTCACTGTATCATAACTTTATTACTAAATGATGCTCAACAATTAAATTATATTTTTTCTACAGGGACTCGAGAACATACACTGACAAGAATGACAACGTTTTTTGTTGTACATTAAAGCAAGTTTTATTGCACATTACTTTGTGTTATGTTCCTAATTAAAATGTGATTGACTCTGAGTTGGTTGGCTTCCACATTGCTCTTTAACACTGTCATGGAAAAAGGCTGATCTCCACAACCTTTGAGCTAAGGCCGACAACCAAATAGAAATGTCACATTGGCAAACAAACATGCATTATCACAGTCATCTTAGGATAAATTAGTGTTCCTTTAGCGTGCCACACATGGTTTTCAGATGTGGGAGGAAACCGGAGTACCTTGAGAAAACCCATTCAGATTGAAGGTTAATCTAATATAATTCAGGCACATGGAGTACATACAATCTCGACACCAGAAGACCAGAGCTGCAAATTCTGCACCTTTGCACTGTGAGGGCGACCCATTAACCAGTCGAGCACAGAAAGAGTTGTCTTTATATACAAATGACTTAGTCTTCCCTGGACGACCTTTGCTGTGAATAATGAAAATCTGGAAGTAATTGATGCCCTTCAATCGGTTTATAATTTCCCATGTATGCCACTAGATGTAGTAAAAAAACGTTTATGAAAGCTTCTCAATTCCAGTTGTAATATACCATGGCACAAAAGATTTTATAGATGACATTTTTAATGAGTGATTGAGGTGAATTAAAAAAAGATGGTTGTCGTGACTTCATATTTTCTGAGGGGCTGGGGTTGATTTCATATGAACATGCACATGTCATTCACATTCTCTAACTGAGAACTTCATATTTAGAATACAATAAACATGCACAATACTGCGGAAATAAGTAAGCAAAAGGCAACATTTAATTTTAGATAATGCGATTTTTTTTGTAGTTGCTTTGCTTTTGTGTACTTAATCCTAGTCTTCTATCGCCTTTATTTTATTTTTTTGCCAATCATTGTGATCAGATGGGACAATCATTAATAGAAAATTTCTACGTAATTCTAAAATAGCTTTTTACCTTTGTTCCTTCCTGCTTGTACTACAAATGTGTGGGTAAGATGTGTGAAATGTACAAGGCCTATTCTTTGACGAATTTATAATCAACGACTAAATGATCAGCTCGATCGAGTGTGATGAACAGAAAAAAAAATCCCCAAATATCTCAATTCCGGTAGTTGCAAAAAATCCTTTTACTAAGACATTGGCAACACTACAAAGAGTAAATGAAAGTAAATAATTGCCCGGTCTTACAAAAAAAGAGGGTATTTACATAATAGTTTATAAAGGGGGACAAAATAGCTGTCTCATGGCTTATCCTCTTTCCCTTTGGTCTTCCTATAGACCATCTCTTTGAAGCTGGACAGGATCTTGCTCTCTCTTTTCCGTCTTTCTTCCTGATTGAAGGAAGCCAACGCTCTCTTCTCATCTGCACTATAGATCTGGTTTTCCTTACGCAGACGCACAGCCTCCATGCGACGATGTCTGTAGAGGGTGACATTCATACCAAATGAGTGTCTCCGTGCAGCACTGAACATGGATATGAAGACGCAAGATGACCAACTCTATACCTGCTGCCGCTCATGACGTAGCCAGACTTTTCAAAGTCTGCAATCTCATTGCTCGTCAACCCAATTTCTCCTCTTCTTGGAATACGTTTTCCAGCTTTCACGTATTCCGCCATGGCTGCACCTTCACCCGGCAGCAGAGCGTGACCGAAACTGTAACAAAAAAAGGATACAACGCTTGTATATGTGAGATCCTAATTTTGTTTCTTAGCATGGAGCTGCACATGTAGAATGTTGTATTAGTGACAACTCATCTTACGAACTTAATTGGTTCCCAGAAAGTGTGTGTAAGGCGAAAAGTGTGTCTTTCAAATATTCATTTCCCATAGGAATCAAATAAAAATGAGAATAATCCGTTTCCAGGTAATTTTCCATAATTTTCTAATAAATAAGCCTTAAAACTACACAAAATATACCTTATTTTATGTATAATAAATGTGCTATTGTATTGTAGTTAAAGAAATAAACGACTGTAAAATTAAGTCATTTTATTTACTTTTGTGATGATCGTCGATTTAGTTGCCTCTTGATGATATCAGAGGAAGTTGCCGTGCTTTCTCGGGGATAATAACTCCATTCACACGGTCCCCTGCTAGCTGCTTTTCGTTAATCCAAATCAAGAGAAATTTTTCAACCACTTCTATTGTCACAGACCGTTGCTTAGACAACACAGAAACACCCTTCGCCACACATAGCAATGGTCGACTTAGCATACTGGTACTGGGACGCTAAGTCACACAAACGCACACCTCGTTCGTGTTTCTCGATGATCTTCTTCTGCTCGACCGTAATTTTGTTTTGTGTCCTCTTCGGCTGAACACTAGCCAGTGGTGGGGTCTTTTTCGGTCCCATATTAGCAAATGTATCCTTGATAACAAACCACGGCTGCACTCAGAGAAAGGGTGTGTGGAAAAGTAGTCCGGCAGCCAAGGAGGCGCTGTTCGGCCGTGTTCTTCTGCCGAAAACTAGTCCGCCAGCCATTGTGGCGCTCCGTGTTTCCAGAAAACTAGTTCGTATGCCAATAATTTAATGTTCGTAAGGCAAAACGTTCGTTACATAAAGCGTTCATAAGCCGAGGTATCACTGTATTTGATGTGACGCAAATGATCTGCCCTCTGGCAATAGTATCCCTTGGCAAAAAGAACTTACGCTGACTATTCTTTCTCTACGACAAACTTACTCTAAAGGTCTCTCGTCCTGAGAGAGGAGTGTGAGCGGTGCTTCGGGTCCCACCAGATTATCTTCGGCGGAGCCTTTCTCAACCCACGTCACCTCGCCAGCATCCTCTTCGTCAGACTCGCTACTACTGGAGTCACTTGATGACTTGCGGCTCTTTTTCACCTTCTTCTTCTTGGATTTCTTGGACCTGAGATCAAATGTAGTCTTGTTTCAGTATATTTCTTTGGAGAGGACAAATGAAAGTTTTCATAACACATACTTCTTGCTCTTCTTTTTCCTACTCTTCTTTTTCTTTCCTCCATCCTCTGAAAAAATATATATATCGTTGATGATATTGCACTTTCACAACAGTTGCACAAAAATGTTTTCCAGAACAGTAAAGATAAAATGACTAAATATGGCAATATAAAAGAAAAAACACAAGACAAAGACAATCGCTCAACCACAGCCATATTCTAGCAATTCTAAATGACCAGAAAGAATCAGTGTCCTTTCACCAGTGGATCAGAGACGTCATGGTCAAAATGTGCACACATCTGCTACAAGCCAAGTATGAAAGTAAACAACAACCTGTAGCTTCCTGTCCAATGTAAATCTGCTTCAAATAATGCATTTAAATGTTACCATCCGCGTCGGACTCCATGCCACTGTCTGACTGCTTCTTGTGCTTTTTCTTCTTCGACTTCTTCTTTTTCTTCCTCTTTTCATCTATAAAAGGACCAAAACAAAATTGTTAAAGGAAGAAATTATTCTGTCTTTTTCTTTCAGTATTTAAACCAGTTCTTAAGTGCCGTATGGTGGGACATGCTTTCATCAAAAATAACATAATATTGTTATATTATAATAACACATTTTTAATGCTGTTTAGACCTTTACAGAATTTAACATGCTAATGAACCCATGTTTATTATGCCCTTTTTGACCCAACTGGAGTTATTTAGTGGTCAATGGTGAGCAAGTCCAAACTGTGACGCGTAGACAAGTGCCCATGGACAGCAAAGCATTGATTCTAACCTATGGTGGCAATTCATCAACACACTCTGCACTACTGTACACCCAGAAAGTATTGATGGTGCTTTACTTTCTCCAGATTTCGTACACGGACCAGTGGGAATTTGTAGAATAAGAAACGTATGTGCCTCTTGGACTTAGATCCAAACAACTAAATACACAATACACTTAACTTCTTCATTTTAATTTGTGTGTTTGTGTGTGCGTGCGACACACACACACACACACACACACACACACACACACACACACACACACACACACACACACACACACACACACACGCATACCTTCTGAGTTAGATGCCGAGCTGACATGTTTACCGTCATCTTCCACAGGCGTGAATTCATCAGAGCTGGTAGAGAAACAAAACGAAATGTATTTTAAACATTACGTGACATTAATTAAATGAGAAAAAAAACATTGCAGAAAGAAGGTGATTTGTGTTTGGCTTACTCTTCTTCTTTCACCCTCGGTGAATATCCCCACACTTCGGGGCAACCTTGCTCACCGATGCGCTCTCGCTCCTTCAGCCGCCTATGTCACACAAGCATATATCACAAACACAACTACAACATTGATGCTAACACAACGTAGCGGTTGACCCACAAGCTTTCGTATTTAGTGTAGACAGCTAGTGCTAAACGGGATAGCAAATTACTATGGACGGTTATACCTTGCCATGAGTTCTTCTTGTCTCTGCCTATGAGCATCGTCTCTCGCCTGGTCGTGGTAAAAATCGTCTCGAGAGCCACCGTGCCTCCACAAAGCGTCTCTCTGTTCCGACCAGCGGTTGTGATTTTGGCCCCCACCCGAGTACCGTTCTCGGGATCGTGACCGACTGCGTCGAGGGCTTCCGATTCGGAACCGCTTGATGGTCCTCGCTTCCCTGAGACGGTGTTCTCGTTCCTCTCGCTCGCGCTCCCTGTCACGAGGCCTCGGTAGTTTAGGTCCGAAGCTGGTTGGAGATGTGCTCCTCTCACGGCTGTGGGACGGAGAGCGATTTCGAACGCGCCGGGGGCTCCTAGATGCCGAACGGCTAAACTGTGGCATGACTGAAACAAATGAATGTCAGAAAAAAATCAAAGTAGAGGTGGACTCAAACTATACCAAAACTCATTATGCAAAGACAATCCACTGCAGACTATCGCACGACAACAACCGATAGTCTGTGCACTTCCGTTTCCTCCTCCACCGTCCTGAGTTCTGTTCTCAAGCGTATCGTCATCAAACTCGCCAATACTCTACGTCAAGTCATACGTTTGCGCCTTCGCCATATTGTATGTGTCAGTTTCGTTTGCAAACCATCCGCGTTGATTTCATTTCATTCGTCGATTATCCTGGGATCAAGGGTCGCGGGCTCGCTAATTCAAGGACCTATTTGTAAGGTGCATAAAGTATTTTATTCCCGTTTCAGACGAATATGTAATACATGCGGTAAACGGGACCAAAATGAACAATAAAACTCTTAACATTGTGACTTTAAATACTATACAGGTGTTTGAATGTTTTTTGTTGGGAGTTTCAATGTGTCCTTTGGATAGTTGTGACACTCATGTCAACTTTAGAGTAACGTGTGTTGTTTTGACCCACTACTCTATGTAACTCAAATACATACGTACTGACATTCGAAAAATGGCGTGCATACAATTTACTTCCGCTGTACGTAGTTGTTCTCTTCCAATATGGCGGCTAAATCAACGTAGTATTCAATGTAGGCGCAGTATTTACGTGTCTATGTCTATGTCTCGGGGACTGTGACACAGCTCAAACCAATGCAAAATGCTCAGTATGTTAAGCGAACCAACCACTTTAATATACTGTACATCTAAATGCACAATTCACAAATTATTTCATACATATAGTAATGGTGCTACATAAACACAAGGGTTGTTACTTCCAACCAATTGTGGAAGTACTGCAACTACTGTACTTTGGGAAAAAGTTAATCGTTTTACGTGTATCGGCACTTTCGTCACTTGTCTTTTTGAAGGCAGCATAGACAACCCGGAAGTTATTTCATACCCGAAAACTTCTGCACGATTTTATATCTTGTTTTAAAGATATGTTAATGCGTGTACAATTCAAATACAAATCCGAAATGAACGTTTTAACGTCACGCAGTGGCGACTCCTCGTGGCTGTTGTGACAATCACGAGACGGCGGCGCTCTTCTCGTTTGGCAGGTGAAACCCCTCTGCTCTTTGCCATTGTGTAGCCAAGCGGCTAACGCATTAGCGACGAACGCTATTTTCTAAATGCGGGCGGAAAACGCACAAGGTGCAGGTAAACTGATCTTTTTTTAGCATTCATTTTGTCGTCTGGTTACACTTCCCAGTCGAAAGTACCAACTGTTGTGCATTTCTGCATGGATATGCGTTAGCGATCTGTCATAATTTAGGCCCTTTTTCTCTCCCATTGTTCATAATAGGATGAGAAAACAGCATTATCACATTTTTAGCACGAAGACAAGTCAAAGTTGGAGCCCTAGCCTCTCTGCGACACTTAAAGATTTTAAGTTTTTTAGTCAAATTAACTGCATATACTGTACTCTTGGCTCTGGGAAAACTAGCAAACGTCACTTCTCACTATCAATGTGAGTTTATGACAGGAGGGGGGTTGCTTGCAATGTTTTAACATTTGGTAAACGTAAAAAAATGATACAACAATTTCACTTCACATTTGTCGTCCCAAAACACAACTATATATATATATATATATATATATATATATATATATATATATATATATATATATATATATATATATATATATATATATATATATATATATATGTTGGTTCAATGTATTAGTGGCATTACTGCTCGATCAAGGTAAATAGAAAACAATTGAAAAGCCACTGAGGAATTCTCAAAATACGACTGGTGTTCTTGACATATTCCAAGAAATTTGACTGTTTAATTACAATATTTCGGTGCATGTAGTGGGTGCCTACCCATCAAATATTTAATAAAAAAGCCACAAGTAAATCTGTAGATACTTGGTTGTTTCTAAAAATGTACACTGTTTTGAAACACTCCAATGAATTAACATAATAACCGCCCTCATACCGAGTTTCTCAACCAATGACATCCAGCTGACCAGGGTAAAACCCTGTCATGTGAAAGTGGAAAGGCGAGCCAGAACTGTAGTTTCAGCACATATTTATTTGTAATTATTTCGATGTCATGTATCACACCGCGACTACATGAATGGCTCTCTTTTACCAAACGGAAGGGTGTAATAGTGACTATGTGTACTATAAATACTAATAAAGTGTAATACATGTATAGCGAGAAACACAAGTGTTATGCTATTACTTGTACATGCAGGACTGTATTTTTTACGCATCTGGACTTAATCACTGAGTAATGTGTCCTCTCCTGTCAAGTCTTACAACACAGCAGCATGTAAGCAGGAAATGAATGCAAAGAATAGTTTTATTGTTGACTTATTGATGGCGTCAAATCAAGGAAATGCCAATCATCAGACATGGGAGTCTTATTGAAATCCATTAAAAAAAATAAAACATTCATTCAACGTGAAAATATTGTTTGACTGCATCCAAACATCAAGGGGAATATTTTTTTTTTACCTTTGTAGGGCTGACTTTGCTACAGCCTCTGACAAATATGAGACAAGTGCTGAAGTACCTGGGAACTTCTTTTCCTTTCGGCTTTTCCCTTCAAGGGGTCGCGCCACAGGGAATCAATGTCCTCCATTTTCAGAGGTTTGATTCGCATGTTTGTTTTGGCCACGCTTTTACGTCGGATGCCCTTCCTGACACAACCCTGTGTATCCGAGCTTGGGACCGGCACAAGAAGACACTGGCTTGTGTCCCATTGTGGCTACAGAACAAGAAACTCGATGAACTTAATAATAAAATGAAAATGCTCAAGAAAAGGCTCCCAAACACATAATGGTCATCGGCACAGCGGCATTCAAAAAGCAAAACTATACTCACCATTTGATGACAATGCTCTGATCTTACCGTGAAATGGGCGTCTCTTTCCCTACATTTCAACATAAACAGGACTTCAAAGTCCTTTAATATGCTTTATCATCCAGTCACACTATCTTCTTTTCCTTTCGTCTTTTCCCTTCAAGGGGTCGCCACAGCAAATCAGTGTCCTCCATCTTTAGAGGTTTGATCCGCATGTTTGTTTTGGCCAAACTTTTACGTCGGATGCCCTTCCTGACACAACCCTCTGTATTTATCCGGGCTTGGGGCCGACACAAGAACACTATAGCTAAAGAAAATAGACGGTCCTACTCATATGAATAATAATAACAATAATAATAATATACTTGGCAATAAAGATGATTCTGATTCTGATAAAATGTATGATGATGATATGATTATTATTTTTATTATTATTATTATTATTATTTATATGTGAAGAGGATTAAACATTCAAATCGCTGCCCCAATTTTTTTGTAGTTGGGGGTAGGGGGGGTCTCCTCCAATTCACAATTGTTCTTGTTTTCCCTTTGCAGACATGCCGACTCTAAAGCTGATCACGACGACACACACGCAATATTCGGCCATATTGTTGAAGTTGCTGAATGAGCAGCGCAATACTGGATTATTTTGCGATGTTACTATTATTGTGCAAGACAAGAAGTTCCGCGCCCACAAAGCCATCCTGTCGGCATCAAGTACATATTTCCACCAGCTCTTTGTCGTCGCCAATCAAGTCATTGAACTCAACTTTCTTCGAGCGGAGATCTTCGAGCACATCATCAATTATATTTACAGCTCCAAGATAGTACGAATTCGCTCGGATTTGCTGCAGGAGCTCATGAGTGCCGGGCAGACGCTCGGGGTGAAGTTCCTGGCGAACTTGGCCACACCGCTGTCCAACGTCAAAGGGCTGCCTGGGTGGTCAAAGGAGGAAAACGTCGAAAGCCCAACATCGTCAGGAATAAATATAGCCACCATCTCCGAGTCGTATTCCATATCTGCTGAGGAGTTCAAGCAGTCAAGCAACGTCACGGATCAAGGCGCAGACTTGGATGATGATGATGACGACGACGTTATGTTCATTTCGGAGTCAGACACCAAATCACGGGCTGCCAATCAGGAAACTTCAGGAGATGTCGTTGACGTCGATGCTGTGGATTCAGATCAGATTAAAAAGGTGGAAAGCAAAAAATGCGCAAATGAAATATTCAAAGAAGCAGCGCCCGCAGAGACGCAAGAAATAAAGCTTCCCGACAGAAGCCCTTTGCGTAGTCCCGACAGCAGCTCTAATAACCTGCATTCCCCCAACAGAATTTCCTCCGCAAGTACTCCCCCTAGGCCGGTTCAGACCAGCGGCTCAACCCCCGAGCTGCCCGGTGCCTCTCAATCGTCTGCAAATGGCAACATGATGGAAAACAATGACATACTAGGTGTCCACAAAAAGCAAATTTGCACTTCCCCGCAGCAAGGCGATTTCAAAATTAGGCTGCTGGACATCTCTGACAGCCCTCCCAGTCCAAAAAAAGTCGTCAAACCCACCACGGCAGCGAAAAAGACGGTCACTCTCAATGCAGCCACAGAAATCGATGCCATTTCCCCAGATTGTAAAATCTACGCAAATATAGGAGAGAACACCTATGATATTGTACCCGTGAAGGAAGATCCCGGGGAGGGCGGCTCCAAGCCCAACAAAGGGAAGAGATCCATCCCGCAAATCCCTGAGAATCTCAAACCCTCACCTAACAAGAAAAAGTCAAAGTCCGAGCCCGAGGACCACTATGAGCTGATCATGGACGGCAAGACTTTCTACGTGTGCACCGTGTGCAAGCGTCCTTACGTGTGTCGGACGAGCCTCCGCCGCCACTTCAACACGCACTCGTGGGAAAGGAAGTACCCGTGCCGCTACTGTGACAAAGTCTTCGCCCTGGCCGAGTACAGGACTAAGCACGAAATTCAGCACACGGGCGAGCGGCGCTACCAGTGCCTGGTGTGCCAGGACACCTTCCTCAACTACCAACTGCTCTCCAACCACTGCAAGCAAGCCCATAACGTGGACCCTAGCGGGAAGAAGGCCAAGGACGGCGAGGACAACATTTACCGTCTTCTGCCCTGTAAGTCGATACAGATGAAAGCCAACTCGTGGAGCAGAGACGGGTCGTTCATCGGCGAGGACGGCGGCACGCGGCAAGTTGCTCGCGGTCAGGAGGGCGTGCGTCCGCCCGCCCAGGGCCAGGTTTTGAACTGGGACGACATTTTCGACTTTGACGAACAAATGATGATGGGCCGGCCCGGGCCGCCCGTCAACGCTAATCCACCTGAGGGCAAGTCGGACTTCAATTTTAACATTCCGGAGACGTACTGAGCCATGCAGGCCAGTCCGTGCGTTTCCTCGTGCCTTTTTGGAGGGCCCCATTTGGACTTCCCTTCCTTGTCCATGGAGCTTTTCTCCACGGTGGCCTGGTTGAGCGAATGTTCACACACGTGACCGACTGCACCATATGGCATTTTAACCTGCATCAAGAATCCTGTATTTTTAACAGGAGTTTGAACAGCTGACATTTTATAGACTTCACATATGTTTAGTGTCTCTGTTACAGTCTTGATCTTTGCTGCCCTGAGTACTGAACTTTAGGCCAAGTTCCTTCGGCCCGTGTCTCCCGATCTTAATTAATAATATTTTATAATTAAGCAAAGGCACATCCATCCAAAAAGGTTTTTTGAAAAAAAAAATATGACCTCATCTCTTAAAACATGTTTTGTATATCTGGGCATGCTAATTGACACAAATCTGTTGTGTTGCATAACTGGCAATAGTTGGTGACACAGATTATTTGTATTTGTGGAAGGGCACTTCATTTTTCTGCTTGCCACTGAACAATCGCTGGCATAAATATTTTTCTCACAATCAAAAGGTTTTTCAGCCGTCATCTCTACTTCTTTGAAGGTGTCGGACGTTTCGCTCCTCATCCAAAGAGCTTCGTCAGCGAACTAAAGTTGTGCTGGTAACTATATATATCTCTAATGGACAGAAGTGGCCGTGCTCTGATAGGTCCCTGCTCTAAAGTTGGGGGAGGGGGCAATAGACTACTCCCTGAAGATAATCTGATTATTTCTTTTATTCTGTTTGATTACCTCTAACGTTCTATGCCTGGCACTTATTGCCAAAAGAAGTAATCAGATTAGCTTCAGGGAGTAGTCCACTGCTCCCCCCAACCTTGGAGCAGGGACCTATCAGAGCGGAAGTCTGGCACTGCCACGTCTGTCAATATATATATATATATATATATATATATATATATATATATATATATATATATATATATATATATATATATATTAGGGCCACAGTCACAAGCAAAACTTTAGTTCGTTGACGAAGCTCTTCGGATGAGGAGCGAAACGTTGGACACCTTCAAAGAACTACGGATGACGTCTGAAGGAACCTTTTCATTGATAGACCATTCCTGTATGACTGAGAGCCTACACAGAAATAATATTCTGACCAACTAATCAAAATTACATTAACCCTTTAAACTCATTTGGGTTTCTGTGATTAAAAATATATTAGCTGAAGTTTCGGCAGACATATTTCGGCGACGATCACTCCACATTCCCTCATTAACATTGCTCATCTTTGCACAAGACCGTCTCCTGATCTTAAATGTATATTTATATTTTTTACAAGCCCGCGCATGGGTATTATTGAAGGTATTTCAAGTTGAGTCAAGCAGTTTAAAGGACAACCGACGCCCCCGGACAAATTGTGTCCATAATTTGTAAAAACACTTCAAATGACTTCTACTGAGCGTATTTTACAAAGATTCCACGGCATATAGCTATATTTTACGTTTTAAGACTCGCGCTGAATGTTCAGGAAGTCTTGTTTTTGAGTTGATGACGATGCCTGGCGTGACGTCACGGAAGGAACGCCCCTGACCGAGAAAGCGACACACTATGCATTTTGCAGTACTTTGTTTGGTCTGAAAACTTCGTGTTGAGCCGTGTTGACGGCGAAATTAGAAGATAAACACATAAATAACGCGATGGGGAATCGTGTGTTGCACCAAGACTACTATTTGATATTCGCTGACACAAATTCCCAGCAGACAAATCAGCCCATTTCCAACGGAGCTTGAGCGCCATCTTGTGCATTTTCTGGGACGCTACATTGCTGTCATTGACGGCTCGAATTGATATTTGAGCACTCCTTTAATCGATTGCAAACGTTTATGCTTTCCTCTTCAGAACTACTTGAATCATATGAGTAACAAGAAAGCATCTTCTCCGAATCTGAAGCCATTGTTTTGATTCTAGAGCACGGCAAGACGTCCTGGTGTGATGTCACGAACAAGGGGGCGGGGACCTTCTGAAACGCGCCTTTTTTCCGGGGTCATTTTGAAGTACAGTAAAGTCTCGTTATATCGATATCGGATATATCGATAGTCCCGGTTATATCGATACTATTTCTATGCACGCACGGAGAAAATTACATGCAAACAGGGTCGGATATATCGATAGTCCCGGTTATATCGATATTTTTCGGACTCCTTTGAATATCGATATAACGAGATTTTACTGTAGTTTTGGGACACTTTAACTCGTTTTTATTGGCGTTTTGCATTTGACTAAAAACACCACTCTGCGTGTTTTGGGTATTTTAGATGCTATAAAATGTTTTTCTGATGTCAGGAAACAAAAAAATGGTGTCGGTTGTCGTTTAAATGTCACCAAATTCACCCTCCTTTCTCAAGCCCACAAGTCTGATTAATGCTTTAGAGGAGTCAACCCTTAGTTCACGAGACCCGACCATTTTTCACTGAAGAGCTACTTTTCAAGCAGCCAACTTTATGCGCTCGAGCCATTTCCTACCAGGCACACATACTATGTTTTCCACTCTAAAAGGCGCATATCTTCGTTTTTTTTTCACATATTGGACACACTGGATTATAACATGTAACCTACAATGCATCCGCTCCATAGATACAGAGCCTTCTCTTCTTCCGTTCAACGCGATAGGCGTTCAAGGCTGGCCTACAAAAAAAACGTACCAGTAAATTACCGTTTATTAAAAAAAAAACCTCTGAAAATTGAAAACAATGCCTCAAACAGAATGTATAAAAACGTATAAATAAATGACAAAATAAATTATACAGCCCACCTACAGAATTCGTTTAGTCATTTCCTTGTTTTTGAACACACAACAAAGGAATAAATAACAAACACTTTTGAAACAGTCCAGTCTCCTACATTTTACAGACATCTATTGTTCTGTTCGAGATACATTGCAGGAAATACCAACAGAACGGAGTACCGTATTTTCTCGCTTGATTTTCTGATTTGATGCATTATTTAAAATTTTCGTAGTTTCGTTGAAATAATTGTTATTACATTTTCTCGGAGATGGTCAGGAACGCCTCTTGAGTTGAACGGAAGCAGAGAAGCCACAGAGACAAAGACCTGTGTTCTCGTTTTAAATAACGCGACAGCTCTACTTTTTTTCCAGAGCTGCAACAAAATCTAGTTAATAAAGCAGCGGCACAGTTCACTGAACCAACAGCACGATTTTAACATTGTAAGCATGTCTTCAGCAAGGAGAAGTTTTGGCCTCGACATATTACCGTAACAACCAAACAACTACAAGGTGCACCGGATTTTAAGGCGCACTGTGAGCTTTTAACTCATTCACTGCCAGACGTGCAGAAATGTGTCCCCTCCAGTGCCAGGGTTTTTGTCATTGTCACTCAAATTCCAGGACCCACAGAGTATTGAGTTTTAGGACTATGTAAACATTCAATCCAATGGAAGAAACCTTAGACTCTCTTCTTTCATCAGAAAGAAAGAGTTAATTCCTAAAATATATGAGTCTGGAGTTATATGAACTTGAAATGAGGGTGGCTGTCCAAAATACAATGCAATTAATACCTATTGGTTTCTATAGCGCTTGAACAACAGCAGAAGCTGGACGAAAGCACTAACATGGAAAAAAGGGAAATGCTGCTCCCTTGTGGAAGGGAAAAAACATTGCCAGAGGCCTAGGCCAGCACTTTTTCAGCACCCAAACAAGAAAAAACAAAACCCGAAGAAATTCAGGAACCGTGCTCTATATATTTGTGAATGAGTTTAGAAAATTGCAGACTTTTTTTGGGCGCCAAGTGTGGAAAATACGGTACACTAACACGCATGCACACATGCATGTCGGATAAACAACAATCAAAATGGACTGAACATGAACGAAATCTAAAAGTAAACTACATACAAGACAAGATGGCGTTCTTATCAGGAGACCTGACATAAGGTGGGATGGATGAACGTTTGTCGGAAACATCACAATTGTAGCTTGCGTGTTCTGTTTTAAAATGTTTCTCTTGGCACCAGTTGTTCACAATGCCATCGCTGAAATACAGACTAAACAACAAAAAGATGTCTCAAAGGCTGGTTGGTTGCTTGGATTACAAAGTGCTGACTTCTAAGAACTTTATGTGATGCAGGACATGTCCTTTTTTTGTGAGTGTGCTACTAATGGGATGCATCGGGTACATATGCTCAAATATATACAGTATAGTATAATCGGGACACACAAATGTTTTTTGTCCCCTTTTTCCAACTACGGCAAACCGACTGGTTGGGCACTCCTGACTTAAAGACTGTTGATGTAAGGTTAGCACTTAGTATTTAATCATTGGGGAGTTTCTTTGGTTGTCTTAGTTTGGTTTCTTCATTGACTCGTCACTGTGAGTGTAGTGGTGATTAAAGAGGTAGCGTTGGCAAGGACATTCTACGTCATGTCGACAGTAATGAACATTGGCGTATGTGTGTGATGTACAGTCCTTTTTTTGTAGAACCTTGATTGCTTTTCATATAGTAATTGTTGTCGCTGTATTAAAACTGTCCCTCTTCGTCGAGATAATTGGAAGTCGGATGACAATAAATTATTCTTTTATTGTTAGACCTTAATTTGTTCTGTGATCAGGTTGCCTTCGATACTTTTGTTGTTCTCAATTTGAAAACATCTTCCATTTGAAATCATATAAAGTAAATTCAATCATTTTAGTCAGGCAGTTGCCGTACAGAAAGCATAACATTCTTCACACATACATGAATCACAGTAAAATAATATAAAGTCAAACCTCTTCACCATTGACATGGCTTGACAGATTGCTGTTTCCAGAGCTTTACTGTCAACAAGTGGCATTTTATAAGAAATGATAATGAGCATGTCATTCATCTACGGATGTTTTATGAGTATCGTGAAGCTGTGTCCACAGAATCTCTTTCCAAATCAAAAATGCATTTCGAATAAAGTTGTTCTGTTCAAATTTGTAGAAAATATGACCGGTGAAGAACATTTTCATGGCTGCTTTTATATGGAATCACCCTTCTGTTCCAATAAATCTCTACAAAGGAAAAATCCCAATGTGTATTGAAGTTTATTGAAACAAAGTAAGACACACAGACTCGGCAAAACCAAAATGTTTAATATGAAAAATAGCCACAATGTCATGGATGTCACTTTATGGTTTGCACAAGAAATGTATGGAGATAAAAGAAAAAGTCCCAAAAACAATAGATTCTTCATATTTTACACAGAAACAACTGCCATCAGCATCTTGTTTGTAAAGTGTCATTTTTCTGGCACTACTAGCTTGTTGAATAGAAACAAACACAAGTCACAAATTTTAGTATACAGTGAGACCTCAACTTACAAACACTTTATCTTACAAACGTCAAATTTATGAAAATTAAACCTTATAATAAGCACTATTTTCATAATACACACCCACCACGGCTGGCGGAGTGATCTTCGGCGGAAGCACACGACCGAACAGCACCAGAGGTTAAGTTACCAACAGTCCTAAATAAATAATAGGTAAATAAAACTTTATTTTACAGCACAGTTTATATCTTTACTTACAGTCCTCATGTAATGCGCCTCTCTTTCCAAACAGCAATTCCCTTTGACCTTCGACCTCCAACGCCATTCCATCAAGCCATAAATGACCATCACAAATGTAAATAAAGTGACTTCATGATACAGTGCAGTGTATTTCTTTCATTACAATACAACAGCACATTTATTATACATAGGATAAGGTATGTTGTGTGTAGTTTTAAGGCTTATTTAGTTGAAAAGCATAATTTATGGAAACCCGGGAACATATTATTCACATTTTAATGGTTTCCTATGGGAAATTCATTTTTGAGATACACACTTTTCGCCTTACACACTCTGTCTGGGAACCAATTAAGTTCGTAAATTGAGGTCTCACTGTATAAGTATATTCCGTGTTTTCTTTTCAAAAAATTGTTGTATGCCAGTGTACTGACGCAGTTGTGTGAAACCGGTCCACGGCGCAAGAAATTTTGGGGACTGCTGCTCGAGAACCACCGAGGACTTCGAACTTAGTCACATCAAGGATGTCTCCCAAAAACATGGAGGACAGTCGAACGTGTTGAGAATAAACCATCTGAAAAGATAAAGACGACAGAATGCTGTGGTATTGGAAGACTGTTTGCGTTAAGGCAGGACGACTGTAAACAGGTTGCGTCTTACTGGATTCGCCTGAACGGTACAGGCCAAGCGTGCAAGCAGTGCCCAGACTACCTTTTTTTTGCTCCTTTAAAGTGGTTCTCAACTCAAAAGATAGCATCCACCCGCACTCGCCCCCCATCCACCCGCACTGGCCCTCCTACGAGGGTTCCGCACTTTGGTCTTTTGGTGGAGGACCCAGAAACGACATTTGAGCCCCTCTTAGGGGCTGTACGGCGGCGGCTTGTCGTCTTGGTGATTGTGAGGTGGTGAGTATCGCGGAGGCACCATGGTGGGCCAAAGGTGACTGGCCCCGGATTGGGAGTCGTCTGACAAGCCCGAAGAGTCAGCGAACATATAGGAACCCTGACAAAAAATGGAAACACAAAATTATTTAAGTCATCGTGTGACAGTGTTCCCCCTTATTTGTTTAGGATAGGGACCATTACAAAACACCTCCCTTCACCCTCACCAACAGCTTAATAACTACCTGTAGACAGCACAAAATGGCAGCAAAGTATTGCCGGTACTTGATTTCTCTTCCAACTGTTGCCATTGTTCAAAAAATAAAAGATCTTTTATTTATTGTATTTTTTGGGCGGTGGGGGCTTAGCAGGGAGTTCCAATTGCAGAGTGGTGGGACATCTGGGCCTGCAAGGCCTTCTCTGTTGGCCTAAAAATATCTGAATCACAGACTAATGTGAATAATGTTTTGTCCATAAATTCTTATTAAATCCGAATTGTCTTTCAGCTTCCTTTCATTTCTTTTCCCCTGTTGTGCTGCTTCCAGATGTGTGTTGTCATATTTAAGCAACCAATCACATTTCAGCCATCATTTGTTACCAGGGTCAGAAATCTACCTGGTCAAGACAGTGAGTTCCGCAGGCCCTGGAGCATAAAAATCAATGTCGATGGAACTGTTGCTTTAACCCACATGTGTCAAAGTCAAGGCCCGCGGGCCAAATCCGGCCCGCCACATCATTTTTTTCGGCCCGCGAAAGCAAATCAAACTTGTTAAATTCCATGATGATTAATTCTAAGCAGATTCTTTACTTACAGACAGTGTAAGTGTTCAAATAGCTGACATGTTTCATGTTTCATGACATGTTTGAACTTAGTACAACGTTCCATGATGATTGCTAAAATCTGAGCCAAAATTTCATATTTTTGGATGTCAACCACAATAAAAGTCATTATTCTTGACTTCAGATTTGAAAACGAGTTATTCATTAATTTGCTGTGTGCTCCATATGTAATATTTGAAGGGATTTAAACATTCTAATGGGTTCCCCAAATTCATAATGGCCCTCGAGAGGAAACCATAACTACAATGTGGCCCGCGGCAAAAAATGACTGACACCCCTGCTTTAACCAATCCGAGTTTCAAATTGGCAACTCAAGGCTTTTTGAAAGGCACTGGAAACGTCAGAGTTTTCGCAAACTATGATTGTCAGATGAATGGCTAGTCATTAGTAAATCATAGTACCACAAGCCGCTAGGGACAAGAGCATACTGGCCAGAGTTAGCACACTATATCGGTAGCGAGCTCTATAAGCAAATACATTTTTGTGTCAACCCACAATAGCCGAAGGAAGAGGAAAAAATGGATTTGGTTGCAGATACGCTGTTAAAGCCATTTTCAAGACGGACTTGTCAAGAACAGATGGACATCATTAAGGTGGGACAGCTCCGAAGCTAGCAAAAATAGCAAATAACATTGTTTTTTTTTACGTTATCGTGAATCCACATGTTCATAGTAAAAATGTAAGTTGAATGACAGTATTTCAGTAGTATCTTCAAGCCACAAGTTATTTATTGGCCAATGACACCCTCTAGTGGACGTGTCGTAATATCACACCAAACTTCAGCTGATTGATTCAAATCATCTTTCCTGATTGCAATGAATGGGAAAGCAAACGCTCCACTGTCTACATTACCTGTGCATCGTAGGCCGTGTACGGCGGCAGGCAAGGGGCAGTGTTGGGGTAGGAGTTGATAATCGAATTTGTATGTGGTGGTGCCTCGGAGGCGACTGAAGCTGTGATGGCCTCTGGTTCTGAATTGCTTTCAGATGTTTGAGCAGGTGTCTGACGTACAGAGAAAACAGCATTATTCGTGTTTTGTCACAAAAGCCTAAAATCTCCGTCCGTCTCACCATGTCTTTGAAGCTGCCCAGCACCGCAGCAGTGACGATGCCCAGGAAGAGAGCCACGATGTTAAGGATGGTCGCCGACCACAGCAGGTGGTAGAGGTGCACCACGTCTTGACAGCTCTTCACGTCTGTGTATTCGTGGTAGCCGCCCACCACCTCCACTCGGCTAAAACAGAGAACAGCGCAAGCAGTAGTCAGACCTCAATAGTTAAACTTCTGGGAACAAATAACTCAGACGAGGAACAGAGGAGGAGGCTGCTGTGGAGCTGGCACATGGACGTCTACAGTGGGGGGTCACACATAGCGGGCATGCAGGCACAAAAACACAGTTCGACAGTGGATTCATTTTTATTTTTCAGACGGCCACGATGAATCTAAAAAAAAGGGGGACCTACTTCCAAATCATGGATGGTTTCTTAAACTTTTTCAAACCATCTCTATTCTGAAGTCCCATTAGAGGATGCTCTCTGAAACAAAGGTTAAAAGAACAAAAAAGAAACATTCTCCTTCTGGTAACAATTGAAAGTATGAAGTGCTGCGTAGGATAAAAATAACATTTACCCCAAAACCTCTCACATTCACCACATAACTGGTGCAAACACACCAGAAAAGGTCTGTTGTTCACAGTCCTCTAGGAAAAAAAAAACACAGAAAAATTCTAGATACTGTGCAGTGATACCTCAGCTTACGAACGCTTTAGCTCACGAACTTTTCACCTCACGAATATTAAATTTGCAAGCATATAAAAATTGTAAATAAAAAATAAATAAACATAAATAAAAATATAAATAAAATTTTATATATATATATATTTTATAAATAAAATATGTAAATTTCTCCACTGTGAGACTAATAAAGGCAAATCCAATCCAATCCAATATATATATATATATATATATATATATATATATATATACAGTAAAGTCTCGTTATATCGATATCGGATATATCGATAGTCCCGGTTATATCGATACTATTTCTATGCACGCACAGAGAAAATTACATGCAAACAGGGTCGGATATATCGATAGTCCCGGTTATATCGATATTTTTTCCGACTCCCTTGAATATATATATATATATATATATATATATATATATATATATATATATATATATATATATATATATATATATATATATATATATATATATATATATATATATATGAGTGCAGACATGGTTTGTTATCGAGTGGAGTACGTTTGCTATTATGGGACCGAAAAAGACCTCACCACAGGCTGGTGTTAAGCCGAAGAGGACACAAAAGAAAATTACGATCGAGCATAAGAAGGAGATCATCGAAAAACATGAACAAGGTGTGCGTTTGTGTGACTTAGCGTCCCAGGAGCAGTATGCTAAGTCGACAATTGCTACGTATGGCTAAGGGTGTTTCTGTGTTGTCTAAGCAACGGTTTCAAGCAAAAGAAGAGGTTGAAAAATTTCTGTTGATTTGGATTAACGAAAAGCAGCTAGCAGGGGACAGTGTGAGTGAGGGTGTTATCGCCGAGAAAGCATAGCAACTTCACTCGGATATCTTCAAGAGGCAACTACATCAACGACCATCATAAAGGTAAATAAAACGACTATTATACAGTTAATTTATTTAATTACAATCCAATAGCACATTTATTATACATAAAATAAGGTATATTTTGTGGTTTTAAGGCTTATTTAGTAGAAAATTATTTTTTATGGGGACCTGGGAACGGATTATTCTCATTTTTAATGGGTTCTTATGGGAAATACATTTTCGCCAGATGAACTTTTCGCCTTACACACACTTGCTGGGAACCAATTAAGTTCGTGAGCTAAGGTATCACTGTATTTATTTTCAGGGTGAGAACTTTCTTTTAGTCTAAGTAAAAGTCACAAAAGAAAATTGAATTTGTCTTCAAAAATAAACTGAGGGAGGGACCTGATAAATGCCAAAGTCAACCAGAATTGGAATGATTTTTTTAAGAAGTGTCTCAGCCAGACAGCAGTGGTTTTTACACAAATTTTAAAATACTGGATATACTTTTCAGTCAGTGAAATTGTGAATTTGAGATCTTAGTTACTTTGTGTCGAAAAATTTCGGTAAATCTTATTTTAGGCCTCATATCAAAGTGTCCCACACAAAGTGGAAACAATCGTCCCGAGCAGCCCAAAAGCACATAGCTCATTTGCCGTCATTCGACCGCCCATTCGTATTCACCTGCCACAGTTGTACAGGTCACAGCAGTAGCACGTGTTGGTTCTGACGCGCAGGTTGCAGGACGTGCGAGACGACGTCTGGCAAGGCACCTGGTGATAACAAACGGCACAAGACATCATGTCCCGTTTCCTCATTCAACTTTGAATCGATGACACAAATCTAGATGTTGGTAATCCCTTACATCTCGCTCAGATGCAGTCTCACTGTAGTGGTAGTCACAGCGTCCTGCATAAAGAGGCCTCAGGTCCTGAAATGTAATGACCACCATTTTATCCACCATAGAGGAAACCTAATCGGTTTCGAAATTCAAATTTCCATCTTTTTTTGTGTTTGGAAGCCTATCATGCAGAATTCACGAACATCAGGGTTCCAGACTGACCCAAAGTGTACCACCACCGATGTTTTATAAATTCTGCCAAAGAGCACAATTGTATTTTGGCTTTGCTTTGTCAAAAGCTTTAGTTCTACTCACAATATGCCTGGCGGCAAAAACTCCATCGACAATAGCACAGCAGAATGCAGCCACCACTCCAAAGCTGATGAAGACAATAGAAGCTACTAACTGGAAAAAAAGAGCAAAGCGTACACTCAGCTTTATCTGTTAGGCAGCGCTCACAAACGTAACTACCGATTAAGCATGCAGGTTCAGTTGCCGCTTTTCGTTAGGGGTGCTTAAAAAAAGGGATGCTACATGTATTTCATCTCCGTATTCAAAAATAGGACAGGGCAGGAAATGCACAAATTAATTCAAGTTCAGTTACTGACTTGACTTTGTGATATGTCAGAAAATTGCCAAAAATGTTCAATATTGTTTTTCAAAGTAAAAGTAGATGTTAGCAACAGTTTTATGTATATACACAGACTACACAAATCTGAGAGCATTTACAACTGGGAGGTTGTTCAAATAATGAGGATTTGAAGTTTATAGATGGAAGGAGCTTTAATTAGAACCATAGCAGAGCAAATAAAAATGTCAGATTTTGTTCTTGATATAAATTTGATTACCGGTTAATGAATTAAATGATATATTTTTTCCCTTGTCTTCAGCAATGTTAGAAAGTATCTGTCTGTATGTGTCTATCACTGGACTCTTTTCTTCTCATTTGGAACAAAGTGTAAAAATGATTCAGCTCATGTCGGCTGTTTCTCAGCAGCGCTTCAAGCCACGAGTCGCGTTTTTGAAATATGGCATCCAAATGGCTAAAATGGGAACCCTGACTCAGATTTTACAAATAAAATGTTGATTTCTGGTTATTTCACTTGTATAGTAACTGCAACATGCTAAAAATACAAATCCGTTCTCTGGTACCCGAGTAGCCAACTATAACAGGAACTAGTATATCCTGATGCCAGTAAATGTAAAGACAATAGACATTCAAAAACAGCATAAGCAACCAGATGTAAAAGGTATGAACTGGTCAGCAATGTCGCATACGCCATCACGACACACGCCAACCGAGGCGTTGGCCGTGAAACTGGACTGCATTTTTGGAGAAGGTGTCACAAGAGTAAATGCATTCGTCACGTCAGGTCTGACAGGAGTCTCGTTACCCTACCCAGGTTCCAGTGTGGACACCTGGCCGGCTCCTCTTACAGCCTGGATCTATTTCTGGATGCGGATCACTTAGCTCGAGTACACAGTGGCGCAAACCTCTGCAGGCCCGATTTGTTTCTGCTGCGGTGTTGTGTCATTGCACTGTCACTGACATCATGCTGCTATGAGACAATTTGGACGAGTGCTCTGGCATTGTCCCTGCGAGGTGACACCACCGTCATCATGCTTACCATCTGCCTCTTGTTCTCGATTAAATGGGAGCCGATGATTCCCAGAAAAGAGCCAAAGCCCAGCTGCAAGGAAAGAGAACACAGCTGTTATGGACAGGCTTAAATAAATTTGGCAATATTCATTAGAATTGTTTTTTTATTTTCTCTTGTTTGGTAGCTTTTAGTCCAAAGTACTTTTGAGAATGGGGTTCTTATATATATATATATATATATAAAATCCGCGTCTCACCCACCATGGGTGGTGTCTGTCCCCCATTTTAGCTCGGGTCCTCTACCAGAGGCCAGGAAGCTTGAGGGTTCTGCGCAGTATCCTTGCTGTTCCCAGCACTGCGCTTTTCTGGACCGAGATATCCGATGTTGTTCCCGGGATCTGTTGCAACCACTCGTCGAGTTTGGGGGTCACTGCCCCGAGTGCTCCGACCACCACAGGCACTCTCACCTTTACCTTCCAGGCTCTCCCCAGCTCCTCTCTGAGCCCTTGGTATTTCTCGATTTTCTCATGTTCCTTCTTTCTGATGTTTCCATCACTCGGGACCGCTACATCCACGACAACGGCTTTCTTTTCCCCTTTATCTATGACCACGATATCTGGTTGGTTGGTTGGCCATCTTGTCGGTCTGTATCTGGAAGTCCCACAGGATCTTTGCTCGGTCATTCTCCACCACCTTGGGAGGTGTGTGTGTGTGTGTGTGTGTGTGTGTGTGTATATGTGTATATATGTGTATATATATACATATATTTGTACTAGTTTTAGTACAGTGGGGCCTTGTCTTACGAACTTAATTGGTTCCCAGACAGAGTGTGTAAGGCGAAAAGGGGGCAGCATTTCCCTTTTTTCCATGTTATTAGCGCTTTGTTCCAGCTTCAGCTGTTGTTAAAGCCCTACATAAACCAATATGTATGTATTGCTTAAAGAAACATTCTCCTTCTGGTAACAATTGAAAGTATGAAGTGCTGCGTAGGATAAAAATAACATTTACCCCAAAACCTCTCACATTCACCACATAACTGGTGCAAACACACCAGAAAAGGTCTGTTGTTCACAGTCCTCTAGGAAAAAAAAAACACAGAAAAATTCTAGATACTGTGCAGTGATACCTCAGCTTACGAACGCTTTAGCTCACGAACTTTTCACCTCACGAATATTAAATTTGCAAGCATATAAAAATTGTAAATAAAAAATAAATAAACATAAATAAAAATATAAATAAAATAATATATATATATATATTTTATAAATAAAATATGTAAATTTCTCCACTGTGAGACTAATAAAGGCAAATCCAATCCAATCCAATATATATATATATATATATATATATATATATATATACATAAAGTCTCGTTATATCGATATCGGATATATCGATAGTCCCGTTATATCGATACTATTTCTATGCACGCACAGAGAAAATTACATGCAAACAGGGTCGGATATATCGATAGTCCCGGTTATATATATATATATATATATATATATGAGTGCAGACATGGTTTGTTATCGAGTGGAGTACGTTTGCTATTATGGGACCGAAAAAGACCTCACCACAGGCTGGTGTTAATCCGAAGAGGACACAAAAGAAAATTACGATCGAGCATAAGAAGGAGATCATCGAAAAACATGAACAAGGTGTGCGTTTGTGTGACTTAGCGTCCCAGGAGCAGTATGCTAAGTCGACAATTGCTACGTGTGGCTAAGGGTGTTTCTGTGTTGTCTAAGCAACGGTTTCAAGCAAAAGAAGAGGATGAAAAATTTCTGTTGATTTGGATTAACGAAAAGCAGCTAGCAGGGGACAGTGTGAGTGAGGGTGTTATCGCCGAGAAAGCATAGCAACGTCACTCGGATATCTTCAAGAGGCAACTACATGCAACTTCACTCGGCTCCCTATATTGTTCCTGGTTTTGTCAGTTTTTTTGACAACGATCTTCAAGAGGCAACTACATCAACGACCATCATCACAAAGGTAAATAAAACGACTATTATACAGTACAGTTAATTTATTTAATTACAATCCAATAGCACATTTATTATACATAAAATAAGGTATATTTTGTGGTTTTAAGGCTTATTTAGTAGAAAATTATTTTTTATGGGGACCTGGGAACGGATTATTCTCATTTTTAATGGGTTCTTATGGGAAATACATTTTCGCCAGACGAACTTTTCGCCTTACACACACTTGCTGGGAACCAATTAAGTTTGTGAGCTAAGGTATCACTGTATTTATTTTCAGGGTGAGAACTTTCTTTTAGTCTAAGTAAAAGTCACAAAAGAAAATTGAATTTGTCTTCAAAAATAAACTGAGGGAGGGACCTGATAAATGCCAAAGTCAACCAGAATTGGAATGATTTTTTTAAGAAGTGTCTCAGCCAGACAGCAGTGGTTTTTACACAAATTTTAAAATACTGGATATACTTTTCAGTCAGTGAAATTGTGAATTTGACATCTTAGTTACTTTGTGTCGAAAAATTTTGGTCAATCTTATTTTAGGCCTCATATCAAAGTGTCCCACACAAAGTGGAAACAATCGTCCCGAGCAGCCCAAAAGCACATAGCTCATTTGCCGTCATTCGACCGCCCATTCGTATTCACCTGCCACAGTTGTACAGGTCACAGCAGTAGCACGTGTTGGTTCTGACGCGCAGGTTGCAGGACGTGCGAGACGACGTCTGGCAAGGCACCTGGTGATAACAAACGGCACAAGACATCATGTCCCGTTTCCTCATTCAACTTTGAATCAATGACACAAATCTAGATGTTGGTAATCCCTTACATCTCGCTCAGATGCAGTCTCACTGTAGTGGTAGTCACAGCGTCCTGCATAAAGAGGCCTCAGGTCCTGAAATGTAATGACCACCATTTTATCCACCATAGAGGAAACCTAATCGGTTTCGAAATTCAAATTTCCATCTTTTTTGTGTTTGGAAGCCTATCATGCAGAATTCACGAACATCAGGGTTCCAGACTGACCCAAAGTGTACCACCACCGATGTTTTATAAATTCTGCCAAAGAGCACAATTGTATTTTGGCTTTGCTTTGTCAAAAGCTTTAGTTCTACTCACAATATGCCTGGCGGCAAAAACTCCATCGACAATAGCACAGCAGAATGCAGCCACCACTCCAAAGCTGATGAAGACAATAGAAGCTACTAACTGGAAAAAAAGAGCAAAGCGTACACTCAGCTTTATCTGTTAGGCAGCGCTCACAAGCGTAACTACCGATTAAGCATGCAGGTTCAGTTGCCGCTTTTCGTTAGGGGTGCTTAAAAAAAGGGATGCGACATGTTTTTCATCTCCGTATTAAAAAATAGGACAGGGCAGGAAATGCACAAATTAATTCAAGTTCAGTTACTGACTTGACTTTGTGATATGTCAGAAAATTGCCAAAAATGTTCAATATTGTTTTTCAAAGTAAAAGTAGATGTTAGCAACAGTTTTATGTATATACACAGACTACACAAATCTGAGAGTATTTACAACTGGGAGGTTGTTCAAATAATGAGGATTTGAAGTTTATAGATGGAAGGAGCTTTAATTAGAACCATAGCAGAGCAAATAAAAATGTCAGATTTTGTTCTTGATATAAATTTGATTACCGGTTAATGAATTAAATGATATATTTTTTCCCTTGTCTTCAGCAATGTTAGAAAGTATCTGTCTGTATGTGTCTATCACTGGACTCTTTTCTTCTCATTTGGAACAAAGTGTAAAAATGATTCAGCTCATGTCGGCTGTTTCTCAGCAGCGCTTCAAGCCACGAGTCGCGTTTTTGAAATATGGCATCCAAATGGCTAAAATGGGAACCCTGACTCAGATTTTACAAATAAAATGTTGATTTCTGGTTATTTCACTTGTATAGTAACTGCAACATGCTAAAAATACAAATCCGTTCTCTGGTACCTGAGTAGCCAACTATAACAGGAACTAGTATATCCTGATGCCAGTAAATGTAAAGACAATAGACATTCAAAAACAGCATAAGCAACCAGATGTAAAAGGTATGAACTGGTCAGCAATGTCGCATACGCCATCACGACACACGCCAACCGAGGCGTTGGCCGTGAAACTGGACTGCATTTTTGGAGAAGGTGTCACGAGAGTAAATGCATTCGTCACGTCAGGTCTGACAGGAGTGTCGTTACCCTACCCAGGTTCCAGTGTGGACACCTGGCCGGCTCCTCTTACAGCCTGGATCTATTTCTGGATGCGGATCACTTAGCTCGAGTACACAGTGGCGCAAACCTCTGCAGGCCCGATTTGTTTCTGCTGCGGTGTTGTGTCATTGCACTGTCACTGACATCATGCTGCTATGAGACAATTTGGACGAGTGCTCTGGCATTGTCCCTGCGAGGTGACACCACCGTCATCATGCTTACCATCTGCCTCTTGTTCTCGATTAAATGGGAGCCGATGATTCCCAGAAAAGAGCCAAAGCCCAGCTGCAAGGAAAGAGAACACAGCTGTTATGGACAGGCTTAAATAAATTTGGCAATATTCATTAGAATTGTTTTTTTATTTTATCTTGTTTGGTAGCTTTTAGTCCAAAGTACTTTTGAGAATGGGGTTCTTATATATATATATATATATATATATATATATATATATATATATATATATATATATATATATATATATATATATATATATATATATATATATATATATATATAAAATCCGCGTCTCACCCACCATGGGTGGTGTCTGTCCCCCATTTTAGCTCGGGTCCTCTACCAGAGGCCAGGAAGCTTGAGGGTTCTGCGCAGTATCCTTGCTGTTCCCAGCACTGCGCTTTTCTGGACCGAGATATCCAATGTTGTTCCCGGGATCTGTTGCAACCACTCGTCGAGTTTGGGGGTCACTGCCCCGAGTGCTCCGACCACCACAGGCACTCTCACCTTTACCTTCCAGGCTCTCCCCAGCTCCTCTCTGAGCCCTTGGTATTTCTCGATTTTCTCATGTTCCTTCTTTCTGATGTTTCCATCACTCGGGACCGCTACATCCACGACAACGGCTTTCTTTTCCCCTTTATCTATGACCACGATATCTGGTTGGTTGGTTGGCCATCTTGTCGGTCTGTATCTGGAAGTCCCACAGGATCTTTGCTCGGTCATTCTCCACCACCTTGGGAGGTGTGTGTGTGTGTGTGTGTGTGTGTGTGTGTATATGTGTATATATGTGTATATATATACATATATTTGTACTAGTTTTAGTACAGTGGGGCCTTGTCTTACGAACTTAATTGGTTCCCAGACAGAGTGTGTAAGGCGAAAAGGGGGCAGCATTTCCCTTTTTTCCATGTTATTAGCGCTTTGTTCCAGCTTCAGCTGTTGTTAAAGCCCTACATAAACCAATAAGTATGTATTGCTTTGCATTTTGGACAGCTGATGTCATTTCAAGCTCATATAACTCCAAACCCATAACATTTAGGAATTAACTGTCTTTTTCTGATGAAAAAAAGTGAGTCTAAGGTTTTTTACGCTGCATTGAATGTTTATGTAGGCCTAAAACTCAATATTCTGTGGGTCCTGGAATTTGAGTAACAATGGCAAAAACCCTGGCAGTGGAGTGGACACATTTTTGCACATTATCTGGCAAGGAATGAGTAAATCTACACATTCCATTTCTGAAAGAACTGTCTGACCTTCCTTCCCCCATCCGGAAGTACAGTAATAGCGAAATACATACATTGAGAGGATAATGGGGTGACCCCAAAGTACAGTACATGTATTTTTTTCCTGCATGAAAAGACAGTGTCATTTCACATCTACTACAGTAGATGGCGGTGGCGCTCTTATTGTGATAGTGTGCGCAGCGAGTATAGCCCATTCACTGATCCCTGAGCTGATTCATTTCAACCAGATGTGTTGGAGTCGAGAGACATAGAAAGCAGGCAGGACTGGAGCTAGACATGCGCACTCACTGCACAGAGCAGCAGATACAAAGTGTAGTGTGATCAAAGTCTAATGAGACAACATGCAAAAATATTTGGCAGGGATGAAAACAAAGGTCGAGAAAGACTATAAATCAAGTTGTGTTTTTCTCTGTTGTAAGCTGATATTTCTTTCATTCTTTATTTCTTTTCAGTGTTCACAATGCACTTGCTTGCTTCACAAATTGTGAACACTGGCCTTGGGTGTGTTTGTGTCTATTCCTCGCACACTCACAATCAGTCCTGGGTAGTAGCCGCCCACCGTGATGTTTTGTGTCCGAGTCGTCGCTGCCAAGCCGAAGATGAGAATGAGCACTGACACAATCAGCAGCATCACTGTAACGATGATGGATTTCCTCTTCCTCCTCTTAAAAGAACCTACAAGACAGAAAGACACTTTCATAAATTGGTCATGAATCAAAAATAAACGCCTTAACTGAGTCTGTGCGTAGAGTCGGACCGCAGTCATACATTAGAACGCCGTGAGACATTATTAGGTGTGCCGTGGGACATTAGCTAATTTTACTTAAATCATCAAACAATTCAATCATCTTCCACTAAATGAAAGAAGGTGCAGTTGACCTTTACAGTCACCTGTTGCCATTCCAGTGGCGGATCATCAAGGCTTGCAAAGCCTTCTGCTGACTGAAAAATATCTAAATAACGGACTGATGTAAATTATATTTTATCCATGAATTCTTATTAAATAATTCCAAATTGTCTTTCAGCTTCCTTTCATTACTTTTCCCCTGCTGCGCTGCTTCCAAATGTGTGATTTTGTATTTTACCAGTGTTTGAAATAACGTCTGCCCGGAGTCCCGGGGCATACAACTTTTACATCGGACGTACAACTTTCAAAACGTCTCGGCCCGGGTGGCCGACAACTTCAAGAAAAAAAATATTGTTTTTTTTTTTCAAATCAAACATTTTTTTTGATTCAATAAAGCAAAAGCTACAAGCAAACCACTACAAGCCACGTGGACTCCTCTTTCTAAACGCCTTTCAAGACTTTCAAGTACACTTTACAGTCACGTATAGTCCGAAGCACGAAACAGGCTTCTGATTGGCTGCCGTGCCGAGTATGTAAATTGCCAAACGAATATTCGTTTGGTACTCTGCACGGCAGCCAATCAGAAGCCTGTTTCGTGCTTCGGACTATATCGTGACTGTAAAGTGTACTTGAGAGTTTTGAAAGCCGCTTAGAAATAGGAGTCCACGTGGTTTTTAGCAGACAATGCAACGCAAACATTGCATTGTGCACCATGACGACAAACGACAACTAGAGCAAAATCTGCAGGAAGGGATATTTACCAAAAATTAAGCAAGGGAGCATTTGTGGGAGGTACTTCCTTAATTAAAAAAAAATCCTTTACACTTCGCGACAATGTTTTTTTTTTTTGCAATTATCATATCATCAGATCAGATCGTCATAATTTCCCCATTGTGGGATGGTTAAAGGCTTTCTGATTCAACTCTACAAACATTTATGCCATTTGTGTGAGGTGATGTGCTGATGCGATTTTTCCAATGTACAATATGTACATACATCTTGGCTCAATAAAGGTTGGCAATCACTGGGCTAACACACAGAAGGCTCTTGTGTTGATATGTCACAGTTCCTGAAAGTTTGCCGATCAGTTGCAACGTGTGACAGGAAGAGGGTTGAAGGGGAAGCTGAAATAAGACCTCAAGCTAACGTCGTTGGCCATCTTGTGTCAGGTTTCATTCAAAATCAATAAGACTCATTTTATTACAATGGAAAACACAGTAATGCTTGAAAATTGTGCCTGTGAAAGAGCATCGGCATTGCGATTATGGAAAAAGCAGACCTACAGTCTTGAGTTCAGTATTTGGCTTTGTTGGGATTACAATAACATATTGGCCATATAGGGACCATATTGTGGTGTAGTAAGTTCGTCACACATGTTGTTAGCTTTTATTGATGTGGAAAAGTTTACATTTGAGCGCCACTGCTTTTCGTGCAATGCGGGGTGCAGCTATACCATCAGGGTTGGACGAGGGTGTTCTTGGCCACCCTTCGGCAAAGTGCACAGCTCAGGGAAATTTATGATGTTTGCAATTTTTCTGCTATTTTTACATGGATCTGGTATTTTTTTATACTCTGCCTGTGACGATTTGCCTGGTGGTGGCGGTGGTTGTCCCCCAAAAAAGCAGGTAGGAGGGAGGAGCAGGGTGGATTTGACGGATTGTATTAGATTAAATCGACAAGAATAAAATCTCAAACAACAAAGTCACCAGAACAAAAACGTCCAAAGTAGCAAACAAAACAATGACTAAAACATGACAAGACAAAACAAACCTTACAGGTTGAAACAAACACTGAATGGTCATGCCAGGAGTCCTTTTAACTGCCACTGATTAAAAGGAGCAACCCCTGTGCAGCTGTGAGCAGTTCCCTACAGTGCCACCCGTTGGTCACAAACTGAAACGCCATTGTTTTGATTCTGGAGCAAGGCAGTTAGTGAAGGAGTATCCTGACGAAACGTCACGTACTGGGGGCAGGACTTTCTGAATCTCTCCAGTTTTAAACTCATTAGTAGCAGTTTTGGGAAACTTTAAGTAATTTTATTGGTGTTTTGCGTTTGGCTAAAAATATAAGCCTGCGTGTTTTGGGTATTTTAGATGCTATAAAACGTTTTTCTGATGTCAGTTAAGAAACAAAAATTGTGTTGGTTGTCCTTTAAAGGACAACCTCCGGACAAGTTGTGTCCATAATTTGTAAAATGGCTTCAAATGACTTCTACTGAGCGTCTTTTACTAAGATTCCACCGCATATAGATATATTTTACGTTTTAAGACTTGCGCTGATTATTCCGGAAGTCTTGTTTTTGAGTTGGTGACGAGTCCGTACGTTACGTCACTGAAGGAACGCCCCTGACCGAAAAAAGGACACATTGTAGCAGTCCTTCCATCACGTCAATATATTTTGCTGTACTTGTTTGGTCTGAAAACTTTGTGTTGCACCAAAGAGAGGTATTAATCAGCCCGTTTCCACAGGCTGATTAATTCCTTACACGGAGCTTTGTCGCCCTCTTCTGCCTCTTTTTTACTGCTACATTTCCCCCCTTTTTGCCTCAAAATGGCACAGAATAAATTATTTAATCGATTGCAAACATGTATGCTTTCCTCTTCAGAATTATTTGAATCATATTCATAACTGGATGAGTAACAAGAAAGCATATTCTCCGAATCTGAAGCCATTGTTTTGATTCTCCAGCAAGGCAAGACATCTTGGGGTGACGCCACGAACTGGGGGCGGGACCTTCTGAAACTGGCCACTTCCGGGTTCGTTTTTTTTCTCTCCAGATTTTGGACACTTTAAGTCATTTTTATTGGTGTTTTGCATTTGGCTAAAAATATCATACTGTGTGTTTTGGGTATTTTAGATGCTATAAAACGTTTTTCTGATGTCAGTTAGGAAACAAAAAAGTGATGTCGGTTGTCCTTTAAGTCACTGGGTTTGTTTTTTTATCACTCTATCCCACACTGTATTGACCACACAATTGAGTGTGCATGTCCGCAGAAAAGAAGATCACTCCATTACCTCTGTGTTTCACATCACTCTCCACTGCCACACTTACCAACCACAAAGCAATTAGCCTGATAGCAACTCCCATTAGAAGTAAGTTGATTATGTCATCGACAACTAGCCAGTCTGGCTTCTTTTAAACACAAGTGGAGTTGCTCCCTCTTGTTGCCTGTGAGTCAAAAAGCCAATTGGCATTATGTGCCATTCACTTTTTAATCATCAATCCATCTAGAAAAAGATGACAACGACGCGTTCTTGATCAAGCAACATAAATTCTCAACAATTGACCAAAACAGGGAATATTTACAGATAAATTAATTTCATCTTGGTTTTTACACTTAGAAATTGTCATAATAGTAGTACATATTCACTTTTCCTCCCAAAGCTGTGCAACTTTCACCGCCACAACAAATCAGTAACCTGCTCTTTGTGATGACAAAGCAACTAGGAGCTAACCTACACGACACAATGCGATCATACCACTTTATACAACAGCATTGCTATCTTCTGTATTTTGCTGGTGGCTAACGAAAAACGATGCATCAAAATAAGCATGCAGGGCGCCGCACCTGCAGTGATGCGCTGCGGCCTGGATGAACCTGAAAAATATGTGATGGAACATCAATACATTGTTTACTGTGTTATGGTAAGCAATTTGAAAGCTTGGCATTCTCCAGTCTGGCTTACAAGCGAACCACAAGTGTTGTTCAGGCACGCTGTTGACCTTGCACACATGCACACACGCCTACCTACCGATGCTGATCTCGGAAAGCGTCAGCCGGCTGGACTGAAGGCTCGACGCCGGGGGCATGTTGAGCCGCGGATGATGGATCTCGCCGCTTGGAAATCAAACCGAACGATCCAAGCGTGACACCTCGATGTTATTCGCTGTAAATCTTCGGGCCAGCTGTTCGTAGTCATTGGATGGACGGAATGTCAGATCGAGGACCGCAGCTCACACCCTCGAAAAAGATCCCCCCGCCCCCCGACAGACTCGCATCCCTTACCGGCGCTGCATGCCAGTCCGTGGGTCCGTGTCCTCGATGGTTGTCGGCGACGGAGGAGTGGAGTCGTGACAGTGTGAACACGTCATGCACGTGTAGGGGAAAAACATGTGCTTAGCATAGTCGCATAGTAGCATAAAACCTGTTAAAATTCACTATTAGCTCGCTTCTCAATACCCAACACGAACATACGTACAAACATTTTTATATTTGAAATGTTTTCATATTGTCTCTGACCAGTAGCTTAAATTTTGTCCATTTACGCTGCAGTGCAATGACGATATAAAATCGTAAACAAATTGATTCTTATTTTCGGGCAATTTAACCAAATCCCCTAAGTATACATTATAAAATCTACCTAAATATATGACTTCATTTTCACAAAAAGTGTAAACTAACCTAAAATGTGATGCCAAACTGCACGTTCCAAACCTGGTGTCATTTACTGAAAATATTGTAAAAATGAATGGGGAGCCGTGCTACGTCTGAATCAATCCACAGGTGCGAGCGTGGTGTGATTTACTACACGTTCACTGGGGGGTGCCGTTGGCCAGGAAATAACTTGTGACTTGAAGAAACTTAAGAAATACGTACTGTCATGAAATTGTTCATTGTTTTACTGTGAACCTGTGGATTCATGATTATATTTTTTTGCTATTTTGCTAGCTTCTGAGCTTCCCAACCTTTCTTAATGGTGTCCAACTATTCTTGAAAAGTACGTCTTGAAAATGGCTTGAACAGTATATATGCAACCAAATGGATTTCTTCTCCTTCAGCCATTGTGAGTTGACAAAACCGCTATTAAATCAACACAATATATTTGCTTATGCAGCTCGCTACCGATACAGTGTGCTAGCTCTGGCCAGTATGCTGTTGTCACTCGCGGCTAGTGATACTATGATTGGCTCGTGACTAGCTAGCTATTTCAGAGAAAATAGAAATGTGTTGAAAAAGATAAATGCAAAAGCAATCTAATTATGTTGACATTTTATTTTGGTGGTTGGTAGATAGATGGAAATATGAAGATTTAAGTCAGTTGAATATTAGAAATAACCACACACACCAAGCTCTGTGTAAAAATATTCAGAAGGGCTTTGTCACATGAAGGGCCAAAACATGATCAACTACATAGTACGCCATGTTGTTGCTATCTGGCCCCATCTGCTGTCAGGCTTCAGCATATGCCTTAAAGACTTTGAGCTATTGTTTTAATAAAAAAACTGTTGACATTATTTCAATATATTTGTCTCATTAATTTGGATGAACGTTGAATTATCATTGGCAGCACACTGCTCTTTAGAATGTCCATACATGTAAACACGAATGGTTGCTCATGTGTCTTTGCGATTAGGGGGTAACCAGTGCAGGGTGTAACCCAAAGCCTCACTGCCACACACAATCAAACAGTTTACTTACAACCTAAATGAGGATAGGCAACATAGAATATAAACAAAGGTTGTTAAAGCGCTATATAAATACATATTTATTGTATTGTGCATTACATCTATGGATATCCCTACCAAAACATTTCAACACCAAACATTCATTTTTAATAATAATAATAATAATAATAATAATAATAATAATAATAATAATAATAATAATAATAATTTGATTGGATTTGCCTTTATTAGTCTCGGAGTGGAGAAATTTACATTTCAATAATAATAATAATAATAATAATAATAATAATAATAATAATAATAATAATAGGCCCGGTAGTCGAGTGGTTAGCACACCGGCTTCACAGTGCAGAGGTCGCCGGTTCGCGTCCCGGTGCGGCCTCCCTGTGTGGAGTTTGCATGTTCTCCCCGGACCCGCGTGGGTTTTCTCCGGGTCCTCCGGTTTCCTCCCACACTCCAAAAACATGCATGGCAGGCAGATTGACCACTCCAAATTGTCCCTAGGTGTGAGTGTGAGAGTGACTGTTGTATGTCTTTGTGTGCCCTGCGATTGGCTGGCAACCAATTCAGGGTGTCCCCCGCCTCGTGCCCGAAGACAGCTGAGATAGGCACCAGCAACCCCCGCGACCCTAATGAAGAATAAGCGGTACGGAAAATGAGATGAGATGAGAGATGAGATAATAATAATAATAATAATAATAATTCATTTCATTTCATTTATAAGCGCCTTTCAAAACTCTCAAGATCATTTTACAGTCACTGCATCAGTTTTTCTGTGGGTGAGCAGCGGCAGCCACACGCGCCAGCGTTCACTCAACCCGGAATAACTCAAATAGATAGAAAGCTAGCTAGTTATCTAATAGATAGCTAGCTCAATAGCTAGCTAGCTAGCATATAGCTAGCTAGGTAGCCAGCTAGATAGCTAATAGATAGCAAATAGATAGCCAGATACGTAGCTAGCGAGATACCCTGCTAGATGCAGGGGGACAAAATCGGGAATGGCGCTCCATGTCATGCTTTTTAATTCCCGAATAAATTCAAGAATGGCGGTGAATGAGTTAAACTGCTCTCGGACCATATTTTGGGATATCTTTATGGATTTTAACATGATTGATGCACTGGAGTGACTTTTTTAAGGTCATCGTGGTACTCAACAAACTTGCACTTATAGAAAAAGTGCAACATGTTGAGAATGAATCCTCATTCCCCATGAAAGTCACCAAGAAGCACGCGTGGATGCACGTTCCAAATATCCAGTCGTTTTTCTTTCCATGACGCAACTTCTCTTTTCATGTAACAGAAAGGCGGGCTCACAAGTTGAGTCCTCTTCTTCCACTTTCACTCGGGCTCGCGTTTGGTGTGATGTACGTGACTGTTGTGCAGATGCTTAGTGTGGTGATGGGAGGGAGGCTGGGGGGAAAAACTCATTGAACTTAAGAGTTTAGCTTGAATGATTGCAAGCAAAAAAGCTCTGCAAGGATGCATGTGCCAATGCAGGTCAGCATGCCAATAATTATGCTGCTTTCATTTCTAGGAACCAGACTAAAATAGAGAAAATAGAGATGAATCACAATGTTCTTGTTATTTTTTTATGTTATTTTATGTATTTATTTTTTAAACACCGTCGATGACTGAAGCGGGAAACTGATTGGTTATATCTTTACTGTTCTAAGTCACTTTAAATATTGGATTTGGGCTATGCTTTTGCTCTGTTCAGAGACAATGAGTAACGATGTGCGTGTGTAGAATGCAGCGCCGGGCTCAGGGCCGTTGCCAAAACGTCCCTTGAACCCGCGGGAAAAAGGCACTTTAGTATCCCCCCGCCCCCCATGCTTTTCAGTTCCCGACTTCATTCACTAAGTTGGGTGTTTCGATGAAGGAGGCTCTCCACACCGCAGCCTCAAACTTCCTAATGAAACCGCTCAAAAACTTTTGACAAAAAGCTTTTTTTTTTTAACATCACACACTTCTTAAATACACTTCTTGTCTGGTAGAACATCAGGTAAGTGATTTGTGTTGTGTACATTTTTAATTGGTCTGATCTTTAATTTGTTTCCTGATTATTTTAATATTTTCAAAAATATGTGTCATTATGTTTAGGTTCTAGCAAAGATGGAGCCTAGTTCCACAGAAGGAGGAGCTGAAGAGATCCCGCTCCCGAAAAGTCCAGTAAGTGCTCAAATGAAAGACAATGAAAATCATCATTTTAGGATTGAAACAGCGCGTGAGCTTTGAGTGAGTGTGGGGACTCTTTTGGGGTGATACTTACTGTACTTGCGTGTCCCCGTGGGGTCTGCGAGTCCAAACATCTGGACATGAGCTGCCACATGCAAGCAGGAGGGTTCGCTCCAAGGGAGGTCGTCTATCTCAGTGTGGGGCCGTGAAGGTCACCAGCGGGATCTTATGATCCACCTAAACACGGAGACAGGAGACAGGACCACATCATGAAAAAGCAGCCAAGTGAAGGGTCGTCTTAAATGTCTGCCATTTTACCACCAAAACAAAAGAAAACACATTCGATCAGGCAGAGGTGGACATGTGCGTTGAGCGCCTTTTCTCTCCTTCTCTCCGACAGCCGACCAAGGTGATCCTCAAACATGGCCAGGAGCTGGAGGAGGAACAGGAGGAGCTGGCTGAGCACCAGCCTCTGGAGCAGGAGGACCTCAACTTTGAAAGGTGGAAGCGCCGGCCCATGCCCAGACGGACGCTGCACCAGAAGATCAGCGACTTGAAGACCTACCTGTGGAATGCGGAGACCAAGGAGTTCATGGGCCGCTCGGGGAAGAGCTGGAGTGAGTTGACGCGAGGCGGGAAGAGGGTTGCAAGGTTTTGGGATTGTCATGTCTTCGTTGGGCTTACGGATAAAACTGCTGTGATGAAGCAAGCACATGATGTTTGAATATCTTTGAACTCAAGGCCTTAATGAATTTAGTGCTAGTTTAACATTTTTAGTATTGCTGATTCGTAACTTGGCTTCCAAGTGTAACTCATTTTGTGAACAAGTTTATATAGCAAATCAGTTTTCCTCATTGAAATAAATTGTAAATGCCATTTATTTGTTCCAGCCACCCAAAAAAACAGCACCATTTTTTTGTTTTTGCTGGTTTTTTAATGAAGGAAAAAAGCACTTCATCGTAAAAATATAAAAACATAAAAAAGCTGTAAAATGAAAAACAAAGTACTGTATTTTCTGGAATATTCAACGAATGACATTTAAAAACGTTTTCCATACTTAAACCACACTGGATTATGTAGCGCATGGTAAGCTTTTGAAAAAAATATTTTCTTTTAGGTGCGCCTTATAGTGCAGAGAATACGGTGATATAGTTTATTCTATCTTCTTTTCCTTTCGGCTTTTCCCTTGACGGTGTCGCAACAGCAAATCAGTGTCCTCCATCTTTAGAGGTTCGATCCGCATGTTTGTTTTGGCCAAGCTTTTACATTGTAAAAATGAAGATGGTAAAGAGCAATACATTGGGGAAACTAAACAAATGCTAAAAAAGACTATCAACATCGCAATGACAATGCTAGTGGGCCTCAGTCTGCAGTACATCTCCACGTAAAAGCGAGCAATCACTCATTTGAGGACAGTGAGGTTAAAATCTTACTTAAAGAAAATGGATGGTTTGAAAGGGGAGTAAAAGAAGCTGTTTTTAAAAAGCAGCAAAACCCTTCACTAAACCGCCATGGTGGTTTAAGGTTTAATTTAGACTGTGCTTACAACAGACTTGTTAGGTCGTTACCACGTAGGCTTAGTCATGCTAATGAGGGGATACCAGCGCTAATGGGGCAATCAGCGCCAGGCATTTGAGATAATAAGACAGGACAAAAGAAGTAATCAGATTAGCCTCAGGGGGTAGTCTACTGCTCCCCGCAACCTTAGAGCAGCGACCTATCAGAGCAGTGGTCTGGCACAGCCACCTCTGTCCATTAGGGATATAGGGCCAAAGTGACGAGCACAACTTTAGTTCGCTGACGAAGCTCTTTGGATTAGCAGTGAAACGTCTGACCCTTTCAAAGAAGTACAGACGACGACTGAAGAAACTTTTCATCGAACCATAAACAAATCTAAATAAATGGATGTAACTTAAGTCTAGTATGGTCTTAAGGATGTTCCCATTTAAAAAAAATCTCTGAATCTTTGATAGACCTCAAACGTAACAATGGAAAATGAGATTTTAACACTTTTGGTCGTAATCTTAAGAATTCTGACCTTCAAGGTAGAGTGATCATAAATGATCACAGGTAATTTCACAAACACGAAGATGAGCAGACACTTCAGGCAATACGCAGATGGTTCTTGAGATGACTGAAGGCGGGAGTGTTGTAAAATGGCTTTGTCTGCAAGCAAAAACTTGCTTTGGAAAATACTTCCTGTTTGGGGGACCTGCTTTTCTTGACAAAAAAAAATACAATAAAATTAAATAATAATAATTATAAGCCATGTTTACTTTACCGCCACCTCCTTCTTTGTCAATCAGGGCACTGGTTTGGTTGGTTATATTCCGTTCGTCTCAAAATCCTCAGAATGAAATCTCTTGTGAATGGTCAGTTTTCTGGGGTTAAGGAGTTCAACCTTCCTGGGTGTAATTTTCTTTATTTTTCGAATTGAATCAAACGCGCTCGCAAACCCTACACGGCCCGCGAGTCTTAGGTTGCCCACACTTCACTTGAAGATTATTTGCGGAAAACTTCAACAGTTCTTCCAGTCTAGTGTGTGTCTATGTGTGTGTCACCATTGTTTACATAGGTGCACAGACAATTCCAGAGAAAAACAGGCCGCCTGGGGACGTGATCTCAGTGGGAGCTCGCCGCTCCGAGCCTGGTGTTAGCCAGAAATCACATTCCGTCCGCTTCTTAACATGCTCTTCACATCCTTGTTCCCAAAGCTGCTGCGACACCCCCGACAATGAACTCATGGAAGCCAAGCCCCTTGGTGCAAGTTCGCACGTATACATCCTCTTCCCCGGCACCCCTACTCCAAACGTTTAGTACACACAGTTGTCAAGAAAATAATAGCTTTAATACTAGGTGAAAAAAATAATAATGATGAAAAAAAAAAGAAAACGTGCCACATGCACAGCTTACCGCAACCACTTTGTCAATAAGTGGAACTTTAAAGGACAACCGACGTCTCCGGACAAGTTGTGTCCATAATTTGTAAAATGGCTTCAAATGACTTCTACTGAGCGTATTTTACAAAGATCCCACCGCATATACATATATTTTACGTTTTAAGACTCGCGCTGAATATTCCGGAAGTCTTGTTTTTGAGTTGGTGACAAGTCCGTACGTGACGTCACTGAACGAACGCCCCTGACCGAAAAAAGGACACATTGTAGCAGTCCTTCCATCACGTCAATCTATTTTGCTGTACTTGTTTGGTCTGAAAATGTCATGTTGCACCAAAAACAGCCAGAAGAGGGCGACCAAGCTCCATGTAAAGAATTTATCAGCCTGTGGAAACGGGCTGATTAATTCCTCATACGGAGCTTGGTCGCCATTTTCTGCATCTTTTTTGGTGATACATTTCCCCCAATGTTGCCTCAAAATGGCACAGAATAAATTATTTTATCGATTGCAAACATGTATGCTTTCCTCTTCAGAACTATTTGAATCATATTTATAACTGGATGTGTAACAAGAAAGCATATTCTCCGAATCTGAAGCCATTGTTTTGATTCTCCAGCAATGCAAGACGTCTTGGCGTGACGTCACAAACTGGGGGCGGGACTTTCTGAAAATTCCCAATTCGCAGCTCAATTTTTTGCAGATTTTGGACACTTTAAGTCATTTTTATTGGTGTTTTGCATTTGACTAAAAATATCATACTTTTGGGTATTTTAGATATAAAACGTTATAAAACGCTATAAAACGTTTTTTCTGATGTCAGTTAGGAAACTAAAAAGTGACGTCGGTTGTCCTTTAAGGAGGAATAGGGGCCCAGTATCCCGGGTAAGAATGAGCAAGTGAGTAAGCGCGTCAATACAATACCAGAGTGGGCTTATTGGTGCTCCTTGGAGCTGGCAGAGGCCTCCATGGCTGCAAAGGAGCTTCACTACGATGTCAACCGGAGGTTCACTGTGTTCCTTAGTGAAAAGACAGCTGGAGGAATTCTCGCTGGGCTCTAACAGAAAGGCCTTTGTAGACTGGGGGCACACGAGGCATGGCTGCAACTACATAGTCCGACCTGTGAAAAGTACATGCACAGCAAAATGTCAGTTATTCTAGAAGACTCAGAAAAATTCACAAAACAGACATATAACTTGTGAATTTGTTCCGTTTTTTTTTCTTCTTGAACTCAAGTAGGAGGATACAAGTTATCTTAACAATTCCATGAGCCATCATAATTGGAAAACAGTAGTGCAAAATTATCCACAAAGGCATCTCAGAGTTCTTTCTGTATTTCATGTTACAATACATTACAATATACATATTGATTTTTTATTATTGATATAGCGCTTTAACAACAGCTGAAGCTGCAACAAAGCGTTTAACACGGACAGGTATCATATAGACTTCAGTGATTGGACATGAAAGCATTGTTTTTGGAAAAAAATATATTTATTTCACTTTTCCTTGCGTTCCATGAATTTTGCCAAGCAACAATTAGCCGCAATTGAATTAATCTATCTAATCAATGATGTGAAAAATAATATTTTAAAAACTTGTGTTGTCAGATCAAGCCATTTGGAGCCTGGAGAATGATTTTTGTTGTTGAAGAAGCAGAATGTGACATTCCAGTAGTTTTCCTTGATTGAGTGATTTACAGCGTTTTCATGAAATAAAAAAAATCACTGACCAAGTACAATAATTGCAATCAGTGCACGTTGGGTCATTACAGATTTAATTCCAAATGCAACACGTATGCCAAAAAGGTTTTTGTATTGATCACATTCAATTATTGTCCATTATTCAGTACAACTGAAGTCTTGTGAGTTCCAATGAGTTCTTCTCACTGCTCTTTTCTCTCAATTTTTAGGCCTCATCATTCTCTTCTATGCAGCACTTTACACCTTCCTGGCAGCCATGTTTGGCGGTTGTATATTTTGCCTCATGTGGTCCATTAGTCCCTACCATCCCACCTATAATGACAGAGTGATGCCACCAGGTAAACAGAACAGCATACTCCAATCTTGGGGACTTTTGTTTGACTAGTTTTTGGTCCAAATTATTGGTACACCACGGCAACCAAATTGATCAGTTTCATGCTCAATCAAGTTGCGTTTTGTTTCATCTTCGACCGTTTTTGACCATCAGAATAAGTGAATGTTAATATTGAGATGTAAATACAATAAAACGCCTCCCTTAAATTTTCAAACAAACATTCAGGTATGGCAGAATGGAAGTTAATGACCAAAAGTCATTTTAACATTATAAATTGTTACAGAAATTTTGGAAGAAGTTAACTGCTGTAAAATGTGGTCGTAATATGATAGCCCGCAAAATAAGAAACGCTACAATGTCGTTGGTTCAGGCTCACCTTGAAAATAATTATGAAAAATTGATTTTGAATTACTTGCCAAAAGATACAATGTGCTTTAAACGGCAAGTAAATCTTTAATATATCTACGTCTGAAAATGTACTTGTCTGACCTGAACGCTGGCGCGAATGGCTGCCGCTGCTCACCCGCACAAAAAAATCCCATGACTGTAAAGTGTCCTTGAGTTTTGAAAGGCGCTTAGAAATTAAATGTATTATTATTATTATTATTATTATTATTATTATTATTATTATTATTATTCCTGACCAACTGTTACATAATTGTGCGGCAAATTTACATAAGAACAAATCTGACTGGGTTTCCTCATCCATTACATGATCGGCCAAGTTAAGCAACCTCGAAAGCCATGGATGGATGGATGGATGGATGGATGGATGGATGGATGGATGGATGGATGGATGGATGGATGGATGGATGGATGGATTGGATGGATGGATTGAATGGTTTTTCGTGCATGGATGGAATGGTTGTGGATGGGTAGCTGGGTTTGGAACCACTGCATAAAAAGCTTGTGAGCTCCCTCATGTCATCTGTAAAAGGAGCACTAAATTAAATCAAGAAAAAAAGTTACATTTTAAACATCAAATACAATCAAAGGTGAAAATAAAGCTTGCGGCCACATGCGTACAGACCTTTTTTGGGGGGTAATGTATCATCCAATTCATTCATTCATTCATTCATTTAACTTCGAGATGTCATAAAGCTGCACTAAATTTCAGTTCATTTAAAGGACAACTGACACCATTGTTTTGTTTCCTAACTGACATCAGAAAAACGTTTTATAGCATCTAAAATAGCCAAAACACGCAGGCTGATATTTTTAGTCAAATGCAAAACACCAATAAAAATGACTTAAAGTGTCCCAAAACTACTTCAAAATGACCCTGGAAATGCCAAGTTTCAGAAGGTCCCGCCCCCTTGTTCGTGACGTCACGCTGGGACGTCTTCCCTTGCTCTCGAATCAAAACAATCGCTTCAGATTCGGAAAAGATGCTTTCTTGTTACTCATCCAGTTATGAATATGATTCAAATAGTTCTGAACAGGAAAACATAAATGTTTGCAATCGATTAAAGAAGTCCTTCCTGTATCATTTGGAGGTGTCTGGACTCCAATGTAGCTCCCCAAAAATGCACAAGATGGCACCCAAGCTCCGTTAGAAATGGGCTGATTTGTCTGCTGGGAATTTGTGTCAACTAGTATCAAATAGTCGTCTTGGTGCAACATATAACGATTCACCATCACGTTATTTATGTGTTTTCCTTCTAATTTCGCCACCAACACGAAGTTTTTAGACCAGAATAAAGTACCCAAAATGCATTGTGTGTCGCTTTCTCGGTCAGGAGCGTTCCAGACGTGACGTCATGTCAGGCATCGTCATCAACTCGAAAACAAGACTTCCTGAATATTCAGTGCAAGTCTTAAAACGTAAAATATAGCTATATGCCGTGGAATCTTTGTAAAATACGCTGAGTAGAAGTCATTTTAAGTGATTTTACAAATTATGGACACAACTTGTCCGGAGGCGTCGGTTGTCCTTTAAGTTTTTGTTATTTAGTGTCCAACTGATAATTAACTGGAATATATTAAATTAAATTATTTAATTCTGTTAGTTTTTGCCTTTACTAAGGGCGGTTTGTGTACAAGCAGTGCATATATTTACGATGACTTATAATAATACATGTATTTTCCAGTCGTAAAACCTCTCTTTTTTTCAAGGAATAATTAAAGCTACTATGTAACGATCATGATGGTGGTATTTGGAGAACAAAGTCTTTATTGAAGCGATACCAGAGTGGAAAACGGACACTTCAGATTTCACACTCCATCTTCACTACCGACTGGCTCAGCTTCTCCCTGTCGGTAACCCCTCGTGTCCTGTCACAGTTGACTGTCTGTGGGTCTCCACTGGCAGGTATGACCATGGCGCCACACTTGGAAGGTCACGACATCTCCTTTAACGCCTCTGACCGCAAATCGTGGAAGCGCTACGCCCGCTCCATGGATGAACATTTACGGCGTAAGTTTGCACCACTCTGAAAGGCTCGCACGGGTTAAACCTAGTTCACAGATCCTCATCAGTACCTTTGTCCCGTCGTCTGTTTCGCTCCGGCATTGCATGCTGGGAGGGGAAACCTCTTTGTGTGCATGTGCTTCCCCCACCTCCCTTCCCTTGTATTCATTCACACTGCCTTAATCAGAGGCCTTGGCAAGAAAGAACTATTGCAAAGATTTATTCAAGCCCCCATCCCCCTATTTCACCCTCGGTAGCCTACAATGATGGCGCACAGGAGAGGAAGAACATCCGCTGCACACACGACAGATACTTCATGCAGGAAGACTTGGAGGACGAGGCCGAAAGGAAAGCGTGCCAGTTCAAGAGATCCTGGCTGGGGGAGTGCTCGGGCCTGCAGGACCCCCACTACGGCTACTCGCAGGGGAGGCCGTGTATTCTCTTGCGAATGAACCGGGTAAGACAGGAAAGATTCAGACTTTTATTTATTTATTTGTTTGTTTATTTATTTATTCATTCGTTTATTTATTTATTTATGTTTATTCAGTCATTCGTTTATTTATTTATTTATTTATTTTGGGGGCAGTGATACAAAGGTACATGTATTGTGTTCTATAGGTATAGTGTCACCTTGTGGTTGCCCTCTTGTGATGTCTTGAAGCGAAGCAAATGACGCACAAGTGAATTGGGGAACTTCATTTCGACAATACTGGTGCTTTGCTGCCATCTTGGGTCCTTGGAATTACTGCATGTTGAATATAGTTAATTAGTTCATGCAGCTAAAGGCAATGGCAAAGCTTTTTGATTTTTATTTTTTTTATTCTGAAGCAAATGATGATAAAAGGTTAGCACGTCTGGTTCACAATCGTGGGTGCCTCAAGTTTGCATGTTCTTGCCAAAATGAGTTTCCTCCAGTGTCTTAACAAATTCCAAACACCAGAGTTCGAATAACAAGTTACAGGTACAGAAAAAGAATGGGTGGATGAAATATGTCTGTTCTACAACTGTACGCTAGGTAGAAGTGTTGTGATAAAGGGAAGTGAAAAGGGAAGGAGAGGAGCTCTGTTAGGGTTGCTCAAGTCCGAACCAAAATTTCAAATTAGCATCTGTAATTCACAATAATAGTCATTGTTATTGACTTCTGATTTTTAACATTAGTGTATATCCATCAATTTGTTCTGAGCCTAGCATGTAATATTCAGAGGTGATTAAACATGTATATGGTTTCCCAAAAGTCATCATGGCCCTCTGAGAGAAACCGTAACCACAATGTTGCCCATGGCAAATATAAGTTTGACATGCCTGTGTTTTGGCAGAAATAGTGAAATGTACAAACATCTTCTGTTCTAGATTCTTGGATACCTACCTGGCCAAGGGAAACCGGTCAACGTTACTTGTGGAGTCAAGGTATCGATCAGAATCTCCTTTTAAGAGAGTAATGCAATTATGTGGAACCTCTACATCAGGGGTGCTCCAACTTTTTTCGGCATGGTAGCTATTTTTTAAATGACCAAGTCAAAATGATCTACCCATTATATTTGTAGAGAAACATATTGAGGATTCTTTAAACTTATGTTGATGTATAACCGCATATGTTGCACAACACAACATAATTATGTACATTTTTTGCCATTAGTTGAGTTCACTCTGATACCTGGCAGACGAGACAAACTCACTTTGAAAACGTCATCGTGAAAAAAAGTCCTCTCCCATTCCGTATGAATATACTTTTTTTCTTCTTACTCGGTCCAACGAAAAGTTAGGATGTAACTAACGGCTAGCTTGTTCACTTTGCAACGCTCAGGTGCATTGTTTGAGCACGCAGTGTACCGAATATTAAGATGTCATCTGATTGGTTGTCCGCTGTATCAATCAAGTGAAGGGATGGCTGATAGGAAGACGTGTAATTTATCAAAACATCTCAACTTTATTTGTATTTGTGTGACGGGTGTCACAACAGTGACTGTCTTCATCCCCACGATGCTGCCGTATTAATGAAGACGAGACGCGTGGATGTGTCTTTTTATTTCTTTTATTTCTGCAACACAGTATGGCAGAAGGGATGGGTGAAGTCGCATGGGTTTCGTCTTGTGATTAACCTGAATCTCCTCGAGATTGTTCTCAAATGCAAAACATTGTAGATAACAAAACAGAATTAACAACGTGTGATCGTATAGTGGTTATTTACAGAAAAAGAGAATACAACACAAGTTCACTGTTATTTACAAGATGTCCCTGAACGCATCATGGGCGGAGACTCGGCAGAACACGCGGTGCGCTTGTAATGGCGCCACTCGCCACGGACACTCACGGGCAAATGAAACACGACACAAGAAACTAAATATTGTTCAATAAAAACGAAATGAAACAATTATTACCTGCAACACAGTATGGCAGAAGGGATGGGTGAAGTCGCATGGGTTTCGTCTTGTGATTAACTGCGATAGAAAAGCGCATATTCCTAAATTCCACTCGACAAAACGTGAAGTAAATAATGACACAAAAAGTAATCTGGACTCGAATGAATAAGGGAACTAATTAGATAACACTAGACAGTAAAAAAGGGGAAACAAAATAAGATATTTTCATGAAAATGCGCGTTAATCAAGACCAACAGAAAATTGCGACTCACCCTGAATCTCCTCGAGATTGTTCTGGAAACTATGGGCGGGACATAGTGCCACACTGTGCGCCGTTGCGTCACTTCCTTCATAATTTAATAACCTAAGTGTACAACTCCGTTACATACACCCCCCTTAAATTATGCAGAAGTGAGGCAACATACACACGGAAGACAACAGAAAGACCAACAGGCAAAATAGACAAGGTTATCGGGCAAGGATGTACAAGGAAGTCAATCATAGGAATTCTTCTTTCAGAAGTGTGAAGGAATAGGGTGGTTCAAAACCCATCCTATCACAGACTAGTAGAAATGCCATTTACATTTCACAAAACAGCACATAACAACACCCGTTACTGAGAAGCCATAAAGATAATGGCGACAATTGGCACACAGCACAAACCCAAAAAAAAAAAATCAAATGGTCATATTAAACCCACATTAATGTTGGCATCCCGACTCTCTGATAGGACATTTCACATATCAGCCTGTCAGGGGGTTTAACTGTCCTACCACATCTCGTGAAATTGATGGGGCCCTGTGTGTCTTGTGGTTGTGTGCAAATTACCGCCTCAAGTTCAGTCTCATCTGTGGGGACACTGGAAGTGAGGGACTCTAATATCGAATCAAGATCATCTGTCGAACTGTTGGGAGGGTCATGAACTTCATCCGCATCATACTCCCTTGGATGCGGAGACATTAGTTTCCCGACAGTAGTGATCTTGTGGGCTGCACTTGTGTGGGGCAGTTGCGTCTGGAGTGATCAGGTGAAAAGCACAGAAAACAAAGTCTTTTTTCGCGGCAGTGAATAAGCGCAGAATGGTCAGCGCTAGCACAGACAGCACATGGTAGCTTATTCAAACCGTCCACCATTGGAAGCCTTGACTTGCGTCTACCAGAGGCAGAGGGATTGTTAGCTCCTTGCAGCAAAACTCTTTCCAGCATGGAAATGACACGCTCAAGATTTGCGGAGTCGGGTGGCCTGGCTGAGTGGGATATTTTATCGTTGTCCTGACATGCTGTATTCTGAAGCATTTCACTTTTATTTACATGAATGGGTTGACTGTTCGCCGCAGCTGGAGTGGCAGTCCTGGGACTCATTTCTGTCTGGTACTCATCCAGGATGGCTTGGACCTCAACTGCCGACCATTTATCCACTGTTTTTGACCTAAATGTCATGGAAAGATCTTTGGATGGACAATTTTTAATAAACATCCGTGTTACGTCGAGGGAAGAACAGTCGAAATCTCTGCCCTGTTCTTTGAGACGATTGGTGGCAACTTCAGCTGCATTGTTAAGCCTCAACCAGTAGTCATATGGGGCCTCCTTATCCCTGGGCAGCGTGGTGTAAAAGTCTGCTAGAGGGAGAGGTGAACAAGGGGCAGTAGAAAAATGCTTGCGAAGAAGGCTATAGATGGCATTTGGGTTCTGGGTTACATCAACTCCACTGTTTCTTGTGCTAACCTTGACAACATCTTTAGCTCTACCGCTGATGTTCATGAGGATTTCCTCTGCCTGATGCTCAGGAGCTACTTTTGCTCTCCTTATGTAGTTCCTCATTAGGTCTTCCCACTCATCTACATTCATTTGATCAGTGTGGTCACCCTTGAAAGTCGGGGGTTCGCGAACTTTCCTGTGCGGTAGTATCAGAACTTGTGATGAGTCAAGACTTTGTGTTGTTGTGTCAATGGGCGTGTCATGTGGGAATGAGGTGTTATGCATGGGGACGTTATGTGTTGGGCTGAGATGTGCAACAATGCTGTCTGCCAGCTGCTGGCCAATGTGTCTAATTATGTCACTCATCTGACCAACTACGTCAGGTGACTGGGGTAAGGGATCTGTCACTGGTGTGTCAGGAGTCTGTGCGCTCGTCTGAGATGTACTACACTGGGTCTGGGAAGGAACTCTGTCCCCACTAACATAAGTGGCCTCAGCTAGAACCTGCCCATTCCCCTCTACTACATCACTCTGGATGGGACTCCACACCTGTAACATGGTCGGGATGCCTCTACCTCTACCAATACACTTATTAAAAGGTGTGCTAAATGTCCCTTGGAAGGAGCTCATTCTCAACTTCACAAAAAAAAACTTACAGGAAAAAAAAAGCACAACAATTGCAAAACAGCAGCTCAGACAATAAACACACAATTTAAAGAACGGGGTCGACACACCGTCCACCGAGTGATGGGATGAAGACACTGTGCAGCATCGCGGTCCCGGTCCGAAGTGGAGAGTCACTTGTGATCGACGGGTCACGGCACCAATGTGACGGGTGTCACAACAGTGACTGTCTTCATCCCCACGATGCTGCCGTATTAATGAAGACGAGACGCGTGGATGTGTCTTTTTATTTCTTTTATTTCTGCAACACAGTATGGCAGAAGGGATGGGTGAAGTCGCATGGGTTTCGTCTTGTGATTAACCTGAATCTCCTCGAGATTGTTCTCAAATGCAAAACATTGTAGATAACAAAACAGAATTAACAACGTGTGATCGTATAGTGGTTATTTACAGAAAAAGAGAATACAACACAAGTTCACTGTTATTTACAAGATGTCCCTGAACGCATCATGGGCGGAGACTCGGCAGAACACGCGGTGCGCTTGTAATGGCGCCACTCGCCACGGACACTCACGGGCAAATGAAACACGACACAAGAAACTAAATATTGTTCAATAAAAACGAAATGAAACAATTATTACCTGCAACACAGTATGGCAGAAGGGATGGGTGAAGTCGCATGGGTTTCGTCTTGTGATTAACTGCGATAGAAAAGCGCATATTCCTAAATTCCACTCGACAAAACGTGAAGTAAATAATGACACAAAAAGTAATCTGGACTCGAATGAATAAGGGAACTAATTAGATAACACTAGACAGTAAAAAAGGGGAAACAAAATAAGATATTTTCATGAAAATGCGCGTTAATCAAGACCAACAGAAAATTGCGACTCACCCTGAATCTCCTCGAGATTGTTCTGGAAACTATGGGCGGGACATAGTGCCACACTGTGCGCCGTTGCGTCACTTCCTTCATAATTTAATAACCTAAGTGTACAACTCCGTTACATTTGTATAGCGCAGTTTATGATAATGTCACGTCACATTGTCATGCGATCTACCAATGGTATCTTTGAGATCAACTGGTCGATCGCGATCGACGTATTGAGCGCCTACATTAAGCAGGGGTCAGGAACCTTTTTGACTAAGAGAGCCATAAAAGTAAAATATTTAGAAATGTTTTTCAGTGAGAGGCACATCGCGCACACGCGCACAGACGCACGCTCGGCTACTTTTCAACAAAATGTCAGAATGTATTATTTAAAATAACTTTGTGATAGTACTCACCATTAACATGAATGGTTTTCCGTTCCTGATGATGGGTAAAAATACAGGCAAACGATCGGAATGAAAGTCAACTTGGCGGGTCCATACGCGCAGTTACTGCTAGCTAGCATGCACACGGCTCATTAGCTTTCACACTTGCTGTGCAACATACTTCTCACAGAACTATATCAGAATCAGAATCATCTTTATTGCCAAGTATGTAGAACACACAAGGAATTTGTTTTCGGTAGAACACGCTGCACTAGTATCGTCGTCAAAAAAACTGCTAAGTGGCACTATACAGTTCCATTTTGGCTACTGTTGAAAAGTTCAAAGAGTTAATGGCTTGGGGGAAGAAGCTGTTTAAATGTCTGCTGGATTTGGTGCGCATGGATCGGTAGCGCCTGCCTGAGGGGAGTAGCTGGAAAAGGTGGTGGGCAGGGTGCGGAGGGTCCAGTAGGATTTTCCGCGCCCTTGTTCGGATTCTTGCAGTGTGCAAGTCCTCGAGAGTGGGTAGGGCGGTGCCAATGATTTTTTCCGCCGTCCTAACCGTCCGTTGAAGTCGGATTTTGTCCATTTTTGTGGCGGCCCCGAACCAAACGGTGATGGAAGAACACAGGATGGGTTCGATGACAGCCGTGTAGAAATGTTGCAGCACCTCCTGTGGCAGGCCATGCTTCTTTAGCAGCCTCAGGAAGTACATTCTCTGTTGGGCCTATTGATGGTAACGTTAACATGGGGCTTGTTAAAATGTCACTGACATTCGACTGTTTCATCGATGGTATTGTTTCATTGCAAATGAGAAGCAGAACCTTTTGTCTCCACAAAGGCGAATCTCCGGTGCATTCAAGCTGTAGTGTACTTGGTTTTTACTTGTCGGGCTCATTCAAATGGGGCGTTTACCTGTTTCAACTGACGGCCACTATCATCCAACAAAAATTGCGCTTTCTGCCAACCTAGGTCAGTGTCATCCAATCAAAACTGCACTTTCCGCCAACTGCAGCCCCAACAGAAAATGAACAGAAAAAAAAGCGAGAATATGTATTTAGATTTATCGGCGATCCATATGCATCAAAAGAGCCACATATGGCTCGCGAGCCATAGGTTCCCGACCTGGTTGAATTACATTTAACTATAAAGAAATAATTAACATTAAATTCATGTCCGTTTCTGCAAATTTCTCTTTCAGAGAGGACCACCGGATGCCTTGGGAGAAATCCAATTTTTCCCCAAGAGTATTTTCGACCTGAAGTATTATCCTTACTACGGGAAACTCCGACATGTAAGAGCATACATGTATTACCAACTGATCAATTCAAAGCGTTTGTTACACAATCAATGTCTTGACATCTGGTTCGTCAGGTAAACTACTCGTCTCCAGTGGTGGCCGTGCGCTTCTCTGGAGTGCAGTACGATACTCATATCCAGGTTCAGTGCAAGCTAAACGGAAAGGGCATCATCAACGACTCGCCCACCGACCGCTACCTTGGGAGTGTCACTTTCTTCTTGGAAGTTGGAGCGTAGGAGCTGACAGGAAGCTGATCATGCTGAATATAGTAATCATTTTCTCTCTCTGTGACACCCCCCCCCCCCGCACACACCCAATCACAATGACAGTCATTTTCTCGCAAGTTAATTAGTCAGATTAATGCAACTAAACTTTATACAGATTTGATTATTCCTTGTCTATGCAAATACAATTAAGAGTTACAAAAACAGTAATGCTCTTTAGATACATTGTTATCCAATGGGGATGAGCATATAGAATGTTTTTTTATGCAGGAAGGGGGGTTAAATGTTTTGGTAAGAATGTACTAATTTTTTTGTGCTTGTATTTTTTTGAACGTGTATATTTGAACAAAGATTGTGCAATGAAAAAAAAGTATTGCACTGTACTCACAATAAAAGGCTAATCTATGTCACACACCACTTGCCTTGATTTATATCCAGTATACTGTATACGTACAGTGCACTGCTCACAAAAGGTTCAAGATAGTCGCCTTTCAAATGAAATTTCAGGTTAATTCTATAATTTTAATAGCTGACCTCAAAACTTTTGAACACCTGTTGTTAATTTTGCCATTCTGATCGTTCTTAGAAGGTACACGTGCATTGAGACATTCAATGGTTCCACCTGCAGTCAAGGTTTGACATGGTCAGATTAAGTCTCCCTGTAAAGTTCATCGTGTATTTTTGGTTCATCCTGAATTTTCACTTGAAAGTCCAATATTCTTTACTTTTTGTGAATACATCATATATAAAACTTGTTTTTGAAACGTCTTCCTACAGTACAAGTGGACTGTCTATGTAAAGTAGCCTAAACCGTTTTGGGAGATTATTAACCCTGCTTCAATTGTGCAAACTAAACCATGTGTCAATATTGTATTTATTCATTTGGTAGTTGAAATAAACACAATGTACGATAAATTGTTTTGTCAATTTTGTCTTTAAAATGTAAAGAATGAAGGAGGCATTGGTGGTTTCTGGCATGTCAACATGAGCAGCCATGTAGGATGGCATTGCTTGGGGCAACAACGTCAAGAAGAAAATTTACCTGAAATGTTTTCTAACATGTGAAGGCATGACTTGATAAACATTGGGTGACATGAGATGGGGAATTTGCATCTGCTTGTTAGGAAAGCCCAATATTTTGTCAAATATTGTACGGATTGGTCTGTATATGTCACGTTTTATCTCATTTTATTAGTTTGTCAGAGTTGAGGCCAAACCCCGCAGTTTTAAATCTTGATCAATTCTGTCCCAGAAGAGAAATTGAATTATTATGGGGTCAGGGAATGATTCTTAATGAAAATCGACAGTGACCAAAAGGTGCATTCTCTATTTTATGGATTTTGAACACTCTCAGATACTGCACTGTATGTTTTTTTAAATCATTAAATATTTTCATTTTCTGCAGGGGTCTGGTAATGTGTCTGAAAATCATACACTTGTGCTCCACCCCAGCATAAATGCTCTACCTAAAATCCATCATTGTCTTCTCTGCATTCCAAAGGTGGAAGTAAGCAACGACTGCTGTTTGCATTGGAGAAATGAAGAAAAAGAAAGACGCTAATAAAAAATGTGAAATGTGGTATTTATAGATTTTGTGCTAATGTTGCAAATTATGACATATACAGTGATACCTGGGCTTACGAACGCTTTAGCTCACAAATTTATCGCACCAAACCACACAGTGTCACAGTGACTGGCGGACTAGTTTTCCACACCCGCTTCTTTGAGTGCAGACATGGTTTGCTATAGAGTGGAGTACACCTGCTATTATGGGACCGAAAAAGACCCCACCACAGGCTAATGTTCAGGCGAAGAGGACACAAAAGAAAACACAAACGAGGTTTGCGTTTGTGTGACTTAGCCAGTATGTTAAGTCAACCATTGCTACGTGTGGCTAAGGGCGTTTCTGTGTTGTCTAAGCAATGATCTCAGGCAATAGAAGAGGATGAAAAACTTCTGTTGATTTGGATCAACGAAAAGCAGTTAGCAGGAGACATTGTGAGTGAGGGTATTATCGCTGAGAAAGCACGGCAACTTCACTTGGAGATCATCAAGAGGTAACTCCATCAACAACCATCACAAAGGTAAATAAAACGACTTTATTATACTGTACAGTTTATTTCTTTAATTACAATCCAATAGCACATTTATTATACATAAAATAAGGTATATTTTGTGGTTTTAAGGCTTATTTAGTAGAAATTATTTTTTTTATGGGGACCTAGGAATGGATTATTCTCATTTTTAATAGTTTCTTATGGGAAATAAATGTTTGGCAGACAAACTTTTCACCTTACAAACACTTTCTGGGAACCAATTAAGTTCGTAAGCCGAGGTATCACTGCATCTCAATAACACTTTGGTTGGCTTGTAAAAGAATATGGATATGAATATTACGTTAAATCAACAATGTGTCTTTAAAAAATCTCATTCAAGATAATCCACCAGGATTGTTGATTTCTTTATTTACAATCAAAGGACAATCTAAAATACACAAAAGTGAAATAAAAAATAACCTTTTAAGTACACCTTAAAAGTACACTTGCATAATCTATGGAGCGCCAAAAGTGGATATTTACGTGGCTCACTCTGGAAGTCAGCAAGGGTTTGTGGACAGTTTTTCACAGAGGTTTCCAACATTGTAACCATTTTCCTTGCAATGCAATTTCGAGTTTAGTACCATCTTGTGCGCGATGGTCAGGGTGGTCATGCATCAAAAGAGAAGAACAACCATTTATTTTAACCTCACAAATAAAACCAACGGTAAATTATTTGATCAAACATCACAATGTAATGAAACCACTTGAAATGCTGTGGTTATGCACATTGAAGCCAACACACCTGTACTGAACTATGTGTAGTAAAAAATACCAGTGTGCTAACAAGGGGGCGTTTTTTTCCACATTTTACTGTTGGGGGAAAAAAAAACGTTGAACCTCCTTTTTGAGACCGTTGAAAGTGTCATGGGAGAGACTGAACGATGATGATTTTCTCGTTGATGCAGAAACGGTGCAGCACACTGAGCAGGTTCTCCCCACACCGCGACACTTGCCTCTCCATGGCCAGACGGAAATCCTCCTTCACTCCTTTGGTGATCCCTCTCGTCACTGTGTGGTGTCTACACACGTGAACACAGATAAACAATCATTGCGTTTAAAGAGCGATGTTTGAATTGCAAGTACGTCAATTATAGAGGAATGAGCAACGAGCTCGATAAACAGTACACATGAAATATAAGCACAAATGAAATGAGACCAAGTGCTGTGAAAGTACTCACCATTAACATGAATGGTTTTCCGTTCCTGATGATGGGTAAAAATACAGGCAAACGATCGGAATGAAAGTCAACTTGGCGGGTCCATACGCGCAGTTACTGCTAGCTAGCATGCACACGGCTCATTAGCTTTCACACTTGCTGTGCAACATACTTCTCACAGAACTATATCAGAATCAGAATCATCTTTATTGCCAAGTATGTAGAACACACAAGGAATTTGTTTCCGGTAGAACACGCTGCACTAGTATCGTCGTCAAAAAAACTGCTAAGTGGCACTATACAGTTCCATTTTGGCTACTGTTGAAGAGTTCAAAGAGTTAATGGCTTGGGAGAAGAAGCTGTTTAAATGTCTGCTGGATTTGGTGCGCATGGATCGGTAGCGCCTGCCTGAGGGGAGTAGCTGGAAAAGGTGGTGGGCAGGGTGCGGAGGGTCCAGTAGGATTTTCCGCGCCCTTGTTCGGATTCTTGCAGTGTGCAAGTCCTCGAGAGTGGGTAGGGCGGTGCCAATGATTTTTTCCGCCGTCCTAACCGTCCGTTGAAGTCGGATTTTGTCCATTTTTGTGGCGGCCCCGAACCAAACGGTGATGGAAGAACACAGGATGGATTCGATGACAGCCGTGTAGAAATGTTGCAGCACCTCCTGTGGCAGGCCATGCTTCTTTAGCAGCCTCAGGAAGTACATTCTCTGTTGGGCCTATTGATGGTAACGTTAACATGGGGCTTGTTAAAATGTCACTGACATTCGACTGTTTCATCGATGGTATTGTTTCATTGCAAATGAGAAGCAGAACCTTTTGTCTCCACAAAGGCGAATCTCCGGTGCATTCAAGCTGTAGTGTACTTGGTTTTTACTCGTCGGGCTCATTCAAATGGGGCGTTTACCTGTTTCAACTGACGGCCACTATCATCCAACAAAAATTGCGCTTTCTGCCAACCTAGGTCAGTGTCATCCAATCAAAACTGCACTTTCCGCCAACTGCAGCCCCAACAGAAAATGAACAGAAAAAAAAGCGAGAATATGTATTTAGATTTATCGGCGATCCATATGCATCAAAAGAGCCACATATGGCTCGCGAGCCATAGGTTCCCGACCTGGTTGAATTACATTTAACTATAAAGAAATAATTAACATTAAATTCATGTCCGTTTCTGCAAATTTCTCTTTTAGAGAGGACCACCGGATGCCTTGGGAGAAATCCAATTTTTCCCCAAGAGTATTTTCGACCTGAAGTATTATCCTTACTACGGGAAACTCCGACATGTAAGAGCATACATGTATTACCAACTGATCAATTCAAAGCGTTTGTTACACAATCAATGTCTTGACATCTGGTTCGTCAGGTAAACTACTCGTCTCCGGTGGTGGCCGTGCGCTTCTCTGGAGTGCAGTACGATACTCATATCCAGGTTCAGTGCAAGCTAAACGGAAAGGGCATCATCAACGACTCGCCCACCGACCGCTACCTTGGGAGTGTCACTTTCTTCTTGGAAGTTGGAGCGTAGGAGCTGACAGGAAGCTGATTATGCTGAATATAGTAATCATTTTCTCTCTCTGTGACACCCCCCCCCCCCCGCACACACCCAATCACAATGACAGTCATTTTCTCGCAAGTTAATTAGTCAGATTAATGCAACTAAACTTTATACAGATTTGATTATTCCTTGTCTATGCAAATACAATTAAGAGTTACAAAAACAGTAATGCTCTTTAGATACATTGTTATCCAATGGGGATGAGCATATAGAATGTTTTTTTATGCAGGAAGGGGGGTTAAATGTTTTGGTAAGAATGTACTAATTTTTTTGTGCTTGTATTTTTTTGAACGTGTATATTTGAACAAAGATTGTGCAATGAAAAAAAAGTATTGCACTGTACTCACAATAAAAGGCTAATCTATGTCACACACCACTTGCCTTGATTTATATCCAGTATACTGTATACGTACAGTGCACTGCTCACAAAAGGTTCAAGATAGTCGCCTTTCAAATGAAATTTCAGGTTAATTCTATAATTTTAATAGCTGACCTAAAAACTTTTGAACACCTGTTGTTAATTTTGCCATTCTGATCGTTCTTAGAAGGTACACGTGCATTGAGACATTCAATGGTTCCACCTGCAGTCAAGGTTTGACATGGTCAGATTAAGTCTCCCTGTAAAGTTCATCGTGTATTTTTGGTTCATCCTGAATTTTCACTTGAAAGTCCAATATTCTTTACTTTTTGTGAATACATCATATATAAAACTTGTTTTTGAAACGTCTTCCTACAGTACAAGTGGACTGTCTATGTAAAGTAGCCTAAACCGTTTTGGGAGATTATTAACCCTGCTTCAATTGAGCAAACTAAACCTTGTGTCAATATTGTATTTATTCATTTGGTAGTTGAAATAAACACAATGTACGATACATTGTTTTGTCAATTTTGTCTTTAAAATGTAAAGAATGAAGGAGGCATTGGTGGTTTCTGGCATGTCAACATGAGCAGCCATGTAGGGTGGCGTTGCTTGGGGCAACAACGTCAAGAAGAAAATTTACCTGAAATGTTTTCTAACATGTGAAGGCATGACTTGATAAACATTGGGTGACATGAGATGGGGAATTTGCATCTGCTTGTTAGGAAAGCCCAATATTTTGTCAAATATTGTACGGATTGGTCTGTATATGTCACGTTTTATCTCATTTTATTAGTTTGTCAGAGTTGAGGCCAAACCCCGCAGTTTTAAATCTTGATCGATTCTGTCCCAGAAGAGAAATTGAATTATTATGGGGTCAGGGAATGATTCTTAATGAAAATCGACAGTGACCAAAAGGTGCATTCTCTATTTTATGGATTTTGAACACTCTCAGATACTGCACTGTATGTTTTTTTAATCATTAAATATTTTCATTTTCTGCAGGGGTCTGGTAATTTGTCTGAAAATCATACACTTGTGCTCCACCCCAGCATAAATGCTCTACCTAAAATCCATCATTGTCTTCTCTGCATTCCAAAGGTGGAAGTAAGCAACGACTGCTGTTTGCATTGGAGAAATGAAGAAAAAGAAAGACGCTAATAAAAAATGTGAAATGTGGTATTTATAGATTTTGTGCTAATGTGGCAAATTATGACATATAGTGATACCTGGGCTTACGAACGCTTTAGCTCACAAATTTATCGCACCAAACCACACAGTGTCACAGTGACTGGCGGACTAGTTTTCTACACCCGCTTCTTTGAGTGCAGACATGGTTTGCCATAGAGTGGAGTACACCTGCTATTATGGGACCGAAAAAGACCCCACCACAGGCTAATGTTCAGGCGAAGAGGACACAAAAGAAAACACAAACGAGGTTTGCGTTTGTGTGACTTAGCCAGTATGTTAAGTCAACCATTGCTACGTGTGGCTAAGGGCGTTTCTGTGTTGTCTAAGCAATGATCTCAGGCAATAGAAGAGGATGAAAAACTTCTGTTGATTTGGATCAACGAAAAGCAGTGAGCAGGAGACATTGTGAGTGAGGGTATTATCGCTGAGAAAGCACGGCAACTTCACTTGGATATCATCAAGAGGTAACTACATCAACAACCATCACAAAGGTAAATAAAACGACTTTATTATACTGTACAGTTTATTTCTTTAATTACAATCCAATAGCACATTTATTATACATAAAATAAGGTATATTTTGTGGTTTTAAGGCTTATTTAGTAGAAATTTATTTTTTTATGGGGACCTAGGAATGGATTATTCTCATTTTTAATGGTTTCTTATGGGAAATAAATGTTTGGCAGACAAACTTTTCACCTTACAAACACTTTCTGGGAACCAATTAAGTTCGTAAGCCGAGGTATCACTGCATCTCAATAACACTTTGGTTGGCTTGTAAAAGAATATGGATATGAATATTACGTTAAATCAACAATGTGTCTTTAAAAAATCTCATTCAAGATAATCCACCAGGATTGTTGATTTCTTTATTTACAATCAAAGGACAATCTAAAATACACAAAAGTGAAATAAAAAATAACCTTTTAAGTACACCTTAAAAGTACACTTGCATAATCTATGGAGCGCCAAAAGTGGATATTTACGTGGCTCACTGTGGAAGTCAGCAAGGGTTTGTGGACAGTTTTTCACAGAGGTTTCCAACATTGTAACCATTTTCCTTGCAATGCAATTTCGAGTTTAGTACCATCTTGTGCGCGATGGTGAGGGTGGTCATGCATCAAAAGAGAAGAACAACCATTTATTTTAACCTCACAAATAAAACCAACGGTAAATTATTTGATCAAACATCACATCGTAATGAAACCACTTGAAATGCTGTGGTTATGCACATTGAAGCCAACACACCTGTACTGAACTATGTGTAGTAAAAAATACCAGTGTGCTAACAAGGGGGCGTTTTTTTCCACATTTTACTGTTGGGGGAAAAAAACCGTTGAACCTCCTTTTTGAGACCGTTGAAAGTGTCATGGGAGAGACTGGACGATGATGATTTTCTCGTTGATGCAGAAACGGTGCAGCACACTGAGCAGGTTCTCCCCACACCGCGACACTTGCCTCTCCATGGCCAGACGGAAATCCTCCTTCACTCCTTTGGTGATCCCTCTCGTCACTGTGTGGTGTCTACACACGTGAACACAGATAAACAATCATTGCGTTTAAAGAGCGATGTTTGAATTGCAAGTACGTCAATTATAGAGAAATGAGCAACGAGCTCGATAAACAGTACACATGAAATATAAGCACAAATGAAATGAGACCAAGTGCTGTGAAAAGGCCAAAAGAAACTAACTGTACAACAAGAACGACATTATCTTCACTAACAACGTTGATGACCACAGAAAGACGAGCGATGGCTCAAATCAACCAAACGGCGACGACGACTTGTTTTTAAATGATTGGCCCAAATAAAAATCTGGGAGGTGGGGGTATGACAGGCCTTGGAGTTGGGAATGAATGGTGACTGGTGTTTGGGGGAAGGATGGGCACTGTGGTAGGAGGGGCCCGGGGTACCTGTCCATCGTCTGCACCCCTTGTAGCAGAAGGGTGTTTAACTCCAACCCCAGGGTGGGTCTAGGGTTCCTGAGGGACAGCAACATTCAAACACCCGGTCAGTGCGGCTGCATTTCAGTGTTCCTAAGTCTGTAGTTCTGAAAGTCGAAGTTGATAGATTTGACAGACAGTATCGCACAAAACTAAGTGCGACCCACACTTTATTGTATCTTTTCATGGGATAATCAAGAAGAAATGACACGTCAGTGGAGAGAAGTCAGTGTGCAGCTCAAAAAAATCCCGTGACTGTAAAGTGTCCTTGAGAGTTTTGAAAGACGCTTAGAAATTAAATGTATTATTATTATATAGCAGAAGTGGTGGACCGCCAAAGCCTTCTCTGCTGGCCTTAAAATATTTGCATCATCATGATGTTAATTATATTTTGTCCATGAATTCTTATTAGATAATTCCAAATTATCTTTCAGCTTCCTTTCATTGATTTCCCCCTGTTGAGCTGCGTCCAGAAGTGTGTTTTCGTATTTAAGCATTTAACCAATCACATTTCAGCCACATTTTGTTACCAGGGTCAGAAATCTATCTGGACACCCTCACAATTAATTCTGAGGGCCCTGTCGCATCAAATGTGTCAATCAAACAGTTGCTCTAACCAATCAGATTTCAAGTTGGTAACCGAAAAAGGGTACCACCTACCAACACCTTCTTGAAGGCACTGGAAATGTCAGTTTTCGCAAACTATGATTGGCTAGTCACTAACCAATTATAGTTACACTCGCCGCAAGTGGTGAGCATACTGGCTAGAGCTAGCACACTGTAGCGGTGGCGAGCTACATAAGCACCGCTACATATATTGTGTTGATTTAATAGCAGTTTTGTCAACCCATAATGGCTGAAGGAGAATAAATGGATTTGGTTGGAGATGTACTGTTAAGGTCATTTTCAAGACGGACTTTTCAAGACATCACTAAGAAAGGTCGGTCAGTTATTTCCTGGCTAATTGTTCCCTCTAGTGGACTTGTAGTAAATCACACCACACTTTTTTCAGTCTAGATTGATTCAGACGTAGCGCGACTGAAGGCCTAGTGATGAAATCCACGGCCCGCCACTGTATAGCAGTGTAAATGTCATTAACCCTTGAAATATGTCAACGCACAGCCATTCATGTCTAAAATTAGGGCAATAAAAGTGAGCACACTCCTAGGCGTAATTCTGGCAGATTCTGAATCAATTGGGGGCGGGAGGCAGGTAACCACATCATCAAAGGTTGACTTGAAACCGTGGCTCCAAAAATTCAAATTGTCGATATTATGAGAAATCACAAAAATTATAAGTGCCATCAAATCTTCATCATGTCATTAATTCATTCATTTCCAGACGATGTGTCCATTTCACTCAAATTGTAGAACCCACAGAAGATTGAGTTTTAGGACTACATTAACATTGAATGCGGCATAAGAAACCTTAGACCACAGGTGTCAAAGCCAAGGCCCGTGGGCCAAATCCGGCCCGCCACATCATTTTTTTCGGCCCGCGAAAGCAAATCAAACTTGTTAAATTCCATGATGATTGCTAAAATCTGAGCCAAAATTTCATATTTTTGGATGTCAACCACAATAAAAGTCATTATTCTTGACTTCAGATTTGAAAACGAGTTATTCATTAATTTGCTGTGTGCTCTATATGTAATATTTGAAGGGATTTAAACATTCTAATGGGTTCCCCAAATTCATAACGGCCCTCGAGAGGAAACCATAACTACAATGTGACCCGCGGCAAAAAATGACTTTGACACCCCTGCCTTAGACTCTTCTTTCATCAGAAAAGAGTTCATTCCTAAGTTATATGAGTCTGGAGTCATCTGAGCTTGAAATGAGGGTGGACGCACAAAAGGCAAATGCTGCCCTCTGGTGGGTAGGAAAAACATTCCCAGAGGTCTGACCAGCGTTTTATTGGCACCCCACCCCCGCAAGAAAAAACAAAACCCGAACAAATTCAGGAATGGCGGTCCATGTCATGCTTTTCAATTCCGAAATACATTTGTGAATGGCAGTGAATGAGTTAAATATGGCCATATATTACAAGCAAATTGACCCCAATTTGGTATTTCAGAAGTCACAATCTAACTGGTAACCCTTCACATCAATCAGTACCAAAGAAGTGGCTGACAAAAATTGTCGGTGACCTCTGGCCTCCTTTCAAAGCTAACGGAAGATTGCCAATACCCACACACAAGCTCCGTTTCGGCATCTTGGAAGAGTGGAAAGCATTTCAACGACTACCTGTAAAACTCTGGTCAACTCCCAAGAAGGTTGGAGTAGTAGTGACAAAAAAGCATTGGTGTCCATTATCGAGATTTTAGAGGGGGCTTTAATATTTTCACTTTAAAGGACAACCAACGTCACTTTTTTGTTTCCTAACTGACATTACAAAAACGTTTTATAGCATCTAAAACACCCAAAATACACAGTAAGATATTTTAGTCAAATGCAAAACACCAATAAAAATGACTTCAAGTGTCTAAGAAGTACTTCAATTTGAAACCGGAAGTGGCCAGTTTCAGAAGGTCCCGCCCCAATGTTCGTGGTGTCACGGCAAGACGTCTTGCCTTGCTCGAGAATCAAAACAATGGATTCAGATTCGGAGAATATGCTTTCTTGTTACTCATCCAGTTATGAGTATAATTGAAATACTTCTGAAGTAGAAAGCATACATGTTTGCAATCGATTAAAGAATTTATTCCGTGTCATTTTGAGGCCTCAGGGGTGGGAAATGTCGCACCCAAAAAAGGCAGAACATGGCGGCCCGTTTCCACAGGCTGATTAATTCCTTACATGGAGCTTTGTCGCCCTCTTCTGCCTCTTTTTTGTCCTACACAACGTTTTCAGACCAAAGTACAGCAAAATGAATTAACGTGATGGAAGGACTGCTACAATGTGTCCTTTTTTCGGTCAGGGGCGTTCCTTCAGTGACGTAACGTACGGACTCGTCACCAACTCAAAAACAAGACTTCCGGAATATTCAGCGAGAGTCTTAAAACGTAAAATATAGCTATATGCGGTGGAATCTTTGTAAAATTCGCTCAGTAGAAGTCATTTGAAGCCATTTTACAAATTATGGACACAACTTGTCCGGCGACGTCGGTTGTCCTTTAAGTGAAATAGCACTTGAGTACCGACATTGATGTTGAGTGATTTTTAGGTGAGAGTTCATCGACAGTCCTCAGTACTTTCTATTATAGCAAAGTATCATTTCGTGTCCACAAATAACTAAATACCCTCCCAAAAATGTAAGGGATGTCCATACTTTTGTGAGATAATGTACAACTCTTCTCTTTTTAAAGCCCTATCTTATAACAGCATGTTTGAGTTAAGTCCTCGACGAATTGATCATCAAGTTGACCATCTCTCTTCACAACAAACCAGAAAAAAGTCAGGGAAGGCCAGACCGGATGCCGACTGATTGAATGTGAAGCACTTACTTAATCAGCATTCCCTGATTGGGTAGCAGCTCCAGTTGGATCCTGCCGCCGTCAGGAGTTCGTAGGTAAGCAAACTCCTCCAGCATGTCAATGTCTGACAAAGGATGTGAACTCAAGGAGGGTAACAGCCATGATAAAAGAACACATGGGGTATGATGCTGCTATCATTTTGACAATTTTGAACAATGATATACATTTCTGAACAATCAGATTAAGGCCATAGCCACTATTAGTGTATTTTAAAATTCGAACGCAGCCACGACTAGGGAATGGGAGTTTTGGGCAATTTCCCTCCGAAAAAAATGCAATTCAGATTAAATCCCATCTCAAAACCCACCTATTAAAAATCACATTCTTTGTATAGTTTTATCTCTTGTTCTTCTTGCTCTCAGGTTGGGTAGCAGTGTACTACTCCCTAAAGCTAACCTGATTACTTCTTTTGTTCTGTCTGATTATGTCTATGGCTGCCTCCGATTGCCCCATTCGCTCCGATATCACCTCATCAGCATGACTAAGCCTACGTGGTAACGATCTAAGAAGTCTGGGGTAAGCATGATCCAAATTAAACAATTTAGTGAAGGGTTTTATTGTTTTACACAAAAGAAGTAATCGGATTGGCTTCACCAACCCTTGAGCAGGGACCTATCAAAAAAGAAGTCCAGCACTGCCACCTCTGTCCATTAGGGATATATATAGGGCCAGAGCGACCAGCACAACTTTAGTTCACTGACGAAGCGTTTTGGATGACGAGCGAAACGTCCGACACTTTCAAAGAAGTATGGATGACGGCTGAAGAAACCTTTTCATCGATGGACAACTCCTGTACGACTGAGAGCTTACACAGACTTCCCTGTTTGGTGATTGTAACGTGTCCTTGAGAGCTTTGAAAGGCGCTTATCAATAAAATGTATTATTATTATTATTATATTTGTTTTCATCTTCTTTATATCACATTTTAACTGGTATGAATTATACTCTGAGTGACTCATTGTTCCAAAAAATACAGTACATTGTTACTTTCTTTCTGTCTGTGTAAGGACATAAGCTTGTTTGACAGATATTGTATTCCAAAATGTGTTTTCTGGAGTTGGAAAAGGTTCATTAAATTATGGTTAAGACAGAGTACAAATACAACACAGAGAAAATGGACCCTTGTTACATTTGCAAGGACAATAAATAATCTGTAAAACAGGATACTGGTGACATAGTTGAAGAAATTTTCATACTGGAAACCGCCTTGAAGACAGATCTTATCCACTGCTTTTAGAAAGAGCACCTCGCCTTGTGGCCAGTCGTACTGCAGGAGGACCACCACGTGACCTAACGACAGGTCATCTCGAGCGTCTGTAAAGGCTCGTGGCTGCGTGAAGGGAATAGTCGTTTTAGTGCATCTGACGACAAAATGCACGATGTGGACAAACAGTACCTTGAAACAGGCCAACATCAGCTGGAGGCAGAAAGGTAATACAGCATTGCTGGTGCATGGGAGCAATCTCAGTTCATGACCTAGTTTGGAGAAATGAATAATCAGTCACATGATGTGGTTATTTCGTCAAATCACCGACTGAAACAGCCATGATTGAACGACTTACTTTTTTTCACTTTGGTCTTGACTCTCGGCTGATCTTCAGGAGCCTTTGTTGGTTCATGGTTTGGGGGTACCAGTCCGCTGACAACATCAAGAAGCTTCTCACAAGCCATCTAAAACAATTAAATGAGTGGGGGACAGCAAAGACAACCCATATTGCATACCTGCCACCTTTTGAAACCAGAAAAGCCGAATCATATGCCGGGGGTCGGTCATATATTTATTTAAAGTGTAATGCAAAACCCAAAAGAAAAAGTGTGTTTATTATATGACTCTTGTTACTCTTTATAGATATATCAGGGGAGCAAAGCCCCTCAGAAGCCAAACGATTTTTAACATTACAGCTACTTAAAATGAGGCTAAAAACACCCATATAAATGTTGATTAATGTCAAAGATATACTTGTGAAAAATACCCATATTTCAACTTGTCAATCATGGAAATATCATATACAGTAAAGTCTCGTTATATCGATATCGGATATATCGATAGTCCCGGTTATATCGATACTATTTCTATGCACGCACGGAGAAAATTACATGCAAACAGGGTCGGATATATCGATAGTCCCGGTTATATCGATATTTTTTCGGACTCCCTTGAATATCGATATAACGAGACTTTACTGTATTTTAAGAAAACAAAACAGAAGTATTTTACAATCACTCAAACATTTAATAATCAATCTTGTTTGAAAAGTACAATGAATTGTAAGACCTCGTTAGTAACTTCAAATATGCATATGTAACCTACATTACTATTGGTTGACAAAAATAGCTATCAACAAACTCAAATTACAAACTTACGTCATTTTTACCTTTTCTTGAGCAAAGTATAACTTCTGGAAATGCTTGGGAGTATTCGTCACGAAAATGACTGTAGTTTTCTTTTAGATTTCCCACTTTTTGTTACTTTATCTCCGGAAGATGCCATTACAAGACAATGATAAAAACGATGCTATCTTTTGACTCTGGATTCCAGGAATGACCCGTAGCACGCGCATGCGCAATTCATCTAAAGGAAGCTAACAACTGGCACTGTGCTGATCGCCTGTTCTAAATTTAGATACGATACATAGCAATCTCGTGTTTTGAATGAACGTTGGGTATTTACTATTTTGACCATTTTTGACCTATTGTTTTTATTGGAAACCGTAAATTTCATTAATAAACCGCAACCCGAAATGGGAAAATGAAAATCGTCCTCATTACAGCAAAACCAAAGTTGTTTGCAGGTACGGTATCTTAGGGAACAAGTGTGCTTGTGCTTACCCTGTATTCTCCCAGCGCATAGTGACAGGAAGCCTGCTGTATAAGGGCCCTGTGGTGCTCCAGACTGCACTGACCAGAGGGACTCTGCTGGCCTGGCGGAAGCTGCTGTACGGCAGCCATTTGATGCAGGCTGGACAGGGCCTTACGGTACTGCCCCTGGAAAAGACAACATTGCAGAGAAAATGGTTACCTGTAAGGGACTTTTGTTTGTTTGCAGTAGTCTGACACACTGCTCTTTTTGGCTCAAGATTGTCTTTATTTATGGATTAATTTCTTGCCTGGTATATGATCATGTCTGTGAGGAAAATTCGGAACCACAGCCAGCTCTCTGTCTTCCAAGAGGCACAAATCTTTTTGAACTCTGTAAAGAGAAACAATCAATGCCCAAACAGAAATAAAATGTCAAGAAAAAGTCACTGAGACAGTGTTTCTCTGCAAGTAGTTCCGGTACTCATGCACGAGCCAGTGACCCCCACCACAGCCGCAAAAGGATAGAATTGTCTGTAGCTGTCAGAAAATGGCATCAAAGCACTAGTTTTGTTTCAATGAAGCTACTCAAACTCATTTCAACATAGTGCCGAGGGACCGTGCACTGACTGCATTACCAATTCAAAGATCAGAGAAGGTGATTACCGGTTTCAAGGGTGTCATGGGAGTGAAGAAGGTCCCAGCTTTCCTTTGCTGTATAAAAACCCTCCAGAGTCTCTGACCAGTTTGGCATTTCGGTCTTGTTCGCCAAGATGTGGCGCCCACGCACCTTTCCCAAGCCTTCCTCATCATCGGAGCTCTGGAATCACATACCTAAAGATAAAGGCATGATCCCTTTATCGAGTAAATACATTGGTGTATATTTATTCTCCTCACAATAGTCTTCTCTCTGCCATCGGCCATTTTGCGTTTCTTGTGCGTGTGTTTGACTGTTCCTCTCTCGGCGTCCAAATCATTGTACACTGAGCTGAAGTCCTCCACTAGAATCCATGGACTTAAGTTCAAAGTATTCACGCCTGAGTAATAAAGCCAACAGCTCCTTAGGTTTATTTGTTAGACGCAGTGCGTGATGTTTGTGTGTGCGCAGCAATGAAGACCGACCTTGGAACAGCGCTGGCTGCACATTTGAGACATAGAGGAAGGCATTGCGGAAGAGAACGAGGGCGGCGCATATAACCACTTGACTGGAGCAGCGGGCTCTGGTGTCTCCCTCCAGGCTCGGTAAGTAGCGGCACAGCTCCTTCACTCTCTGAAGTAAGTCAATATAGCTTCTACAAAATAAATGGACAGTGACAACTTGAGTAACCCTATGAGCCGCGGCTACATCATTATGTTCGTATGCTCAGTAAAATTGCTAAGTCAACTAATAAGAATGCATTGATTGCATTGAAATTGCCAAAGTGGTACTGGTTAACAAAAATATGTATTTTTATGTTTGTAGTTTGCAAATGTACCGTAGCATCTTGAGAGGTGTTTAGTAAATTTCTGTGTAGCTATGTCAAAGCTTATGGCATTATGCATTACAGCATTGTTTTTGATTGGGAGGAATGTCGGTGCCATTTGATGTCATTGTTAGGGCGATTGTGCTTTTTTGCGTGTGTCACAGGGAGCATTTTCACAGTCTCGCTTTGTTCAGCAAAAAGGTCGGTGCTGTTGGACAGTCTGTGGCTGGATGGATGCATGGCTTGAGGAGCTTGCGATGAGAAGAAAGGAGCGTCAGCGCAGAGCGCCGATACGTATGTGGAACTGTCGCGGCTTGGAATTGAAGCGGATTTACGTTGGGCAGGAGATGTGAGGCAATCTCTTTTTGTCAATGGATGCTCCAGCTTCGTGTTTGCTTTCAACATTTAGCTTGGAGCAGACATGCACATTTCACCATATGATGTCCCTAATCCACTGGTGAAAAGTACGCTTTGATCCTCTTTTTCATCCGGAGCTGCTTCATACAACAAAGAGGGCGCAGAAAATGCTTAAGATTGAATGCCTGTCTGTGTCTTTTGTGTTGTGTCACATGATTTGTTATTATTAATATTTTTTTGTGACGTCAAGATGGCGCCATGAGAGTGGCTACCTTGACAGCAGCTCCTGTATTTTGTTCTTCCACTTCTTTTTTTCCTTCCCTCTTGCTTTCACCACTTTGCTGCTGTAAAATGTAAATTTCTCCACTGCGAGACTAATAAAGGCTAATCAAAAAAATAAAATCCAAAAACATTATTACTGTATATACTTGTATTTCAATTAAAATCGAACCTGATGTGTATATGACATCATGAGTATACTACTTGTAGTTCGACAACCTAAATTTACTTCCCATTTTGGCCATTAATTGCAAGGTAGGTCAATGTGCACAAATTTAAAAAAATGGATTTAAATATCAATAATCGTCGAACACTAGAAAACACTGCCTTTGGTTGCATCAATGCAATGATGAGTGAGGGCTTCACAAAATACTCAATCCGATGGACTCCAGAGAATCCTCTAGATTTTTGATTCGCTGAACAAGCTCATAGTTCCTCCCACACAACTACAATTTCAGGAATTGCATGTATGATGATGATGATGATGATGATGATGATGATGATGATTGATGCATGTTGCTCGATAACTGATGTGTGACAAACATGAAATGTGATCATATTTACAGAGACATCAATAGATTGCCTACCTCTGCCCTTTGTCTCCCTGCCACTCACATCGAGTGCCGACGACAGTAACCAGGTCCAACAGCCTCTCCCAAGGTTCGGCAACCACTGAAGCCTTTTCCGACAAGCCGTTGATAATGTTGCGCTGGGAGCCACGGGAGACACTGGGAGACTTTAGGGGACCGCCTTCTTGAGATGCTAACAACAACAACAACAAAAAAACATTCATAATTTTGCTTTCGGAATAATTGAAACCAGAGAACCAGTCAAGAACAGGCACACCGATTGACAGCACCGTTAATCTGTCCGTCAGGTGAAGGTCCTCGGGTGACATAACCGATATAGAATTCAGCAGCTTTCAGGATATATTTCTGCATTAAGCTGGCTGGCAGGCGCATGTCCATGTTGTTTATAATCAAAGGAAAGACGTCACACACTATAACACAGACAGAAACTAGGTTCAGCAACAAATGTACTTTTTTTTCCTGAAACATCATCGTCTCGAGTGCACGCATGGTTACCGTTAAGCACGCATTATCAATAGATGTAGCCATAGTAAAGCTCTTGGACAAACTAAACTCGAGGAGAACACCCCATGTAAAATGCAATAAGTCAGCATAGATGCTGTGGTTGATGTTTAGTTCATTACTTTATTTTGTCATGATGAAGTGTTATATATATATTTGTATATATATTTGAAGTGCTAAATTAAAGCACTGAGCTTCAAGGGCCTGTTTTGAAAATATGACGTGGAGCGCCATTCCCGAATTTGTTCAGGTTTTGTTTTTTCATGCTGGGGTGCCTATAAAGCGCTGGCCATGGCCTCTGAAAGCATTTCCCTTTTTTCCATGTTAGCGCTTTGTTCCAGCTTCATCTGTTGTTAAAGCACGATACAGCATAAACCAATATGTATGTATTACATTGTATTTTGGACAGCCGCCCTCATTTCGAGATCATATAACTCCAGACCCATATAATTTAGTAAATAACCATTTTCTTCTGCTGAATGAAGAGAGTCTAAGGTTTGTAGTCCTAAAACTCAATATTCTGTAGGTCCTGAAATTCGAGTGACAACGAAAAAAAAACCCTGGCACTGGAGAGGACATATTTTTTTGCACGTCTGGCAGTGAATGAGTTAAAGATGGCAGGTAGGATTTGGAATTAGTCTCGAATAAAGCAGAAAGTAATCTCTTTACAGCATTAATATCAAGATGACATTTAATAATGTTAAGATGTGAGTTTTGACACACTGCTCTTTTTGGCTCAAGATTGTCTTTTTTTATGGATTAATTTCTTGCCTGGTATATGATCATGTCTGTGAGGAAAATTCGGAACCACAGCCAGCTCTCTGTCTTCCAAGAGGCACAAATCTTTTTGAACTCTGTAAAGAGAAACAATCAATGCCCAAACAGAAATAAAATGTCAAGAAAAAGTCACTGAGACAGTGTTTCTCTGCAAGTAGTTCCGGTACTCATGCACGAGCCAGTGACCCCCACCACAGCCGCAAAAGGATAGAATTGCCTGTAGCTGTCACAAAATGGCATCAAAGCACTAGTTTTGTTTCAATGAAGCTACTCAAACTCATTTCAACATAGTGTGGAGGGACCGTGCACTGACTGCATTACCAACTCAAAGATCAGAGAAGGTGATTACCGGTTTCAAGGGTGTCATGGGAGTGAAGAAGGTCCCAGCTTTCCTTTGCTGTATAAAAACCCTCCAGAGTCTCTGACCAGTTTGGCATTTCGGTCTTGTTCGCCAAGATGTGGCGCCCACGCACCTTTCCCAAGCCTTCCTCATCATCGGAGCTCTGGAATCACATACCTAAAGATAAAGGCATGATCCCTTTATCGAGTAAATACATTGGTGTATATTTATTCTCCTCACAATGGTCTTCTCTCTGCCATCGGCCATTTTGCGTTTCTTGTGCGTGTGTTTGACTGTTCCTCTCTCGGCGTCCAAATCATTGTACACTGAGCTGAAGTCCTCCACTAGAATCCATGGACTTAAGTTCAAAGTATTCACGCCTGAGTAATAAAGCCAACAGCTCCTTAGGTTTATTTGTTAGACGCAGTGCGTGATGTTTGTGTGTGCGCAGCAATGAAGACCGACCTTGGAACAGCGCTGGCTGCACATTTGAGACATAGAGGAAGGCATTGCGGAAGAGAACGAGGGCGGCGCATATAACCACTTGACTGGAGCAGCGGGCTCTGGTGTCTCCCTCCAGGCTCGGTAAGTAGCGGCACAGCTCCTTCACTCTCTGAAGTAAGTCAATATAGCTTCTACAAAATAAATGGACAGTGACAACTTGAGTAACCCTACGAGCCGCGGCTACATCATTATGTTCGTATGCTCAGTAAAATTGCTAAGTCAACTAATAAGAATGCATTGATTGCATTGAAATTGCCAAAGTGGTACTGGTTAACAAAAATATGTATTTTTATGTTTGTAGTTTGCAAATGTACCGTAGCATCTTGAGAGGTGTTTACTAAATTTCTGTGTAGCTATGTCAAAGCTTATGGCATTATGCATTACAGCATTGTTTTTGATTGGGAGGAATGTCGGTGCCATTTGATGTCATTGTTAGGGCGATTGTGCTTTTTTGCGCGTGTCACAGGGAGCATTTTCACAGTCTCGCTTTGTTCAGCGAAAAGGTCGGTGCTGTTGGACAGTCTGTGGCTGGATGGATGCATGGCTTGAGGAGCTCGCGATGAGAAGAAAGGAGCGTCAGCGCAGAGCGCCGATACGTATGTGGAACTGTCGCGGCTTGGAATTGAAGCGGATTTACGTTGGGCAGGAGATGTGAGGCAATCTCTTTTTGTCAATGGATGCTCCAGCTTCGTGTTTGCTTTCAACATTTAGCTTGGAGCAGACATGCACATTTCACCATATGATGTCCCTAATCCACTGGTGAAAAGGACGCTTTGATCCTCTTTTCTTCATCCGGAGCTGCTTCATACAACAAAGAGGGCGCAGAAAATGCTTAAGATTGAATGCCTGTCTGTGTCTTTTGTGTTGTGTCACATGATTTGTTATTATTAATATTTTTTTGTGACGTCAAGATGGCGCCATGAGAGTGGCTACCTTGACAGCAGCTCCTGTATTTTGTTCTTCCACTTCTTCTTTTCCTTCCCTCTTGCTTTCACCACTTTGCTGCTGTAAAATGTAAATTTCTCCACTGCGAGACTAATAAAGGCTAATCAAAAAAATAAAATCCAAAAACATTATTACTGTATATACTTGTATTTCAATTAAAATCGAACCTGATGTGTATATGACATCATGAGTATACTACTTGTAGTTCGACAACCTAAATTTACTTCCCATTTTGGCCATTAATTGCAAGGTAGGTCAATGTGCACAAATTAAAAAAAATGGATTTAAATATCAATAATCGTCGAACACTAGAAAACACTGCCTTTGGTTGCATCAATGCAATGATGAGTGAGGGCTTCACAAAATACTCAATCCGATGGACTCCAGAGAATCCTCTAGATTTTTGATTCGCTGAACAAGCTCATAGTTCCTCCCACACAACTACAATTTCAGGAATTGCATGTATGATGATGATGATGATGATGATGATGATGATGATTGATGCATGTTGCTCGATAACTGATGTGTGACAAACATGAAATGTGATCATATTTACAGAGACATCAATAGATTGCCTACCTCTGCCCTTTGTCTCCCTGCCACTCACATCGAGTGCCGACGACAGTAACCAGGTCCAACAGCCTCTCCCAAGGTTCGGCGACCACTGAAGCCTTTTCCGACAAGCCGTTGATAATGTTGCGCTGGGAGCCACGGGAGACACTGGGAGACTTTAGGGGACCGCCTTCTTGAGATGCTAACAACAACAACAAAAAAACATTCATAATTTTGCTTTCGGAATAATTGAAACCAGAGAACCAGTCAAGAACAGGCACACCGATTGACAGCACCGTTAATCTGTCCATCAGGTGAAGGTCCTCGGGTGACATAACCGATATAGAATTCAGCAGCTTTCAGGATATATTTCTGCATTAAGCTGGCTGGCAGGCGCATGTCCATGTTGTTTATAATCAAAGGAAAGACGTCACACACTATAACACAGACAGAAACTAGGTTCAGCAACAAATGTACTTTTTTTTCCTGAAACATCATCGTCTCGAGTGCACGCATGGTTACCGTTAAGCACGCATTATCAATAGATGTAGCCATAGTAAAGCTCTTGGACAAACTAAACTCGAGGAGAACACCCCATGTAAAATGCAATAAGTCAGCATAGATGCTGTGGTTGATGTTTAGTTCATTACTTTATTTTGTCATGATGAAGTGTTATATATATATTTGTATATATATTTGAAGTGCTAAATTAAAGCACTGAGCTTCAAGGGCCTGTTTTGAAAATATGACGTGGAGCGCCATTCCCGAATTTGTTCAGGTTTTGTTTTTTCATGCTGGGGTGCCTATAAAGCGCTGGCCATGGCCTCTGAAAGCATTTCCCTTTTTTCCATGTTAGCGCTTTGTTCCAGCTTCATCTGTTGTTAAAGCACGATACAGCATAAACCAATATGTATGTATTACATTGTATTTTGGACAGCCGCCCTCATTTCGAGATCATATAACTCCAGACCCATATAATTTAGTAAATAACCATTTTCTTCTGCTGAATGAAGAGAGTCTAAGGTTTGTAGTCCTAAAACCCAATATTCTGTAGGTCCTGAAATTCGAGTGATAACGAAAAAAAAACCCTGGCACTGGAGAGGACATATTTTTTTGCACGTCTGGCAGTGAATGAGTTAAAGATGGCAGGTAGGATTTGGAATTAGTCTCGAATAAAGCAGAAAGTAATCTCTTTACAGCATTAATATCAAGATGACATTTAATAATGTTAAGATGTGAGTTTAAAAGTTGCAGTTGGCAAGTGGGTTATGGGTACAGTTTGATTGTGGTATGATAATTTCATGCTGTTTCTGAGAGGTAAAACGTTAGGCTATATCCAAGTTTACCATTTCTAATAACTGCACTTTGCACATTGTTTTTAACATGAGAAAATGATTGCATGCACTAATTAAAGTGTCCACAAACCAAAAAGTTTTCTGAAGCAGTTGATAGGTGATTCTACTTTCTCAGATGTCTCTGCTTCCAACAGTGTCTCGCCTAGACTCACCTATTGAAACAAAAGAATGGAATTATATTTCCTCCCTTTTTTCATTGCATTGTCATAATCACATACCCCGTGTTGGACCACGGACTCTGGAAAGCGTTTCAGGAGGAGCAAGAGCATTTCTGCCTTCTCCAAAGTGTTGAAGCACTGTTCAGTTGCCTTCAGCAACATCTCACACTGTATACGACCAGGCAGTGTTTCAAAAAGCCCTGGTGAAGACAAACATAAATTGTGCTTTAAATCCTCAAGGGTTGTCGTAAAGCATTGCCATGCCCAAAGAAATGCAATTGAAACTACATATTCCTCTAACCTCGAAGGAACTGCGAATGTTTATCCTGAGCATCATTGCGCAGAGCTGCTGTGATGACACTTATCTCACGCCACACAATCGGCTGATCTGGGAAATTTAAAAACCTAAAGGATGAACGAAATACCTTCAAAAAGTGTTGCCACCCCAAGACTTGAATCACTGAGCAAGTCACTCACATGTCATACAACAATCTCCCTGCACAGGTTGTCCTTTCTGCATTGCGTTCAATGATATACATCTCATACTGTGGAGAAAAAAATATTATTGTGACTCACGAACACATTGGATAAGTTTGCATTGAAAATAACTGACAGCAGTAAAGTGTGCATATAGCTGATACTGCAATCAAATCAAATCATTATTACTTTCGGGGGGTTGCAGCAATAGATGTGGTAGACCTTACCTGTATGTTAAAGTCGGCAGGGTAAAGAGTTCTGGCAGTTATGAGCCAGGCTTTAGCCGCACATGGGTCATCAGGAACGAGCTCCCGAGCTCTTTTGACCAAAAACTCGCAGTCTTTTTGCGCTGACATTTGTGATGGACGGTTATCGATAGCAAAGACGACAAATTATCTCCAGACGTTGCTGTCGTTGTAGTCTACTTGTGTAACACAATTCTTATCTCATCCTACTCGTAGCGGGTGCAAATAACATTCTCAGTCTTAATCTAATCTATCACAAGCAAACTATAAGGCTAACGCTACCATTACCAAGCGAGTACTGTTATTTTATCTGTCTAATTTCATTCGGTGCTCCAATTTAGGCCTCTTGATAACGATTAAGGTGCATGCGCTTTCGTATAACATTACACAAATTATAAAATAAACGATCAGACAATATATTTATTTTGAACAATTCCCATCGGTCGTTCATTTCAGCGCTTGTTGATGACGCCACATGACTGTCGCAAACATTACAATTTACGGCCGTCACGTAACTGAAAAAACCCACTCTCGACTTTAAAATAGTAAAAACATAAGACAACACGCTTTGGAACATACACATTCTAAATTATTGCAGCTCACGACAGATTTTACGAGTTGATCTATCAGCATTCAAACGAATGCCGATGTTGTAGCCATTGAGGAAAGAGCACACACGACTGAATGTGGAGACGTGTTTACTCCAACGGCTAACAAGTGGATCTAATTCAAACAGAAAATGCAGTGAAATATATATAACATACACCCGCCCCCTCCCGTGCACCTGCTGGGTGAGATGCCTGGTCCCAGTGCCCGCCACAATATGTGAAATACAATAAGAGAAAAATCAAACATTTACGACAGCACATACTTCCACCTGTTCTTATTTATGCGTAAAATCGACAACTGATCAAGGTTGTTTACTGTTTTTTTTTTTTTTTTTACCAAACGAGTCCAAATACACAATAATGACGACACTGTAGCAGTTGAAGGAGAACACGCGACTGGTTGGAGCATGCCTTTATTCCAGCTGCTAACAAGTGGATCTGACTTGAACATAGAAAAACGCAGTAAAATACGTATTCTCAACCTAAACACGCCCCCGCAGTGTCCCTGCAGTTTGAGATGCCCGGTCCTCGTGCCCGCCATAACACTCCACATTAAACCCCAGGGAATGTGTGTTTTTGGGTTTATATGTTGCGCTCTCCCCTATGGTAAGGGACGAATTAAGGTTTTCTGATTCTGATACGGTGTTGTGAGATCCAGGAAAAAAAAAACACAAGACAAGCGGTGGGATACATATTAACTCAACAGTGGTTTACTTCGAATGCCCAGATGTAACGCAAACGTATGCTTACAACAACTTCCTGTCCAACGATCTAAATCGGTCCGACACGAAACACTAACCGAAGCAGGCGTTGTAAACCAATATAACTATGCGAATGTAACCAAAATACGAAATAACATACTTTACAACATGTCACATATACTGGTTTGTTGTCTTGTTATTGGAGATCAATGTAGCCGTATACGCCGACTTGTTCTTCTTCTTTTCCTTTCGGCTTTTCCCCTTAGGGGTCGCCACAGCGAATCAATGTCCTCCATCTATCCCGGTTTTGTGATAGATGGAGGCTTGATAGATACGCCGGCTTGTTGTACATACATTTAGTGACACCTAAGAGTAAAGTCCACACAATCAATGCAAGTTTGCAAATTTCTCTTCCAAATACAGTAAGCAGTAGTTTCTTGTTGGAGACGAGATTTCTTATTAAAACCTTATCACAACAAGATCAAAGCATCATATATCTTTTTTATGGAATCATAATAAGCATCATCATCAACAACACTAAAACCGTAGTAAGCATTGATGACTTCGTACTGACGAGCAAACAAACGTAAAACCTGACGACGTCTATTAGAGTTACATATTTACCCACTAGATGGCGAAAACGCTATCCAATAGTTATAGTGGTGGAATCAATTATGACAGAAGAAGTGGCGTGAGTTGCTGGGGCTGCAGACACGACCTCGACCATTGGCCTATTTCTTCTGCAGGGAAGTAGGCTGGATGCCCCCCACCTATCGGTGGGACGGAATAGCAAGTGGCCCACTCGACAGGTAAGTTTCGGAACGTGGGGGTTCTCCCATTGTCTTGACGTTCAATGTCCGTCTGCTGTCCACTACAACCTGTCATCATGATGCGGCTTGACCATTTTGAGGCTGTCAAGTTAGCCACCTGGCATGCTAAACTGACATACCGTGATTGTATCTTACATTATATTATATAATTATTAACGTTGTTAGTTGGTTTGTGCAAGATTTAAATCGCCAAGATAGTTGATTTGACAAGCGAACGCCTTTAGCTCCGTAGCAGTGACTGAATTTAACCCCCCCCCCCCCCCGGTTGTACATTTTCAACATACATTCACATTCTCGCTTTTACTATTGCACGTCTTACGACTATTTGCTTTTACCGAGCTTTTCTTTTTGTTTTACGACGATTTGCTTTGCGGAGCTTTTCTTTTTGTTCAAAATCGAAAACTGGCGTAACTGGACAAAGTGCAAGGAAGCAGAGGGCGTATTCGACCGAAGACATTTAGGTAGAGGAGGGCTTAGTTTAGCGTCAGCGTGACTTGAGTATGCACAATAATGCTAGATTTTTTTGTCTTTATTAGATTTGCACAGTAAGCGTTCCACCGCGACTTTGTGAACTATGTCGTGTATGTGACGCGTATTTGTTCGTTGTCTCAAATATAGATTGAGTAACGGTCTGACCCCTATGATATGTCTGGTGTGTGGAAACTTACTATCCATATTTGTTCATAAATGTATTGGCATTTAATATAATGGATGAGAGGGTTTACCCCAGATAACTTGCTGCGCCTGTTGTTGATAGAGAAGCCCACCACCGCCCAATCAAGTTTTTATGTAATAAAAAATAATATGAATAGTTATCATAATAATTTAGTATTAATAGCAATAATTGCACAAATAAAGGAGAAAAAAACATTAAAAGTCGAACGAAAGTTCAAAGTGTTTATTATTGTTATAAGCCGTTTATGAAAAAAGACTATACCGTATGTCTTACCAAGAAGCACACCCTTGAAGTATGACGTCAACAAACAATAAATAATAATAATAATAAATTTCATTTATGAGCACCTTTCAAAACTCTGAAGAAAATCCATTTACAAGTAATCACATCAATTAATTTCACTTGAGTTGTGTCGTAGTGTAAAAAAATGTGAAGGGTTTTAGTCATTTTTTAGTCAATATGGCATAATTGTTCACATTTTTCAGACCGGCAACAAAACATTGTCTGTGCCATGGCAGGTGTTTAATGAGGAGAGCGGGTCTAATGTGATTCTCAAGGAGCGGTGAGTCTTCCTTGCCATCATGGACTCTCCATCAGCCCAGACTCGCCCACCACCGGCCTCCTTGACCAAAGGAGGTCACCCCTTGCTTTCCACTGGACCGCTGAGCGCCATTCTGGGATCTCAAGGAAAGCATTACGTCTGCGGTTCCATCGCTGCTTTCACCAACATCATGGTGACCTTTCCCATCCAGAAGGTTCTCTTTCGCCAACAGCTACACGGCGTCCTAGCGGTCGAGGCGGTCCGGCAGCTCCAGAAGGACGGTCTCCGAAACCTTTACAGGGGGCTGCTCCCACCGCTGCTCCAGAAGACCACCACCGTGGCTATCATGTTTGGCTTGTACCAAGATTTCTCCCGAGTTCTTCTTGAGAACGCCGAGGGCAGTGGTGTGCCGGAGTTGGTCACGCGAAGTTTTGCCGCTGCGCTGGCGGGGACAGCGGAGGCCGTCTTGGCGCCCTTTGAGCGTGTGCAGACGCTCCTCCAGGACCACCGACACCATGGACGCTTCAACAACACGGCCCACACCTTTAGGACACTTCTGACGGAGTACGGTTTCCGGGAGTGCTACCGTGGCCTCGTGCCCATATTACTCCGCAATGGCCCGAGTAATGTGCTCTTTTTTGGGTTGCGAGGACCCATAAAGGAACAGCTCCCCGAAGCCACTAGCCGGGCCGGTCACCTCGTTAACGATTTTGTATGCGGTGGAGTTCTCGGGGCGGCGCTCGGTATCATGTTCTACCCGTTAAACGTGATCAAGTCGCGGGCTCAGTCTCGAGTGGGCGGAGCCTTCCAGCCATGTGGGCAGGTGTTGCTCACGGTGTGGCGGGAGCGAGGTGGAAGCGTGGCCATGCTCTTTCGGGGGGCCCACCTCAATTACCACCGCTCACTACTTTCCTGGGGTATCATCAACGCCACCTACGAGCTGCTGCTGAAGCTCATATGAGTGTAAGAGAAGAAAATTGTGCGGCCAATGTTGTCAGAGGGAGGATGACGATGTACGAACAAATTGAGATGCGGCGTGAGGATTTTTACAGAGAGATGATGTCAAACTTTGTGGGCGTCGGATAACATACTGTGGGAGCCGACCATATACTAGCATGACTTTGTGTAACTGTATCATTGTTTCAAATGTACACAAGGGTCCAATGCAAAAAAAGTCTCGCTTTCCACTTTGTGCAAAACTTCCACCTTTTATTTTATTTTTTGTTGTTTTGTTTACAGTGCCAAGCAGAAGCTATTTAAGGAGTTTTGTACATTGTGGGACCTGATCTTTGTTGGCATGTTTGAGAAAAATCACTAGTCTGTCCACATCCCCAAATTCTCACAAGGAATTGTTATCAAGGGGAATAAATGGATTGGACTTTAATTTATTTCACCTGAAAGGTCACTGCAGCCACATTCACCTTGACCAGGAAAGAGTAAGCCTCAGAACTATATTAAGTGTCCATCCTGTCAGTCCATTTAATTGGCGTCTTTTCAACCCACCATTATTATGCCCGTGCGCTACTGCTGCATTTGTATTTATTACAAGCAAAGTATTTAATGAGCTCAAAAACGACGTATTGTTTGTGTGTGTGTGTATCACTGACATATTGGGCTCTGCATTCACTCCAACACATGTCCTTCCTCATACCACGCTTGCGCTCCTCTGCTGTCTGTAACATCTGTTGACATAATGGGCTCACATTTCACACTCGAGTAGCTACAGCCACTCCGCATGCAGCCGTCCCTGACCGCCTGGAGACGCGTCCAGGCGGCGCTGTTTGGACGCAGAGAACCATAATGGCGGCAGAGGAGAAAATGTTCAGTGGCACAAAAAACTCAAGCTGCCATGTAAATGGACCACTTGCCCTATTTCTTAACTGTTTCATTTTCAACAGTCGACAAAGTGTTGCCTTTTATATGGTTGGGCTTTATGAATAGCAATGCTTTTACCCTAAAGCACATATGGCTTAAGCCGTTCCTCACAACCAAATAAAATGTTCGTCAGTCCGAATGTTCTTGTATCGTTTCTGTAGACTACATCGAGTCATTCGTTCACTTCATTATCCATCCGTTTTCCAAGCCACACAAGGGGGTGTGTTGGACTTTATTCTTGCATTCTTTGGGCGTTACCAGAACAACCTGATCTGGTTGCCAGCCAATCGCTAGGCACACCATGACAAACAACTATTCACACTCTCAATCACTGAAGGGACATCAACCCACCCCACCAGTCTATTAAAATTAATCGTTGCCATAACATAATCGGAACTATCAAAACAAACAAACCCCCACAATACACCATGAAAGCAAAACCCTTTGATGAGAAATTGTGCACCTGATTATCAAATATTTTAAATGCCAAAACAATACAATTGAAAATAATTTTTGCCAAAACCAGAATAAGCAGTTGGGGAAAATAAATACATTGAGCCACATGTAAAGCTTTTGGAAAACCTGCACTCTTTAAGTCTGTGTAAGCTCTCAGTCGTACAGGAGTGGTCCATCGATGAAAAGGTTTACTCAGACGTCAGCTGTACTTCTTTGAAGGTGTCAGACGTTTCGCTTCTCATCCAAGAGGCTTTATCTGAGAACTAAAATTTGCTGGTAGCTCTGGCCCTTTTTATATATCCCTACTCCCCCCAACCTTAAAGCAGGGGCCTATCACAGCAGAGGTCTGGCACCGCCACCTCTGGACATTTGGGATATACAGTGATCCCTCGCTACTTCGCGGTTCACTTATCGCGGATTTTTTTTCAGGGGAAAACACTTTTTTTTAATTAATGGCATGCAAATGTGCAAACAAAGTAAAAGAAACAACATTGCAAACAAAGCAGAATAAAATCAAACACATTGGCTTTGACAGTTCTCTATTCTCAAAAAAAAAGAGAGTGGCAACAACTACCGATAACAATGTTCTCTCGGAGAAAGACTCCTTCAGTAGAAAAAGACGCTACAGCGCAGCGGAGTCAGGACTAATATGTGCAGCAGCAAAATATTGTTTTACAACACCGTTCTTTAAACTATTAAAAAAAGAGGTTTTATGTTTTTTTTGTTTCATTCTGCAGTATGTACAGTTTTGAATTGTAAAAAAGTTTTTTTTTTGGACTACATTGTAGTTCGCGGATTTCACCTGTCGCGGGCTATTTTTGGAATGTATCTCCCGCGATAAACGAGGGTTCACTGTATATATAGCTACCAGCAAATTTTAATTCTCTGACAACACCTGTTGGATGAGAAGCGAAACATCCGACACCTTCAAAGAAGTACAGATGACGGCTGAAGAAACCTTTTCATCGCTGCACTCTTTAACCCACACAAATATGTTTTCATATCTAGTAGACGTACCTTAGCATTCAATGTCATGACAACAAACACGCGTTTTATTTTGTTTCCAGAAATCAGAATCGCATTCTACCGAGAAGGTTTTTTTAGACGTGCCTTGCTTATAGATTTTCTAGATTACTTAATCAAGAAGTCAGACAGAGTCAGACGATCAGATTAAGGGCAATCTAGTTGGGGTTGGAAGGACTGAGCCGTCGTGGTTACAAAGCCTCTCTGCACAAGTGTTTTTTTTTTTTCATTTGGATGAAATTAAAAGATCGGTGCTTTAAGGGCGGGTAGGCTACAATGTTCTCAATCGCCTTGCTGCCCAGTGAAATAAAACGTGCAGTTGACATTTCCCCGACCACAATATCATACCAATCGCACAATAAAAAATGTGAATGAATATCTCTATGACAGCACTATTTCATAAAAAAGGGAGACATTGGACAACAATGTTTAGATATGAATCAAAAATATGAAAGGTCAACTTTGTCATTTATTCCCAAACACGTATCTTGGTACATCTGCATAATTGTGGGTACATAAACATGAATGCGGGATGAAGTGCACAACTCTAACCCTGAAGGAGAACAAACGATGAGGTGGCACAGGCACCGGCAGGGTTTTATTCTCAGGCTTGTTAAATGCAACAGCAGTTCGACCTCCAGATGTTGGGTTGCAACTGGAGGCTTCGAACAAGGTTTGGTGACTGTTTCAACATGAACTGTCAGCTACTTGTAAGACTACGTCTTCACCAATGTTGTCTCTCTTTTTCACATTTGTATGAGCAGACGTTGTGCTCTAGTTTTCTGTGTGGTGTAAACAGGCAGTTTAATTTACTATAACGCTGACAACTCAGAGATTTCAGTATTGAGGCTTTATATTGACAAATTGGAATGCCATGCAACTTAGCCAAATGTTGCAAGTAGCAGTATTCTCCAGAATAGAGACACCGGCCAACATTTCCCCAAAAAAGAAAGCACCCATTATAGTCCAGACAAACAAAATGCAGATTTTGTTGTTTTCAGTGTTGGCACATCAAGACGGAAAGGCGGTGGAGAGATGAGGCATTTGCATAGCCATAAAAACCAAAGGAATTACATTGACAATAAGACATGTGGAGATAAAATGTTACACTTTGGATCTCAGTTTACAGCACATGGTGTAATCAGAAAGGAAAACATTTGGGAGACAATTGTGGATCGGTGTTTTAAGACTTTGGATCATTGCTACATCAAAACAGCGTCAACAGTCACTTTTCTGACTTGCCAAAATATTTCACCATAAAGACGTTCCCATGATTTACGCCACGGTCCTTATTCTCACATTTCCAGAAAATATATATGCTGTCTATATATATATACATGCTGTCCTTTGGATGAAAACTACGTTGTCATACTGCATAATGTTTGAAAGGTGGATGTGTTTCAAAGATGCTCAGTAAGGACAGAGGAAAGTGAAGAAAAACACTTAACTTAAGGTTATGAACCTTATAAAAAGGTGCAATCTGTAACAGTCAGAAGTGCTGTCCCTGATTTGTAATGGTGCCGTCTAATCCCAAATTTTTTGTATTATGTTGGTGAAACAAAATCTTTAAAAAGTTACAAGACTGCGCAGACAAGTTGGTTCCATTAGTGAATTTATGATTGTTCGTATTATAATTTAAAAAGAGACAATTTACAGATTACACCTTGTAGGGTAAATGATACAAAATTAATGTACAGTAATACTGTCTTAAATATTAGGTAACAAAAATCCAGTGACATCCATAATTGTATTTTATTTTTTTAACCATCAGAGACCTGAATCTCACAGACCACGGTGCAAATACTGTAAAAAATAAATACATAAATACACAAATGGGCAATTCATCCTCACATACATACACAGGTTGTAATAAAATAAGAGAAATATAAGAGTTATAAAACTCATATGTACAAATGCATAGTCCATACGCATCCACAAAGAGGCCAGGCAAAGTTTCCCCTGCTCATTTCAGGTTTTGTGGGCATTGTGTTTTCACGTAGATATGTGTGGTCTGTATGTGCATGGCACTTACTGTACAATAACAAAGGGCCCTACAACCTCTGGTACTCAAAATTCAGTGTTTTAACAGTACGAGGGGGAAGAAGGTTAAAAGTTGAGAGGTACACCACTGGCAGTGTCAGAGGAGACTAATGTGGGTGTCCGGAAGAGCTGTGTGAGCGCAAACACAGACGAGATGAGTACGGTGCAGCGTTTGGCGAGAAGCCTGACGCCATCACCCTCTCCTTGGCTCTGTCCAAAGCTATTAAGTCCAACACTTTTTCCCCCGGCACCAGTTCCAGCTGTCTCCACAGCCCCAACAAATTCTCGGTACAGAGCCACAATCTCTTTCAACTTGTCCATGGGCTCTCGGCTGTCATCGCCCAAGCTTGCGTTTTGGCAGCTCTCACAGTCGGAGCACGGACTGGTTCGCATGCATGCTGCCGATAGCTGAACCAACGCACCGAAGCCGTTCGATAAAGAGCGTAGGGCCTCATCAGGAGCCCAACCTACACGTGTGGCTCGCTGACACCCGGATGCCAATCGTCGAGCTTCTGCTTGAAGAAGACTCCTCTCAGCCTCTGTCATGCTGCTGGGACTGCATCCCGTACATGTTTGTGTCGCATTGCCTTCGCTTCCATTGTGATTGGGGTCGGGCGTCGCACCATCTTGCTTTGACAGGAGGTCTGTTTGCATCTGTTCGGATATTGCCTTTTCCAAGACTACTAAAAGCTGATCTATATCTTGTCGCAGGGATGCGAAGCCTCCTTTCATGGCACCATAGTTCTTGTTGGTAAGGGAATGAAGGGGACCTCGGAGTGAGGTTGTCGGCGACACCGGACATGAAACTAAGGGACTGAGTTCAGAGGAGGCTGTGGAGAAAGTAGAAAGGGGACGAGGGTTGTCTCTCAGTAGTGACAGGAGATTGGGATTTGGAGTGGGTGCGGTGGGCGAAGGGACAGGAGGAGGTCGTGTTGTTTTGGGACGCGTGCGGCGGGAGAACTCATAGACGGTAAGCTCCTCGTCAAAGCTGATGCCATCCTCGTTGTCGCCACTGAAACAGTTGGCATAAACAGTACGGCAACCACAAGTCTCCCTCTGCTGCGGAGGGGTGCCGTCTCCAATAGAAGATGTTGGTGAATCGCCCCCAACCTGCATGTTGGATATGCCTCCCATCCCCACACCGGAGTGGGTTCGTGATTGGGGTTGTTCTGATGAAACATTGTGTCCGTTGTTGATTGTAAAATTGAGATTTGGATGTGAGCCATTTGTCCCATTAACCTTTCTCAAGTATGAACTTACTTCTTTTGCCTCCTTAATGGTCGCTATGACAACCTCCGCTCCATCTTCTAAAATGTTCCCTCTCCCTGCTGATTTTGAGGTCACCGTTTCTTTATCCTTCATAGGGGTCTTGTTGGTATCAGACAGGCCACTAGCTACTGACAAACCTGACCCAAACCCAGATGTATCCCCATTGATTGAGCTGGTAGATGGGTAGTCCAGAGTCCCTAAAATCTCTTGTGAGCGTGTCATGTACCAGGGAAGCGCCTGAATCTTCCCTCGAAGAGCAGAGGCAGAGAGTCTGCCTCCAAGGCTATAAGAACTACTTCGAAGGTCTGAGCCAGACCCAGATCTTTGCTCTTCCCTACTTTCATGGCCAATAACCGCTTTTGAGGTGTTTGCGGTGAGGTAGGTGGCAATAGATGCGTCAGCATTTTTGGGTGACAGGCTCTCGTGGCTCACGGAGACTCTTCTTGGTCCCGACTGGATACTGCCATTGTGGCTGCTCCAAGGGTTAATACCATTTGATGGGCTTGTGCTGTCTTTAAAGATGCTTTTGTTTGGGTCTGTTGGAGAGACTGGAGAGCTAGCAATTAATGAAGAGGAAGTGGGTTTTGGTGGGACTGGTGGGGGAGCAGATAACTTTGAACCTGAATTTGAGCGAGGGATGAGAGGAGCACTTTGTGGGGTTTTCGTTGTGCTATGACTTTTTGTCACTTCAGAAAGGTCCTTTTTGTCAGGAATGTATGTTTTCTCCTTGGAAACATGTTGTCCATTCCCTTTGAGCCTATTTGCCTGTTCCTCCCTTGTTTGCAGTGCCGTGACTGGTAACGATTGTTTGTTGCATCGCACGGCAGTTATGAGTGGTGTCGACAGAGGCAACCCTCCCGTACCATGTGTAACTGATTTGAACTCCATAGTGTCCGGCTCCATTTCCAGGAGGTCAGAAGATAGACGTCCACAGGCATCCCCGTTGCAATGGGCATACGATTTCCCATGCTTGGGAGACTTGGGAGGAATAATATGAGGTTTGGGAGGCAGCTGGGGTTTAGGTGCCAATGGGGGCTTAATCTTAATTTCAGGTTTCTCTGGAGGATACGCTTTATTGGGTGTATTTGTGGGATGTTTATGCTCCTCTGCGTCTTTCTTTATTTTAGAAAGTTGCACTCTGTTGACGAGAGGTGATGATGGCTCATTTCCCATAGCTGCTGGAAGAGAATTCCATGTTCCACTCAAACCATTAGCATTCCGACGATCTGCAAGCTCTACATCTGCAAAAGAGAAGCAATTTTTATTGAAAAGTAACAATCATTAGACTGTATATCCACCTACTTCGGACAATTTCATAAACTGCAAGTGACTGTTGCATTTTTCTTTTTGTGGAGACACGGCACAACAACAGTGTCACAGACAGCGCTATTCAGTCTCTTTGGGCTGCTGCCTTCAGAGAGGTGATTGCAGAGTCTCCGTGCTGGTACCAACAGGCTCAGGCGCAGTTTCTTCCACCAGGTGGTCAGGAGACTCAACTCCCTCTCTGCTCTACCCACACTTCCCTCCCTCTGCCCTACCTCCGCTTCCTGTCACGGACTATGACCCTCCCCTCAGCATCTGACATCCACATATTGCACAATGCACTACCTCACTCTAACCAACAGTCATAAGTGCCATTGTTTAGATTGTTTAGATGTAGATATCTTTTATACAGTGCAGTTTGCTATTTTTATATTTAGCTGAGTGTGTTTTAATGCACAGCATGTTTGCACTGAGGATTGAGGAAAGAAGTTGCATCTGTAATATATGTTATCCATTTGACAATAAAGATGGCCTTGACTTTGACCGTATATCTTTTCCAGTCACATTTTGACAAAGGTCCATCAAAATGTGGAATCTTCCATTTGTAAAAAAAATCAAGAAGTTATGACAAACAAGCCATGAACAAACCTGATAGATCTGGAACTGGAGGAGTGAATCGTTCCTGTGCATCAAAGAACTCCTCCTCAGACTCTGACACATTCTCTTTGACCAACAGAGCTGTTTTAGGGGTTGAAAAAGATTCCTGGAAAAGAGACTCTTCATCCTTGGAGAGGCGCTGCTCAACCTGTCCTCCTTTATGACCTGGTATGGAGCTGGTTCGTATTGGTACTTTGGGAGGAGTCTTCTTCTTCCTTTTAATGGGGGCTCTCTCGAAAGGTGTGCTGTCAATCATCCTTAAATCTCTTGAACTCGGGATCTTGGAAATGCGTCTTAGTACCTCCCTTCCCCGGTCTTCCTCCTCCTCTTCCTCTTCCTCATCATCACTAGTGGCCCCTGATGGGCTTGAGAGGAAATCAGCTTTAGAGAGTTCAGAAAAACAAAGACAAGAGTTGTCACTAACTTGATAATTAAGATTGGTCGGTCTTGAAGGGCCTTGGAGGCGTTTTGGTCCCAGAAGGTAGGGTTGATGAACATCCAAATTTTGGGGATTCTCTCTTGATGTTTCAAGATTAGGGCGAGCTCTAACTGTGGCACCGCTTTCCTCTAGCGCAGCGCTCAACGAACTGCTCGACAAGCTGGAAAAGCTGCTGGTCACCCTTAGATCTGTGTGGTACCAAGCGGTCTCTGGATTCAGTTCCTCAGCCATCTCTTTACACAGACCGCTTCCTGAAGCACCTTGTTCCTCTTCACCCTCGTATTCCTTACCTTCTGTTGTCACTATGATCTTCACTTCCTGTTTGCCTTTTGACTCCTCCCTCTCTTGTCTCTCTTCTTCTTTCCTCTTTTCTCCCTCCTCCCTCCGTCTTTCCTCCCAGTCTTGACTTGCTGGGCCATGGTGTTTGTAATCCCGAGAATCCATTGGATCATCCTCATCTGTTGTTTCATCTGAGTCACTGCAGCAGCGAGACACATAACCTAACATGAAAAAAATATATTAGAAAAAAGCTGTGTCAACTCCTCACTCCATACCAATGAGTGGCTCTTCCGTATGTACCATTACTTGGTGGCAAACAGCAACATGTGGTAGAAATATGTGGGTCATTCCATAATTGAAAAACACATTTGTCTCCACCATTCTACCATCGCCGTTTTACTTTTTATACCTGCACCATATTTTAATTAGCAAGTGCTGTATTTGGTTCAGTTTTCGCTGGACCGCTTTGATTCACACAGCATGTGCCGGATTCTGTATTTTCTGGATGGGTTATTCAAAATTAATTCTGGAATAACCCACATATCGAAATTGTCAAAGTCGGAGAGTGATTACTTAAAACAGTTTTTGCTCACTTGATAGGGATTCATAGCACAGGCCCTCTACTACATCGAACTTTCCACACACACCTTCTTCAGCAGACATGCGGTGCACCCTGACTTTGGGGCGCCCCATTCGGAAGACATTGAGACTCGGATCCACCAGGAGTTTGCAGTAGCCTCCCAGTAGACATGCTAGGTCTTTGGCTGCCAGAGAGTCCATCAGTAAGGCAAACGGCTGAGAAATGGAGGGCATTGCAGGAGATGGTTTAAAGTGGAAATGATTTAAGCCAGGGGGTGAGGGATAAAAAGGCAATGGGGTGGGACAAAGGGGGAGAGAGTCACATTTGAGTCCGGTGAATTAAGCTTATGGCGGTCATACACACTCCCTCAGGCTACATGGCTGTGACGGGCGGCATGCTTGACCTATATTAACTCAAGCATCAATTGTCTAATCTGTGTCAGCACAAAAGTGCCTTAATTTGAATGAAAATAAAGCAAAGATCTTAGTGTCCATGTGCAAATAACTTGCATACCTTCATGTCGTACAGAGAGATGCGCAGTAGACTGACTTTGTCCGATTCAGAAAGCAACTCCACGCGGCTGATGCTGCTGAACTCGACCATTGTAGAGATTACATTGAGTTTGTGATTGATGATTTGACTCATACCATACTTGGATCCAACCAATAGGCTGATCAAGACCTCTCTTTCTTGAAGCTGAGGGATGATGAGAGAGAAAATACAATTAGCTTATACAAACTTTAACAAATACAGTATTCATATACACTGAGAAGGTAAACAAAAAGGAGATGCAAAGTTCCCCAGCTACTTTACAGAACAGCGTCATCATCATCTCAAATTTTGTGTGTCTGTGTGTTGAACTAAGGTGTTTGAAAAGTTGACTGTATTATCTCTGCTAATTTCCATTAGCCTGTCTGTGTCCTTTTAGACAAATACTGTATTTTCTACACCCTTACCATCATTGTGGCTGAATAGGATCTTCCCCCATAAGAAACAAGCTCTCCCAGTTGCGTGAGGTAGGCCAGACGAGCCTGGGAAGCAGATATCACCTAAAACAACAGAAATGTGAGGATAGAGGAACAAAAGAACGGTGGATGAGAACACAGACTGCCAGAGAAAAAATGTCATCCACTCCTTTTACAAAATCAACTGCAAAGCAGATTCCATAATGTACCCTGACTACTCAGGTTTTCAGTCCATATATCAGTTTAAAACCACTGGGGGATTTGCTTTCATCAAACCCTACAACTTTTTACACAGCGCTGTATACTCGGGCGCCTCGGTCAAACTTGTACCTTTTGGCGAGGCTCTAGCAGAGACTGAATTTTTTTGAGGTGGTAGCTGATGGCTTTCCTCAGGTCCTTCTCCCTCATGTTGCTCAGCAGCGTGGGAGAAATGAAGCTGTCAAGGCCAAACTCCTTCCTGTCATCATACAGAGGAAGAAATGATAAGCACAACAAGTATAGGATTTTAATGTATCTTTTCAACACACTACTGAAATATATTGTTCAATCCATCACTTGCTAACGATCAAAACAGAGCATCGTTCTCCATTTGGGTCTATTTTAATCGTTTTAGTGTTCATGATGTAGTGGCCTATTGGGTTATGTACTGCTCAGAAATTTGTTTGAAGACATTTCCTGGAGGAATCACAGCTGGTATTCAAAGAGTTCATCATACTGTTCACACCAAGACCGAACAATTTGTAAACACCACAAGGCTTCAGACAGGATTGTCTCAGAGGGAAGTGGCTAGCAACTGCTGAATAAAGAGTGTCATTAACAGGTTGTGCAACAAACATGAAGAGTCACAAAAAGGCAAGAATAAGTGGAGGTTCTTGAAAAACGCATTGCTAGATTTTTGGATCAAACATCTGTTTTGAATTTTGCTGCCGGGCTCCTTATTAGAGAATGTCTATTTGTGCAAAAATGGAATCAACGGAAAAGTGTAATCAAACTTTTAGAGGACAAAATGAGTGATAGTGCAATTTAGGTTTATGCTGGTATTTCACCCAAGATCTCAATATACCCACATTTTTTTGTGTCTCGTAAATGATTTTGGAGTGTGTTCTATTAAAGTGAACCATATTCCCTGCACATCAATACTCACGTAATGGCTTTGATGGAGGTCCTGGTCAGTCCGCAACTATGCAGTCTCTCGTGCATGTGCAGGGCAGCAAGGCGGAGTGCAGTGTTACACTTCATTTCTACAGCAAAGCGCTCCTGAAGTACATCGCCAACACTCTGGAACCACAAATTGATGACGTCAGTGTAATAAGGGCACATACAGTAAGTGCAATGTAATGTTTTTGCTTGCAAGGTGAAAAAAAAAACACTTTGGGTACAGGCGTATAAATATTATCCTTGTACATACTGTAAAAGCAACATTTGGATCTCGATATATCACTTCGAATGACACATACAATCATTTTGAGAGGCAGACTCAGCAAAAATATAACAGGAACTCCTCTTAATCATTAATACCACAACATCTAATTCACAATATTTCATCAAAATGTATTGTAAATCGAGGTATTATATCAGCAATGTACTGACAAATAGCCAATAAAAAACTGATCCTAAATTAGTGTTTTGACAACGTGCCAAGCAGTAGCTGCTCATCTCTAACCTGTAAAAACAGGTACTCAAATGCAAAGGTGTCCTCCTGCTGCATGTCCGCGGGATCTCTGGGAATGAAGCACACCCGAAACAGACATCTGTAATCATGGGAATCTTTTTTTTGCACCACCTGATGAAGACATGAGACAACAGTGGAAACGTTTAGGTAAGTTCCGAAAGTCAAAACAACAACAAAAAAAAAACACCATATGCGTTTGATTTGTTTGAAAGGGAGTCGGGGATTGGGGTCTTGCCTTCTGTATAAATTCATCTTCATGCAGCAGCAGTAGTTTGGTGATGCTGTACTGTTGCTCGAGCACCAGGGCAAAGTATTCGATAGCCCGGATGGATAGTTTATCCTTCAGAGTCAGAACAATATCCTGGAATAATGAAAAAAAAAGTGAGACCCCCTTTAACAAATATTTTTCACTCCAGTCTGCTGGTGGCAGAGCAAATTGTCTCTTCCTGTGGTAAGGAAAACAAGCAATAAAACACAAAACCCGCGGTGAACAAAATTGTGTGTTTTTTAACTACTTGCACACAAAACAACTGCAATACATCAGTTATTCTCATATCAACCTTGTACACTGGAACATGCACTCCCTTTTTCATCCTTCGGAAGCCATCCCATTCATTGCTTTTTACTAACACATTATTGGAGTGCAGCTGACAATCGATCCACCTTCGAACATCATGTCATGCAATGTGAATCTTACAAAATACAGTCCTCCAACGTCAGGCTTCTTGAAACAAAAATCAATTTCAAGGCATTGGGACTGTAAGATTTTGAGTGGGCTTTATTTCAAACAAGTAAGGCATATAGCAATTGAATATCAGCAATATAGCTTATGAATCAGTGTTATTTTGTTTTATGAGTACAATCCTTTGTAATACTACGGTTCACTTATCTCCGCCCCAAAATATGCCTTTTTTCCCCAATGCTTTAAAATTAGCAAAAATGTCAGTAGCGCATGTGTAGGTAGAGATTTGAAGGCTTAAACTAACAAACAAATGTTTTCAGCTCAACTCAACTGTATTTATAGAGCAATTTCTAACAGCCATTGCTGCATACAAAGTGCTGCACATGGATCAGCTATCATATACAAGCAATAAATCAGTCACGAAAACAGTAAAAGCAACAGGGAGTAAAACGAAAACCAAGTCTGAGTCATGCTGAGTGAAAGGCCAATTTTCATTTGCATTACAATATTGCTACCTATTCTCTATAGGTTTTATGCTTTGCATTTGCATCCATATAAAATTAAAGTGTGCTCAATGCGTATTTTAAGGCTCAATGTATATGTTAAAAAATAAACATAAATAAAAACTTGTTACATGGTCTTGATATTGCGGCTGGGGTTGGATCTTAACTCTGGCTACGACCGGGGATCACTTTATTGATTATGGGTTGTGACTCAAAAGGGATGGACAGATGGGTGAACAACCCGTCTTTTTTTATTGTTAATTGATTGTTATTCTTTAAATTAGGGTTATCTCAGTTTTGTCTATTAAAATAAACGTAACCCTTTAATTTGCATACCCCTTTTTACACTGGAGTTCATGTATGGAACATACCTTGACTGTGGTGGTGTGGTCAAATTTGAAGGCCTTGGTCTGTCCATTCTCTAAATAGACTTTTAGAACATTGGGCAGGAAGAGAAGAGAGTTTCCCTGATGGAGAGAATAAAAAAGATCTGAGAAAAAATGACAAGGCAAACAAAGTCCATGTTGACTTTCTTGTCCATGTGAACAGAACTCAGGTTTTTTGGGGGGTATTTCAGTTATCAGCATATATTATTCTTTTTCATTATTAACTCATTCACTGCCAGACATATGGGAAAATGTGGCCAATCCAGTGCCAGGGTTTTTGTCATTTTCACTCAAATTCCAGGAACCGCAGAATAAAAAGTTTTAGGACTACATAAACAGCGTAAGAAACCTGAGACTCTCTTCAAGTCAAAGTCAAAGTCAAAGTCAAAGTCAGCTTTATTGTCAAACGTGCTAATATGCATGACATACAGCACAAATGAAATTAATGTCCTCTCGGACCCAGCGTGCAAGACATGCAAGGCACTTATAACGTGGCTAAAAGACATACAATTGACAACAGACAATACTTGTAATTTCTGTATGTAAAGTGAGGTAGTGTCGTCTGGAAAGAGAGGCAGTGACGTATGTAAAAATGTCTTCTTTCATCATAAAAAAATAATTAATTCTTAAGTTACATGGGTCCCTAGTAATATGAGGTGCAAGTGGGGGCAGGTGTAAAAAAGGTAAATGCTGCCCCCTAGTGGGAAGGAAAAAAATTTCCAGAGGTCTGAGCAGCGCTTTATCTGCACCCCCCGGCAAGAAAAACCAAAATCCAAATTTGGGACTGGCACTCCATGTCATATTTTTAATTCCTGATTAAATTTGTGAACGGCAATGAATGACTTCATATGTTTTATGTTAACCCAAAGACTAATATATGTGCAGTTATTGGCTGAATTCTATGTTGAATGTTTTCACATCTTTTATTTACAGATGTTTACATCTGTGTGCCTTAAATTGCCCCATGGTAGGTTTTTTTATTTGTTTTTGATGTTTCTTTGAATGATATATGGGTCTTTGTGGCGTGAAATGTCACCTGAGTGTGCCCATTGACCACCACCTCTTCTGCAAAGCGCACTTTCACTGGATTACTCCTCAAACGGGCTCTCTTCTCTGCTGACATGATGGATGATTTGGGATTCTGCAACACACATGTGATACACTGGCTGAACTGAGCAGGACAAAACCCAACTCATTATTCAACTAATAACTTGACTTGCTGTTTGTACGTATGTATTTTATAAAATGGGAGCAGTTTGGGTGGGCGCTTCATCATGTCATGAGGCGACATGCTTGAAATACAGTAAAAGGGTATGTTGGTATGCGTGATGGTGCAATGACTCCATGTGAAGGCGTGTCAGGGGAAGTTCATCAATGTCTTCTTTGTACTCACAGTCATGTGCCGAAGGATCGTCACAGTTATACAGTCCTCCAAATCCCTGTGCAGAAAAAAACACACACAAGTGTACGCGCACACACACATGCACAATATTTAGTTTCAGTTGTTAAGTAAGCACTTTCCCCTCCAAGCTTTGTTGAACGATTGTTACATATACATATACAAATAAATATACATATACATATACAGTACACATATTTATCAATCCCAACATAGTCCACCAAACGGTGAAGATCATCTAATGACATCGCACATGCGCACGGTGGCACAACACTTGGCCTTGGTGACTAGAAAGGCTAATTGATCTGAACTGGTGGCCTCATGAGAGGACAATTAATACAGTCAATCATAAAGTATTTGGGCAATGATTCTATTTCCTTTGGACTGATAGCACGCTCGGCTCTCATCCAATGATTAATTTGGAGACAAATGTAATCTAGAACGGAATTTAAACATTTTCTTGTTTTATTGTAGTTTCTAAAATGTCTGCCCACCCATCATGTGTGATATTATTAGCGGTTGAATTAATCTCGATTAATTAACTCATTCAAGCCCAGATGTGCAAAAATGTATCCACTCCAGTGTCAGTTTTTGTCATTGTCACTCAAATTCCAGGGCCCACGGAATATTGAGTTTTAGGACTACATAAACATTCAATGCAGCGTGAGAAATCTTATACTTGCTTCTTTTATCAGAAAAAAAGATTTAATTCCTAAATTATATGGGTATGGATTTATATGAGCTTGAAATGAGGATGGCTGTCCAAAAATACAATGTAATACATACATATTGGTTTATATAGCGCTTGTACAACAGCTGAAGCTGGAACAAAGCGCTAACATGAAAAGAAGGGAAATGCTGCCCCTTGTGGAAGGGAAAAACATTGCCAGAGGTCTTACCAGCGCTTTATTGGCACCCAAGCATGAAAAAACAAAACCCATATTCGGGAATGGCGCTCTACGTCATATTTTCAATTCCCGAATAAATCCGTGAATGGCAATGAATGAGTTAATTACACTGTTGGTGTGTATTTTTTTTTTATCGCATTACGGTAATCTAAGTCTGTTGTAGGTGGGTTGCCTTTTTCGAATAGCCCCTTTTACTGTATGTGTTGGCTTACATGTGTTTGAGTTGTTGAGGGTGGGATAACAACTGTCAGTCGTAGCCTGAAGCGGCGATTGATTGGCGGCCATTATGTTCGGGCGTGTTTAGCCGAAGCTGATAGGATTCCATTAGAGTTGGAGGGGTTGAGGAAGCAGCAGTGAGCATGTGAATGGTCTCGGCACAACGAATGGAAAATTTACATTCCAAAAACACTTCCTTTTTAGTTGAGTTTTGAATTAGTTTTAGTGTTACTCATACTTATAAATAAAATAATAAACTATAAATCCTAAACTGTCCAACCGACTATGCAGCAGTACAGTATAAGAGAAATAAATATAATAGGAAAAAAAACCCTCACGATCTTTATTAAATCAAATGATGAAGATGAAAACAAAATGACACCTTTGATTTAGTATCACTTAGTCGTATTTATTCTTCCTTGTTGTATTAAATTCATGTTAATGTGTATTTTTTACTTTTGTTGTATTCAATTTGTTCATTTTTATTTGCAATCATACATTGATTGGGACAAGCAAATGCTGCTGGATGGATGAAAGTGATTCTGCACTTCTCACCTTAAGATGTTTTCCACCTGATCGCTATTCAATTCTTCCAGCACTGAATCATTGATCTGCAGCACCTGGTCCCCCGGGTAGAGTATCCCATCTGCAGGACTCCCTACATACAATACAAACACACACAAAAATAAATCAAAAACACGTAGCTCACACAAATCACCCTTTGTTGCATTTGTGGGCGAGTGTATACTTTAAGTACAGATGAAAGGAGAGACACACACACACACACACACACACACACACACACACACACACACACACACACACACACACACACACACACACACGTTTATAAACACAGACATACACACGCATTTATAAACACACACGCACACACATTTACAGACACACACATACACACGCATACACACATTTATAGACACATACACATTCATTTATAAACACACACATGCATTTAGAGACACACACATACCCATGTGTTTAGAAACACACATACACACACCTCCATTTATAGACAGACACACACATACTCATGCATTTATAAACACACACATGCATTTATAGACACACACACACATACAGTTATAAACTCACATTTATAGACACACACACACACACACACACACACACACACACACACACACACACATACACAATTACACTCCTACATACACATTCACCCACACACTCACATATACAAATACACACATTGACCCACACACTCACCCAAATACAACCAAGCCCCCACACACAAATACATGCACACACACACACATGCACACACATACACGGATACACATACACACACACACACACGCACACACACACACACACGCACACACACACGCACACGCACACACACACACACACACACACACACACACGCACACACACACACACACACACACACACACACACACACACATTTGGTTATTCAACATGGCTGCCCCAAGAGCTCTAGTATGTGAGGGGTTACAGTTATTCTCGGTCTCTTCCAGCTCGGCTCCACATGGCCGTCTCTCCTTTTATTTATACTCATTTGTCTTCAGGCAAGCAGCACAACTGTGGCGCAGCAGTTTTTAGGCTAACGCTTACTCGCAAATAAAAACGCAGAGAGAGCACATATGTGTAAATGCATCCACCCACGCGCTCCTTTCGCACGCCTCATCTGGCTGGCAAAGCCCCGTCTGCCTACAGAGATGCATGCGGTTTTGTACACGCGCATGTTGGCACACATTCAAGCGCACTCATGCCGTACAAGAGCACACCCCTCCCCCATCGAGCTTATGTGTCACTTCTGCTAATATCCTGATCTTTGCATTTTTTTTAAGAGCCCTCCCTTCCTCTTTGTTTTCAATGCGTCAAACTTAATCCACAAATGTCCCCAAAAGCTTTCAGCTTCAGCCATGTCGAGCATCCATGCCAATATCACATTTTTGGGAGGCATTTTGGCCGACATCTGTGCCTTATGTTCTCTGCATCCCTCATGCGATCCCATTGTTCTGTTACTCTTTTCTTTGGGAACGGAACCATGTTTGGGAATGTCAGTGGTGAGCTGCAAGGGCCAGCAAGGCCTTGTCAAATGCACAATATCAAAAAGAACAAACTGTATTGACTATGTCAATTGTAATTTTTGTTCCACGGCATTGCATTTATACTTACTTGGCTGGAGTGCTTCCAATTGATAAGACTATCCTCTGCAGTCAGATTTCAGCCTTTGTTGTGTTGCAATTTTATGCTATTCTTTGCTGGGCTCCAGGATCGGATGTCCTCGACTATGGAACTTTTAAAATTAGCAAAGTGACGGTTTCTTGAACCAGTCAAGGTTCAAATCTGTCTTCACTGAGTTCAGGCACTGGCTCTAAATGATGTCAGCCTTTTTTTAATCTTCTGATTGGTTGGTGTGAGCAAAACTGGTAGCAGCTAACTCCGTCTAGCAAAACATATCTGTAGCCTTTCCATGAAGACATTAATACCGTATTTTCCGGTGTATAATGTGCAGCGCAATATAAGGCGCACCCCCAATGAATGGTCTATTTTCAAACTTTTTTCCATAAATAAGGTGCGCGGACTATAAGGCACATCTCCAATTAATGAATTAATCTTTTGAAGAAAATCAAGGCTTTTGGGTGCACCTTATACACCAGAAAATACGGTACATTTAATAATTGGCATCCCTGATGCTTATGAGGAATTTGACTTTTTTATGTTATAAATGTTGATCCTGAATAGCAAAGTAGATGAATGATGTTAAATTTCCTTTTTTGAATAGTAGTGTAACGTGATAGTGATTGAATTAAATAGTGGATGAAACGACTAAATATCCTTTCTTTTTCCTTTCTTCAAAACAGTTCTAAAACATGTTGTCTCTCTTTTCAACTATGTTTCTAACATCTCAGAAACAGTAGACCTCGGGGTTTTTTGTATTGTTGTAATAATAATGATAATAATCCATTTCATTTACAAGCGCCTTTCAAAACTCTCAAGATCACTTTACAGTCGCAGGAGTTTTCTGTGGGTGAGCAGCGGAAGGTTCACTCAACCCGAAAGTACTCCAATAGATAGAAAGCTAGCTAGTTAATAGATAGCCAGCTAGTTAATAGATAGCAAATAGATAGCCAGCTAGCTAGCTAGCTAGATAGCTATATAGCTAATAGATAGCTAGATAAATAGCCAGCTAGCCAGCCAACTCAAATAGATAGAAAGCTAGCTAGTTAATAGATAGCTAATAGATACCTAGATAGCTAGACAGATAGCTAATAGATAGCTAGCTAAATAGCTGCTGATGTTGTGGCGTCACAGGTGTGAACCGCGGCGCTGACACGTACGCCTTTGAAGTGCGTCAAGCTAAATAGCTGCTGATGTCACCGATTACTTGACAGTTTTGTGTGAATTTTTGCATACGGGTAAAAATGACCCACAACATAATTAACATGATATTTTTCAACATAATATGAGGGTTAACACCCTGACCCAAGGCCACAGATAGAAGCAATCCAGCAGCTTTTCATTGTTTTATGTCCAAAAGCTGGCTAACGGAAAGATGATTGAATTTAAAAAGGTTGGGAACCTCTGGCACCAAGCCTGAATGCCAAGACAGTCAATGTGTGTGAGTGCAAGCATCCATAGGGGTGTGTGAGAAAGGAAAGAGGTTGTGAAGTGTGACATAAAGCAGGTGGTCACTTAAAAAGTCCAGTGTGGACAGTGTGAATATGCTCTTTCACACACTCAACACATCATGTACCTGTGGCCACATCCCTGACCAGCAGGGGTGTGTTTGTGGTGAGGGCGAATCCATGTCCGGTACTTCGGTCCAGCACAGGATCCCTTGTAATCTGCAGTGACAGCTTGGCTTGGTAATTCTGATTGGACAGACTGTTGGAACGTTGAGGCCTCCCATCACCTAGCAACCGCTCTCTGGGGAGTTCACAGGTGGGGGTGAGAAGTTACATGAAGGTAAGTATAACAATATAATATGGACACTGGTTAGGCTGGGGTGGGATCAGGTGGGAAGGGGATTAAGGAGATAATGTACCTTCACAGTTAAGATATTATTAGTGACGGGCATGTTTGAGCCGGAAATCAATAAGCACACAGCCATTTTTGGATGTTGAAATACATATCGGTCACATCTGAAAAAAAATCTGAATGGTCCTGTTCACATGGAAAAGAAATTTGTGTTGCATGTCGGGAAAAAAGGAATTGTGCTGCAGTGTGAACACAGCCAATAGGCACAAAGAAAACTGATTGCAAACATACTGTACTTTTGTGGTTGACCTACTTCCTTCCAGCGGTCCAGTTTAACAAACCAGCCTCGCGCACATGAATCGAACCTAACTATTTTCAATTGTTTTTGTCTGAAAACATCCAGATATTTAATCGTGAGGCAACATAACCCTGCACGGCACCCGCGGACTGTGGAAGAGTTTTATTAAATGTCCCAATATGACGTAAAGCACCATTCATGAATTTTTTTGGGTTTTGTTTTTTCTTGGTTGAGTGCCGATAAAGCGCTGGCCATGCCCTGTGGTAATGTTTTCTCCTTCCACAAGGGGGCAGCATTTCCCTTTTTCCCATATTAACCATTTGTTCCAGCTTCAGCTGTTGTTAAAACGATATAAAACCAATATGTCTGTATTGCATTTTAGACAGTCGCCCTGATTTCAAGGTTATATAACTCCATACCCATATAATTTAGGAATTAACTTTTTTTCATGAAAGAAGAGAGTCTAAGGCCTCTTACGCTGCATTGAATGTAGTCAATGTGTGTATTTATGTAGTCCTAAGACTCAATATTCTGTGGATCCTGGAATTCAAGTGATAATGACAAAAACTGACACTGGAGTAGACACATTTTTGCACGTCTGGCAGCGAATGAGTTCAACAGTAAAATAAGCTTAAAAAAGAAAGTTAGGTTTTGACATTTGCCAAAAAGTGGTACCTGCTGAGTGATTCTCGGGTGCGACGTATGATGGTTCCGACCACCTGCTGAACCCGGCTTGCCCGCCGAGCTGGAGACCTGCTACGACACCGCTCCTTTTCCTCCATTTATCTAAAGAGAGACAGGTAAGAAAACGTTTCATTTTGAGCCTACAGATGCAGAAGAAAGCTTATGAAAGAAAATAGCTTTGTAAGATAAATCAGAGCGCAAATTCATCTCCATAATTGCAAGTTCATCCTCTTTGATTTTTCTATTGTCATCCTTTTGTGTGATGATGGATCAGATGTGCGACTAGTCAGGTCTGATGGAATGAAGGAGACGAGAGAGAGGAGGCAGCGGATTCTCGCTGGCCAGAACGCGTCAGACCGATTCCCTGACCAAAGCAGCTGACGAAAAGCAATAATGAGAAAAATATGCTCTACAAAAAGTAACGCAAGCACACACTGACACAATTTATGTTGATGCCTGTTTTGTACAAGGGACTACGGAACAAAGAATGCATCACAGAATCAAACCTCATTGTGGTTTTCAACATCTGAAACTTTTTGAGCTTGCTTTCTGAGAAATCCAAATTCGCTCACTGTGTTTCTGTGTCATCTTATTTTGCTCCTGTCCTGTCGAATTTGCATCACACACTGGAACGGATGTGTTTATACGTATAGTTAAGCTCCAGATGATGAGAAAGAACCAGGGACATATTTGGAGGGTACATTTTGTGGGTTACATTTTGGAGGATTTTATTTTTTTTAATCGTTTCTAGTTCTGAAAACATTTTTAATATGCATATCTGGCCAGCAAGTTGCGACATGCGTGAAACAAACAGTTCGTACTTGCAGGACTCATTCAATATTAGTGAGTCCTAAACACAGTGCCAAAACCGGGTACAACATCTGCTTTTCACTGGATCAAAAAAAAAGACCACTAAACTTAAATTGTAAAAAGAATCAGCAACTATCATTGAGAGATCTTGTTTAAATTAAAATAGTTCAAATCCTGAGAAATTCAGCTCCTCAACCAAATAAGATATTTGCAACCATCTGCTTTGAATTTGGAAAACAATGATCAAAAGTTGTGCCAGTTTTTTTTAAACATAACAAACCAGTAACTGAATCATAATCAGACTGCTGACTTGAAATAATGTCCTGTTGTTGAATAAAGCGATGGAAGCTAACATAAAAATGTATTTTACCCATCCAACTCATCTACCAATTAAAAAAGGGCAAATAAATTAAAAGTAAAAAATAAAAAATAATGACATTTTTTGTATGATTGCACACCATGCTTTGCCTTAACTCTGGCATACACAAGTCCTACTTAGAAAATTACAATCTATGTATTGTCAACCAAGACTGCCACTAAACGGTTGCATTTTTCATCTATCGTGGCCGAATACCCTCTGTAAATTTTCAGCTCTGTCTCTCAGTCATTCAGCCTATCTATCTATCTATCTATCTATCTATCTATCTATCTATCTATCTATCTATCTATCTATCTATCTATCTATCTATCTATCTATCTATCTATCTATCTATCTATCTATCTATCTATCTATCTATCTATCTATCTATCTATCTATCTATCTATCTATCTATCTATCTATTGACATTATTCATTTACCTTTGATGATATGCAGGACATAATTTTTAATTGGTTTGAAGAAACAATCTTGGCTTCATGGTAGGATGAGTCGCTGCTTGTGTGCTAGCGATGACGACTCTCCCGCCGTAATACTATCACAGGCCGCATAGTTTTGACCTTTAAGAGGATTAGAAGCCTTCGATCTGCACAGGGTAACACTGGGCAGGGTGTCACTTTAGCATCTCTTGCTGATCCGACCGGCGATGATGAAGAAGCATGAGTGAAGTTACATCGTTGACAGCTGCGCCCAATGAGATGTGTGTGAGGAACAGGGAAGGACGGACAAACCACTTCATCATGTGGGCATAGTTGCACTGGATGATGTTAATGTGGTGTTGGGTCAAGCGGTTCCTGCCGAGATTTCATTTTCACTCTTTCGTCATCTCTCGCCTTCACACTCCTGCTCGTGCTGTGTCAGATATCCATCTCCGAAGACTGAGAGCAGCAGCATTCTCACAGTTTTATACCCCCCCCCCCACAGTTATAATAGACTTTTATGACCGTATTCTACTCATGTAATAGCATTCATGCTAAACTCAGTCAGGTAAACATTCAAACAGACAGAAATAATCAAAGCCAGATGAACAGGGTCTCAACACTCACCGTGATGAAGTAAGCCTCTTTCGGACTCCACAAAACAAACAGCCGCACGCCCTCTTAGACATCAGCTCAGCGGTCCCTCCACGATTGGCTGAAAAAAGCTGGGGGGGACCCTTGTGAACATTGGTGCTGCTCCCCAGTCTGGTATCGCCACCTGTGATGAGCGAATTGAAAATCTATCATCGAGACTCGCCACATGAAAAGTTGATGGTTACAGAATGAAGAATGAAACATCCAGTCAGCAAATCCTAATGTGGAAAAAAAGATTATCTTCTAGTATTCGGGAAGATGCTTTTAGGGTGAACCTTAAAAGTATGTCAAGCATAGCAGATGTGAATCCAAACCAGCTATGCGAATGTGGTTTTCCAGGAGGCCCCTCCTCTGGTTTGTTTGGCTCTGTCGTATTCTCTCTGTCTCCCTCTCTCCCTATCATTCTATCTCTATTTCTGTCACGGTTTGCGTGGTGGTGATGGTGGTTGTGGATCGCAAAAAAGCAGGCAGTAGGGAGCAGCAGGTTGTATTTGACAAATTGTATTAAAATAAAGTCAGCGGGAACAAAATCTAAAACATCAAAGTCATCTGAACAGAAAAGTACAAAGTATCAAAGAAAACCATGAGTAAAAATCTGCCAAGATGAAGCAAACCTGACAGGGTGAAGCAAACACATTCACAGTACAATGCAATGATCCGACACGCAATGGTTGTGCCGGGAGTCCTTTTAACTGCCACTGATGAGGACGACCAACACCTGTGCAGGTGCCGGCGGGCCGACAGCGCCACCCGCTGGTCACCAATCAGATTGTGACACTTTCTCTCTTTGTCTCTCTGTCTCTCGCTCTCTCTCTCTCCATCTCGTTCTCTCGGTCTCTATCTCTTTCTCTATCTTTCTCTCTCCCTTTCTCCCTATCTCTCTTTCACTCTCTATTTCACTCTCTCTCTTCCTCTCTCTCTCTCGGTCTGTGTGTATGTGTGTATCTCTCCATCTCTCCCATTCTCTCTCTCTCTCTGTTTCTCTCTGTTTCTCTCTCTTTATCTCTCTTTATCTCTCTCTGTGTTTCTCTTTCTCTCTCTCTCTCCATCTCTCTCTCTATTGTTCTATATCTCTCTCTCTCTCTCTCTCTCTCTCTCTCTCTCTCTCTCTCTCTCTCTCTCTCTCTCTCTCTCTCTCTCTCTCTCTCTCTCTCTCTCTCTCTCTCTCTCTCTCTCTCTCTCTGTCTCTCTCTCTGTTTCTCCATCTCTCCCTTCCTCTCTCATCCTCTCTGTTTCTCTCTCATTCCTATGTACATGGCAGTGGGCGGATGAGGCCCTCCATCCTCATCTGGTTGTCTAAATTAAAATTTCATAGCGCCCAGTTCAGTTAACAGCTCTTACTGGGCGCTCTCGAAAACACACAAACACGAGCGCGCGCACACACAGACACGCGCACACACGCAAACACGCGCACACCGTACGCACGCACACACACAGAAAAGGCTGCCAAGCAGACTCAAATCTTGGCCAGTAATAAAAGGAGTTTCATCGTGAACATCAGGGGCGGAAATGGTTGCAACCTAAAGCCGACATGGGGAGAAAATAAACATTTGAGGAATGCTTTGTCGTTGGCTGCAGCGTTAAGTGAGAGAGTGCACAACCACACATTAAAAATGACTAAAATTACACCGAAATGATGACCAGCTTGACGTAAACGGCTTCTGCTGGACTTCCATTAAAACCGGTGTCCCACATGCCAAGCTCTTCTCGGACGCCCGCGTGTCCCAGTGAAAAGGCAGAAGAAGACCATCACAGAATGCAGGAGACATGAATAATTTATAGGGCTAATGCAGCTAGCACAGCCTCCGACCGCCTTCTCCGACACCGTTGCCAATGCAGGCAACAAGCGCAGAAAACTGGAAGGGACGCTGCAAAGACAGATGGGGGTTGCGGAGGTGATGCGGGGAAATGGGAGGCGGTTTTAAAGGGGGCTGAGAAAAGGGGACTGGGAGAGTGAAAGAATGATTCTGAGAAAAGAAAAGAGCGAACGGACAGGATATTGGAAGGGGTGCGGAATGAGGGGAAGGGGATTATAAAGAGGCCGAAGAGGGCAGCGTCAAAGAAATGCTTTGCTGAAGTGAAGTGGATGAATAGAAGGCACAAAAGTAACTACAGTCCGTTGCGAGGGAGTCGCTGAATTAGTAGAAGTTGAGAATGGTGATGAGTGGAGTGTTCTTTAAAGGCAAGCATAGCCAGATGTCACGAAACCGATGGATTATGTTCTTGAATAAAGTACAGGAAAATGCCTCTATTATTATTGCTAAACCAAACATCTGTTGGTGCAATTGTTTCAGTTAATTTGCAATACAATAGATCCTGTAATTAGTTCAGTGACCAATTTTTGTTAAAACAGAAAAATATTTGGGTCAAAGCAAACATTAAACTATTGAATATGGCTTACATTGACATTCCAAAAAGTTCCACAATCAATTTTTTGAAGACTCTAACTTGTCACTTATGCATAGTATACTTTGGTTTATCTCCCCCCCTCCCCCACTCATTTCAATTTTACTACTGTAGATTGCAAAATTCCCCATTGTAGGACTATTCAAGGATTTCTGATTCTGATTCAAGAATTGTTTAATAACATTTTCCCTATATTTAAGTGCAGTGTTAAAGCATTCATATATTTTTAGGTCGGTTTGAGAACCAGCTGGATTACAAAATCTGGTTTTGGTTGATGTCCAAGTAGAACACTTGTATGCACCACTTATGACATTTGTGATTCCCCAGCTGACTTAAATGTAGCATGATGGTGAAGGGGTGCAATTTTGTGGTGATCCAAATCAGTATTGCTTCACCTTGGCGGAGATTTGCAAACTGCTAAATACAGTCTCGTTCCCCATGATGCTCCATTTGTCCTCCCTCTTCCTCACTTTTTATGCAGACCAAACGCATTAGTGAGCCCATATTTTATTTGATCCCAGTTATTAATCGATGAGCAAAAGCTGATGGGCGTTCGATGTTCGACTACTGCTAAAGTTCCCATGCAACAGCTCGCTCTGCCCTACAATGTCCTCCAGTTTTAATGACATGTGTTTGAGGTTATGAGGACTCTCTCAATACATGTGATGCAACGTCTGTGTCTCATTCTTTTGAGACAATCCCCCACTCGCAGTCCATTTCCCACACAAAGTCTCCCTGTCTGACAAAACAGTTAGTTGTTCAGTCCTGGGGTTTGCTACTAGCACATATGCAGTTCATAGGCGCTGCACTGTGTCTTGCTTGAGAATAACTAACTTGAATTATTCAATCGCATACTGCTGTTACAAACCGCACTTGTGCGCACAATACTAGAGAAGAACCCTACTCATGATAAACTGCAGCTTTATTTTCGAAAGGCAGCTATTGACAGTTTGTCCAAAATCCGCCCCTCACCCCCCACATATGACTGTACGCGCACACACACACGCACGCACACACACACACACACACACACACACACACACAAACACACACACACACACACACACACACACACACACACACACACACACACACACACACACACGTGAGCTGCCCTGCAGTTGTGAGCAGCAGCAGCATAGAAAATTCTAGAGTGGCCATAGAGTGGCTGCCTTTCCAGCAGCTCATGTATTTCGTTTTTCTACTTTCATTCCTTTCATCACTTTGCTGCTGTGAAATGTAAATGTCTCCACTGTGAGACTAATAAAGGCATATCCAATCCAATCCAATCCAATCCTTCACTTCACTCGTCCACTCACAAACACTACAACACTTGGCAGCAAAGTGTTGATTTTCAATGACTGTTGCCAAATGTTACTCCAAAAATATCAGTTTGAATGTAAAAATAAATTCTGAATGAGTAAGTTGGGCTCCAGAATGAAATATTTCACTCTCAACTATATCGACCAAATGTGAAACGAAATAGATTTCATCCTTCTGTCGTCAATCTGATTGTTTTGATTAAGAACGCTGAACTGTTTTTCATCAGTCATCTGGTCATACGATACCTTGACCTAAAGCGTATAAAAACATATCCTTCTTTTTCGTGTCACGGTTGTGGTTTTGAATGCCTCAGAAACCATTTGAACCATTTTGCATATTTACTCAACGAGGCTCAAACCTCTGAAGATGGAGGACACTGATTCGCTGTGGCGACCCCTTGAAGGGAAAATCCGAAAGGAAAAGAAGAACTCTCGGTGTTGTTTCCCTTTCAGAATGAACTGCGACCCTTTGATGGTTAGCAGCTGATGTACTCAAAATGTTATTTTATTTTTAGCAGTGCCTTGTGCTTTGTTGAGTGTCATATGCAGTCTAGGATCAGTGACCTGATCAACATGTAAGAGAGAGAGAGGGAGAGAGAGAGAGAGAGAGAGAGAGAGAGAGAGAGAGAGAGAGAGAGAGAGAGAGAGAGAGAGAGAGAGAGAGAGAGAGAGAGAGAGAGAGAATGAGAGAGTGAGAGAGAGAGAGAGAGCGAGAGAGTGAGAGAGAGAGAGAGAGCGAGAGACGAGAGAGAGAGAGAGAGAGAGAGAGAGAGAGAGAGAGAGAGAGAGAGAGAGAGAGAGAGAGCGAACGAGAGAGTGTGAGAGAGAGAAAGAGAGAGAGAGAGATTGTATGAGAGAGAGTGAATGAGAGAGAGAGAGAGAGAGAGAGAGAGAGAGAGAGAGAGAGAGAGGGGGGGAGAGAGAGAGAGAGAGAGAGAGAGAGAGAGAGAGAGGAGAGTGTGAGAGAGAGAAAGAGAGAGAGAGAGTGAACGAGAGAGAGAGAGAGCGAGAGAACGGCAGAGTGTGAGAGAGATAAAGAGAGAGAGAGAATGTATGAGAGAGAGAGAGACAGAGAGAGACAGAGGGGGGGACATAGAAAGATAGAGAGACACAGTTAGGGAGAGAGAGAAAGAGAAAGGGGGGAGACAGAGAGAGAGAGAGAGAGAGAGAGAGAGAGAGAGAGAGAGAGAGAGGGAGAGAGAGAGAGACAGAGAGACAGAGAGAGGGAGACAGAGAAAGATAGAGAGAGACACAGTTAGGGAGAGAGAGAAAGAGAAAGGGGGGAGACAGAGAGAGAGAGAGAGGGGAGAGAGAGAGAGAGAGAGAGAGAGAGGAAGAGAGAGAGAGAGAGAGAGAGAGAGAGAGAGAGAGAGAGAGAGAGAGAGAGAGAGAGAGAGAGAGAGAGAGAGAGAGAGAATTTGAATTAATGACTTTTGCAGTCATCACAATCCACACACGGCCATAAATGTTTTTCATAAACAATGGAAAGTGTTTCACAACCGTGTCACATACCGGATTGATTGAGAGTTCAATGCTTTGCTCAATGGCACGTTACTGACTGAATTGGCATTACAAACACCCACACTCTGTATCGCCCCTGAGTTTGCCTGCAGCAGGTTTTGAACCTGTGACTGTCTAGTCAGGAAGCTACGAGCTAATGCTGCCTTCATGGACAGGAAACTTGTAAACCTGAACTGGATGATCATGCGCCTGCCGCTGGAATTCGAGACAAAATCACATCTGCTGTTCTTCAAGCTCATTCCATTAGCCTTATGAAGCCGGAACTCAACATTCACAACTCATTTCATTTGGTCTTTCATCAGTGATTTGGAGGGGGCTCGCATGCAGTCCTCTCTACACCACAAAATAATGAACCTTTTGAAGATTAAAAGTGCACTGTGCTACGCGTCGCTATCAATGGCCCAGAGAGAGAGTCGACATCTTGAGAGTCGAGAAAATCTCACTGTATGTCAGAGGGTGATATATTGTTGGTGTCTGACACTCACTTCAATAACTAAATGCATGCCAAAAGTGTTATCGTAAAGTATGATCATTTCAATCGCTTTGAAGTCATTCATAATGATCCTTACTACACTGAACAGCTTAACATGTTATCAGGGTACATTGTTGAAAGGCTTCATTATTTCAATTGAAATAGAAAGGGAAATCTCCATAAGCTAAATAGAAAGTCATAGCTGTGCCATTCTAATCAGCGCCTGTACGATATTTTCCAAAATAGAATCGGCCTACATTATGGCGCCGCTGCCAGTCAACTGTGCCATCACCATGGAGCTGTCACATCAATGAGGTCATGTCTCCCTTTCCCTTTTCAACGTAGTGTACGCTCTGTTATTATTATGTTTTGTACACTATTTTTTCTCTGATAAAACCATCATCCATCCAGGCAAACTGGAAACAACACTAAATGTACACGATGCCATTGCACAACCTATCCAGCATGTGTAATGTTAACTTCCTCTTTCCTAAAAAGCTTTTGGACAAGATTTTGGAGTGTGTTTGACATTTCTTTTTCCTCCGTCTGTTTCATAGCGCACAGGTTAGTCCATATTTGAAGCTGTGTGCCTTCAGTGTGGTACTAGCTTGCTATCTATTTGATATCTATTTGCTATATATTTAGCTAGCTGGCTGGCTAGCTGGCTATCAAGCTAGCTATCTATTTGCTATATAGCTATCTATCTAGCTAGCTGGCTCTCTATTGGCTATCTATCTATCTATGTTTTTCTACTTTCATTCCTTTCATCAGTTTGCTGCTGTGAAATGTAAATTTCTCCACTGTGAGACGAATAAAGGCAAATACGATGTAATCCAATCCAATCTATTAGCTATCTATTAGCTAGCTAGCAAGCTAGCCTTCGATCTATTGGAGTACTTCCAGGGCGAGTGAACGCTGGCGTGTGGCTGCTGCTGCTCCACCACAGGAAAACTTACCCTGTGACTGTAAAGTGACCTTGAGAGTTTTGAAAGGCGCTTATAAATGAAATGTATTATTATTATTATTATTATTATTATTATTATTATTACAACAATTTGACCGAGGTCTACTGCAAAAGATGTAGTGTGATTAAACTCCAGCAATGTACAATGTTCCCATAGGGTATAGAGAATATAATATAGAATACTGTAAATATTGATGACTGGTTCTTTTTGTATATTGTACTGCTTTGTGTGTTTAAATGTAGCAGTTAGGTTGATTTTTAATGACGGACACGTCTAGGCTAATTTCTGTTCGCCTCTTCTGCGGTGTTTCAGATTACATTCTTGCATTAAACTTGAAATTATACGGTTTGATCAAATATTCTGGTGTTTATAAAATAGTTTCTTGGGGTCTGTGTCAGTTGTTTTGAGTCAGTTTTACAGTAAATTTCAAATGTGTGCCTAAAATGACAAAGTGAGAGTGAGAACGGAGGCTTCGGGAATACTTCTGTAAGTGAAATGTTTTGAAATAAGGATGAATGAGGGTTAAAATGATCAGATTTTTTAATGGTCTAAGAAAATATTGAAGTATCATTAGTATGATAATGATATATTGATTTTTTTTGGGTCGGAATATATTGTGCAGCCCGAATTTACGCCATGAACGAGTCAACATCCTACAGCAACAATAACAAGACTCAAGTAAATTACCAATTGGTCGAGAACACCAAGCCAGTAACTGCCCTGAAGACATTCAGTAGGCCTGAAAAGCATGGCTGGCCAGACTGGCTGCAGTAAGTGGGACAGTGGAGCAGTCATCGAGGCAGTCGGATCCTAATGCAGGCAGGCATCAAGACTTTCCTGATGTGTGAGCTCTCCCCCTTGTGAATCTCCCCTGGCAGCAACAGCTCAGAGCATGCACGTCCCATCACATGGGATAACACATACATCCCTGAGTCACTACATGCTGCTTGAAGCAGGTCCAGAGAACGCATCTAAGCTAAATGCAGAAGATCCACATTTTCCCACAGAGTAGGGATGCAAAATTTGGGAAATAAGAGCATGGACCAAAACAATTTGCACAAAGACAGTGGAGAGTAGAACTGGAGACAGTGCCACTGAAGAAAAGACAGGAAGCAGAGCTGGAGGTAGGAGAGATGAAGATGTTGACGTTTTCTTTGGGAGTGACCAGGTTGGATAGGATTACGAATGAATATATCAGAGGGACAACTCATATTAGAGGCTTTGGAGACAAAGTCAGAGAGGCCAGACTGACATGGTTTGGACATGTCGAGAGGAGAGGGAATGACTATATCGGGAGAGGATGCTGAGCCTTGACCTGCCAGGCAGGAGACCGAGAGGAAGAAGAGGTTTATGGATGTTGTTAAAGAGGACATGAAGGTAGCTGGTGTGGGAGAAGAGGATGCACAAAACCGGGTTAGATGGAGGACACTGATTCGCGGTGGCAACCCCTGAAGGGAAAAGCCGAAAGGAAATGAAGAAGAAGTGGAGAGTAGAAGCAAAAAAAAAACAATATAGTGTCTGAAATAACGTCTGCCCGGACGCCCGAAGCGTGCAACTTTTTCGTTGGGCGTACGACTTACAAAACGTCTCCGCCCGGGTGGCCGACAACTTTTTCAAGTAAAATAAAATATATATATTTTTTTCAAATCAAACGTTTGCTTTATTCTGATTTTGAATTGGTCGTTCAGTTTAGAAATTTCTGAATTTTGGTTTGTTAGGTAATTTGCATACTCGGTAGCCAATCAGATGCCTGCATCAAATAACTTTGTGCTTCCGGGTGCAATTGCATATCATTTTACCAAACTAGACGCACAGAGAACACAAGAAAAATTGATGGGTGGTTAGGAATCAAGCCAAACCCTCAGCCGCAGAAGAAAGATTCAAAAGAAGCTAACAAAATTTATGACGCTCCAAAACGTAAACGTACATTAAAAGCATCGTGGAAAGACAAGTTCACGTGGCTTCAGTGACGTAACGTGAGGACTCGTCACCAACTCAAAAACATGACTTCCGGAATATTCAGCGCGAGTCTTAAAACGTAAAATATATATGCGGTGGAATCTTTGTAAAATACGCTCAGTAGAAGTCGTTTGAAACCATTTTACAAATTATGGACACAACTTGTCCAGAGACGTCGGTTGTCCTTTAATAGAGGATTGGCTGACTTCAAAGTAAAATACATTATAGTAATCCAGTTGAGATGTGACAAAGTCATAAATTGTTGTTTCAAAGTGTTCTTAAGAAAGGAGACACTTTACTTTAGCCATCTTAAAATGAAAGGTGGGATCAGTTGTCATGCTGCCCGTCACTACACCATCAGTGACTCTGTCAGATAACCCCTGTCAACAAAATGTTCTTATATTATTTTTAATCAGAGCGGCCATTAAACTTTTTTGTATTTATTTTTTGTGCTGAGTCACAATCAGTTTTTTTGCATGTGCATTATTATTATTATTATTATTATTATTATTATTATTATTATTATTATTATTATTATTTCATTTCATTTCTTTCATAACTTTGCTGCTGTGAAATGTAAATTTCTCCACTGCGAGACTAATAAAGGCAAATCCAATCCAATCCAATCCAATCCAATTATAATAATAATAATAATAATAATAATAATAATAATACATTTCATTTATTTTATTTGTGACGTAACCATTAGATTCAGAAAGAAGCGGATTTATTTTATCCTGAAACGTCGTCACTATAAATTAAAATGTGTGGTCAAATGTATTGTGGCAAGCTTTCATATGTTATTTAAAATTGTAAAATATTTATAATAAAAAAAAAGGGGGGGGGGGTGTTTTTTTACAATGTATGTGACATCGCTGCTATGTTCATGATAATGTGACTTGAGAGTATGCTAAAACCATGTAGTGTATTCATTAAAAGCTCCAGAACACCAAAATGCACTGGCCCGGTCTAGTGATGTTGTCATGGCTTGCAGCAGCAGAAGAAGGCTCTTGTTTCTGGCCACAGGACAGGAGGACAGGGAAAGAAAAAAGATGACTGCCCCAAGTCACTGCCAGTCTGCCTACGCCCATTCATAATACGGTATGTCCTTCACTAGCTGCACTCCTTGGATAATCATGAATCACAAGATTCAATTGAGCTTTCACTGTGCATTTAGAATGGATCCTCAATATCGCAGCTCAGAGCAGTCTGAATGGTTTCACTACATTTATTCAAAATGTCCATGTCCATATGTGAATATAAATGTGGTCACACACTGGTCCCAATGCCTCCAGAACGCATCCACCCTTGCCCGACGGCCAAATTCAGTTTCAAAAGCCACGCAAATCAAGAGACTATTACACAAAGGGAAAAGGTCAGTCTTTTGTTCGATCCATATATATTCTTAATCGGATTTAAATATCCATGGCCCCACTTAAATAGGAACGCGGGTTCAGTCCGTGGGCTGCGTGGACTGCTGTCATTTGAATTATTCATTCTACCGAGAATTCTCAAACGGAAAAGACAGGAGTGAACGCAAGGTGCGAAGAAAGTGAGCGATCGGGTGCCTCGGTGGGTGGATATTGTTCACTCACCTCGTGGTATTCAAGAGGAGGCGCGCAGACCCGGAGTCTGTGGAGGAGCGATGCAGAGAATGTGAACACAAACAGCGATTGTCTCTGCCCCGAAAAAAATCTGTGGCGTGATCCCGGATGAGGATGATAGTGGGGTGGTGGTGGGGTGCTGTCTATGTGCAGGATGCTGTCATCGTGTCGGGACTGCTTCTCTCTTTAATCCTCGGCCCTGAGCTCAGAAATAGACCCACCCACCCTCTCGCTCATGGATCCCACCCTCTCCCACCCGCACCCCAACTCCTCCGTTGTCCACGCACTGGACCCCGCCCCTCCCTTTGCAAGGTCAGAAAGCAACACGCATCGGAATCAGTGTAGTACGTCATACAACGCAAATGTATTCTCGACAGTTTTTGTTGACTTTACGTTTTTTTATCATTATTTTTGCAATCTGAACGCAAGTGTCCACTGTTCATATATGCATAACCCACCCCAAAAAAATAAACAATCTCGTAGTTAAGGCTTTTGACAGACAATTTTCTTACCATATGATAAAATCCATGTTCTCTTAATAGCCCATTACAGGACTGTAGTATTGAACAAGTGTGCGAGACCCATTCGATGGGAAATTCACCGTCGAAAAAAGTCGGAATAAAATGTCGATTAGTAGTATGCATATTGAACGAATTAGTTTTTTTGCTTCTGAATATGCTCGTGTTCAACGAAAACAACACATTCCGCTATTTATTCACGTTGCTAAAACAATCACTACTACTACATATACGGATAAATAATATTAATAATGTTAGTGAACTTCTTAATTTAAAATTAATTCATTTTACACGTTAATATTTTGGCCGCATGTAATTGCAGGTACATACTATACCACAATTACGTCGCTTCGCTATTTTTTTCGATGCCATCTATGCCTCCTCGCATTTTGTCTCACTGGGGACGCCATACAAAACCAACAACTTCCGGCGCTTATTTCCGGGTCATGTTGTATTTTTCGCATGCTCCTGAAACGAAGTGACACCGCGCTGTAAGAGAACCGGAAAACCAAAATCTATTCATCCACTGCTACCATGTTCAAACTGGAAGGCCTCGGACCTAAAATGGATCCAGAAGAAATGAAGAAGAAAATGCGACAAGACGTCGTCTCTTCTTTACGAAACTTTCTCATTTACGTCGCTCTACTGAGAGCCAGTGAGTACACACAGGCGACATTGGAATGTCGCTAGTGAGAAATAATGTCCTCGCTTGAAAGGGCTTTCCCTAATTCTCATTAAAGACAGCAAACATGTTAAGATTGTGGGTTTTAAATTCGTAAAATACTGTATGGGAAAAAAATATAAGGTATTTTCTTTTGGTGATCTGATTGATGGTTGCAAATTAATGTCGTACATTATGGGTGGTTGAGACTTAAGAGAACGTGTCATGTTTGGAAAATAGCTACAAGTGCTGATCGCAATTCTAACTGAAAATGATGTTGCTGGCTAATCAAAATTCTTTGTTGATTCACAGCTCCATTTGTATTAAAGCAGCTGGACAGTATATGAGAGGGACGTCCTTCTTCCATGCCAATGAGGTCAGAAGCCTTGTGGAACGCGAAATGTGGCGGTTGTCCATCATCTGTCCAATTTTCAAGACATTCAATTTCACTGTGTTCCGTCGTCACTAGAGTTTGTTGGCGAAACATACCGATTGTGCTGATTTTTCCAACAAAATATGCAACGGAATGAATGGCCACTGTTATTAAAAGATAGCATGTTGAATTAAATGTTTAGAATTTCTTGGTGTCTTGTGTGTTTTGCATTGGCAAGGTTTTGTTTAATATATTTTGTTTTACAAAAAAATATTTTTTGTCACACACGATTCCGAATCTGCCCTATATTTTTTTTACACCAGGTTGTAACATTCTATGTTATTAGTAATATTTATGATTACTTTTCCCTGAAACATCACAGCTATAAATTTCATCAATTGAAAATTTCCCCATTGACGAATAAATGTTTTCTGATTCTGATTTTCCGTACCGCTTATTCCTCATTAGGGTCGCGGGGGGGGGGGGGGGGGGAGCCAATCCCAGCCGTCTTTGGGCACTAGGCGGGGGCCAGCTTTTATAGGTCCAACTTAAAAAGAAAATCTTATCAGAACTTCATGTACTACAAAAAATATGTTTTGCAATAGCATTAAAACAAAGCTATTAGGGACACAGCCGTCTGAGTATAATGTACAATTAACCATTGTGTTTTGTTTTTCCCGTGTGGTTCAACTATCCGAAGCTCCTCTCAATTTCATGTACCAAAGCAAAAATCAGGTATTGTACTGTTGTCATGATAAGTATGTATTATAAATGTTCTGAAGCGGCAATGGCTTATCGTGTATATGCATGTCAATATATTTAAATAATACAGAAAAATTCTAGTTAAATGGATTCTAAAACTGGGACATCAACCTTTTTTTGGGAGAGCCAGATTGAAGACATGTTTTTGAAACATTTTTATAAAACATTAAATAAAATGCAATCTACAGTGTAAATCGACATTTGAACAATTGAAAACATTAAAGGGATGGTAATAAAGCAAAGCATCTGTGGTATCTCAAAAGTTTCAGATGATTCAATACAAAAAAATAGAGATATGTAAAAACAATAAAAATATTGGGACATCAAGTTTAAAACTCATTTGTGAAAACGAAAATTCCAGGCCATTTGGGCTGAGATGTGTCGATCAGAGAATAAACTTTGGATGAGGTAGGTAGGATTGCTTGTATGTGTGTGTGGTGATGGATTTGTGTCATTGCGAGGTTTTACAAGAGCATATGATTACAATGGAGAAAAGTCAACGTATCGACTTGCTCCAAAGTAAGGCTCGCTCTCTGCTTTGAGGCGATGTTCCCAGCAGAGGAGACCAACCGCTCGGAGGGTGTCGATGTCGCCGGGATAGCCAAAAAGCACTTGGCCAGCTTTGCCAAGGTTGGATATCGTACTGCGTTTGATCTCCACCATGGCAGTGGATTCTCCTTCTTGGATATTGGCTGTTCTCCAAAATACTGCAAAACTTCCTTCTGCACCGCTTGACTCAGCTGCTCGTCCTCATCTTCTTCCTCACCACTGCTGGAGTCTGATGATGATCCCAGAATACTTTTGAGCAAAGATCCATACTTTGTGCCTAAACGGTCTTTGGGTTTAGCCGTGGTTTCGCTCCCTCTTTGATTTGACGGTCTTGCTTCCTTTTTAACAGTGAGTGCCATGGACCGGATTGTACACTGGACCTTAAACACATCTTCAGGAGGCAAGAACTTCAGTTTTCTAAACCGCGGGTCCAAAGCAGCAGCCAGGAGGACAGTGTTGGGTGCTTCGGGTTGAAATAAAAACAGTTTTTGCCACCTATCTGTGATCTGTTCTGCCACTTGAGCTTGGAAGGCACTGACAGATGCAGTTTTAAATGCTGAACGCAGTATTGACTTCTTAAGGTTGTGCACCAGCTGCGGAAGAGCAGAGAGAGGAACATACTGCTGCCCACTCAGAAACTCTGTTGCTCCTTCAAATGGTCCGAGGATCTGAGTCAGCTCCTCACTAAGGTTCCACTGCTCCGGATCTAGATCCAGGTATTGTCGTTTGGTGACTGCGGGATCGGAAAGCGCTGCGGTCACGGGCCATCGTTGTCCGAGAAGCCTGGACAGCATGTGATATGTACTATTCCACCTGCTACTGACATCTTGAATCAACGATAGTGGCGGCATTCCCATTTGTTGCTGCTTTTCTTGAAGTTTGGTACAAGCTAATTCACTTCTCTTAAAATGCTCAACTAGGCATCTCGCCGAATCCACGCAATGAGCAATGGTTTCTTTGTTTTTCAGCGTGCTCTGAACAACCAAATTCAAAGTGTGTCCTGAGCAGATGACAGTCGCCCAGTCGTGCCTTTCCTCCAAAATTCTTGCCGCACCCACTACATTAGCCTCGTTGTCATGGACAACCGCCTTCACCTTTAGTAATGAAATATGAAACTTGGCAACGGTCTCCTCAAGCCAGTCCGCAATATCAACAGCCACATGCCGCTCTTCAAGACGCATCGTTGAGAGGTAAAGGGACTTCATCTCCCAATCTTCTCCTAAGAAGTGGCAGGTCACCCCGAGATAGACCTCTGTGGCCACACTTGTCCAGATGTCTGTCGTCAGCACAACACACTGTGTGTCCTGCAGGACATTTTTCAATTTCTCCGTCATTTCCTGGTGCCTCTTCTCCATGATATTTGCGAAATAAGCTATTGACGGTATACTGTACTTGGGGTTGAAAGTTGAAATCATCTTCCTAAATCCCTTGTCCTCCACCATAGATAATGGGCGCATATCAATGACAAGCATGTCCAAAATGCTCTCTGTCAGCAAGGCGGCTTCTTTAACAGAACATGACGGAACTGGGCGACCAAGTGGTGTGCTGGGGGGAGGGGATAAAGTTAATGATATGCATAACAATGCCGTGACGTTATATAGCCAACATTGCAATGAAATACACATTTATGAATCTGTCATTATTAATAAATAACCAAAGTGGGCCATTTGACAAACACAAACAATTACAACATAATTCCTGGCAATGTGAGGAAACGAAACAGTGGAACAGCAAACGGCTTTCACCAAAACTATATACTACGGCCACCGTGTGGAGTTTGCATGTTCTCCCCATGCCTACATGAGTTTTCTACAGGTACCCTGATTACCTCCCACATTCAAAACCATGCATGCTAGGCTAATTTTTAGTTGATCCATTCAAATGGTTCCTGAGATGTACAATAAATGGTTGCTTGTCAATGTGTATCCTGGGATTTGCTGGCAACCATTTCAGCTGTAGCACGCACACAGACCAGACATTTTGGAGAGGCACCTGCATGCCCTCGACCCCCACGTGGATGAGCACATCATTTCATGGATTGATTTGAACATAATGTAGCCATAAAGATATCAAGTTGCGGCTACTGCAGACCGTGTCGATGCTAAATTGCGATTGTGGGTGACAGTAAAATAAATAACATAAATGTTTTACGCTACCTTGGGTCGTCAAGTGTTGTGGAACTGGAAACGACGACCGGGTGCTTTCTGTTCAAATGCGAAATCATTGTGGACGTGCTGCTGTGGAACGCCAATTCTGTCTGGCAGTGGTCACATTGCACTATGTTGTATTGTTTAAGTCTGAAATGATTCCAAACTTTGGACATTTTCTGTTTTTTACGGACGGTTTCATGGGTATCAGCCATCGCTCGAAAATTGATGTAACGTTTTGCATCTGCAATAACACTCCGTGTGGAAACACATGTTCTCGTGTAATAAATCCGGGAATTCGTCTGTTGCGCTTTCACAACATAACCGGTTGGTGGTAATGTTGGATGGCCAGAGAATGCTTCTTTCGCACACTTTCAGAAGAATCGTCTATCCCCCTACGTCCCGGATCTCGTTCCGTTCGGCGAGAATAAAAAAAAAACAATTAATTTGGATCTATTTATTGAGAAGCGTATCGATTCATTCCTTCCGTGCGATCGGCTTTGAAGGCCCGCATCTCCCTCACAAAGAGCATCTCCTTGAGCCTACGGACAATGAACGTCCGCGTCTGACGTGCTGAGAGCCTGAGGTCAGAATGGAGTTACTCAAATACTCTGATGTCATTTAGCACACATTTTCGACATTTTAACGTGCGAGAACGCAAGTAGCACAATTCCCTTACACATTAGCATACAGCGTAGCTGTTAACCACGTTTATGCGAGGTGTGCGTTTGTGCCAACTGCAATAGGTGAACATATATGTAGCACACACACACACTAACATTTAATGTATGAAAGCACCCTTTAAAACGTATTCCCAAGCGCCTTTTCGCGCACACTCGTAATAGTCACCCAGTTAGCTCAGTGTAAAAAAACTGAGACCCAGAATGCCAAATTTGCTGGAAGTGACCCGGGGTGGTATATAAACCAATATGTCTGTTTTGCATTGTGTTTTAGACAACCACCCTCATTTCAAGGTTATATATCTCCAGACCCATATAATTTAGGAATTAACTATTTTTGTCCAATGAAAGCTTAATGCTTACATAACGTGAAATTCGACAGAAACAGAACACTGACGTATGAATACAAATCTGTGAGATAGAGGGGGAATGCCTGTAATATGGATTTTCCAGGTCACTTCCAGCACATTTTCCAGCAGTTGAACCTCCAGCGGCTCCATGCTCAAATGTGTGACTGTATAGTGGAGGTGGGAGGCCACAAATTCCATGCACACCGTGCCATCCTGGCAGCGTGCAGCTCCCACTTCAAGGCTCTCAACAGCTTCAGTAACAGTACAGACGATGAATATGGACAAAGTGTTGAAAAAGTCAGAGGTCCGGGTTTGATGGCACTCGACCCGGAGGTGGTGACCCCAGAAGCCTTCTCCACCCTGCTGGATATGATATACACATCCACTTTGTCACTCGGGGCCTCCAACGTGATGGATGTGCTCCTGGCCGCCTCGTACCTCCACCTCAACTCCGTGGTCAAGGCCTGTAAGCTCTACCTGGCCAGAAAGAACTTCCCGGCCACGGCGCCTCAAGGCTGGAGCTCAGAGCAGCGGTGGGAGCACCCGTCCTCTCAAACCCATCTCACATGTGTGGAGCTGCTTGATGTGGAGGGCATTGAGGTGAACCAGTCAGGGGAAGATGCCTCAGAGCACAAGAGGAAATCAAATGAGGACAGGCTGAATGACAGAAAGAGGACCCGCGCTGTGTCTGGAGAGGACGAAAGTTCTCCAACAGTGACCCGAAGCACAGCCAACAACGAGGAGCAAGGAGAGGAGCTCATCTCTCCGGATCACTTAAAGTCAACGGTAAACATCCAGGAGGAGCAATTGAATGAGGTGGAGGAAAAATATGTCTTATGCAGGACTGACTCGGAGGAGATCCAGTTGCCGAGTCAGTCAGACAGTAGCGCAGGTGGAGAGACTTTTGTCAAAGATGAATGCGGGCCCACGGTGGAGGCAGTTCATATTAAAAAAGAAAGCTTGAACTCCTCCTCTCCTGACCTTTCGCCATCGACGCCTCCACAGGACTCATCTGAAGTACGTGATGACAAAGTACAAAGCGCAGATGGAGTTGTGAGCTGTTTACAATCCAAATTTTGCTCAGCTCCTCCTGAGAATGAGTGCAGTGATCTCCATGTGAATGAAGTTGTTGACAGCATTTCTGAATCGCCCCTCTCCTGCTTATTAAATCCTGGTCAAGAAAGCGAAATAGGCGCTCTGGAAGATGAAGCAAGTCTCGCGATTCTGACTGCAGCTGCAACCGCAGCAGTTACAGCCAGCGACGGTGCTGCAGGTGGTGCGGACCAACAGGGTCTAAACTCAAATCCGTCCTCTCTCGTTTTCCCGGTAACTTCACTCCCTTTGCAACAGTTTCTCCCATCTGAGGCTCCCCCGTTTCGCGACACACTCATCCTGCAGCCTGTGCATAACTCCTTATCGGGATTCCTCAGCCTGGAGCATTCAAAGCCCCCCAAGGGACAAGCTGGATCAATTGGAACCACCTTCCGTCACATCGCCCCCAAAGCGGCGCCAGCATCCGAAGCGGATCACTCCGTGGCATCCGGATCAACCGGGCCCGATAAAGCGCCTCTAACAAAAGCTTCTGAGGACGTGGTGTCCAAGTGCAAGAAAGCAGCGGCTGAAGTGAACGTGCTCCTGGTGGAAGGAGACAAGAAGTATGCGTGCAAATTTTGCTTAAAGACATTCATGAATTTAGCGGACTGTAAAAAGCATATCCGGGTCCATACTGGTGAAAAGCCTTATCCTTGTTTCAAGTGTGGGAAACGTTTCAGTCAGTCATCACATCTGTACAAGCACATGAAAAATTGTACTTGCTTGAACTGGAAGGGAAATAGTTCATCACAAGACACTCTGAATTGACTGCAGATCAGTTTGCCCTTGGCAAATTCTTCAAGTTTTTCTCTCACCTTCACTGCATTGTAATTTATTCCTCTGAATTCACTGAGAATGAAGCATGAAGTAAATCCAATGGACACAAGATGCAAACATTCCGTATTTTCCGGCGTATAAGGCGCACCTTCAATGAATGAAAACAGTTTTCCAAATAAAATATATAAATAGAGTTAGTAAAAAGTTTTCCAAATATAAGGCACACCACATTATAAGGCGCTACAGGAGAGGCTGGGGTTACACACTACTTCTACAGGGGGGAAATGGAGTCGGTGGCTACTGACAGTACAGTAGTTGGGAGACCTGTTGTGGCTCAATATTACTTCGCATATAAGGCACGCCTGCGTATAAGGCGCATGATCATCTTTTGAAGAAAATGAAGGCTTTTTGATGCGCCTTATACACCGGAAAGTACGGTAAATGGAATTATTTATTTTCAAGAAAATTGACTATTGTAAACTCCCAATTGATTTTGATATTCACATTTAATGTAGACACCGTTGCATCATGGGAAAGACAATTTAGAAAAAGCCAGACCATGCTAATCAACAATTCTTCATAGGATATGTTGAAATGTCAGCGTAGTTATCACAAAAATGTAATTTTCAAAGTAGTGCAATTCAATTTCAAATCACTCCGGTCTCACAATTGATGGTACAAACTGCCTTCACGGTGACATCGTAACTGCAGCGGCGTGGTGATGATGGCCGGTTCTTTACTTGTTCTAGAAAATGAGTTCACAGGGCATTTGTGTGCACTGTAAACCTCCCAGCAGGTTTTGGGCTGCCAAGGAAGCCATAGCACCTCTTGTGGAGTAGGTGGCGCTGCCAATGTGTGGCAAAATCACTGTGCAAAGCGAGGCATGGGGTAAAAAGACAATTTGATCTAAATGGGAGGCAGATATAAATTGATCTCATTTTAACAATTCTTACTCACCACAGTTTTTGAGTGTGAGAAGCGGGTGGCTTGTTGGTAGTGGCTCTGGTGTTGTTACATCCAGGCCAGCCGCTGCAATTTGTCCAGTGGTCAAAGCCTCATACAGATCCTCCTGGTTCACTACAGCCCCCCTTGAGTGTGAAATTTCAACAATTGTTTTAAATGTCAATGACAGCATAAAGTACAGCGCAAACGACACATCTGCTGAAATGTATTCAAGACACACATTTACAGATGGATTTTATTGAATCGTTTCAAATATTTATGAATTATTCAATAAAAGTTGAATATTCTTTGACAACCTGGTGGTATGTATACTTTGACTTGTTATTGCTACTTCAAGAAAGACACATCCCTGAAAACTTTATACATTTTAGAGAATGTCCGAGATTACACTTGCCCAAAAATGTTGTTTAGGGAAAATTACTAAAACATTCACCAATCTCCAAAGTGATTGCAGATTTTGAATTCTTGTTGAATTTGTATATTGATTTTAAAGGAAACAAACCAAAAAAATACAGCAATATCTACATGTTCAATTTACTCTTTTGATATTTTAGCAATAATCATGAAGTGAATGCACATAATTTGCTTTCACGGGATACATAAAATGTTGTGGTGGCCCACATAAAGCCCCCACTCTTTGAACTTAACACTTTTGTACTAGAAAGTCACTCAAAATTTGACATACAGCATATGTCTGATAGTCCTGTACCACAAAGTCTTCTTCATGGAGACAGGTTAGAAGACGCAAACATATTTTTCCCTTGTCCTAATTTGTATTTATTTACTCATTTATTTGCATGTGGATCACACACAAAGTTTTCAAATCATCAAACCAAGTTTAATATCATGCTGAGACAACCCAAGGAACTAAGAAACACAATTTTCAAATGACAATGTAATGTATTCAGGCACAAACAAACAAAAATCCAAACCTACCGGTCACTAATTGAAATAGTAATTGGACCCTGAACCTAAACATGGGTTGTGCCACCATCAGAAGAAATAACTGAAATCAAGCGTTTGAGATAATTTTTGATGAGTTTTTCACATCAGCCTAACTCAACTGTGTTTTGGTTATTTTCAATTGTAATGAGCCAGTTCCAATTGTCATCACAAAAATTCTGGCTTATACTCTTAATGTTATGTTAACATACGTGCTGAAGTTGGTCCTACTTTTAAAAGTAACCTTGCAAAAAAAGTCACAAAAAGCCAAAAGCAAAAGTCAATTCTTTCAGAGAAAATCATTTCAAATGTACTTACCCAATTTATGCCGAGCGTGTTAATCAAAATCAGAAAACCTTTATTTGTCCCACAATGGGGAAAATTGTACAGCTAAATTCATTTTCAAATGCATTAATGTTGTTTCTTGTCACATTGATTAATTGATTATTGTTAATTATATATTATTATATTATTGTTACTTATATACTCAGTTTAAACTTAGTTGATGCTCTGTTTTGATTTTTGAAAAATGAATGAATCTGAGTTCAAATGAACATGCTCGGTGTAAATGGGTTAACTTGCTCATGTGAGGCACACAACATGATCTACAAAATGGGTCACAAAGATGGCACTAACTGAGAAATTCCATTAGATTTGAGGGGTATTTTTACAACCAGGATGATGTTTTTTCTAAATCAACTTCCAATTTATACAACCTCCGATGTTGTTATTCTTGACTTCATATGGTTTCAGTCATAACGACCCTCCAAGGGAAACTGTAACTAAAATGTGGCCCACCACAAAAATGGGTTCAGTAGATGCTCAAAAAATGGTCCATACTTTGTTGGACAATAAATACCTGCTCGAGTTGATGAAGATAGCAGTGTTTTTCATCTTGCTGAAGAAGGCCTTATCACACATTCCTTGGGTCTCTGGCGTCAGTGAGCACGAAACGGCAACGAAGTCACTCTCAGTCAAAAGTGTGTCCAGAGGAACTGTGACAAACAAAAAGAGGAAAGCAGCGACTTAGTTTATGCGTTACACGGACACATCTTTGTGTGTGTAAATCGAGTGTACAAACAACCAGTATGCAACCCATCGCTGCGCCCTAAACCTTTTTCGTGAGATTAGGCTTCACTTGTTTGCTAACCAAATTCTCCATTGAGCTCAGCAGCCTCAGCTTTGGCTGTTCTCCCAGAGTAGAGAAGCCGTTTCACTCCAAATGCCATGATGCGCCGGGCAATCGCCATCCCTGAGCACAAAAGATCATAAAACCTTCAGGTCATTGACCAAATTGAATGATAGTTGACGTTCAAACCTGCAACTTAGATGTCATGGAGGAAAGGAAGCCTCACCGATGCGTCCCAGTCCAATGACTCCCACCGTGCTACCTGAAAGACCGTATCCACACATCCAGAGTGGTTTCCCGGTCCTCCAGCCGCCACTGTGAGACATCGTTAGGTGAGTCAAGGACGGTAAGAAAAGTCATTAGTTTTCAGGGATGCATCTGGGAAATTAAAAAAGGGGGGCAATTGGCCCCCTAGTGTCTGAAAAGGGGGCGAAATTCTAAAATGGATTAGATTGCCAAAGTCTACAAAATGGATTGAAATAAACCAAAATACATTCATTAGACAATATTTCTAAATTGCAAAAAAATAATCACATCATGTAACTAAAAACTATATTTTTCTACATAAACAATTTTAATTCATGTCAAATAATTTATTCATAAATTAAATAAACAAACGTTTTCTATTTTTAGTGACTACAAAATCAATCCCATGCTATTTTGATATTGTACGGTACTACAAAGAAGACAAAGAGAACACACTGAGCAAAGTATTTCTTATTAGTGTCTATTGAAAGGACAACCGACGGCTCCCGACAAGTTGTGTCCATAATTTGTAAAATCACTTCAAATGACTTCTACTGAGCATATTTTACAAACATTCCACCGGATAAAGGTGTATTTTCCGTTTTAAGACTCGCGCTGAATATTCAGGAAGTCTTGTTTTTGAGTTGGTGGCGATTCCTGACGTGACGTCACGTCAGGAACGCCCCTGACCGAGAAAGCGACACACAATGTATTTTGGGTACTTTGTTTGGTCTGAAAACTTCGTGTTGATCCGTGTCGATGGCGAAATTAGAAGGAAAACATAAATAACGCGATGGTGAATAGTTGTGTGTTGCACGAAGACTACTATTTGATACGAGTTGACACAAATTCCCAACAGACAATTCAGCCAATTTCTAACGTAGCCTGGGTGCCATCTTGTGCATTTTTTGGGCGCTACATTGGAGTCCAGACGCCTCAAAATGAGACGGAAGGACTTCTTTAATCGATTGCAAACATTTATGCTTTCCTCTTCAGAACTATTTGAATCATATTCATAACTGGATGAGCAACAAGAAAGCATCTTCTCTGAATCTGAAGATTCTCGAGCAAGGCAAGACGTCCTGGCGTGATGTCACGAACAAGGGGGCGGGACCTTCTGAAACTGAAACTTTCTGAGGTCATTTTGAAGTAGTTTTGGGACACTAAGTTATTTTATTGGTGTTTTGCATTTGACTAGAAATATCAGCCTGCGTGTTTTGGGGAATTTTAGATGCGATAAAACGTTTTTCTGATGGCAGTTAGGAAACAAAAAAATGGTGTCGGTTGTCCTTTAAACAAATTTCTTTGCTGTGAAGATGTCCAATGTGCTGCAACAGCTCTGTAATAAATAATTCTCATTATCCACGAAATGTGAATCTTTAACAGCAGTTTGCTGAAACAAATACTCAATGCCCTCCGTTGTTTTCCTAAAAACAAAAATATGTTTGTTTGCTGCTTTTTTTAATGTATTTTACAATTTTACTCCTGCTCTCTCTCCATATTGCAACCATTTATGTCGATGTCATTCGATATAAATACTGCAATGCATCATGGGTAAATGAATACAGTATTCGATTACAATTCGATTATTGTACTGTATCTCTTTCTGCGGATCACAACGAAAGTTAAAACCTCTGTAGGAAAACGAACAGTTTTCAATTGCAGTTTAAAGGACGACCGACGTCACTTTTTTGTTTTTTAACTGACATCAGAAAAACGTTTTAGAGCATCTAAAATACCCAAAACACGCAGTATGATATTTTTTTTCAAATGCAAATGCAATGCTTGCATTGCTGGTGAATCAAAACGATGGCTTCAGATTTGGAGAATATGCTTTCTTGTTACACATCCAGTTATGAATATGATTCAAATAGTTCTGAAGAGGAAAGCATACACGTTTACAATCGATTAAAGGATTTATTCTGTGCCATTATGAGGCAAAATAGAGGGAAAATTTCTCACCGAAAAAGAGGCACAAAATGGCGACCTCCTGTGGCCACCTCCGTTTCCACAGGCTGATAAATTCCTTATATGGAGCTTGGACGCCCTCTTCTGGCGGCATTTGGGTGCAACACAAGGTCCCCAGACCAAACAAGTACAGCAAAATATATTGACGTGATAGAAGGACCGCTACAATGTGTCTTTTTTCAAGGGCGTTCCTTTCGTGACGTCACGTACGGACTCGTCACCAACTCAAAAACAAGACTTCCTGAATATTTAGCGCGAGTCTTAAAACGTAAAATATAGCTATATGCTATATATCTTATTAAAATACGCTCAGTAGAAGTCATTTGAAGCCATTTTACAAATTATAGACACAACTTGTCCGGAGACGTCGGTTGTCCTTTAACTAAATATGTTTCTTGAGCTATTCTAGCAGAAGTACGTCATGTGTGGCGGAGATCATGTAGCAGTATGCGCCAATCGTAATTGGCGTGCGTCGGTGCTGGCGCAGTGGAGCTCCAAAGTTGCGCCAGTGGCTGTCAAAATGCGTAAATGGCGCATTGTTTTTCATTGTTTAGTTATCAAAACGGGTACAGTACTGTGTGACTGAGGAAAATTCTTTTTACTTTTTACCTCTCAAACGTGTGTTCAAGCAGTTAAATAAATCTAGCTAGCTAGCTATTGGTTATATATTAGCTAGCTAGCTCACTTTCTATTTATTTGAGTTATTATGGGTTGAGTGAACACTGGCGCGTGTGGCCAACGCTGCTCATCCACAGAAAAAATGAAAAATGAAATGAAATGTATAATAATAATAATAATAATAATAATAATATAATAATAATAATCTTCCTCTTTTCCTTTCGGCTTTTCCCTTCAAGGGGTCGCCACAGCAAATCCACAGCAAATCAGTGTCCTCCATCTTTAGAGGTTTGATCCGCCAAGCTTTTACGTCGGATGCCCTTCCTGACACAACCCTCTGTATTTATCCGGGCTTGGGACCAGCATAATAATAATAATAATAATAATAATAATAATAATAATAATAATAATAATAATAATAATAATAATAATAATAATAATAATAATAATAATAATAATAATAATGGGCAGCCCGGTAGTCGAGTGGTTAGCACACCGGCTTCACAGTGCAGAGGTCGCCGGTTCGTGTCCCGGTCCGGCCTCCCTGTGTGGAGTTTGCATGTTCTCCCCGGACCTGTGTGGGTTTTCTCCGGGTACTCCGGTTTCCTCCCACACTCCAAAAACATGCATGGCAGGCAGATTGACCACTCCAAATTGTCCCTAGGTGTGAGTGTGAGAGTGACTGTTGTATGTCTTTGTGTGCCCTGCGATTGGCTGGCAACCAATTCAGGGTGTCCCCCGCCTCGTGCCCGAAGACAGCTGAGATAGGCTCCAGCAACCCCCGCGACCCTAATGAGGAATAAGCGGTACGGAAAATGAGATGAGATAATAATAATTACTACTACTATTATTATTATAAATCTTGCTGCTTTAACCATCTTTTTTCCCAATGTAAGTATATGTACTGTAATTGTACTATAATTTGCGTGAATACTTTTAACACATCTGCAAAACTGTCAAGTGAGTGTGTAACATTATTGGACAAACTTTTTGACTGCTTCCACTGCCTCAGGTAATCTGCGAGCCGTGGCCAGGAGAAGGGCAACCGTCAGTTCAGCTGTCGTGTCAGTTAGGACGTCGGGAGTGTACCCGACACGTATGCCGCTGTTAAAAACACACAAAATACAATCTTAAAAGATTCCTCTCAAATGAAGACAGACTATTTTTTTATTGAAGTCATTTCTGACCGTTTCTTGATTTCATCAAGATCCAGGTGGTCGTATCCCACAGAAAAGGTGCTTATTACTTTCAAGTTGGGTCCTGTGATTCAGAACATAATGAGTAGCTTGGTATTTTAAACATAAAAAGTGCCACAAAAGTCAGAATATTGCCTTTTATTTAATGTTTTGTGCCAAAAGTCCATTAGTACTTAACAGCCAAATCTTTGCAGTTTTTACAAGCATACTGTGTAATTCACTTGCACATTGCTTCCCAATTGACACCTTAAAAGTGAAGCTCTTAATGCTAATGGTCTAAAATTTGTCCGAATGATACCTGCCCTGAAATAGAAAGAAGGAAGAGGATAGGTACGCATGAGATAACCTGTATCTTTTGAGACATCGAACCTGGAACATTTCTGACATATACTGTGCCTTATTTATTCATCATTAGACGATTTACTCAATGATTAAATTGGGAAAGTAAGAATGTATTATTCATCTTATCATTATTTTATTTTTTTCAGTTACAACTGTATGGTTCAGGTTATCTTTGAAGAAATTTGGCCTCTGATCTGTGACAACTTCATCAGTTCATGCAACAAGTTTTGGGTAGGACTACACTAGCCTGTGTTGGTGTGTAAAACGTTTGGAGGCATGCCCTCAAATTCCAAGATACTAGAACACCCAAGTTGCAGTCGATTCAATGTCCTGGAAGTGGCAGGATGGCATTTCCCTTGATATGTTGTTGCTTTTTTTCCAGAATGTTCCAGGATGGACATTTGGCAGAGCAAAACACCGATCCAACGCAGTGAGTGGGGTAACTTCGTTCAAAATAAAAATACCTGCAGCATCGAGAATCTCAGCATTGATTCTTTCATTCAGCAGACACAACAGACCGTGGGACCCCTGCACAGCTTTGAGTACTTCAGCTCGTGACATGTCTGAGTCCCAGTGACACAAATCACACCTGTTTCCATGCAAACCCAAGATGAAAACACAAGTTTATTCAAATAAACGGCAATTTTGGCGAGTCACGCAGATTCTTTTGTGCATGAAGTGTAACTAATTGCCAAATGTGGGTGAGTTGTTTGAAACTGACAGGGTAGTTAAATGCAATAATTGTATGCGAATAAGTAAAGCATTAAAATGATGCTTACACTCCAGACGTTGACAGAATCTCCATCCCCTCAGTGGGGAGTTCGCTGGCCACCATCACCTTCATAAATTTCGTCACTGCCGTCATCCTACTCAAACAGAAATGTGAATTAAATCACTTATCAACTACACTTTCGGCAGATTAATTATTAAAATGAACGACGGGTTTTCTTGATAGGCACCAAAACTGCATACACGTCCGGAAGTAACCACCCCTTTTGGGTGCGATTTGACTCGACGAGTTAGATAAAATTCCGATTCAAAATATACAGGGCTGTGTTTATGTATATCATTTGTCATAATACTCGTATTTAATCATTTGGTAACTTACTAGCTGATGACGGTAGCATGAAATACTGAGCCGAAATTTATGTAACAGTGTAGTATTCACGTGGTTGTTTACGAATGTAATGTGCGCACAGTTGTACGCACATTTCGTTGCACGGGACTGGAGTCGAGAATTCAACCACTATAAGCGTCCTACCCCCGCTTCTCATCGAGGCTGGCATTTTTTTGGAGGACATCGGACGAAAATAGGTGCGGAGACTGCGGCTTGTAGACGTAAGATGTGTGCCCTTTCCCTTACGTTTTTCTTCGTTGTATTTTTTTTCTGTGCATTTGTCATATCAGCGACTGCTAGCTTCAACAGGCTAACAAACAAGCTTTGCCATGTTTGGAAATCGCCTGTCAGTCGGGAACAAACTGACCTAAAGGTGATTTTTCGTGCTAATGATGTCTGGCTGTGGTTGTAGTTGTTCTGATTCAAGAAAGTTCTTTTTAAGCACACATTAAGGCTATGTGTGCAGCGTTTATTACTTTGTATCATTTATAAAATATCGAAAACTACTTGTAAGATGAACTCCGCACATATTCATTTTTGATCATTTGATGTGAAGCTTCCGGTGAGAATGTCAAAGGTATTAAAAAGGCATATGTTTTCCTTATATGGTTTTAATGCTGTTTTTGGTTCTAACATTGCACGGCAACGATTCATTGTCAACAAATAAATTGTCAAGTAGAAGAATTTTTCGATCACATTCTTTGCATCCCAGTCTGAGTCCAAGTAACTTGATTTGCCGATTCCGAGCTCCCGAGGCAATCCCTCTGCATTGGAATGCAGAAGGAAAAAAAGACTGCATCCAAATTGTCTGTATTACCATATGTTTTATTTATTTTAATGGCTGTAAACCATTAGTGGACTTGGAGCCTTGTGTAAAATGGCATCTTCTCCAATATATTAATTTCCTCTACATTTGCCATCCATTTATCCTGGCTTGGTGGGTCTACCTTATATAGATTCTATTTTGAAGTTTTCATTAATATCTTTAGAAAGTGGGTATCTTTATTATATAGTAGTCTTTCCTTAAGATTAATATCAAGCATTTATGTCAGTAGCACTTGTCTATTGTAATCTCGACAATTTCTCAATCGTACATCCAGTGCAATAAAATATAATATCATCAATGCATATTTATTTGGTTGCCCAAAACATGATAAAAGAGAAACTTATCATTATTTAGGATCTCCTGATTTAGTCTTCTTCGAATGGATGTAGTCACACGTTTGTCTTTCCACAGGAAAGATTGTACGGGTGTCGGTGCCTGCACACTTTGGGCTCAAGAAACTTGCCAAACTTGTCTGAGCTTGCCAGCAACAGTCCCAGCAACTCGTTGAGTGGAGTGACACCTGCGCCGTACAATGGCTCTGTTGACTTTGCACAGGCTCCCTTCCATCAGCACTGCTCCCGTGAGTCATGCCTATGCTTTGCAGTAGTCAGTTAATCGAATCATTTTGTGTCATGCCTTCACATACGAAGCTCCACTTGACCAGAAAAGGAAGTGGCATTTGGATCAACGTCAGTCTCCCCCAGGACAACTGAACACAGTATCAATGCAACAACAATGTTTCACATCGGATCACATTGGTTTCAAATGCAAACATTCCACAGACATTTTGTGAAATTCATCAAAGCTGAATCATATTCATGAGAGGGGAGATAGTGCAATTGTTTCACTTCCTGTCTGTCTAAACGCTCTCTGTGTCATCAGCATTTGCCTCATGACCGTGTATTCTTTCTGCGTTCATCCTTCAAATAGAAAATAGCATTCTTCTTCATAGCCAGAGGTGATTTGTGTCATCAAGTAATCTGAAGTCCAGGTGTCATTTCTGCATAGTTTATCATAGATTCTAATCACAGTGCTATCTTAACATGTGTTTGTTTTTTCTTTTTCATCTTTTCTTCCAACTATCCATCGTTCCTTTGCTATAGCTCCTGCCCAGTCGTCTGCTAAAACTTTTTTTTGCTTCTTGATTGTCTGGACTTGTCAGTTGCGTAACAGGTAATGTCGCTATATCATATTTCCTTTTTTCCTGTATACCATTTAATAAGTTTAGTTATAAATGGCTCTCTTTTGATTTGTGCTTCTATTTTCTGCTTTTCTATTCAACTAGCAGACTTATTATCCATGCCAAACACCCTATTTCCCTCACCCTGCTTATTTGTCACCATCTATGTCTGTCTCCTAACTTCAGACTTCCACTGCACTTTATCAGTATCGTCCCACATTTCACCCTCAAATGACAGAACAGTCCGCTCCTGCCCTGCCCCCAAGCTATTCGTTTACCAAATTTGGACACATTCTTCAAGTCTGTTAAAATTTCATTTTAATGGTCTTTGTATCGGAAAAGGCCATTTGAAAATGACAATGTGTCCTTTTTTTCTCCCCAATTGAGAGCAGAGTATTTCCGAATGAAGCTCTTGCAACACTTATGTCAAAATATAACACTGGGTTTTTAACATTCTGCCCCTTCTTTAAGTGTTCTTCTAGTAATCTATTTGATATTTTTAAGGATGTAACCTCCCAAAGAAGAGGGCGATTTCAGAAAAGGTATGTTGATACCTCATCAGATTGATTCCATTACAGAAACATCAGTCTTTGTGAGCCTCCAGAAGACAAAATAAGTCTTATTGTTCATCAGGGAGAGCTTTGCACTTGTGAAGGGAGCGGTGCTCTTGCTGGAAGAGGCCCAGAGAGAGGAGCCTCACGAGGAGACTTTGCTTCCCCAGAAACAAGAAGACTGCACTTTAGACAAGCGTCACAGACACATTCACGCCATGGTTGAGCTGCTTCGACCAGAGGATAGTATCAAGCTGGTGAGGGCTCGTATTTACACACGTATTGATCGATTGATCAAATTCCCCCCATCTCCGAATGCTATCTCATTAAAAATGTATTGTATGCATTGCTTTGCAATGAAACTCTTTGTTAGCTTGAAGTTGCTTCTGCAAACGGGCAGTCACATGAGCTGTAAACCCATCATGGATGAAAACCAACAGGGAACTTTTGTTTTCGTTCCAGAACTCCACCTGAATCCGTCCCAGCATCTGAATAATTAGGTGTTTGTTACTTTGTTGCAAAACTGTGCTGCATCGTGCCAATAATAGTTTTGGATTGTATTGAATTGGCCTTTATTAGTCTCGCAGTGGAGAAATTTACATTTCACAGCAGCAAAGTTATGAAAGTAAGAGGAAAGGAAGAAGTAGAAAAACAATATACAGTACCTGCTGTAAAGGCAGCCGCTCTCGCTGCGCCATCTTGAAGAAAAAACAAACAAACAAAGATAACCTAATTACAAATAATATGACACAACACAAAAGACTCAGACAGTCATTCAATCAATCTTGAGCACTTTCTGCACCTCCTTTGTTGCGTGAAGCAGGTCTAGATGAAACAGGAGAGGATCAAAGTGTCCTCTTCACCAGTGGATCAGGGAAGTCATGTTGGAATGTGTAGGTCTGCTATAAGCTAAATGTAGAAAGCAAACACGAAGCTGTAGCATCCATTGACGAAAACAGACTGTCTCACACCTCCTGCTCCACCTAAATCCGCTTCAATTCCAAGCCGCGACAGTTCCACAGACTCCTCGGCGCTCTGCACTCATGCTCCCCAAGCCATGCATCCATCCAGCCACAGACGGCCCAACAGCACCCACTTTTCCGCTGAACAAAGCGGGGCTGTGAAAATACTGCCTATTATAGGCGCAAAAAAGCACTTTCGCCCCAGAGCCGTCCAGCGATGACAATCAAATGGCACCGACATTCCTGCCAAATCAATAACAGTGCTGGCGTATTCATACTGCCGAAAAGGCGTAACCGCTCATCAGATGAATGTCGTGGCCAAAAATGCTGAAAAACAATCCATATCCATTCCCCACAACGCACAACAACTCTAAAGTGACAAAAGAAAGCACAAAAACAACAAAAGAAGCAAGGCTCATGATAGCACTTGCTGCCGGCTGCCTAGTCGGGCGCCATCTTGGACTTCTGTATTTTGTTGATGCTAATGTGGCAATTCTGGTTGGTATACTTGATATTCCAGTTTGGGTCAGTCAAAATACCATTGTTTTTCGCCATTGAGGTGCAGTGCTCGATGCCTTTCTCCCATTGGATCTGATTAAATCTGAAATAGAGGTCATGCTTGTTGTTACTATGAAACAGAAATACAAAGAGGATCAAAAGCACACGAATGACCTTTGAAATAGAACATTGTGTCTGAGCGACATTGCACGGCCGTCCACCAATGTAAGGATTTTGAATTTGATGCAACAAACTGCGGCACATGATCTTCATCCTTGCTCTGTGCAGGCCGTGCAGCTGGAGTCCGTCAGTTCGGTTCGAATCAGGTATCTCATCATTATCTCTACTCGAGCTAACAAAGACGAGACCATCCTGCTTGGCATGGATTTCCCCAAACACGACAGGTGCGTGCAGCCAATAGTGAGAGAAAGTTGTCCGACATTCGCAAATGGCTTCATCGGCTCATTTTTGGACATCTGCTTTTACAGTGATGCGTGCACCATTGGCTTGGTTCTGCCCGTTTGGAGCGACACGCAAGTGTATTTGGATGGAGACGGGTGTGTGCGGGCATCTTGGGTTAATTAACTCATTCACTGCCATTACTGAATTTATTTGGGAATTGAAAAGCATGACGTGAACCGTCATTCCCGAATGTTTTCAGGTTTTTCTTGCTGGGACTGCCGATAAAGTGCTGGTCAGCCCTCTGGCAATGGTTTTCCCTCCCACAAGAGGGCAGCATTTCCCTTCTTTCCATGTTCGGGCTTTGTTCCACCTTAAGCTGTTGATAAAGCACTATATAAACAAATATGTATATATTGCATTGTATTTTGGACAGCCACCCTCATTTCAAGCTCATATAACTCAAGACCCATCTACTTTAGAAAATAACTATTTTCTGATGAAAGAAGAGAGTCCAAGGTTTCTGACGCAGCATGGAATGTTTATGTCATCCTAAAACTCAATATTTTGTGGGTCCTGGAATTTGAGTGGCTATGACAAAAACCCTGGCACTGGAATGAACACATTTTTGTACCTTTCTGGCAGTGAGTGTGTTAAAAATTTTAGAAAGATGGAAGGTTTTTAAAATGTGATTATTTTTATGATCTGCAAATTATCTAACATACACATTGCTGAGATTAAAAGAGAAACTGAGACAATACTGTCAACCAGTGAAATAAAACTCTTGAGGAAGTATCAGTAAAATGGATAAGGGATCAAGTGAAAACGGCAGAACCGACCACGGAGTTTCTGACCAAAGAAAATATGAACAAGGCCTGTTGGTATTTATGGAGCTGAATCATTCCCCATGAATTGTGACCGCTCCTATCGCGTATTCAAACTCTTACATAAACTCTTAGATACACTCTTACATATGCCCTGATCATCTTTCTTTCTCCTCCCACTTCACAGCGGTTTCAGTGTCACCTCAGCAGAAGAAACAAGACTTTTTAAACCGGTTTCCATGCAGACCATGTGGTGAGTCAGAAGGTCAACACAAAACACACACATTAATAATTCATATCAATCTGAAGGCTGGATTTTACACTGCATGTCCATCCGTTCTATTCCTACCAATTATGCCGTTCAGTCACAGGTAAAGGAGGGACCTATTTCTGCTGACTTTAGACCAGTTGCCAGTCGATCTCAAGGGGCGTACAATACATCCTTTCATACTCACATTTCCACTTCAGTGAACATTCCTGTTTTTGGCACAAACATAATTTAGTGTTTACAATGTGTACTTCATCTATTTCTGTGTTCCCTTCACTGACAATATCGGACATCACTGTGCTTATGTATGTTAAACACCAGAAGTTTCCAGCGCAGCCAAATTACTGTAGAACAACTACACATCATTGATAGTAACAGAAGTATAAACATCCAATCGCTACGTTACAGTTTGATTTTTGTTTTTTAGCTTTGCGTATCGCCATGTTTGGCCTGCAGTCAGAACTACCTCTTCCTCCATAGATATGTCATAATCAGAATCATCTTTATTGGGCAACTATGTAGGACACACAAGGAATTGGTCTCCGGTAGAACACACTGTACTAGTGTCATCATACAAAAGACATGACAAATAAGTATGGAGGACAGTAATAAAGGATAATCTAATCTAATTGAATTTAGATATACAGTATGTGCAGCCTAATACAATGAATGTAACTGTGGTGTAGTCTCATGTGTGCCTCATTTGTATAACATGACAGTAACAAGTTTTTAAATGGCTTTTTTGGTCCTTGAAACTACTATTTTCAAAGCAATGTGTGCGGCAGGGTTATTTACCTGCTTGGTGGTATCTTTTCGACTCACAATCACTGCCTGAACAGTAAGAAGATTGACTTTTATCTTGATTTACCTTTGGAATGAAGAAAAACAAAGAGTTAACTTGACTGTTCCAGTACTTTGTTCAATGCACAATTCAGATGTGATGAAATCTGAAATCTCATGAAATCATCTAAACTGGACCCCGAGAGCCTACCAGTCATGAAAGCTGTCAGACATGTTCGGTCGGACACTGTGAACAAAGGCTCGAGCACAGGAAGATTGTCTTTTACTGCCGGCAGGGCACGTAGCCTTTCATGACAGACGGCCAACTTCTGCAGCCCTGTGCCAAGCTATTTATTGAGAGCATATGCAAATTTAAGTGATACATTAGGAAAACATAGTCTTCTTGATTTGAATACCACACCCCTGGACGTCCTAAGCACCAACAATTATAAAACAACAGAACATAGAGATTTTAATTGGTTGTCCTCTTCCTGTGAAGGAGTTTACCAAGTCATACATGTAAATTAGTCCAAGACCAGATCTCCTACATGAAGATGACAGTTTCACAGGCTGTGTTTGTTCACCTCAGATTGACCCCAGATTTTCTGTGCTTCCATTGTGGGTCTTCTAAGCATGAAACTTTTAAATATGAAAACTTCTTTTCTGTCTATTCTGTATCAAAAGCTGCCCTCTTTCTTTCTTTTTTCTTCATCAAGGTCGGTACTGCAGTCCTTGCACGGCTGTTGCGAGCGGGCCGTCAAAGGTGCCGTGATCCCGGGCTGCGGCCTGGAGTGGGCCCAGCACTACCACCAGCATGTCGAGTCGGACCGCTTATGCCTCAACGAGTGGGAGGTTATGGATGATTTGGAGTCGGTCAGGAAGGACAGCGACGGTCAGAAGTAACGATGGCGGAATTACTCCTGGAATGAGGAAGAAATTCAGTCTGACATTCTGTTGAGAATTGAAATGCATCCACCCCAAATACACGGTTGCTCAATCTGGATCTGATGAAATACCTTCAACTAAGGGATGCTTTCTGTCTCATGTCCAGTAGTGCAGACCGAACCTCTAAAGAAAGACTGATCAAGGAGCACCTGAGAGACATCATGAGGACAGAAGACCTGGATAACCTCACATCCAAAATGGTAGGAGTTAACCGGGATTAGACGGAGAAAAGGACGGAACTATACAGAAAGTGGTCTCACTAGGCTTTCGCCCTTCGCTGTAGGTCCACACGGCCCTGAAGACTCGAATCGGCTTTGACATGAGGCCGTTCAAGGAGTACATTGACAATGAGATTCTGGTGACCATGGCGCAGATGGACAAACCGTCAAAGATTTTTGACTACCTTTACCTGGTGAGGTGGTGCTTTTATTTTGAAACTACTAACATGCATCCTTTTTCTTTTGCTGAGTCAAAGTCACCAAGGTCCGCTTCCTTTAAAATTCTTTATCTTCTGTGAAAAACAGCGAACTTTACTAACAGGTTGACTTGGTTGTTTTCTTTACCACTCCATCAACCACAATGCAACATTTCAATTTCTTTATATGAGGAGAATATGAAAATACAAAATGCAATTACAGTTGAGGTCCATTTTTTTAGTTGTATTTTTTTAAACAGACCTAGTTTTAACCCTAAGTAATTTGAGAATTTTTTTTTATATATCTATCCTTCTTTTTCTGGGAATTTGGTGTGAGATGAGAGTTTTAGAAGGTAAAATAGGGTTTCTTGGGGTGAGTAAAAGTTGGGAAGCACTGCTGTTTAGAGTAAATCTGAATTTGGAAGGATTAAATGCATACGAATCATCGCAATCAAACTGACATTTTTTTGTTCCTTCACTTTCAGGGCTCCGAATGGAACGCGGCCAACTTTGAAGAGCTTCAGAAAAACAAGTCAGTTCTTTTTCTTTGAATCTCTGCATTCTGCCGTCTCTTCTTTTTGCGTTCTCGCCATCGAGCGTGCAGTCTTTTCGCAGCGTGGGCTACATTCTGAATGTGACGAGGGAGATCGATAACTTCTTCCCAGAGTCCTTCAACTACATGAATATCCGAGTTTATGACGTGGAGGCTACTGATCTACTCCCCTACTGGACCGACACGTACAACTTTATCAACGCTGCAAGGTAGTCCGCAGCACTGTAACACAAACTCTATTTCGTGAAGCGACATTGCTGTTTCTGTGTGTTTGTCCTGCAAATGACTTTTGAGCACTAAACAAAAAAGTCAACATTTTGATGAAAAAAGGAAACATTCCCCAATTCCCCTTAGACCTTTCAAATAGTGTTCTAGTCTGCTGACCGTTTTATTCTGTAATTATATTGTTATATATATATATATATATATATATATATATATATATATATATATATATATATATATATATATATATATATATATATATATATATGTATTTGTTTGTTTTTTTATATATATATATATATATATATATATATATATATATATATATATATATATATATATATATATATATATATATATATATATATATATAAATAGTTATTTATATGTATTTGTTTGTTTTTATTATTTTTATGTAGTTTTTAATTTATTTTCATTTATTTATTGTTGTTTATATGTATTTGTTTATTGATTTTTATGATTGTTGCTGTGCTGATGACCATTTTGTGTTTGGGAGCCTTTTACTGAGCGAGTTGCTTGTTCTGTAGCCACAAAGGGACATAAGTCTTCTTGTGCCGGTCCCAAGCCCAGATAAGTACAGAGGGTTGTGTCAGGAAGGGCATCCGACGTAAAATCTGGGCCAAAACAAACATGCGTATCATACCTCTGAAGATGGAGGTTACTGATTCGCTGTGGCGACCCCTTGACGGGAAAAGCCGAAAGGAAAAGAAGAAGATGCCGCCTCATCAAGTTTTCAAGTCTCCAACTTTTTCGTTGTCCCCTGCGTCACAGGAAGAGCGGACAGGCAGTGTTGGTGCACTGCAAGATGGGCGTGTCTCGTTCCTCGTCCACTGTGATTGCCTACGCCATGAAGCAGCAGCGCTGGTCGCTGGATGTGGCCTTGGCTTTCGTGAGGGATCGCCGCTCCATCATCAAACCCAACGACGGCTTCATGAAGCAGCTGCAGACCTACAATGGCATCCTCAACGCCAGGTCAGAAAATGCTTAATTCAAAAAACAGATTCCAAAAGCAACCAATGACATACAGTATACTGTGTAGTGTGTGGGTGCTTTTTGCACAACTTGCTGTTCCCTTAAAAGGGGCTAAGCTGCATTTTTTTTTTGGGGGGGGGGGGGGTCATTTTGTTTCCCAGATTTCCAAGGATCTTTGACAGACAATAGACAGAATAAAAGTTATCATATTTAAAAGTTTCATGCTTAGAAGGCCCACAATGGAAGCACAGAAAATGGGGTCAATCTGAGGTGAACAGACACAGCCTGTTAAACTGTCATCTTCATGTAGATCTGGCCTTGGACTAATTGACGACTTGATGAACTCCTTCACAGGAAGAGATCATTAGCCAGGTTACAAATCTATCAGTTCATGGAAAGGACAACCAATTAAAATGTCTACGTACTGTTGTTTTATAGTTGTTGGTGCTTGGGACGTCCAGGTGCGTGGTATTCAAATCAAGAAGACAAAGTCCACTAATGTATCACTTAAATTTGCATATACTATCAATAGATGGCTTGGCAAAGGGCTGCAGAAGTCGGGCATCGGTCATGAATGGCTGTGTCACCTGCCGGCAGTAAAAGACAATCTTCCTGTGCTCGAGCCTTTGTTCACAGTGTCCGACCGTACATCTCTGACAATCTGCCACAGTCTCTATATCTCCGTTGTAATCTGATGATGACATTCTGTGACACTCAAAGCTCACTGGACTCTCCCCTCTGAGAACATACTGCTTGTAGTGCAATGCAATGTTGAGTTGAGGGTGCTGTTGCATAATTGTGGAGGGGACATCTTGGTCTCGTGGCGTCCAAATGTGAACAATGCGACCAAAAGGACTGTTTTGACACAGATGGAGGAAAGTTAAGAGCTGGGGTGTTGAAGTCATTTTTTGCCACAGGCCACATTGTAGTTCCTGTTTCCTCTCTGGGGCCGTTATGAATTTGGAGAAGCCATTAGAAGATTTCATCCACTCCTCATATTACATATAGAGCGCACAACAAATTGATAAATGACTAGTTTTCAAATTTGAAGTAAAAAATAATGACTGTTATTGTGGTTGACAAGGGATAATTTTAAATTTTGGTTGGGACTTTCGCTAGCATCATGAAATTTCACAAGTTAGATTTGCTTTTGCGGGCTGAACAAAATGGTGTGTCGGGCTGGATTTGGCACCCGGGCCTTGACTTTGACACCTGTGGTTAAGAGTCACAGAAAACGGATCAATTTCTCATTTTGTCATCATTTACTCGGATGAATGTGTATGCATTTGCGTACAAAACAGATTTGCAAATTGTCAACAGACTCTTTGTCCAACCTGGTCCAACTTTACGTCCGTGTAAGCTCTCGGTCATACAGGAGTGGTCCATCGATGAAGTTTCTTCAGCCGTCATCTGTACTTCTTTGAAGGTGTCGGACGTTTCGCTTCTTATCCAAGGTCAGTTCGCTGACGAAGCCTCTTGGATAAGAAGCGAAAAATCCGACACCTTCAAAGAAGTACAGATGACGGCTGAAGAAACCTTCTCATCTAGTCCAACTTTGCAAAATAAGAACTTCAAAAGATGTTTAAATGTTGTTCCTCTTGCCTCCAGCCAGCAGCGTCACAGTTCACTCTGGAGGCGGAAATCAAAAGACCAAAGACAGAAGTCTGAGCACAGAGACAAGGAAGAGGAATCCGCTGATGAGGAAGAAGAGGAAGATGAGGAAGATGAGGATGACGAGCAGGAGGACGAAGGCCTTGACGAGGATGACGACATTACTGAGAGCAGTGACGAAAAAGAGGAGTCTGTGGAAGAGGTAATGGGTCACATCTATGCCGTCTATCAGTTCAATTGGAGACATTGAGTTAATATACGATAGGTATTCTACTCTATGGGATATGAGTCGGTCCATTGTGTCTCATGTTACTTGCATCCAGGTCCCTTTCCCTGAATCGTCCCAGGTGTTTACGCAGCCAGAACCCATCCAGGAAGCTGGGCAGATCGCACCACCTGTCATCATCGCTGTAAACTCACACACATGCAACATGCTGCTGCAGCTTACGTTTTTATGAATTCATCACTCGATGTATTTTTCCCTCAAGGCTCCCGGCGTCAGTCGCAGCGGTAGGATGAACCTCTTTTCCCTCATGCAGTCCATTAGTGAACTCGATGATGTGGACAAAGGATGCAATCAGGTGAATGGCTTTGTCCATCGAGCTTGCATGTTCACGCAAACTCGGGCTGGGCTGCAAATGCGGCACAGGAAGTTTTGTTGTAGTTATTGCTCACAGCGAGAAACCAAGAACATTCTGAACATAAAGCAAAAGGGTATTTTTTTCATCATCGAGTGACTCTATAGGTTTCTCCTTAACCCGCTATTTCCCCCCGCAACCAAAATTTGCAGAAATTGATGGTGTTTTTTTTCCCAAGGGTATTTGTTGCTGACTAGGATTAGACCAGTCCCAAAGCTTAAAGGACACCCAATGTCACTTTTTTGTTTCCTAACTGACATCAGAAAAACGTTTTATAGCATCTAATATAACCAAAACACACAGTATGATATTTTTATTCAAATGCAAAATACTAATAAAAATGACTTAAAGTGTCCAAAATCTGCAAAAAAAATTTAGCTGTGAATTGGGCTTTTTCAGAAAGTCCCGCCCCCAGTTCGTGACGTCACGCCAAGACGTCTTGCATTGCTTGTGAATCAAAACAATGGCTTCAGATTTGGAGAATATGCTTTCTTTTTACACATCCAGTTATGAATATGATTCAAATAGTTCTGAAGAGGAAAGCATACACGTTTGCAATCGATTAAAGGATTTATTCCGTGCCATTATGAGGCAAAATTGCGGGAAAATTTCTCACCGAAAAAGAGGCACAAAATGGCGACCTCCTCTGGCCACCTCCGTTTCCACAGGCTGCTAAATTCCTTATATGGAGCTTGGACGCCCTCTTCTGGCGGCTTTTGGGTGCAACACGAGGTCCCCAGACCAAACAAGTACAGCAAAATACATTGACGTGATGGAAGGACCGCTACAATGCATCTTTTTTTCGGTCAGGGGCGTTCCTTTCGTGACGTCACGTACGGACTCGTCACCAACTCAAAAACAAGACTTCCCGAATATTCAACGTGAGTCTTAAAACGTAAAATATAGCTATATGCGGTGAATTCTTATTAAAATACGCTCAGTAGAAGTCATTTGAAGCCATTTTACAAATTATGGACACAACTTGTCCGGAGACGTCGGTTGTCCTTTAAATGTTACCACACAGAAAATGCGATTTTAAATAGGTGGGTTTTGAGATGAGATTTGAAGGTGGGAATAGAATCAACGTTACGAATGTTGGGAGGAAGCGAGTTCCAGAGTTTGGAACATTTCACAGCACCTCCTGACCTGCGACGTACACATAAATGTAAACATAGATCCTCAAATGCTATCTATTTGATATCTAGCTGCCTAGCTGGCTATCTAGCTTGCTATTGATTAGCTAGCTGGCTGTGTTTTATATATTATTGTATGTATGCTTGTCTGTGACTGTAAAGTGTCCTTGATAGCTTTGAAAGGTGCTTGAAATAAAATGTATTATTATTATTATTATTATTATTATTATTATTATTATTATTATTTATTTATTACCTAGCTGGCTAGCTTTCTATCTATTTGAGTTATTCTGGGTTGAGTGAACGCTGGCACATGTGGCAGCCGCTGCTCACCCACAGAAAATAACTTATCCTGTGACTGTAAAGTGACCGTGAGAGTTTCGAAAGTCGCTTATACATGAAATGTATTATTATTATTGTCAAACAATTTCTATCCTTCGTTGTTTAAGATGCCTGCCAGTCCACGACGATCGCCGCGTCAACGGAGGCGGAGCCACGGCCGAAAGGGTTTGATTCACCAGAGTGCCTCTGTGGATTTTTCAGACGAACCATGCAGTCTCCCGGATGCCGCCAATGACAAACCTTAAACCAGTCAGAAGAATTTTTTTTTTGTTCATTCCAAAGGAACGGGGCTTTTTAGTACATATCCACGATGCACCATCGAAACCGATGTTTCACCGCTGATGCAAAGTTGTACTGCTGCAGTGTTTGAGCGACTGTCTCAGGTTCGCCTGTTTAGTTCAGCGTCCTGTGTTTCAACATTTCAACACTCCAGATGTCAACTATGCAACGTTTTGTTTTAACATACTGCCAATTGAAGGTTTTGTCTTATCAGAAGAGTCATTTACCAATTCTCACTGAAGGTTTGATAGTTTCTAAGCTGGGACCAAGTTGTGGACAGTCTTGTGCTGCGCACCTCATTATCAGTAAATCTGCATTCCAATGTGCCAACGAATACTGTATGTCAAATTGGTTGTTTGTATCTATTTTTTTCATGTACTCTATTGCAGCTGTATGATGTGCCTTCTAGCAGTGAATGATAATATTGTGTTTATAGACCCCTGTATGTTTCTCGTTGTCACATGCTTGGATTGTACCATGTATGTTTTTGCATGTTGTCGCATGCATAATTAACTGCTGATATTTTGCACCAACAGTAAGAAATCATTCAGGTGTAAAGTCTGGTGTATTTATATTTTGATTTAATAATCCATAATCCTGTTTGCGGGTACTTTGTATGCTGTTTGGATTGCTTTCCGTTACTAATAGCTCATCCTTTGACTTTGCACGCATGTTATTCAACACGTCAGACAGCCTGAGCCAAGCTGCGTTATGTTGGATGCTGTTTTATAAGCACCGTTCACTTCTTCTGCTGCGTTTCACTCCACTGGATGAAGCTCACATGTGTTTAGAATTATAAGCACACCAAGATAAAAAATAAAAAAAACAATAATTGTTTGTTTCCATTCATTCTTTAGGGCAGTTTATTTTCTCCATGGTACTAGAGCTTTCTTCCACATCATGTCAGGTTATCTCAAGTTTAAAGAACGTGGTCTAACAATTTATCTGTAGTGTCCTTGACAGTTTTGAAAGGCGCTTATAAATATTATGTATTATATTATTATCTGTTCAACATCAGTAATTAATTATAAAAGCAGAGTAATTATGTGATACTGTATTAATAAGCTCCATGCTCACATCATTTTAAGTTACAAGACAAGTAGTGGAATGGAAAGACCTGTGCGGTCATGTCACTAGTTTGCTGTGTAAGCAGTGAAGCTTGATAATCCATTTTATTTATAAGCGCATTTCAAAACTTTCAAGGACACTTTAATGACGTGTTTTGCAGAAAGTCTTAGCTTGACTACTTTCCAAAAATCAACAGGAATTGGAATACAGTATTTGCAGTGCACCATGAGAAGAAATTCTACTTCAGTTTAAACATCGCTGAGGCTTCTCAAAGCAAAAATCTGTATTTGGGGTGCATTTATAGTTTGATTCCTACAATTCAAACTATATTGCCAAAACAACAGTGCTGTTCACAGATTAATCCAAACAGCCTGTCAAGCACCGTTATCTTGAAAGGTGGGAAAATATTTGAAAGTATATCTGTCAACAAATGCATTGCAATAGCCTGCCATTTTAAACAAGGGTTTGTCCACTTTATATCCCTTGTATGTGGTACCAACTATATCTATATGTGCCTTGCACAAAAAAAAAGAAAATAGGCAGATGGGTGAATATTGAATTTGGTAACAGTTTATTGACAAGATCGGTAAAGCAACACAATGTGAGTCACAAGGAAAAAAAACTAAGAAAACCTTTGACAGATGAGCTTTCCATTTAGAAACCAATATATTTCCTTCTGGGTTCACTGAGGAAGATTCCTCCATCTTTCATTCCTGCCCGGAAAGACTGAACCTGTACAAGACAATTACGACTCGTCAAGAGCGATGTTGGCAAAACGTCTCCAGGCAGAGTTCTGCAGCACTTACAGCATCCGAGCGATATGTCCAAGGAATGGCCCTGTACACCATCCTGGTGATGCCGGCCTGCTTGCATCGATGGGCCAGGACCTCGCCCACAGCCTGGCATGCCGCCACACAATTTGTGGAGGGGAGCTCTCTCTTCAGTGCCCATTCTTTGGTCGAGCACGAGAGAACCGGGTCGGGTGAAGAGCAAGAGAAGACCTGAGCAGTCACATATTTCTGACTGCGGGAAAACACCAATCTAGGGGCGAGAGCAGGGGTTGCAAGTATTAGGGGACTTCCTGGACAACAATTACTACATTCTTCTTTTTCTCAGCTTGGACCCCATCTTGTGGTGTTTTAGAAACACAGAGCATAAAAGCCACAGGCGAAGAATGAGCGAGGGAATTAAATCGGTTCTAAATCAGACCTGTGGTAGAACTCGCGGTGAGGCCATGTCGTCTTCCAGCCGCGGTCCTTCACCGCCAGGGCCATCCGCTCAAGACTCCGCGGGTTTCGATTCTTAAAAGTTGGATTTACTGACTCGTTTTCTACCGAGCACGGCTCCGGCTGAGTCGCCGACTGGGTCATACGCCGACCTGCTTTCCATACAAAATTTAAATACTCTTATTTGCGAAATAAGAATGTGCAGTGGTTCTATATATCAAAATCTCATCTCATCTCATCTCTATATCAAAATGTGCATTGGAAATGTCATTTAAACTGCGACAAATCAATCAAATTGTATTATAGGACTTTACCTGGGAAGTTTGTCGCCGTACAACATCGTTGAATTTGACCAACAAGCAGTCGAACGCCTTGATTTATGCAGCTCAATGCCATTTTCGACATAAAATTACTCAAGCCACATGTAAAAATGTGTCATAATTCAAGTGACCAGCGCGCATAAATGAAAAAATAGGACGACCTATGCAGATTTTTTCCTCATTGAAATCCTTAAATTTCCAACAGCGCCATCTTTGACATTCACGTTAGATCCGGGTACGTGATTCAATGTAGGAACTGAAAGAAACACATACGAGAGATCAATAGTTCCCCTCTAAAAACAAACCGACGCCTCTGGACAAGTTGTGTCCATAATTTGTAAAATCGCTTCAAATGACTTCTACTGAGCGTATTTTCCAAAGATTCAACCGCATATAGCTATATTTTATGTTTTAAGACTCACACTGAATATTCCGGAAGTCTTGTTTTTGAGTTGGTGACGAGTACTGACGTCACGTCACGGAAGGAACGCCCCTGACTGAGAAAGCACACACTGTAGCAGTCCTTTCATCACGCCAATGTATTTTTGCGGTACTTTGTCTGGTCTGAAAACTTCGCGTTGATCCATGTTGATGGCGAAATTAGAAGGAAAATACATAAATAACGCGATGGTGAATCCTTGTGTGTTGCACCGAAAAACTATTTAATATTCGCTGACAAAAATTCCCGGGAGAAAAAAAAAAATCAGCCCATTTCCACGGAGCTTTGTCGCCATCTTCTGCCTTTTTTGGGTGCTACATCTCTCTCCAGCTGCCTCAAAATGACACGGAATAAATTCTTTAATTGATTGCAAACATGTATGCTTTCCTCTTCAGAACTATTTGAATCATTTTCGTTGTACTAAGTTCATTCTGTCTACTTGATATCTAATTTAAAGCAGATTCTTTACTTACAATGTATTGTAGGTGTTCAGATACCTGACATGTTTCGGCGTATACTTCCGCCTTCGTCAGAGTGCCCAATATTTGAATCATATTCATAACTGGGTGAGTAACAAGAAAGCATCTTCTCCGAATCTGAAGCCATTGTTTTGATTCTCGAGCAAGGCAAGACGTCTTGGCGTGACGTCACGAACAAGGGGGCGGGACCATCGGAAACTAGACACTTCCGGTTTCAATTTGAAGTAGTTTTTAGACATTTTAACTCATATTTATTGTTGTTTTGCATTTGACTAAAAATATCAGCCTGCATATTTTGGGTATTTTAGATGCTAGAAAACGTTTTCCTGATGTCAGTTCGGAAACAAAAAAGTGGTGTCGGTTGTGCTTTAAAAAAAGACAATTGGAGGTTACAGAGCGAATATTTACACACAATTTGTTTCATATTTAAAAAATACAGAACATATTTTAATCTAAGCCCTCGAAGTCCTTTCCTGAAACAATACCTGCTTTCGTACAAGGTGACTATTACAAATGTCATTAGAAACTGATCTGGTCTGATTGGCATGTAAAACCATCTTTAAATCACGAATCCTTTTCAAAGTAAAGGTGAAACCGTTTTGAGACTTAATTTGTAGTGAATGACTGCTCACAAGAACACAAGAAAATTATTTAATTTCAGTCAAACTTTGATCACTTTGACAGTGCATAACAAATGCAAAAAATAACATAACATACATGGTCCAAAACATTAGCATGGTAATGTGGTCCCAACAATTTCATGACTGACACAAACGGTCTTGGTAAGGCACAAGAGAACTGTTGCTGACATTTTAAGATTCAATTGCTTCAGACATTTATGTAACTGAAGCGACAATGCATTGTGGAAAAGTTAAGACTTGCATAGGAGTTACAGAATTCCCTGCCAACATTTGGCAAATTCAACATACTGTATCTACATTTACAACCCACCAATTCAACATGCATTTCCCGAAATGTCCTTTTAAAATGTGAAAATCATTGTCAATGTCACAGTGAAAAGTATCCATAATTTAGCATTTCTTTCGCAATTAACAATTACAGTAAATGTACAGAACATTGTGTGAATAAAATTTGAAAAGAGAATCGTAAAGTATCTATATTTTTATATAATGCAACTCATTCTTAGATATCTTTCCCATTATGCCCCAACAGTCCACAGAATCATGCTCATTGTGCAATTAAACTGTTAAATACCCTCAATCCACAGAACACTGTCGAGTTAGTCTGCTGCAGTCCAATACGTCGATGAGGTAAACAAATGAATAAATTTGCAATTTCAGTGAATTCTTTGGCCAGAATGATGATCATATGGCAGCAGATGCATTGATCAGAGAGGAGAAAGAGAATGGGTGCAGCTTGTAGCCCGAGCCACTGTAGAACTTGTTCTGGAACTCCACCCTGAAAGAAAAACATTCAATATGCACACCGCATCTTTAAAAATTATCCATTGAGCACACAATTTTATGCAGCTTTGTTTGAGACCTATGAATAGTGTAAACACATTTCTATTCAACAATGTAATTTAAAGCAGGTGTAATCAAACCTGTTGAGTTTAAGGGCGCCTGGTAATGGAGAAAGCCTCCCTCACATTCCAAATGTGCAAATCTAAATGTCTCATTTTAATCATTTCCACCTAAAAATCACAACCTGTTAAATAGAGGAACATTGAAATGCACAGGCAGTGTCAGACTGATCCTTCTCAGACCATTTATTAAAAACACATTCATTCTATGGCACTTGACTCAGTATTATTTGTGTGTTATTGTATTTACAGTTTCTATGTTATTTGAGAAATAATGTTAACTTACTGCAGTTTCTATGCAGAAATGGTTGTTTTAAAGTGTTCGATAAATAGAATCGGGTGATTCCCAACTTAGCTATCTGGTTGCTGTATTTAGCAACTCGTCTAGTATCTTCCTGTTATGTATTTGGCTGACACCTGACTTAAAGGACAACCGACGTCACTTTTTTGTTTTTTAACCCAAAACACGCAGTATGATATTTTTAGTCAAATGCAAAACACCAATAAAAATGACTTAAAGGGTCCAAAATCTGCAAAAAATTGAGCTGCGAATTGGGCATTTTCAGAAAGTCCCTCCCCCAGTTCGTGACGTCACGCCAAGACATCTTGCATTGCTAGTGAATCCAAACAATGGCTTCAGATTCGGAGAATATGCTTTCTTGTTACTCACCCAGTTATGAATATGATTCAAATAGTTCTGAAGAGGAAAGCATACATGTTTGCAATCGATTAAAGAATTTATTTGTGCCATTTTGTGGCAACATTGGGGGGAAATCTCTCACCCAAAAAAGAGGCACAAAGCGACCTCCTGTGGCCACCTTCGTTTCCACAGGCTGATAAATTCCTTATATGGCGCTTGGACGCCGTCTTTTGGCCTTCTGGCGGCTTTTGGGTGCAACACGAGGTCCCCAGACCAAACTAGTACAGCAAAACACATTGACGTGATGGAAGGACCGCTACAATGCGTCTTTTTTACGGTCAGGGGCGGTCCTTTAGTGACGTCACGTACGGACTCGTCACCAACTCAAAAACAAGACTTCCTGAATATTCAGCGAGAGTCTTAAAACGTAAAATATAGCGATATGTGGTGGAATCTTATTAAATACGCCCAGTAGAAGTCATTTGAAGCAATTTTACAAATTATGGACACAACTTGTCCGGAGACATCGGTTGTCCTTTAAAGCTTTCAGTCACACACACACACACTTACACACAGGAGATTGAAAAATGTACGTTACCAGTGCAGACGGAGTGCGTGCAGGAAAGCTGAGAGGCCCTCCATAATTAACAGGATGGAGATGGTCAACAAAGCAAAAAAGGCAAAGACGAGAAAGAGCACTGCAGAGCCCACATAGCCCTGCCACCTCAGGGCAACCCGCATCACCATCACCCACAATACCTCTGACAGCTCTGTGGAGATAAACAAAGTCAATCAGCTGCTTTTCAGTACTTGGAAATTTCAAGTCATGTGTGTCTGAATAATTCCCTGACAATAGAATGGAAAGAGTGTCTGTTTAAGAGGAAGGACGTCTGTGTGTGAGTGTGCATGTGCCATGTGACCGCGACTCGGTAGGGATGCCAGTAACATACGCGCATGCGCTAGACTGAGGGCCCAGAGTCGCAGGTAAGAGGCAGTGTTGGAGATGCAGCCCAGGCAGTACTCGATGGTGTGGATGGCTTGATGCATGAATGCGTCAGCAGCATCAAATTCCTGTGAATGAAAGAAGACAAATTTGACAATTTTGCTTCATTCTGTCAGCATGACCAACATTTTAAAAAAGTATTGTACAAAAAGATAAGATATTTTTCCAAAAAAAAAGCTGTCATTATTATATTAAGACTGTCATGCACAAAATCCAATCAGATTTTCCAAAACTATTCAGCACTATTAAAAATTGTACCTAAATAAATATTTTAAAATAAACAGTTCTGAAACACTCTATGCAAATATGATTAAAAGCTAAATACAAATAAACTCTGCAAATTCATCTTTATTAACTGTACTGGATTAAAAGCATCCGTTGCGGCTCCTTTCACTCCCGTGGTTGAGAGGTAAGAAATGTCATTGGCGCTGCCAGTTGCACATAGAGAACATTTGACAATAAACTTAACTTGAAGCTTATTTTAAAACTGCATTTAATTATTTAACATGGTTATATTACGGTAAGTTAAATTCAAGGTGTTTTAAAATTCAATTTGAAATAAAAGACCACATTTTGGTGACATTTTGGTTTTCCAAAATGACTCAAATACTGTCCATAAGTGACTTGAATCTGCTGTTAAGATTCCTGACTAAAACTTTTTTTGTTCCAAAATCATATGATTTCATGACGTTAAAAGTCTTTTTGCGAGACTAATAAAGGTTCATTATATCGATATCGGTAGTACTGCTTATTATGATACTATTTCTATGAACGCAAGGAGAAAATTTACATGCCGTAGGATCAGATATATCGATAGTCTGGTTACATCGATATTTTTTCCGACTCCCGAGAATATCGATATAATGAGACTTTACTGTATATGTATTTTATGAATAGTAATTTATGTTGCGATTTGACACTATTTACAGTGATAAAATTCTACTCGCCCTGCATTAACGTATCCTGTGGCTGTAAAGTGACCTTGAGTTTTGAAAGCCACTTATAAATGAAATGTATTATTATTATTATTATATTATTATTATTATAAGACTTTTCAAGGATCGATTCAAGACATTTTCATACAAAAATCAAGATGTATGTTTTTAGATTCAAGCTCTCATTGCTCCTGAAAACCTTATAAGCAAGCTTGAGTAGGAACAGCGTTAAATAAAAATGTACTGAAATAAATGAAATTAAAACATGATTAAACAGGACTGAAAAAAAGTTCAACCCAGGACAATAAACTGCACTTAAATATTGGTTTTCATATACTGTATATTTCACATACTAGTTGAAAAGGAATTGGACTAACAGAATTGTTGAAAACAAACAGTTCTCAAAGATGAAATACAACTACAGTAAAGTCTCGTTATATCGATATTCAAGGGAGTCCAAAAAAATATCGATATAACCGGGACTATCGATATATCCGACCCTGTTTGCATGTAATTTTCTCCGTGCGTGCATAGAAATAGTATCGATATAACCGGGACTATCGATATATCCGATATCGATATAAAGAGACTTTACTATATTAAAAATCTGCTAAACCAGTTTTACCATTGTTAGATTAGATTTTTTTTAATGTTGTATTAAGGTACAAATTGTAAAAGCGGGTGACCATGTAGTTGAGTGGTGAGCATATATAACGAGACTTTACTGTATTGTGTACTTTTCACAGTCACTGGCAAATGTTCTGTACTCGATTAAAAGTAAAAAAGTTATGCCCGCACCTCCTCCTCTCCATCTATGTCGCCATGTCGGGCATTGATGGCGCATTCATCAACCACCAGCGGGCGTCTCTCTTCTTGCAAGTGCTGCAGCAAATGAAAACACTTTTAGAAAATGGACCCATCGGATGTAGAGGGTTTCAAGTTGCTGGTAGAAGCACTCACCAGCTGACGGCTTCTCCCCTTGTGTGTCAAGTATTCCTGTAGTGGTTTCCCGAGTAGAAGGACGGGAACGGAGCAGAGCGCCAGCACCACCAGCACTTTCTGTACGATACCCTGCGTGAATGAACAGAATCATGTCCTGAGTTTCAGCCACTTGGAAGGGGGTAAATTTTTATTTTTATTCTTACCAACCCTAAAAAGACAGTATTTTGGATACTCAACTGTTATATAAAAAAAGCTTGACAGAAGAATTAGGAAATATTTTTCGTGGCGTACACACACCTGTCCTGTATATAGTGGTGGATTGTCTTCATTTTCAGTGAAGAGGAACATGTCTATGAAGTGGATGAGTATACTAGGAGCCACTTTGGACTGGGCGGGAGTGTAAGCGATCCACTTGAAGACCACCATGAACACCAAGTATCCGAACAGACACAACATGAAGAACAGCTCTGGGATCAGCACCAGGAACACGCTGCTTAACTTGCCAAAGTGCCTGTAAGCATGACGTCATTTTTACAAGTCAACACTCTATAATGCATACCTGCCAATTTCTGAAACCAGAAAAGCCTCGTAATACGCCAGGGTGCAGGTTACTGCGCAGTAAGCCATCTTCATTTCCGCTTGTTAGCGTTTTTTTATCATTTCAAATAATGTGGGGCGTACTACAGACTTTTATACAGTAATTGTAATCATTTATGCGAGCAGCTATTAGACAAGGTTGACAGGTATGAAACTCTAACTCGCATCATTTTCACCTTTTCTTGAGCGAAGTCTAACTCTATGAAATGCTTGGGAACATTCCTCACGAAACGACTGTAGTTTTCTTTTACTTTTCACACTTTTTGATTTTTTTTCTCCGGCAGATGCTATTACACGACAATGATAAAAACGACGCCAACTCTTGAGTCTTGATTCCAGGAATGAGCTGGCACTTTGGATTCCAGGAAAGACCCGTAATTACGCGCATGGATAGTTAATCCAAAGGAAGCTAACAGCCAGCACTGTGCCGATCGCCTATTCTCGGGTTTGGAATTAACGTTGGGTACAGTACTTACTATTTTGATGATTTTGGATTGATTGTTTTTATTGGAAACCGTAATTTTCATTTCTAACCTGTAACCCGGAATGGGATTTTAATGGCAAAAGTAGTTGGCAGGTATGTACTGTGTATGCGAGAAGGAAACACAATTTGCTGGGATGCTGGACGGTGACTTACACGTAGTTGAAGAAGGACAGACAGACTCCAAAAGTCATGTGGATGATACCGATAATAACAGACATCTTCATTTTGTAGGAGTTGAGGAAGGTTAGCTTGTTATTAGCCAAACCCCAAATCTGACCGCGAAACAATCCAAAACAGAGTTGAGTCAGTGAAAGTTTGAGGGGAAAAAGACACTAAGTGCAGATTAGTTTGAAAAGTCATACCGGGTCGATGCCAAATGGGTAAGGGCTGGTAAAAACACCAGGCACAACAGGATCCATTGACAAAAACTTGTTTCCTGCCAGGACGGATGCACTAAGGAGAGCGTAGCAAATGTCAACGATGGAGGACAATAGAACATTAAAGCTAGAGTTGAGAAAAAAAACTCACTTCCAAATGTTTTTCTCAAACATCGGAGCGACGTTCCATCCCGAGCTGAAGATGTTGAGGCCACGACTGAAGCACTCATTGTAAATGGCTCCGGTGTAGATGGAAAACAGTCCCATCAGCAGAATCAGATATCGACCTCCAAACATCATCTTCCAGATCTGAAAAGGCCCAAAAAGTCACTTTTGTTGCACAGCAAAGAATAACTAATTACAGTAACACTAGAATTTTGACGAGCAAGAGTTTCTGATTTCATAGTGTGTAATCTGACAAGAGTCAGGAACGAGATGGCAAATGGATACATTTATCGAACAAATAATCATCAGTGCAAAAATTTGAGAAGACCTCATTATTGCTTCTTCTCAGCTTTGGGTCTTTCTCCTCGAGAACCATCCAAAGGCCAGCCAGAGTCATCAGCACACCATGACCCACATCCCCGAACATGACCGCAAACAGGAAGGGGAATGTAATTATGGTGTAGATGGCTGCGGAGACAGAAGATAGATAAAATATGCAAATAATAATAATACATTTGAATGGTGAGCAATGACAGCTTAACTCATTCACTGCCAGACGTGCAAAAATGTGTCCATTCCAGTGCCAGGGTTTTTGTCATTGTCACTTGAAATCCGGTTTTAGGATTGCATAAACATTCAACGCAGCGTAAGAAACCTTCGACTCTCTTCTTTCATCAGAAAAAAAAGAGTTAATTCCTAAATTATATGGGTTTTGAGTTATATGAGCTTGAAATGAGGGTGGCTGTCCACAATACAATGCAATACATACATAGTGGTTTATATAGCACTTTCATAACAGCTGAAGCTGGAACAAAGCGCTAATATGGAAAAAAAAAATGGAAATTCTGCCCCCTTGTGGAGGGGAAAAACATTGCCAGATGCCATGGCCAGTGCTTTATTGGCAACCAAACAAGAAAAAACAAAACCCGAACAAATTCGGAAATGGCGCTATGTGTCATATTTTCAATTCCCAAATACATTTTATTTTTTTTACTTCAAGATGGCGCCGCCGACTGTTTTTGCACTTATGTCTTTCCTTTCATCTTCCTTTCATCATTTGCTGCTGTGAAATGTAAATGTCTCCACTGCTAGACTAATAAAGGTAAATCCAATCCAAATACGTGAATGACAGTGAATGAGTTAAAATGGGTTCACGGTGATGTACCTGGATTGACTTCTCGGTAGCTCGCCACTCCGTAGGCATCCACGATGTTCTGGAAACCAGCGGTAAAGGAATTAAGCGGAAACAGGGTCGGCGGAGAGGTCAATGAAGGCAAGCGGTTGTAGAAGGAGTCCACACCACTGCCACTTTTCCTCTGAAAGGCAACGAAGACACTGGATTAAGATCGGGCGTTCATGTGTTCTGGGCCGCTCGGGTTTGGAAGCGGTGTCTCACCCCTCCCTCTCTCAGGGCGCTCTGCAGCTCGGGCAGCTTGGCGACGGGACACCATGCTTCGGCGATCAGGCACTTGTCTGTGACGGAAGGACTGCAGAGGTTCAGGACCATTTGGACCGCCTTGCACTTCTGGACGCGCACCTTCCACTGGGGCAGTACAGCCACGGCACGCACGAGGAGCTGCTGCAGGAAGGCTTCGGTCTGAGACAATACCTTGAAAAAGAAAACAACCAAGTTTAAACACTTCCGGGACACAATTTACCATATTTTCCAGTGTATTAGGCGCACAGGAGTATCAGGCGCACCCCCAATGAATGGTGTATTTTCAAACTTTTCCCATATATAAGGCGCACCTTCAATGAATAAAAAAAGTTTTCCATATATAATCTAACAATATTAAAGTTTTCCAAATACAAGGCACACCTTATTATAAGGCGCAACAGTAGAGGCTGGGGTTATGCACAACTTCTACTTGGGGAAATGGAGTCAGTGACTTCTGACAGTAGTTGCCAGACCTGTTATGGCTCAATACTACTTCACATATAAGGCAAAACTGTGTATTTGGAAGAAAATCAAGGCTTTTGGGTGTGTCTTATACACCGGAAAATACAGTACTCTTGTTCTCGTCTCAGCAAAAATCTGTGCCTTGTGAAATCAGTCAGCAATAAAATCTACATGAGGTTAAATATGTTTTTGGGACTTTTGACCAATGTGCTTGATTTTATTTATTTCTTCATTTATTTATTTATTTATCCCAAATTTGCTCGGGTTTTGGTTTTTCTTGCTGGGGGTACCGATAAAGCGCTGGCCAGACCCGTGGCAATGTTTTTTTTCCCTTCCACGAGAGTGCAGCATTCCCCTTTTTTCCAGGTTAGGGCTTTGTTCCAGCTTCAGCTGTTGTTAAAGCACTATATAAATCAATGCCTGGTGTCAACCGTTGAGACCTTCAAGTTCCTGGGAATCACAGTCTCCCAGGACATGAAGTGGGAGGTCAACACCAACTCTATCCTGAAAAAGGCCCAACAGAGAATGTACTTCCTGAGGCTGCTAAAGAAGCATGGCCTGCCACAGGAGGTGCTGCAACATTTCTACACGGCTGTCATCGAATCCATCCTGTGTTCTTCCATCACCGTTTGGTTCGGGGCCGCCACAAAAATGGACAAAATCCGACTTCAACGGACAGTTAGGACGGCGGAAAAAATCATTGGCACCGCCCTACCCACTCTCGAGGACTTGCACACTGCAAGAATCCAAACTAGGGCGCGGAAAATCCTACTGGACCCTCCGCACCCCGCCCACCACCTTTTCCAGCTACTCCCCTCAGGCAGGCGCTACCGATCCATGCGCACCAAATCCAGCAGACATTTAAACAGCTTCTTCCCCCAAGCCATTAACTCTTTGAGCTCTTTCAACAGTAGCCAAAATGGAACTGTATAGTGCCACTTAGCAGTTTTTTTTTGACAACGATACTAGTGCAGCGTGTTCTACCAGAAACAAATTCCTTGTGTGTTCTACATACTTGGCAATAAAGATGATTCTGATTCTGATTCTGAATATGTATGTATTGCATTGTATTTCGGACAGCTGCCCTCATTTCCAGTTCATATAACTCCAGACCCAAATAATTTAGGAATTAACTCTTTTTTTCTAATAAAAGAAGAGAGTCTAAAGTTTCTTACGCTGCATGGAATGTTTATGTCGTCCTAAAACTAAATATGTTGTAGGTCCTGCAATTTGAGTGAAAATGACAAAAACCCTGGCACTGGAGTGGACACATTTTTGCACATCATCTCTGGCACGACACGTACAGATTTGATGTCTTCAATTCTGCCTTGAAGTCCCTGGAGAATATCTTCTCTTTCACCTGTGTTCTCAGGATACGCAAACGTCTGTGTGCGAAAGCTGTCGCAAAAGGGAAACCAAATGAGTAACAAAAAAAACTTCCTCGCGACAGATTGACCTACCAGTCGCAAATCTTCTTCACTTTCTGTCCTATCTGATCCCCCCAGTACGAAATGAGGAAGACCGTCCACTGCACCATCTCTCCCTGCAGATGACAGCAAATCCCATAAACACACCTCGTCATAGATGAGTGCGGTGCCCCCGTAACGAAGCTCCGACCGTGTCTGGGTGCTCGAGACGATCCTCCATCTCTCGGAAATCCACAATGATATAACCACGGCATGCCCGCCACAGTAGCCGCTCGAATGAGGGGACCCTCCAGGGATGGACCACTCCCGCGACAAAACTGAAAGACAGGACAATCTCTATCAGACGATGCAAAATAGCTTGAGGAGCCCGCAATGAGACGAAAAGAACGTCAGCGCAGAGCCCCGATGCGTATGTGGAACTGTCCCAGCTTGAAATTGAAGCGATTTACGTGAGACAGAAGATGTGAGACAATCTCTTTTCATCAATGGATGCTACAGCTTTCTTTTCAAGTTTGCTAGGAGCAAACGTGTACATTTCACCATGACGTCCCTGATCCACTGGTGAAATAGACGCTTTGATCCTCTCCTCTTTCATCTAGAACTGCTTCATGTAAAAAAGAGGGTGCAGAAAGTGCTTAACTCATTAACTGCCAGACATGTACAAAATTGTGTCCACTCCATTGCCAGGGTTTTTGTCATTGTCACTCGAATTCCAGGACCCACAAAATATTGAGTTTTTGGACTACATCAAGATTCAATGCAGCGTTAGAAAGCTTAGACTATCTTCTTTCATCAAAAAAAAAGAGTTAATCCCTAAATTATATGTGTATGGAGTTATATGAGCTTGAACTGAGGGTGGCTGTCCAAAATACAATGCATGACACATTGGTTTACATAGCACTTTAGCAACAGCTAAAGCTGGAACAAAAGACTAACATGAAAAAAGGAAAATTCTGCCCCTTGTGGAAGGGAAAAAACATTGCTCGAGGCCATGGCCAGCGCTTTATCGCCACCCAAACAAGAAAAAAAAAAAAACAAATTCGGTAATGGCGCTGTACATCATATTTTCAATTCCCAAATAAATTCATGAATGGCAGTGAATGAGTGAAGATTGAATGACTGTCTGTGTCTTTTGTGTTGTGTCACATCATTTGTTATTTCGTTTTTTTTTGTTGTATTGAGATCAAGTCGGCGCCGCGAGAGTGGATGCCTTTACAGCAGGTCCTGTTTTTTGTTTTTCTACTTCCTCCCTTACTTTCTTCTTCCATTCAACACTTTGCTGCTATGTAAATTTCTCCACTGCGAGACTAATAAAGGCTGATCCAATCCGATCCAAATCACCAGCCTTTTGTTGATCGCCAATCAATCAAGCAAATCATTTCACATCTTTTTTTTGTTCTTCATGATTACTTCACGAGGTGCTCTATCAGTGCAGCCCGGTGGTTGGGGATCAATGCTTGATGTTATTAAGCCATGATGACGTACCTGAGGCGTACGTCACGATGGTTGTCAAACATACTTTGGTTTTCCAGGATAGTAGGGGGCGCCTGAGAGAAATGAGCGCCAGTTAGTTAGGACAGTATGTCATTTAACAATGAATTACAGATGCACAACGTCAAGCTGTCATTCACCTGCGAGGCTGTAAGAGAATGCGTCCTGGTCAGCACTCCTCTGTATTGGCACAGCTGGGTCAGCTGAGCGCGAAGACTGTCTCTGTTCCTGGACACCTGGTAATAACAATGAAACGCTGTGATTTTTCTGATTTTCTTTCTTATTGATGTGAAAAAAAAGTCTGATCAAATGATTCAGGAGACCTCTCGAAGCTCTCTGGCCAGCCGTTCGCTCTCCTCCTCGATGGTGATGAGCTCACGAGGCTGGGGGACAGAAGGTGACGGACAAGGAGGAGGGAGGGGTCCGCTCAAAGGAGGTGATAACGATCGATTGATCTCCTGCTCCAGGAATGCTGGAGGGCAAACAAAATGGATCAGATCCCATTGGGCAGCAAATATGCACAATCTTTAAAGTCTATTGGGAGCAGAAATGTCCATTTCTCATCTGTGACTGTAAAGTGTCCTTGAGAGTTTTGAAAGGCGCTTAGAAATCAAATGTATTATCATTATGATGATGATGATTTTTATTATTATTATTATTCCAAGCTATTCTGACTTTCATCAACATTATTGCTGCCTGATCTAACTTGAGGCCCACAATGACATCAGCATTTTTCCATCCCCTGATTGTTTGGTTCGAGCAACATTTTGTTAACTTCAGAGCAGCAGAACTGATCTGTCACATGCAACATTTTTTGTTAATTAGCATCTCTGGTCAGCGTGATGTACTTTGTGACAATGTTTTTACCTTATAGTTATAAGAAAAAAAATGCTTCTGAATTGCTTCATATGATGTGGCACAGTTGTGTGATGTTACATTGTATCTTTGTTTAGTATTAATGGTTTCTTAATTACAATGTGATAGTGGAGGTCGGAACCAAAGTTTTAAATTGTCTATCTATTCCCTATCTAACTGACTGGCTATCTAGCCGGCAGGCTATCTAGCTAGGTATCTGTTGGCTATCGATTGGCTAGCTAGCTTTCTATCTAATTGAGTTACTTTTGGGTTGAGTGTATGCTGGCGCATGTGGCTGCCACTGCTCACCCAAAGAAAAATGTATCCTGTGACTGTAAAGTGACCTTGAGAGTTTTGAAAGGCGCTTATAAATGAAATATATTATTATTATAATCTAATTCACAATAAAAGTCATTATTCTTGAATTGCGATTTTAAAACAAATACTAATACACTATTCATTAATTTGTGTTGGGCTGGGTGTGTAATATGTGGAGGTGATTAAACATTTATACGGTTTCCCAAAATCCAGAACGGCCCTCCAAGGGAAACCGTAATCACAATGTGGTCTGTGACTAATATGAGTTTGACATCCCTGCAGTAAAAGAATTGTACCAGCATCAAGTTATTTGTGTCCATGCTAAAAACAGAACATGCAAATACTTACAAAATGTTTTCTCAAGCTCCTCACATCGTCTCACCTCACCAACAAATTTTCTCTGAAATGCGTTCACGTTAGGGTTTAACTAAAACATTGAGAGAGGAAAGAGGAAGTAAAGGTTAAGTCACACAGCTTCTCGCAAGTGGAAGAGGAAAATGTAACTGCATGGTGACTAAAAGCCAGCATATTGGAATTTACACTATTGAGTCTAAAAAAAAGATGAACACTTGATAATAACTCGTGAGCGCTCAATTTGAATCTTGTGAAAGGAAACAACTTTGAAGCTGATTGTGTGTTAAAATCAATATGGGAGAACTGTGACACATGGACAGAAATTTTAAATTAGTCCAATGCATGACAGTATACGAGCTGGAGCGTTCTCATCTCTCTGTATCATAAAGAGCGTGCAGAATGTGGCTCACATCTCTGAACTCAACCAGGCCCAGCTCCCCCAACTCGCTAACGCAGTTGTAGGCTGAGCCAGACTGGAGGAAGAGCTGCACCAGACACACCTCCTCACTTCGAAACATGGCACCCATTGCTACCTGCACAATAGCAAAAACACACAATCACATATTCGGTGTCATATCCAACAAATTGGACAGAAGCTATTTGAGATACCACGGTAGCAAACTCTTCTCCTCTCATTCCTCTGGACACAACAACCACTGAGCATACCATAATCAGGAAAGAAAAACAATAAGTATTTTTAAAAGGTATTTCTAACTATGGTGTGAAGTGATAAAATACAAATGCTTTGTTATTGTACCTCTTTCCTCTTAGTACATGCACCCCATTCATAGATGAGAGGTTTCAGTGCAGTTTTCCCCTATCTTATACGGATATATATTTGTTTTTACTCAAGTATCCAGTACTTAAATTTAAAAACTGCGTGCAAGTACTTTAACCACTTTTTTACCATCATTTGAGAACTAAAGCTTCTCTGTTAGCGGACATAATTTAATCAAGTGTCAAAGGGGAAGCACATTCCTCTTAAACTTCCCCTTAGTGTAATCAGAATGCTCCACTCTTGGATAAAGAGCTCGATGGGGTGTCTGAAATCTATAGAAAATTAAACTGGGCTAGGAATTCAAGTAACTAATCTGACTTTCTGGTGTTTATGAAAGTGTCCATGTTGTTGTGTGGCAATTTAACAACTCCCAACAACTCCCTTGTGTGTGTGTGTGTTGTTGTGTGCCATACTTTGAATCAGAAGGGGGATCAAATTAGCAAAGCTTTGATTCCATTGAAAAATCCAGTGCAGTGATTTTCTAGTTTATTACTTTTAAGATTGGTTTTGTCCTTACTGACAATATGAAATTATCTGTTGGCAGGCCCGATGTTACGAAACATAGATTTTAATTTTATTGAAAAAAAAAAAAAAAAAAAAAAAAAAAAAAAAACAACTCTTCTGTCACACACCATGACTTATAACTCTTACTCGACCATTTGTTTTCTGTCACGCTGTACCAATTAAAGTGAGAAGGAACCTTGTGAAACAATCAACATAACATTCCCGACATTTTAAAGAAATGATTTTAGTCAGACGGACTGTTATTTGCGGGAATGAACGTTCACGTTACGCAGATACCATTACTCATAGACTTAGTAGAATTCTGCAACACAAACAACGTTTACAATCATGGCTCACCCCTTTGTTTTTAGTCAATTGCGTTAGTCACCAAGCACTTTAGTCCAAATGTTGTCCGTCCTCAGCAAGTTGAATGAGACGTTGCGTTGAAGTGAACTTGTGTGACTTGACGATCACTTCCCGTTTGGAAAAGTCACGTTACTGTGGTCTCACGTGACTCTTGGCTTGCCGGCCACGAAAAAAGAGCTACCAAGTATAAATGATGGCAAACAGCGCCACCTATCTTTGCCTTTCGTGTTAAAACGTGGGATATAAAATAATTGTCACATTGACAAATTAAATGTGCACCGGAATCGTTTTAAGCAAAGCTGCCCGGGCGTTGACGACAAACACTTAATACTCTATCGAAATTATACGGACAGAATTAATAGGCTTGCTGCTCTTGGAAAACAAGTTTGTAAATTTTCCACGCCCCCATGTAGTGTTGTACTATATTCACTCACCATTTTCCCATTTGGTCTATGGAGGCATATTAACTTCCGGTTGCAAGTTTTCCGCACGTCTTCATCTGTCAAGTCTCAAATTCGGGGGTCATTTCCGCCTTGGGTAGCACAAACTGAGCAATCCATATTTTTTTGCCGTTGATGGTAACCGGAAATCCCGCGTGAAAAGTGAAACCTGCAAGGCTGGAAGTAATTCTGAAGGCTTTGTGGAGATTACGTTTATAGGACAACAGAGCCTTTTAAATGGTGGTGTTTTTGGGTCTTGCCTCCACAATATCGACCCCTGAAGTGTCTTTCCAGTGCAGACAAAACCCACACACGCTCGGAGAGAACATGCAAACTCCACACAGGGAGGCCGGAGCGGGATTTAAACTCACGACCTCTACACTGCGAAGTCACCGTGCTCACCACTCAACTACATGGTCACCCGCTTTTACAATTTGTACCTTAATACAACATTGATGAGAAGGTTTCTTCAGCCGTCATCTGTACAAAAGTGAAGGTTTCGGACGTTTCGCCTCCTATCCAAGAGGCTTCGTCAGCGAACTAAAGTCTGACTGGTCGTATCGGCCCCATTTATATATCCCTAATGTCCAGACCTGGTGGCGCCGGACACAGCTATGATAGGTCCCTACTCTCAGGTTGGGGGGGGCGCGGGACCCCCCCCTGTGGCCCCACTGATTGTTCCTACATTCCTGACTAACGATTGGCGTATTACACCCACTCCCCCCGGTATCACCTCATCAGCATAACGACCCTCATCAGCATTGCGAAAGTTGACTAACCTGTTTTGCCTGAGCAGGCTATTGTATGAACGATCCAAATTGAACCTCACACCACCAGACCGGTTTAAAGAAGGATTTTGTTGTTTTATAAGAATCGCCTCTTTTACCCCCCTTTCAAACCATCTATGTTCTTTCGCTAAGATTTTAACCTCATTGTCGTCAAATGAGTGGTTGCTAGCTTTTAGGTGCAAATGTACTGCCGATTGAGGCCCACTAGTATTATCCCTGCGATGTTGATAAAGTCTTTTTTTGAGAATTTGTTGAGTCTCCCCAATGTACTGCTCTTTACAATTTTCATTCTTACAATGTATGGAATAAACTACATTACTTTGTTTTCCATTTGGTAGCCTATCTTTTGGATGCACTAATTTTTGCCTTAACGTGTTTATCGGTTTGAAATAAGTAGGAATTTTATGTTGCCAAAGGACTCTTTGTAATTTTTCAGAAACTCCTGCAATGTACGGTAAAAATGTCCGGCGCCACCAGGTCTGGACATTAGGGATATATATATGGGGCCGATACGACCAGTCAGACTTTAGTTCGCTGACGAAGCCTCTTGGATAGGAGGCGAAACGTCCGAAACCTTCACTTTTGTACAGATGACGGCTGAAGAAACCTTCTCATCGATGGACCACTCCTGTACGACTGAGAGCTTACACAGACTTAATACAACATTAAAAAAATCTAATCTAACAATGGTAAAACTGGTTTAGCAGATTTTTAATATATCAATACAGTAACTGCAATATTGTAAACTATAAAAATGAAAACACACTGAATAGTATTTATGTAATTTTTAAAACAGGTAGAGGCTGTTAAGATTTACATCAAAGAGACAGTTTCATGAAACTCAGAATCCGGTAAATGGCATACAAAAGATATTTGACTGTAAAAGAGCACATTGTGAGACATACCACATCTGATAAAACAGCAATCAACACAAAAGTCCCAATGGAAAGTGTGGAATTAAAGGAAGTGCAAAATGTTCACAAACCATCTTCCTTTTAAGCTATTATGTTACCACAGATGCCCTTTCAAACCATTTAAACTTGTCAATGTTAAGAGACATGGCATTTTACTTATGACCTCACCAATGGCCCCCCAACTCGTACACACAAACTCACAAAATACAAGAGTGTAAATCAGCGATGCAATAAAAAAATAAAACAGGACATGACGCGGCATCTGATTTCACCAAACACTGCAATAAAAGAAACATTGAAATTATGCTGCTGATCTTTCAAATAGATATTTTGTCAACTTCTGTTTCATGCAGATGAAGACTAAAACATACTAAAGCAAAGTTAGCAGATTTTTTTTAACTACAAATTATACGTCTATAACCAAGTAGGTATCCAGGGCCTCTGGTCAACCTCTGTCGTTTTCCTCACCCCATTATCAATTTCTGTTTTTCTACAAACTGTAAAATTTCAAACTTCTGTCCATTCCTGCAGAGCTCAGGAAACGGGCGTTCTCTCCAAAGGCCACCCCGCTCACCAAACCTGTGTGATCTAAAAATGCAGCAAATTTAATGAATTAATGTCAACAATGGTGATCAATGTCACACAATGAATGTACATTTGACAATACAATGACAAGTGGGCCCTCACCTGTGAAATTGAGGACCTCAGACCACTGCTTGCAGATGTAGACACGGATGTCGGATCCTCCTACAGCCAGGTAGGTACCACTCCGGTCAAACACGAGGGACTTCACCTGCAAGATTCAGGTACGTAAATGAAAACACTGCAAACCGGTTGGAATGGTTGACTGATGTTGGCATCAACGCAAAGTAATCAATGTAAGGCATGTCTTGTTACGACTTTAACAAAAGTGAACATCACTTTGACGGCGAATCTGATAGTCGGTTGTCATGACCAAATTCCTTAGAGAACATTGCTTGTGTGCAATGTGAAGAATAAAAGGATAATGTAATAGCTGCTGCCTTTCTTTAAATACCTCATAGTTATTGTCCAGTGTGATTGTCTTGAAGTTCTTCAGTTTCCTCAGATCCCAGAGTTTCAGAGAACTATCCTGTGCCCCTAGAATACCCATCAGTAAACGTAATTAAACATGAAGCTTGTTGTAATATTAGGGGTATAAATGACAAGTGTATTTTATGTACAAAGAAAAAATTAATAATTAATATTTAGATTAACAAAAAAAACACTCACCTGTAGCCAAATAGTATCCGTTCTCAGAGAAGGCAATGGAGGTGACAGGGCCCGAGTGACCTGGGAAGTTGGCCACATTTGTGCGCTCCTTCAGGTCCCAAATCTTGATCTGGGAGTCAGCAGTTCCAGTACCAAAAATGAGACCATCGGGGTGGAACTGAGCACAGGTGAGGGCTGTGGAGGGAGCAGAAAATGGCAACTCATTAACTCATTCATTGCTATTCCCGAGTGTATTCGGGTTTTGGTTTTTCTTATTGGGGTGCCGAAAATGTGCCGGTCAGACCTCTGGAAATGCGTTTCCCTTCCACCAGGGGGCAGCATTTGCCTTTTGTACAGCGGCCCTCACTTGCACCTCATGTTATTCCAGACCCATATAATTTAGGAATTAACTTTTTCTGATGAAAGAAGAGCGTCCGAGGTTTCTTACGCTGCATTGAATGTTTAATTTAGTCTTAAAACTCAATATTCTGTGGGTCCTGGAATTTGAATGAAAATGACAAAAACCCTGGCACTGGAGTGGACACATTTTTGCCCATGTCTGGCAGTAAATGAGTTCAGAATCCACAACACACAGTGGTGCTTACCACAACCAGCACTTTCATCTGTGACCTTTGTGAGGACTTGGCCGGTCTGTATGTCAGAAAAGGCCCAGAACTGCAAAACAAAAGTGAGACGATCAAGACAAGGAGACATAAATTACATCCATCATCATATGAGATCATGTTATCCATATGGAAGATGGCATTTTCATCATCTCATTTTCAAAGCCCATTGTTAAATCAAATCACATCATGAATACACACGTTTTAAGATTTTTTTTTTTTGAGTGACGCAGCACACATACCTGATCTTCAGAAGAGCTGAGCAGGTAGTCCCCAGTGGCATGCAGGGACAATCCAGTGACACCTGCCTCGTGAGCACGCACCACCTGGACACAGTTGCCACCGGTGACGGACCACACGCGGATGGTGGTGTCGGGGGATGCAGAGAAAACCACAGACTGGAGGAGGAAAAGAGAAATCGAATGATTGCAGGATAATAATAATTATGTCGTAAAAAAAAAGACCTGAAAAAGTCAGTGACCTGGGATGGATGGTAAATGACCGAGGTGACCTTCTTGGTGTGACCTTTCAGCGTAGCCACAATTTGTTCCTCGTTCTTGTCAAACACAACCACATTTTTGTCAGCGCCACCTAGAAGAGCGGAGCACAGCTGAATCAGATCAAAGTCTCCCGATGGACAGGGGAAGGGGGGGGGGGCAGGGTCATCAAACCAATTTCCAAGCAAGCCTACCAGTGAGCACTTTACTAGTGTCTGAGGGACACAGATCCAGAGCAAGAATGCCAGGTACACTGGCACTGTGAAGACCCTGAAAAGTAGAACAAGTCGACACAATAGTTAGACTTTTTTGAAATTGACTTTCTATCAATTACAGGTGACTAAAAGTAACAAGTTAATCAGATTTTGCATTATTAATCCAAATTATGTGCATGCAAAAGGTAGATATTTTTGTCCATCAGGGATTGCCATGTTTATATTCTACTGTATTGTCTGTGAGTATGACTTTAAAACGGTAGGGCATGGTCTGGTGAGTGATGTGGGTGGAAACTGGCTTGTTGTCATATTTATTTTTTTTTTTTTTTTTTTTAAAATAATAATAATAATAAATTCTATTTCTAAGCGCCTTTCGTACCGCTGCATGTTGAGCAATAGTTAATGTACGCAGTGCATGTACGTACGTCCAAATTTGTTTTCTCATTCGTTCTTCCTCGTTTTAAAGTGCATTGAAAGTGGCTGTGGCTTTCTTTGACCACTTTAGAGGACATTAAAATAATTCCTAACTAGCAAAGGTAGGCTATGTTGAATTAGCTAAAATCAATATGTTGCATTATGTTGCTAATCATAGATGTGCTATCGATGAAAAGGTTTCTTCAGCCACCATCAGTACTTCTTTGGCGGTTTCGGATGTTACGCTGCTCATCCGAGAAGCTTCGTCAGTGAACTAAAACTTTTGCTGGTAGGTCTGGCCAACCATTTCAATACATTTTGCCCAAATATATACATGTGTGTGCTGTTGTGTTGTTACTGTATTTAATCTTTTTTCGGATTGTGTTAAGCGCCGTCACGCTATGGATTAAAAAAAAAAACGTTTATTGACTTCTCTCAATTATTCATCGCAGCCTCGAGTGACAGTCGACCCCAAATGAATGACTTTTATCAATAAACACTTACAGCATGAGAGGCCACTTGCCGGTACTTGCCAAGATCTTCAGCTCTAACCAGCTCCTCTGGAACAGTTTTTCCTCTCTGGAAAAAAAGACATTGGTAGATTGACAGAAAATGTTGACAACAAAACAATAAAAGATAATAATTCAAGGGTAAAAAAAGCGACAGTGGAAACACATTTGCCCCATACCTTCTTTCTCTCTGTGGTAAGAATTGTAGCTTTGTCTTGAAGCTGAAACAATAAGAAAACAATTCAGTCCAAAATGTGCGCAAGCCAAGTGACCCGTGAAATTAAAAAAAAATATTTTACCTTCTGGATGATGTCTAGAGTCATGCCCACTTGTTCACTAATCTCCATAGGCACTCCAGCAGAACCCTGCCAGACAAAAGGAAGAACAATTGGCCATGAATATACCATTCAGTCCCATATTAATGCCAATAATTGTTCATCACTTACCGGTGCGGCTGGCTGAGAGGCAGGAGCTGCTTGAGGTGTAATCAACCCGGCCTGAGGTTTGAGTGTGGCAAGAGCTGTCGAGGAGGAAAATTGTGCAAACTCAGACATTCAAGGAAACTAAGGACATGTTTGAAACAACATGCTATCAACCCACCTTCTCTGGCTGCAGCAACCTCTTTGGTAAGTCGAGCAATGACTCGACACGCTGCATCGTGTTGATAGAGAGCGTGCGAGAGCTCTTGGCGAGTCGTCTGCAGCTGTTGCCTCAGGGTGAAGCTGTGAAGCATCACAGCATCCTAGAAGACAGGAAAAAAGAAGCATACAGTGTGTTCACCTCAGGATAACTTCAATTACAACTCTCAGTGTCATTGATAAAACAAACAATCGGGTCATTTGCAAGTCATTTAGCACAGAGCTTTTCATTCACGGTGGCGTAAACCGGAAAGGGGGCTCCCGTCGTCAGTGTCATCAACTGTTTCAATACATTTTGCCCAAATCGCTGTTCTTGAGTATCTAATCGGCAACATACGCATTTGTTGATTTCATTTTTAATCGCCAGGGATATTATCCACTTTGGTTAGAATATCAATTTCAGTTTACAGTATCGTAAATCTAATGGTTAGTTGTCAAACATCTTTTGTAAATCTTTCCATTCAGTTCATCAAAAGAGCACAAGTAAATTTTGCAATTTGAAATTGGCAAATTTCCCCATTGTGGGACGAATAAAGGTTTTCTGATTCTGAAGTAAAATATCTGCAAGCAAATGATCAAATTAGGTTCATATATTAATGTTATAGGGCAGGTGTGTCAAACTCATTTTCATCCAGAGCCATATTGTAGTTACGGTTTCCTTTGGATGACCGCTATGAATTCTGGGAAATGATATCAATGTTGAATTACCTCAATATTTTACAGACAGCGCACAGCAACACAACTCGTTTTAAAATTAGAAGTCATGAACGATGACTGTTATTGTCGATTACATATGACAAATTAGAATTTTGGTTCACATTTTTGCAAGCATCACAAAACTTGATATGCTTGATTTGCTTTCGCGAGCCACTTAAAAATGACTTGGCGGGCCAGATCTGACCTCCGGAGGCTTCATTTTGACACCTGTGTTAGAGGATATTTTAGGTTCTTCCTGAAATTTCACCTGATTGCCCTATCCGTTTGTAAGTAATATGCCATGTCATAATCAAAGAGAAATCTGGACAAACACTTACCCACTCATCTTGGAGGGACTTTAGAATGGCAGGAATGCTTGTAGCCGATGGTACCTTTGGTCTCACCGGATGGGAGACTGGTAGACAAGTATAAAATATTAAATTTGCACAAACAAGTTCAGCAAATCATAAAGGAGACATGGAGGAAGTAAAAAGTAAGTGTGTTGTGTGGCTCTCTCTGAGGACTTCCGACTCTTTTTAAAGGATGCCTAAAATGTCCATAATGCCAGCAAAATGCAAGACACAAAACAAAAAGAAGTCCACGTTGGCCCCCGAGTAGGCAGCCGTCAGCAAATGCTCCCACGACCCTTTCCTTTTGTTGTTGTTTTTGTCTTGCTTTGTGTTTTCTTTTGTCACTTTGTGTTGTTGTGCGTCATGTAGAACGGATATGGATTTTTTTCAGCATTTTTGGCCACGGCATTCATCAAGGAGGAGACTGTGCTGAGCAGTTGCGCCTTTTCGGCAGCACGAATATGCCAGCACTGTTTTTGATTGGGAGGAATTTCGGTGCCATTTGACTGTCATCACTGGACAGCTCTGTGGCGATTTAGTTTTTTTGCGCCTGTAATGGGCATCATTTTCACAGCCCCGTTTTGTTCAGCGTAAAGGTCAGTGCTGTTGGACAGTCTGCGGCTGGATGGATGCATGGTTTGAGGAGCCCGCGATGAGAAGAAAGGAGCGTCAGCACAGTGCGCTGATGCATATGTGAAACTGTCGCGGCTTGGAATCGAAGCGGATTCATATGGGACAGAAGTAAGACAATCTCTTTTCATCAATGGATGCTACAGTTTCATCTTTGCTTTCAACATTTAACTTGTAGCAGACGTGCACATTCCACCATGATGTCCCTGATCCACTGGTGAAAAGAACATTTTGATCTTCTTCTCTTTCCTATCGAACTGCTGCATGTAACAGAGAGGGTGCAGAAAGTGCTTAAGATTGAATGATAGTCTGTGTCTTTGTGTTGTCATGTGTCTTTGTGTTGTGATATTATTTGTTATTTATTTTTTTAATAACAATAATAATACATTTTCTTTCTATGCGCCTTTCAAAACTCTCAAGGACACTTTACAGTTTGTAGGAAATAAGTTGGTAGGGTTTATGGGGGGTTGGGAGCATTCTTCCGAGCTTCCTCTTTCTATTGCTGACTATGGTTACCTTTAATATCTACAAGTTGTTCCTCGGACAGTGGTTGCCCATTCATTGGGTCTGTCCCATTCTCGACGATGAACTTCTCGATGAGCCGACGCTCAAACACCTGGTTGGACACCGGAGACACGCACGGGTGCTCTGGGAACTCGTTGGAGACTGAACAAGAAATACATTCAGATTGTATTAGTTATTTGATTCAGAAAGAAAAAGTCGGGAGCTTTGCGACGTATGTGGCGGGACTGCCAGGCTGCTAGCGTTAGCTCATTTAGCTAGCAGCGTTAAGGCGGTTGCACACGGACCTTGCCGATCTTTGTATCAACTTAATGTTACTTACTTGCACACACCAAAGACATCGTCTCGGTCAAGACTTAAAAATCACTTCAGTTGATGGAATTTGACTTGTTTCGTGTCCACAAAGCGTTTGGTGCAGTTGATACTCTCTTGACTATATTTTCCTAATGTTGGAGACCGCACGCTCTCCTTTCATTGCCGCGAACACCGGAACTCCTTCTTCTTGATTTCCGGCAAAATGGCCGCGTTTGGTGCATTGCTGCCACCAACCGGATAAAATATGAACACATAAAACAGCGCCTAACCGCCTTTCTCCTCTCTCTTAAAATGGTGGGCAAAAGTGGAATACTTACAAACGGCCCAATGCCGTTATTTTTATATGACTCGGTTCGGACTTACTGAACGAGTCTCTTGGCATTTCTATAGCAGTTACTTTTGTTGTCCCTGAAATTTCGTACATTTTGTTTGTATGTAATTCATCTGAATTCCAAGCACAAGTCTCAATGTACTCGACAAAAGGATCAAATCAAAAACGGATAAGATATATATTTATTTTAAAAGGAATGATATATGACTTCATATTGCAAAAATATTACAAGTTCAGTTGTTTTCATTACCCGGATGCATTTGGTGATAAATATTTTCGTCTTGACAAGGTTCACAGGTATTTACAACATTTGGTGGCATATTTGTACAGGAAATTTCATGTTTGCACAGTGCCCCAGCAGTACTTATGGCAAAATTATGATCTTACATCACAGTCATTTAACATAATTCGTTGCAGTTTGAAAGGTTAATGACAAGAATAAATTCATTCTCTATGTTAGTATAGTGAGTTAATGTTCCCTTTTTTCAAACACCGCCAAATTTCTACTTCTAGCCCTCAATATGTAGCAAGCTCACTGAGCACACAGGCAAACACTTGGGACAGATTCAGCAAATATACAGTATACAGTGCATATCACAATGGTCCTGAGGGTCTGGAACAGGGATCGGGAACCTTTTTGACAAAGAGAGTCATAAAAGCAAAATATTTCAAAGTGTTTTTCAGTGAGAGCCACAAACACACACATACTTTCTGCTACCGCTTGGAGTATTGTACTGTATATTGATACGAACGTAGCATGGGGCGTGTAGAAGTTCCATCGATATTGTTTCATTGCAAATTAGAATCACAGCACACCCTGTTCTCTCCACAAAAGAGTCCTTCAGTCCATTCAATACAATCCTCGTCATCTTTTTTTATTTTCCCCATTTCACTCGTTGGTCATTAACTGAGTTAATAACTGAGTAGGCTTATTCAAAAGGGGGCGTTTACTTGTTTCAACGTCAACGGCCACCTAGGTCAGTATCATCCAATCAAAATTGCCCACTGCAGCCTAAACAGGAAACGAGTAGCCAAAAAGCGAGAATATTTTGTTTTTTTTTCTGCCAGCCAGATGCAATCATCAAAAGAGCCATATATGGCTCAAGAGCCATAGATTCCCGACCCCTGCTCTGGAGGTAGGTAGCATCAGAGGACAGCGGACACTAATGAATCTCTGGCAGAGTCAAATAAAGCAGGGAGGACAATATTCAGCGCATGCTTCAAAAATACCATTACACTGACAATAATGGCATGCAATATGGATGTCAAATCACCGGAAGCACAATATAGACTTGGTTGCAAAAGGCACAGGTGAGGTTTTTCGTCTGTTTCTCCATATGCTTCTCTGTCACCACTCCATCCACTATAAGAAGTTCAGCTTTTCTGAAGTATAAACACTGCAGGTGTCAGACGTATCAGTATCCAGCGGCAGTGCAGTATAATACTCATTAGCGTTGCTCCGTCTTTCTTGAACCGGGACCTTTTTGATCTGGAACTGAACGCAACCGTCGGATGACTGCAGGCAATCTGAGGCTCCAGGCACCGGAAAGGAAATCCCCCTTTCCTCCTCATTTGACATTACCTGCAAAGAAGGGCAAGTGTGACTTGATGAAAAAAATAATGGCTTCTATTTTCAAAAATCTGACGCACCTCTCGAGTTGAATTGTAACAGGGTGAGCTCACACGTCTTTGGCTTTCATAATTTTCAGTCCTCGTGTGAACAGGAGTCAGTTGAAGTGGAGCACTTTCCATAACAGGAGTGTAACCCTGGAAATACAAACGGCAATGATGAAAGGCAAAGGTTCTCTATAGTTGTAGAGTAAATCAAGGTGTGAACCACTTACAGTATGAATTGGACTGGCTCTCGGCGTCCATTTTCTCGGGGTCCCCAGCTGCTGGCCGTGATTGTAGTAGCCTGCCGGCTGAGGGCTTGGCTGCCTGTAGTTCTAAATGGAACATATAAACAACAGCGTATGTGGAACTGTCGCAGCTTGGAATTGAAGCAGATTTACGTGGGACAGGAGATGTGAGACAATCTCTTTTCTTCAATGGATGCTACAGCTTCGTTTTTGCTTTCAACATTTAGCTTGTGGCATATTTTCACCAGGAGGTCCCTGATCCACTGGTGAAAAGCTGGCTTTGATCCTCTCCTCTTTCATCTAGAACTGCTTCATACAACAAAAAGGGCCAGAAATTGCTTAAGACTAAATGACTGTGACTTTGTGTTGTCACATTATTTTGTTAATTGGATTTCAAGATGGCACTGCGAGAGAGGCTGCCTTTGCAGCAGCTCCTATATTTTGTTTTTCTACTTCTTCCTTTCCTTTCTTCTTCAATCCATAACTTTGCAGCTGTTAAATGTAAATGTCTTCACTGTGAGACTATTGAAGTCTTATCCAATCTTTGTTCTTACAAGCAATCTATTCACCTGGATGTTGACCATTGGGGGCTGGGCTTGTGGCGTCCGGTTCGTTCTGAGGCAGGCGATTATCTGCGACAAGCTGCAGTTGGGGTAACGCTTCATGAACAGGATAAAACCGGCCAGAGACACAAACATGCCGGAAGGGACGGTGATGGACTTGAGAAGAGCTCGCCACTTGCTCCCCCTTTCTAGATAATTAGAGAACAAAGCAATTAGAAGAAGCCAATGAATAATCGAGGCAATTTTACATTCTATAACACACACCATTGTTAACAGGGCAGTGTGCGAGCCAGGGTTTTCATAGTTACGATTTTATATCATGACTGTTTTATTTTTGTTGCTTTATTTAGTTTTTACAGCAGGTATGTTTGTATTTTTTCAAAAAAGCTTGTTTTCCCTTATTTTTTTTGTTTATTACAGGGTGTATTTGCAGCATGCAAGATGTTCGCAAGCTGCAATTGTAGATTGCCGACGGCTAATGCAGATTATGCGCCAACGTAGTTTAAAGGTGACTTGTTTGTCTATTTTTTTTTTTGGGGGGGGGTTGAAACTGATAGGATGCTAAACGTGCACAAACAAAAATAATCAGAATCAAAAAGCCTTTAACTCATTCACAGCCATTCACAAATTTATTGGGGAATTGAAAATATGGTGTAAAGCGCCATTCCCAAATTTGTTTGGGTTTTGTTTTTTCATGCTTGGGTGTCAATAAAGCGCTGGCCATGGCCTCTGGCAATGTTTTTTTCTTTGGGCAGCACTTCCCTTTTTTCCATGTTAACGCTTTGTTCCACCTTCAGCTCTATAAAAAGCAATATGTATGTATTGCATTGTATTTTGGACATATGCCCTTATTTCACATAACTCCAGACCCATATAATTTAGGAATTAACTGTTTTTTTCTGATGAAAGAAGAGAGTCTAAGATTTCAAACACCGTATTGAATGTTGATGTAATAATAGTAAGAATAACAGGCACACAGACAAACACTACACCTCTCATGATCAACTTGAGACCAATTTGCAGGCTATCTGTCAATCACAATCGACGTATCACGCACCCTTGAATTATTCGGACTTTTGTCCTCCTAACGCTGCTCCGAAGGAGAATTTGCGTGGCAAACTCACCAATCACCTGCAACAAGGTGGACGACACCAGGTTGCCATTAATGTCTCTGATTTCATAGACGCCATCGTGCCTCGAGGTCAGCCTCGCAATGACCACCTCGTTGACAGAGCCGTTCCTTCCAACGGAGACCAGGCCTCTATACCGCATGTCATGGTCAGTGATGTGGCCCTCTCGCATTAACTGCACGGGGCCGCGGGAAGGCTTTGAGTCGAAAGGCCCCAACGAGGATTCGTCCAGGTGTCGGGTGGGGGTAAAGATGAGGTAAGCACGTGCCACCGGGAGGAAGAGAGGGAGATTCAGAGACTCTTTGGTGAAGCGGGTCAGATTGAAAGTGTGTCCTGCATCCATGACCAGCGAATGTGATACAAGATTGGGGGGAAAAAGATCATTAGTGTTGTTAAACAATGAGGGTCTGATCAATTTGTTGTTTCTCACCGCGGACAGTGAGAGTACTGCGAGACAACACTTTCCCCTCAGCGTCGCGCACTGTGTAGTTGCCTTGGTCGGCTTGCGTCACTCTGTCAGCCACCCACACCTTCCTGTCTCGCAGCAGCCTGCCACGACCCGCAAGGCTGGTACCAGGGTCGGTCCGGTTCCACAGGACTATTGGCATCGCCTCGGATGGAGCGCCCCGGGGAGCAAACTCTAGTACGAAGCTGTTTTCGGGGATGCTATGCTCAAAGTTCTCTCCGTAGTTTCTGTAGTAGGACTTGATGCATTCTACGGGCAGATAATTGTGTGAAAAAAAGCACGATCAGAAAATGGACAAGGGTGTCCTGGAAAATTTGATATAATTTTGCAAGTCGTTATCGGAGACATGCTAGAGCATGTTTGGCAAGAGCTTAAAAACTCATTCACTGCCAGACGATATGCAAAAATGTGTCCACTCCAGTGCCCTGGTTTCTGTCATTGTCACTTGAATTCCAGGACTCACAGAATATTGTGTTTTACAACTACATAAACATTCAATACAGTGTTAGAAACCTTAGACTCTCTTCTTTCATGAGAAAAAAAAAAAGAGTTAATTCCTAAATTATATGGGTCTGGAGTTACATGACCTTCAAATGAGGGCGGCTGTCTAAAACACAACACAATAATAAATACATACGTGTTGGTTTATGTAGCGCTTTAACAACAGCTGAACCTGGAACAAAGCGTTAACATGAAAAAAGGGAAATGCTGCCTCCTTGCGGAAAGAAAAAACATTCCCAGAGGCCATTGCCAGCGCTTTATCGGCAGCCAAGGGTGAAAAAACAAAACCCGAACAAATTCGGGAATGGCGCTCTAAGTCATATTTTCAATTCCTGAATAAATTTGTGAATGGCAGTGAATGAGGTAACTATGACCTGAAGTGTGCCTTGTATATATCAGAATCAGAAAACCTTTATTCGTCCCACAATGGGGAAATATATGTGTTGATTTAACAAATCTGAGAAAAGTATCCAACCTGAAACTGTCAGACGAACGGTTTCATAGGTGAATCCAGAAGACATTTTGATTGAATAAAGTCCCTCGTCCGCATGGGTCACTTTTTTCAGGACCAGCATCTTATCTTTGGTCCACTCGAAGCGAGGGTCATTTACCTGAATAAAAAAAAATGTTGGTTTGTGTTCTGTGTACGTGAGAACAAAAAATATAAGCCAACAGCACGACATTTCCCTCACAATGGTCTTCTCGAGGAGAATACGCCTCGGTCCTGAAGAGTTCTGAGTAAAAGTCACAGTTCTTGATGTAGAGTATACAGGCAAACGAAACTCCTTCCCGGCACAAACCATCTGAACTTCTTCTCTGTCACCTGTCAAAATGGAAAAGAAAGTCAAGAATATTTTTTCAGATTTGCGATGAGAAAAGAATAGGATCAAGTGTTTATGTTGGCTTACCAAGTACGACCCAACCTGTAAGGAAACAAAATCGTATTTAAATTGTGCACGCAATGCAATAACCTGAAAGTTCTTTAACAAGTTTAATGGTCTACATGAGAGAAACGCTCATTGATAAAAACTCAGATCATATAATAATAAAGTTATGAAAATAAGTTTGGATTTTTGACAAAACTTCTTTTGTCAGATATGAAAACCCTGACTCTTGACCCAGTTCAATCATAATTGTGTCTCTAACTCTGAGAGAGAGAGAGAGAGAGAGAGAGAGAGAAAAAAAATATTGGAAGCTCTATATGTTAACTATTACACTTAATGTGTTATGTATAAACAATGAAAAACTACTATTACTACTAATAAGAATAATAACAATAATAATAACAAACAACAACAATAATACAGTAATTGGATTGGATTGGATGTACCTTTATTCGTCTCACAGTGGAGAAATGTACATTTCACTGCAGCAAAGTTATGAAAGGAAGAGGAAAGGAAAGAAAGAGGTAGAAAAACAAAATACAGGAGCTGCTGGAAAGGCAGCCACTCTCGCGGCGCCATCTTGAAGTCAAAAGAACAAAAAAACTACATGATAACGATGATGATGATGCTAAGAAAAGTCGCAGAGCACACTTCAGCCTATCCCGGCTGTCATTTGGCAGTAGATGGGGTACACCCTGAACTGGTTGCCAGCCAATCGCAAGGCAGACAAAAACGAACAACCATCCCTGTTCGCACTCATATTTAGGGACATTTAGAGTGGCTGCCATGCATGTTTCTTTGAATTCAAGAATAATCCAAAATATCCAGAGAAAACCCATGCAAGGCAGAGAGGGAACATGCAAACTCGACACAGGAAGGGGCCTTGAATCGAACCTTGCACCTCTGCACTGTGAGGTGGATATGATAATCAGTTCGCCATCATGACACCCTCTATAATTATATGTATTTTTAAAAATATTTATTATTCTAATTTAAAACAGATTCTTTTCTTACAGTGTTTTTAGGCGTTCAATTACCTGACATGTTTCGGTGTATACTTCCGCCAACGGGATGAACTTAAGACAATTATATATTATTCTTCTGTATCACCCAGCCCTATTTTCCAACTTTGGAGTGTAATGCTTAAAGATGAAATGGAAAAAAATGATCTTTTTACCACCCTTGATTGAGCCAAAGCATGTTATACATTACAACAAGTTCACAGCACAACAGCAGGCAAAAATATCACAAAAAGTGGATACACAGTTCAATGAAGCAACTTCTGACAGCTAACAGAAGAGCATTTAATTATTATGCCTGCCACTATATGTTGCTGAATTATAGTACCGATTATTTGTAGTCAATAAATTCTGTTTTTTTACCAATAAGGGGAAAGTGAATAATTTGAGGATTCCTTGCGGCACACGAACGGTAATACTGCACAAAGGTTGGTCATCACTAGTCTAATTCACCTAAATCAAAGTGTCAGTGACCTTGATATTGCAGTGAACACATGTTAACAGGTGTAAAATCTGACACACAGGTTCTCTTATATGCTTTGTTAGACTCCAGGTTCTGCCAAAATGATTGAAAAACAACTCACCCACAGCAAAAGGAAAACTGTAGAGGACCGCGAACAGGGCGTAATGGCACATCTCCTATGTAGACAAAAAAGGGTCAGGCTGTTTCATCTTTACACACAGGTGACAGCAATGCAAAGGAAACGAAAAAGTTTGCATCCATCGCCTGATGTGCGACACTCTCGAAGCGGGACGATTATCGTCCATGCACACCTGCAAACGACGATAAGGTGCGGCAAACAAATCTAAGGCAGCCCTCAGTGACGTGACGGCCTGATGACGCCCTGTTTAGACAAGCCATGACCAACATTTCAGATGATCACTTATTGATTATCGAAACGTCCTTACATTTTCAACGCAAAAAAAGCCCGAACCCACCTGCAGGATACGCGAGAAACAATTCCACGGGAATATATTAGGGAATTTTTGACATGAATGGGTGAAAACGGGTATAAACGTTAATCCGCAGCACGCATGCGCAGTGGCGGTCCCCAGTTATTTATGGAATTCTCAACAGCTTTTACGTCAGCTACGTTGCGCTCAGTATCACGTGGGTTAGCTCCAGGAAACAGATACGCTCTTTGAGCAAACCCTTCCGAACGGTGTCGTCTGCCACTGCGGGGTTTTGCGCCAAGATTGAGATTGATTGTAAATGAAGGGGGCCGGAGGTGGTCGAAGTCAGCATGATACAGACAGAACAGACACAAATAAGTGTTCAGCGTTACATGTCTGAAGACGAGACATTTAACATGCACTTTAGATTGAAATTATCCTAACATAAGTGATGTTATTTTGCATGTGATTCCTGATATATAGAACAAACCGTTGGTGTTAAATTACACATTGTTATAATTTACGATCCAACCCGTCCACACAGATTTAAGGTATCAATAAATTTTACTCGGTGGCCCAAAGCGCTGTACAGTTTGTTCAACATTGTCCAACTCACAACTTGAAATACAATCAGACGAATAATCGAGAAAAAAAAAGAAAAAAAAAAGAAAAAAAAAACAATTGTTGCGAAGTATAAAGGATTTTTTTAATTAAGGAAGTACCTACCACAAATGCTCCCTTGCTTAATTTATGGTAAATATGCCTTGGTGAAGATTTTGCTCCAGTTATCATTTGTTGTCATGGGGCGCAATGTTTGCGTTGCGTGGTCTGCTCACACCCACGTGGCCTCCTCTTTCTAAGCGGCCTTCAAAACTCTCAAGTACACTTTTCAGTCACGGGGTGGTCGGAAGCAAAACGAACGTTGGTTTGGCAATTTGCATACTTGGCACGGGAGCTAATCAGAAGTATGTTTTCCCGCTTCGGACTACACCGTGACTGAAAAGTGTACTTGAAAGTTTTGAAAGCTTAGAAAGCGGAGTCCACCTAGCTTGTAGAGGTTTGCTTGTAGCTTTTACTCTGTTCAATAAAACAAGTTTGATGTTTTTTCTTGAAGTTGTTGGCCACCCAGCCAAGAGTGGCAGAGACGTTTTGAAAGTTGTAAGCCCGACGTAAAAGTTGTACCCTCTGGTCAGACCTTATTTCAAACACTGCTGTATACATTATTATACACAGTTGTAACCTGCCCCCTGATGCAATTTTGACACCTCTGATTTATATTGTCCTTACTCTTCTTGTCTTCATTCCATATTATCATTCTTCTGTAAAGAAAAGGTTTCTTATTATTTGATTTATTGGCCTTGTTTATTGCATTACATTGAGCAACTGCACTCAATGCGTTTAAAAATGTTCTAAAAAGTGAAATTTAGTTGAGGCTTGCAGTCCATTGTCACTGCCACTGCCATATTATCACTAAAATTACCTTTTCTGTAGACTTTTTTCAATGTTGTATACAGATTCACTTATAATGGCCATTAATTATCGGTATACATTATTTCACGTGTCGACACTGTTATTGGATAGTTTTTTGACATACTATATATATTTTCAGTACTGTAATTTAAAAAATGTTTTGCTCTTCATAAATGTATGTTTTCAACATAGGATTTTGTATTGACCGTTATTTTATACGTTGGAAAAAGGGTACACGTTTGATAAATTACGTACTTTGTAAAAAAATGTATACATGAAATGTATTATGATGATGATGATGATTATTATTATTATTATATTTATTATTATATTAGTATTATTATATATTTATTGTTATATATTTATTATTACATATTTATTATTACATAAATGAAGCGAACTTGGTTGTGCCAGTGAGTGGCAACCGATGATGTGCGCACACCAGACGCAGCAGTGACGCCCCGACAAGAGAAAAGCCTCGCCCAGTTTATAAGTGTCCTTGCGATTGCAGCAACTCGGCTTTTTTCAGAGGGAAAATCGCACACCAATACTCGAGTAAGTTTAAGTTACCGAAAAAAACTATCAAGTTATCGAATCGTGAACTTTTGTTCTGTGAATAACGAACAATGCACATGTGGCCATGTTGTTTTTGTACAGGTCATGTTGCTCGCATTCATTTTGCTTCTATGCTTCCTCTGCGGTGAGTAACGCACAAGCAATAACACATGAACGCTCTTAAGATCAGCCTTTGGAGTATTTATCCAATATATTTGATATCAATGTTAGTAATAACCACCATGGCCGTAATTCTGGGCCTGCAAGTGTACAATTAAACTTTAGTAGTGAATTGCTATGCTGCCCGAGTGACACTATTAGGCCCAACGAGCAAACGTGTCATGTACTAGTAGCCTGCTGGACCTTGCTAGTATCACAACGACTCGTGTCAAATTCAAGGCCCGGGGGCAGATCCGGCCCCATCCACCCATCCATTTTCCAGACCGCTTTATCCTCATCAGAGTCGGGGGGTGGGGGGGGGGTGTTCTTCGGGATCTAGGTGGGGGACACCCTGGATTGTTTGCCAGCCACTCGCAGGGTACACAGAGACACAACCATTCACTCTCACACTCACACCTAGGGACAATTTGGACTGTTCAATCAGCCTGCCATGCATGTTTTTGTTAAGTGGAAGGAAACCGGAGTACCCAGAGAAAAACCCACGCGTGCCCGAGAAGAACATGCAAACTCTACACAGGGAGGTCGGACCGGGTCTTGAACTCACAACTTCTGCACCGTGCTAACCACTCGACTACCGGGCCGCCAGATCCAGCCCGCTATTCATTTTATGTTGCCCGTGACTGCAAATCCTCTGTGTCAATTTCCATGACCCTTGCTAAAATCTGCAGTGAAAGGTCAGAGTGCAATTTACTGGGGGATGTTTTAGGGAATAAAACGTCAATCAATCAACATTCCTTCAGGCAAATTTAAACCCTATATTCAATATACTGTCTATATTGCACACTTCAATAGTGTGGTATGCTAATACTGCATCTCCTCGGTTCTTTGTGTCCAATTCCAGGGTCATTTGGTGCACAGCATGAAGTGTGCTATGGTGGAACTTTTCGCTTTCCCTATGATTATCCACCACCTGGATACACTGGGAAGCTTTACTTCTCTCCGAAAAATGGTGAAAGCAGGAGGCTAGTGTTAGAGACTGGCAAGGTTTGCATTTTTCTGGTTTTATAAAAACAAGGATGATGACTGCATTGGCATTAAAAACAAAAAACATAATTAACTTATCCGAAATTTCATTTGTCTTGTCAATTTTTTCAGGCAATGGATCCACGTTTCAAGGTTACCTCTAGAGGTCTTAGTCTGCAACACGTGACAGAAAAAGACAATGGATATTTCTCAGTTTCATCTATTAACTTATTTCGTGATAGGGTCACATTGAAAGTTGTAGGTAAGATCATTTTACTTTGTTACGTTGACTGGTATAATGGAGAATACAGTTATGCATCATCATTTCTTGTTGCGAGGGACTCAGTCCAGAAAATGGTGGCAACATTCTTAAAATTCAGCGATTCATAAAGCATCAACACCATGTTTCGAGCTTGCAGTCATGATCCCATGTTACATATTTGCTGTATTTTGGAAATAAATTATTTCAAACACAAACCACATTCAAATGAGAGTCCTCAACACTATCAGCATGACATGAGTAAACAAATATGCGCAGTAGTATTTTACACAAATCATTTAACGGACTTTTTTTCTTTCACACATATTAGTAAATACTACGACTACTACTAATAATAATAATAATAATAATTAATAATAATACATTATATTTATAAGCGCCTTTCAATGTTGGGGAGTACAGGAAAATTTGTAACAGTGATGTTAACTTATATGTGCTATTTGATGCATTGGGAGACAATCATTTCATTCTTGGCACATGGTGCATTCAGGGACCGTCAAAAAAGCAATATGTCTATGTACACAAAACCTCGACTATTAATGGATTAACCCCCCCCCCCCCAAAATAAATAAATAAATAAATAAAAACCTTGCAAATTCAGAAATGCCAATCCACCACAATGAGAAATTTGCCAGTCGTTCAAAAAATTTAAACATGTTTTTGTTATTCTTAATATGTTTACGTTACGTTTATGTTATTCTGTAATATGTTGACTATTTTCCCCTTGTGTGTGACTAGAATGTGCTCATGAGATACACCGGTATTACCATCACCGGTTTCGTATCGATATCCCCACGAATGCAGAAATCCTGGAATTCAGCACTGTTGACAACTCCGACCCAGTAATCTTGTGGAATCGCACTCAGACCAGTGGTGCATCCAGGGGCCAGGTGAAACAAAATTACTGGGAATTGTCAGAAGTTACACAAGGTGACAACGGCTACTACAACTTCCGCAAAAAAGACTACACTTTGGTGACAAGGACAAGACTTAACGTCACAGGTGAGTCACATTGTTTGTTATGGCAAGATGTCAACAGTCTTGTCATGCTGGAATTCATGTGTCAAGGTGATGCAGTAGTTGACTGGGACTTTCATTCTAAAACATGTGAAACAAATCATCCATATATTTTCCAAACTACGTTCCAAACGGGACATGATAATGGCCAGAACGTGGTTTTCCATCCCGATATGACAAAAAAAAATCGTTCACTTCACCCAGAAAATGTTGAAAGCGCACAAAAATTATTGCCGTATATAAATTTACCAACACACTGCTTCTGCCATCATTGTGAAATGTAAATTTCTCCACTGCGAGACTAATAAAGGCAAATCCAATCCAATCCAATCCAATTGTGGAAGCTAGCAGCCAACTCTAAATGTGGCTGAACGCTAACCACTTCAGGCTCATTTCGGTCGCTGTAAGTTTTCAAGAGGTAAGAGCGTCAGATCCGTCCGTCATTGTCATTCTGTCGTTATTTCAAGCTGAACCAAAAGTATCATCCTCGGTCAGTTATTGTCTTTATTTTAACCATGCTTTGATAATGGTAAATTAAAATTTGTCAACACAACCTTTTCCAATATTTTGATTATCTTTAAAAAAAATGCTCCTCACTCCTGTATTTACATAACAGCACCTCCCAATAAAAATTATATCGAGAAGGGAGAAGACTGACAAAGGAGTGAGGCGGGAGGAGGTAGAAATGTTATGGGTTAATGAGACGAATACTCCTTGACATATTTATTTACTGTCTGTTAAAGATGATGTCACGTTATTGTCACGCATGATTGATGTCACAAGTCGGATAAAGTTCAAGTCGAATATCAATAGTGTTATGTTTCACAAGTTTGTTCCACACCCCCACTTACCTGAATACGCACAGTGCATATTTGGAATATCGGTAAATATGTAAAAAATGCTTGGTCAAGCAACGATTCCAGACCTTTCCAAAGCCTAACTTACTGATCCTGTTCTTAACAATCCCTTTTATCCTACGAAGAGTTCACAGATCGCCATTTGCCCGAGGAGGACACGCACCTCACCCTGCGATTCCCCTCGACCTACGATCCGTGGGACATCACCTTCAAATCAAGGACGGGCAAAATCATAAGATTGATGCGTTCTGGACGTTTCACCAATGGTGGCTATTCGGAAGACTCACAGTTTGAGGATCGACTTGTCATGGAGGACCGCAGCCTAGAAATACTCTCCCTCAAAGTAGAAGATTCTGGCGCCTATGAGTTCCGGGACAAAGAGGGTTTCTTAGTGGTGGTGGCCAACGTGGAGGTCATACAAGGTGAGATACAGCGCGTTTACCATTGAGAAATATACAGGTAACATCTGAGTTAAGACCAGGTTCAGTTCCGACACAACGGTCATAAGTTGAAATCCATTCAAACTGGCCGACGTGACGTTGACACGACAGGATAGATTATGATGTCTATCTGTTGTTTTTAAGTAACGTTTTCTACTGAATACTATTATATACCAAACTGTTTACAGTTCATTTATAAATTGTATAACTTTTAGTGTCAGTTTTATCATTTTATGTTTCGTATATTCGATTTTTATTACTGTATAACTACTGTATGTACCTGTAATGTATACAAAACTGTTAAATGTACAGTTCATTTATAAATGTTATACAGTGAGACCTCAACTTACAAACACCTTATCTTACATACATTTCGTCTTACAAACGTCACATTTAGGAAAATTAAACCTTATAATAAGCACTATTTTCATAATACACACCCGCCACGGCTTAATATTATTACATTACTAAATACAGAAATATTAAAACTTTGTGAATTTGTTCCATGTTCAATTAAAGTTTTCTTTTGACGATATAAAAAAATATCGTCAAAATGGCAAGACATAAAAGCGAAAAGTGATCTTCGGCGGAAGCACACGACCGAACAGCACCAGAGGTTAAGTTACCAACAGTCCTTATTGAAGGTGACTCTCCTTCTATAAGCCATCAACGACCATCAAAAAGGTAAATAAAACTTTCTTTTACAGCACAGTTTATTTCTTTAATTACAGTCCTCATGTAATGCGCCTCTCTTTCCAAACAGCAATTCCCTTTGACCTTCGACCTCCAACGCCATTCCATCAAGCCATAAATGACCATCACAAATGTAAATAAAGTGACTTTATGATACAATGCAGTGTATTTCATTACAATACAATAGCACATTTATTATACATAGAATAAGGTATGTTGTGTGTAGTTTTAAGGCTTATTTAGTTGAAAAGTATATTTTATGGAAACCCAGGAACGGATTATTCCCATTTGAATGGTTTCCTATGGGAATTTTTTTTTGCGATACACACTTTTCTCCTTACACACTCTGTCTTGGAACCAATTAAGTTCGTAAGTTGAGGTCTCACTGTACTTACCCTGCTCTTCCTGCTAAGGGCCAGAAGAGGTCGCCCGACACATACGCTCGGACTCAGGCGGACACCGAAGGAAAAAAGCAGTGTACAGTACTACAGGAGACGTCTGCACTGTATAACTACTGTATTGAGTGTCGTCACGCAGATGATTGTTGTGCGAGTGTGTGGCATGCTGGCTGGCCAAAATTGTAGTACCCGTTGCCGGCTGCTTGCTCGTTGCGGTGCCAGGCGTAGAATAAAAAAAGGAGGGGGGCTAGCGGTCGTGGTCGCAAGTACGGGTGGTAGTAACTCGCACCGGTCTTAACTCTGATGTTACCTGTATCTGGTTGCGGTAACTATGGCCTATAACTCACTTGTCATCTCTCTGCTTTCACAGTAAATCCCCCTGCATATGTTTATGTCATCGCTTTTGTTGCCATTGTTGCTGCGATGGCTATCTGCTGCTGCTGCATAAGAAGATGCTGTTGCAAAAAGAGTGCATCCAAAACAAACACTCCTCTAACAAATCAAGCAGCAGCACCGGCACCTGCTGTGTATTATCATGTAGGTGTCCTCTCAAACGGCCTCTCACAATCGCATCCGGAAGTATTTAAAAAAAAATTCTACTTCCAATTGCAGGGCACAAATCAAGCCACAGGAGCAAGTTACTCTGCAGCACCAGCCACTGGAACTTATTCCTATCAGCCTGCGAATCCCGTTGTCCCAAGGGAACCTTCTGCTGCATCTGCACCCACCTCCATCGGCCCACCTGTAACGTTTTTTCCTTCATTTCCAACCATTGATTTTCTTCATTGTTACGGTTTCAAAGACAAATCACAGCTTAGTTTTCACAATATGCGGCATCAATTTACCATGACATCAAACTAGTTTAAGACACATTGTCAGAGATGTTTGCTGAGACATTTTGAACAAAGGAAGATTGTCTTTTACTGCCGGCAGGGGGTGCAGTTTTCATGAAGCCACTTCGTGCGTGCGCTTCTCGACTGACATCAGACCTCTGCAGGCCCTGCCAAGCTTTTTACTGAGAGTACAAGCACATTCAAGTGATATATTAGTAAAACACAGCCTTCTTGATTTGAATACCACGTCCCTGGATGTGTCCAATGGACATCCCTCAAATTCGTCCTTTGGTACAATCACCAACATCCATAAACTAACATAATGTTGACATTTTAATGAGTGGCCTTGATTTGTAACGTGGTTAATTATATATATCTTCTCCTGCAATGTACCAAATATTCCCTTCCTCCCTGGGTTAGTTCTCTTACTCAAGGATGACAGTTTAACAGGCTGGGTCTGTCTGCATATCCACCTCCAGTATCATTTGGTTTACTAACTGTACACACAGTACTAGACAATGCGGGACATTAGCAGCATCTCTTTAAATCAGTGGTGGAAAACAGGCACAAAAGGGGCCCTCAAGGTCCTAAGTTTGAGACCCCAGCATTCGATAATTGCAATTGGCAAGTGTGTGACACCTTTATTCCAGCAGTGACTTAACATGCCCGTCTCACCGTCAGGCTTACAACAGTGTGGATATCCATCCGGATCCAAACCCGACACAGCATGAGGTACGCACCCACACAGCATGCAGTCCTTTATTTGTTGTGCGCTGCACTTCACCTTGAAGTAGCGTATTTTCCAGTGTATAAGGCGAACCTGAGTCATGATAAAAAAAAAAAAAAAACTTTATCAACATCACATGGATAATACGTACTGCCTCAATCGGCAGTACATATGCACCTAAAAGCTAGCAACCACTCATTTGACGACAATGAGGTTAAAATATTAGCGAAAGAAAATAGATGGTTGAAGGGGGAGTAAAAGAAGCCATTTTCATAAAGCAGCAAATTCTTTCCCTGAACCGGAATGGTGGGGTGAGGTTCAATTTGGATCGTTCGTACAATAGACTGCTTAGGCAACATAGGATTAGTTATGCTGATGAGGTGATACCAGGGCCAATTGGGCTATCAGGCCAATCGTCAGTCAGGACAATAGAAGCTATCAGTGGAGCTGCAGGGATTAGTCCTCTGCTCCCCCCAACCTGAGAGCAGGGACCTATCATAGCAGTTTCCGGCACCGCCATGTCTGGACAGTAAGGATATATATATCGGGCCGATACTACCAGTAAGAGTTTAGTTTGCTGAAGAAGAATCTTAGATAAGAAGCGAAACGTCCGACACCTTCAAAGAAGTACAGATGACGGCTGAAGAAACCTTTTCATCGATGGACCACTCCTGTACGACTGAGAGCCTACACAAACGTAATAAGCAGTACTATCAATATAACCGATATCAGAATCAGAATCAGAATCAGAATCAGAATACCTTTATTCGTCCCGCAATGGGGAAATTTGCAGTCCACAGCAGCAATTGAAGAGGGATGGGGTTGGGGTGGGAGTGAAAGGATAGAAAACAAGATATTCTAAGCATAACAAAATAAAAATGTCAACTGTATACTGTGCAAATGTAGATGTGCAAAAACCGTTCTATAAACAAGACTGTACATAGTGCAGAATCAAGAGATGCATTTAGATATATTGCAACAACCCATATTTACAAGTGTCCAGTTTTTTTTTTGTTTTTTGTTTTTTGTTTTTCCACATGTGATCATTGGGAATTGTGAAGCCTGACAGCAGTCGGTAGGAACGAGCGGCGGTACCTCTCCTTCTTGCAGCGCGGGTGTAATAGTCTCTGGCTAAAGGAGCTACCCAGAGCTGTCAGGATGGGCAGGAGGGGGTGGGAGGGGCTGTCCGTCATAGCTTTTAGTTTAGCTAGCGTCCGTCTGTTGCCCACCTCCTCAAGAGAGTCCAGCGAGCAGCCCACGACAGAACTGGCCCGCTTGACAAAGCGCTCCAGTCTTTTTCTGTCCCGGGTGGTGATGCTGCCTGACCAGCAGACAATGCCATAGTGGATGGCTGATGCCACCACAGAGTCATAGAAAGTCTTTAGGAGTGACCCCTGAACTCCAAAAGACCTCAGTTTCCTGAGGAGGAAGAGGCGACTCTGTCCCTTTTTGATTAGGGCATCAATATCGATATAACGAGACTTTACTGTATATGGAAAAAGTTTGAAAATACACCATTTATTGGGGGTGTGCCTTATACTCTGGTGCGCCTTATACACCGGAAAATACGCTACTTCATTTAAATGTATTGTTATGATAAGTTCTGTAGTTGGATATACAGTGATGCCTCGGTTTACGAACCCCTTGGCTTGCGAACCTTTCGGTTTACGAACATTACATTTATGAAAATTTTACCTTGGCATACGAACTATTTTTCGGGACACACACGGAGCTGCCACAATAAGTGATGTTCGGTTCGCGAACGAGCCCTTTCTCCTAACAAGAAAATGGTGGCCGACTGTTTTGTCCTCTATTCCTCGCCCCCAGTCTTTGGTTAAAGCCACATGATTGGTCAAGAACGCAGCAGTGAGGGTGTGGGGGTTACAGACAGAGAGTGAGGCCGTTCTCCCAAAAACAAAATGGCGTCTTTGGTTAAAGCCACGTCAAAGTACAAACAAGATGAATGACATGAATAATAATCTTGTGTATAGTTTTTGCTTTTTTGAATGTTGCTGTGCCGATGACCATTTTGTGTTTGGGAGCCTTTTACTGAGCGAGTTGCTTGTTCTGTAGCCACAAAGGGACATAAGTCTTCTTGTGCCGGTCCCAAGCCCGGATAAATACAGAGGGTTGTGTCAGGAAGGGCATCCGACGTAAAAGCTTGACCAACACAAACATGCGGATCAAACCTCTGAAGATGGAGGACACTGATTTGCTGTGGCGCCCCCTTGAAGGGAAAAGCCGAAAGGAGCCGAAAAGAAGATTGGTCAAGAACGCACAAGTTCTTGACCAATTCAGAGAGAGAGTGAGAAAACACACGCACTCACACATGAAAGGGAGACGAGAGAGCTTGAAACAAAAAAACAAAAGTGAAAAAAAGCAAAAGTGAACTGGTGAGAAAATGGATAGAAAACAGTGAAATTTGGACTTGTTTCAACTTTGATAGTTCAAAAGCAGAGTGTAGACTGAAAGGTTAAATTACATCAATCAGGCTACACAAATAACCCGCACAAGGCATCTGTACACCTGGTGCAAAAAGCAATCAACCCAGCTCAACAGAACACAATTGATGAGGAAAAAGGTAAAATTATCGCAGAGAAAGCACCTACAAGGGATCATTCCTCAAGATGGTGAAAGAAGAAGCTTATGTTCCTCATCAAGTGTTTAATACTGATGAAACCGGCCACCCCATTCCATCAAGCCATCAACGACCCTCACAAAGGTAAATAAAACGACTTTATTATACAGGACAGTTTATGAAAATTACAAAGTAGAAAATTATATTTTATGGGGACCTCGGAACAGATTATTCTCATTTGAATGGTTTCCTATGGGAAATTAATTTTTGGGATCCACACTTTTCGCCTTACACACTGTATGGGAACCAATTAAGTTTGTAAGCCGAGGTATCACTGTATCTCTCCTTAGTCCTACATACCAAGTACATTTCTTGTTTTTCAACCTCCCCAGGGTGTCGTTTCCACTGGGCACAACGCGCCAGCAGCTCCATCCCTGGCATTAGATATTTCCTCCTCAGACTTTGAACCAAAGTTCGAGCTCAAAGGGCTTCGCTTTTCCTCCAACCTTCCACTCAACTCTGACTCCACTTTTTCCAGTGTTTACAACTCCGATAAACTCAACTTCTAAGGGGGCGCACAATGCCTGGCTGGGACAAAGCTACACAAAAGGTGGAGGAGCATGTTTTCTGTGAGACAGAAAACATCACCTTCTGTGAGCATGTCTCTCAATAGGCAAATGTGCAGTGTCATCAGTATTGATTTATTTTTCGACCCTTTTGCTGGCGTTTATAGTTTGTTTCATGGAAACCTTTAGAGTTTATCACGTACAGTGGAGTTGAACTGAAAAATAGAATTGCGGCGTAGCAGAAGTGGCCAACAGTAGAAAAAATAGGATTTGACTTGATTCTATTAGTCAAGTTATTTTTATTTGATATTGGCAAAATGTCAGACATGTTGGGTCGGACACTGTGAACAAAGCCTCGAACACAGGAAGATTGTCTTTTACTGTCGGCAGGGGAGGTAGCAATTTATGACCGACGCCCAACGTCTGCAGCCCTCTGCCAAGCTATTTATTGAGAGTATATGCAAATTTAAGTGATACATTAGTAAAACATTATCTTCTTGGTTTGAATAACACACCCCTGGACGTCCCAAGCACCAACAACTCTAAAAGAGCAGAATGTAGACATTTTAATTGGTTGACCTTTCCATGAACTGATAGATTTGTAACCCGTTTAATGACGTCTTCCCGTGAAGGAGTTGACCAAGTCGTAAATTAGTCCAAGGCCAGATCTCCTATGGGAAAATGACAGTTTGGGCCTTGTGTTCGGGGGCATGAAATTTTTAAATATGATAACTTCTATCACAAAATAATGCTGCCTTGAGTACAGTATTGATGTCACGCCGATGTACCTCAACACAGCATGTCAAATTTCATTTGGTAGAAACTACATTTCTGGAAAGCCTTAAAGGACAACCGATGTCACTTTTTTGTTTCTTAACTGACATCAGGAAAATGTTTAATAGCATCTAAAATACCCAAAACACGCAGTATGATATTTTTAGTCAAATGCAAAACACCAATAAAAATGACTTACAGTGTCCAAAGTCTGCAAAAAATTGAGCTGCGAATTGGGCATTTTCAGAAATTCCCGCCCCCAGTTCGTGACGTCACGCCAAGACGTCTTGCATTGCTGGAGAATCAAAACAATGGCTTCAGATTTGGAGAATATGCTTTCTTGTTACACATCCAGTGATGAATATGATTCAAATAGTTCTGAAGAGGAAAGCATACATGTTTGCAATTGATTAAAGAAGTCCTTCCGCGTCATTTTAAGGCATCTGGACTGCAATGTAGCGTCCCAGAAAAGAGGGAGAAAATGGCGACCAAGCTCCCTGTGAGGAATTAATCAGCCCGTTTCCGCAGGCTGATAAATTCCTTATATGGAGCTTGGACACACTTTTCTGGCTCTTTTTTGGTGCAGCATGACGTTTTCAGACCAAACAAGCACAGCAAAATGCATTGACGTGATGGAAGGACTGCTACAATGTGTCCTTTTTTTTTTCGGTCAGGGGTGTTCCTTCAGTGACGTCACATACGGACTCGTCACCCACTCAAAACCAAGACTTCCGGAATATTCAGCGCGAGTCTTAAAACGTAAAATATAGCTATATGCGGTGGAATCTTTGTAAAAGACGCTCAGTAGAAGTCATTTGAAGCCATTTTACAAATTATGGACACAACTTGAGACGGAGACGTCGGTTGTCCTTTAAAATAGCATTAAAAACCTATTGCACACAATACAATTCTTATCAATTACAATGTACTGTACGTCCTTATGAGATGTTTTGATGGGGTGCCTAGAAATCTCAGGCCCCCCTGCGTTATTAATCCCACGTCTGCCCTTGCACTTAAGTCATAATTGCCAATGACAAATTATCATATGAGCTCATTTTTCTTCTATAACCACTTTAAACACTAAGCCATATGCAGGTATTGCTGTTATCGTCAATTTTTTATGTGGTGTTTCTGCTTGTATTATTTTTTTTTCATGCTAAATGTTCTCTAAATCGCTTTGTTGTAGCTGCAACTGTTGTGAAAACACTATATAGGTCAAGATGGATTGTGTTGTATGACAGCCGCACCTACTCGGCCAAGGACAATAAGGGGCTAGACATGAACATAATTACTCCAAAGTATGATAACAATCACATAGACATTGTTTTTATTCAATGAACTGACGACTCTGTATTAAATGTAAAAGTAAAAAGGGACAGATAATCAGCACGTTCTTGCGTGTGCAAATAATAATGATATAGCATCGGCTCCCTCAGCCACTTCATTCATCTTCCTAATCATCGACAAAAATATGCATGTTTTCCAAATGTAGTGGTGGTGTTGGTGATGGGGGGATTAAATAAATAACAAGAGACCCCAGAACAAACCAAGCAAGTATGAGGGAACACTCAAATTAACCACAGCAGAGCCAAAACTGGCGCACCAGCGGTTAGCTCGTCGACCTCACAGTGCGAAGGTTCGATTCCTGGTCCTGGCTCCCCTGTATGGAGTTTGCGTGTTCTCTCCGGGCCCGTGTGGATTTTCTCAGGGTATCATCCCACATTCCAAAAACATGCATAGTAGGCTGATAGACCCCTCTAAATTGTCCCACGGTGTGAATGTGAGCGTGGATGGTTGTTCGTCTGTGTGTGCCCTGCGATTGGTTGGCAACCGTTTCCCGTGCCTATTGCCCAAAGATGGCTGGGATAGGCTCCAGCGACCCTATTGAGGCTTAGCGATTCGGGAATTCATTGAATGAAAGTCAGTACTGTGATTAAACCCATAACCTCTTGGCTGTGAGGCAGGCGTGCCTCCTACAAGAATCACCGTGCTGCCGCTTCGTGTTCGTATGGTAAAAGCGTCGATTGTCTTAGCTACGTGATATCGCCACATTGCTTGTTACTCCAATGTATATTGTACGTACATGTTCAAGTTCATTTTTCTTCTGTCTCAGGTCACATTTGCTGAGCTCATTTTAGAAAGTAGCGCTCAAATTGACCTCAGCACTCGGGGCACGCTGCACTAAGCAGAAAAAAAACATTTTCTAATCGGTGTATTCTGGTTTCTGTGTGCCTTTGGCATTAATTAGTACTGTATCATTCATGCAATCTTCATTTTCCATAGGAAAAAAAAATATGCTGTTACTGATACTCTTTATGTGCGTAACAACTTTTTTTTTTAGTGATTTTGTCACAGGAACAAATACAAAATGAGTATTTTTAAAATAGTTTGAACGTGGCAATATTTTGGATTCTAAAGCAAAATCCACAGTTGTATAGGACTGATGTTGGTCAACCAAATCAACAATACTTGTGCCTCATTACAACAAGCTGTTTTAGATTGATCACAATCACTATGAGCTGTAGAGCTTTTTAAAAGCCATGTTAATTGATAAGCGTAAAACGCTGATGAAGGCCTTCTGTGAACAGGAAACAAATGACCCAGAGCTTAGGGTGAACATACTACCTCATGTTTGGAAACATTTGTGATTTTTTTTTTCCGTTTTTCAATCCAAACCAAAACTCAGACCAAGCTGCCTCACTACTGAGAAATGTCGAAAACACACCCATTCAAGTTGCACGTGTAGCCTTTTGTGTGGTTCAATTCTGCTTTTTGCTCTTTTACCGTTTGATGCAATTGTCTGTTAATGCACTTAAGATTGATGTCTAGTTTGTGGCCTGTTGTTATTCACTTGGAATAGTTTTATAAAAACATGTTGCATGGCAAAATGTGTATCTAACAAGATGTGCATTAAAGTTACTAACTCATGTCTTGTTGGTTTGTCTGATATGGGCGCGAATGTTAACTGGCACTCTTGCTTCTGAATACTCTTGTCTACAACTTGATCAAATTCATGAGGATTTAGGTTGTAAATGTAGTGTGTTTTTCTGGTAGTGTTCAAGCTAGCAGATGAGTTTTCTGTAATAAATATGAGTGCTTAGGATTCTTCACTTGGGCATCCTTGACAACCCGACGAGATTTAGCACAGGTCAAGAGAGGAAGTGTGACTGGAGATTGACTTTCTTTTTCTTTTCCTTTCGGCTTTTCCCTTCAAGGGGTCGGTCGCCACAGCAAATCAATGTCCTCCATCTGTAGCGGTTTCATTCGCATGTTTGTTTTGGCCAAGCTTTTACATCGGATGCCCTTCCTGACCAACCATCTGTACTTATCCGGGCTTGGGACCGGCACAAGAAGACTTATGTCCCTTTGTGGCTACAGAACAAGCAACTCTATGAACTAAATAAAGACGAAGTTGCTTAGTAAAAGGCTCCCAAAGGCAAAATGGTCATCGGCACAGCAACATTCAAAAAGCAAAACTATACTCACCATTTGATGACAATGCTCTGATCTTACCGTGAAATGGGCATCTATTTCCCTACATTACATAGCTGTTATATTTTATTGCTCATAGTGACGCGTTTTTATTTTTAGTACATTTAGTACATTTTTAGTAGTTCAAACCATCGACCGGAAACTTAATGTATCGTTGACGACATGGAGTCCAACTTTCTAATGTCACGGTGATGCATTCGCGTGGTGCTATTACGATAGTGTCCGGGAGAAAGCACGGCACCGATCTGTGAGTCATTTAGTATCGGGCTACCCAGGAAAATACTATACGACTTATATAACATACGCTACGAGTGTTTTATTTTGAAAAATAACCGGATCATCTCTTACATCCATCTATAATATGTCGCGCTTGACACATGTGAAGTTGCATTCCTCGGTCGCGTTTTAGGTTACCACTAAAATATCATCTCATTTTCCGTACCTCTTATTCCTCATTAGGGTCGCGGGGGTTGCTGGAGCCTATCTCAGCTGTCTTCGGGCACGAGGCGGGGGACACCCTGAATTGGTTGCCAGCCAATCGCAGGGCACACAGACATACAACAGTCACTCTCACACTCACACCTAGGGACAATTTGGAGTGGTCAAACTGCGTGCCATGCATGTTTTTGGAGTGTGGGAGGAAACCGGAGGACCCGGAGAAAATCCACGCGGGTCTGGGGAGAACATGCAAACTCCACACAGGGAACCGGCCTCCTCTGCACTGTGAAGCCGGTGTGCTAACCACTCGACTACCGGGCCGCCCTCCCACTAAAATCAAATCTGGTAATTGTAAAAAAAAAAAAAGTTTCAATACGCCCAGCCAAGAGAAAGAAAAGGAGCCTACGACTTTCAAAAAAAGGGTTACATTTAATCGACAGTATAAGGAGTCCTATCTCTCAACGGGAGATTCTCGCGCACCAAGGCCACTCTGCATAAGGCGCATTTGTAGTTTTCATGCACCTTGTATCTTATTTTGAAGGCACACTTAAACGTGACCGTATCGACCAGAGGATGTTCCGGCCAGGTAGTTCCTCTTGTCATGATTTGTGTTTATCAGTTTTGATAACACACAGTTTTCATGTCGGTCGTATCATATTTTGTGTTTTCACGTCACACCTTAAACGCCGGTCCCTGAAAATGTCTGCCATTAAACCGGTTCGTAGGTCTAAAAGGGGGACCGCTGATCTAACAGATACAGAAGGGAGTTGTGACACCCACATCCTGTCATCAAGTGTTTCGTCCCTCCTGCAGCGTGTGCATTTTGAGTCCCTTGCAGAGGCCCCAATGGTCAGGGTTCTCTAATCTGATGTAATTTCATTGTTCTATTGGGTCACCGTTTTCTATTTTCATTCCAGTATATATTGTACATGTTCATTTTCAATCCAAATTGACATGCAGTAGAAAACGTTTTTTGAATCAAAAGGTCTGCAATATGGAAGAATAAAAAGAACCTCGATTCATTTTGGTTTGATAGGCTTACATTTTGTAACAAATTGATCATTTAATTCACAAAATATGAAAGTGATTATTGTTCTGTTTAGATTTGTCTTTATTTTTGCACAAATCTAATCTCTAAGAACAAAACGTTTATATACCCAGAGCTGATTTTCCCAGTTTTCTGGATGTGATAATTTAATTGCAAGGGAAGGTATCTTCATAATAATAGCATATTAAATCCCAAATTGAAGTGAAAATCATAAATCCCAATTATGAAACTTAAACTTTTTTTTGTTATAAATGATACAGCCCTAAACACAAAACAAAAACCTAATTGTGTCTTAACCCCAAACTCTTTGTGAGCATTGTACTTGAGTCACTTTATTAAGAACAACCATACTAATTCCTGATTAAAAATCCACTTTATTGCCCCTCATAATTTTCTCACACGGACAAACAAAAACTGATCGTGACCCTTCACTGTCACCTTTGTCCACTGTTTCCTCGCTAGTTGCCTTTCCTCTTTTCGACCGCCTTCACACGGCCCTCCAGGCTCTTCAGGCGATGCTCGAGCGCGCCGGTCTTGTTCGACCCGGACGTGAGCAGGCTCAGTAAGATGTATCCCGTCACCAGGCCGCCCAGGCGCACGGCGGTGGTGTCAGCGCTGGCGCTGCTGTCGCTGACGATCATGGCAAAGAGCCACAGCACTACCGCCATTTTGACCAACCAGAAGACGTGTCGTAGTGCGTCGATTGTAACGCGCAGGGCGATGGTCAGGACCCAGTAGCCGATGACGGCCAGGATCCCCCACTGGGCCACTGTGGTCACGCCCTCTGGAGTGAAGCGGGGTAACGTGAGGGCAGCTATGGAGACAATGGACTGTCATTATGGACAATCGGAACATTTACAGTGGCTTGTCACAAAATTTGAATAACATGGAAAAGTGTATTTCTTTCGGTCATACAATTCAAAAAGTGAAGCTTGTGTAATGCATGTATTAACCCATTCCCGAATGTGTTCTAGTTTTGGTTTTTTATTCTCGAGTGCTGATAAAGCGCTGGTCCGACCTCTGGCAATGTTATTTTTTTTCCTTCCGCGAGAGGACACCCTCTTTTCCACGTGAGAGCTTTGTTCCAGCTTCAGCTGTTGTTAAAGCGCTTTATGAACCAATATGTATATATCGCATTGTATTTTGGACAGCCACCCTCATTTCAAGCTCATATAACTCCAGACCCATAAAATTTAGGAAGTAATTCTTTTTTTCCGATGAAAGAAGAGAGTCTAAGGTTTGTAACACTGTATTGAATGTTTATATATTCCTAAAACTCAATATTCTGTGGGTCCTGGAATTCAAGTGACAATGACAAAAACTCTGGCACTGAAGTGGACAGTTTTGCACATGTGGCAGTGAATGAGTTAACATATGATCCCAATATAAACGTGAGTGTGTTTGTTTCCTATACTTTTCCTGACAAAATCTGAAAAAACACGTAACTGCAGGAAAAAAATGTTTACTGCAGTCCTCAAGGACTTTCTCGAGGTAGGGAACAATGAAAGAGATAGTTGGGGAGTGTTAATCACTCATGCAGGGAAGTGGACACAAACCTAACAAAATATTCTTTATTTGAGATTAAAGTAAAGGAGTCCAAGATGGCGCCCAAGTAGGCAGCTGTCAGCAAGTGCTCCCATGAGCCTTGCTTTTTCTTTGTTGTTTTTGTGTTTTATTTTGTCACTTTGTGTTGTTGTGCATCGTGTGGAACGGATATAGATTGTTTTCCACCATGATGTCCCTGATCCACTGGTGAAGAGATGCTTTGATCCTCTCCTCTTTCATCTGGAACTGCTTCGTGTAACAAAGAGGGTACAGAAAGTGCTTAAGAATGAATGACTCTCTGTGTCTTTGTGTTGTCATATTATTTGAGTGGCATATTATGAGAGTGGCCTTTCCAGCAGCTCATGTATTTTGTTTTTCTACTTTCATTCCTTTCATAACTTTGCTGCTGTGAAATGTACATTTCTCCACTGCGAGACTAATAAAGGCAAATTCAATCCAATCCAATTCAAACAGATGTTCAGGGGAGAGACGGGTACTAAATGTTCTCATGAAGAGTCTACATTCCTTGACATCATCAATTGAAATCTATCAAGCTTTGTGGAATGAATGCGTGTATGACACGTTTCACTTTTTGAACAGCACTACTGTAATAAAGCAACTTTTTTCATGATAGTATTTTTTTTATGAGGATGTGTACAATGGGCCGAAACATGGGTGGAAAACATGATTTAATGACAATATTCTTCAATCAATAGTGAGATGCAAACCATTTTGAAAGATGAAATGCAAATATACTGTGCTTCAAAGTCAAATAGTTTCATTGAACAGGCCCAGGGGCAGCTTTCCCATCTCAGTTTCGAAGATGTGAGCATATTGGTCTCAAACTTCTTACATTAAGTAACACCTAAACAACCACAGTAACTCTCAAGGCACGACAGACAAGCTGACGTGGTAAACCTTAGTATAAAACAATCAAAAGAGGAGGGGGGGATTTTTCAGGGTGAAATAAGCCCTGAGTAAAGACAAGTCGTGCCAGCCAAAGCAGCAATTGTTAATGCTGGCCATGACGGTAACGTGCTTCCTGACCGGAAGTTGTTGCAAAATTGAAGGTCTGTAGATTTTTAAATATCCTTTTACAAAATATAAAAATAAATAAATAAATAAATTAACAAAGGAGGGGGTCTTGCCACCTACCATCAAATCCCATGACCCGGAGGACCTCTGTGACGTATACAGCAATGACATTGAGGCCGCTGGCAGCTCCTTCAGCCAGGAAGCGGAACACCATTCCCAGAAACTGTTTTGGTTCAGAGATGACTTATTTTAGATTGCGAGCGCGACACTCAAACACAACAGTTTGATCTTCATCCAAATAATCAGATCACAAAACGTCCATCATTAAAAGAGGCCTGTTGTGTTAAGAGCCTGGCTCACTTTAGCCTCAGTGCACACAAAGACAAGAGGTGGACACTTAATTAGTGGTATGAACATTTTTACAAATGAAATTCATTACAACACGAATAGGCAGTCAGGTCACAAAAAAAAAGGCTTGAAGGCTAACTCCTGAAAACAAGTTCTATAAATGCATCTCATTCGCCATTTTCTATGATTCTTAAAGGACAACCGACGCCTCTAGACAAGTTGTGTCCATAATTTGTAAAATCACTTGAAATGACTTCTACTGAGCGTATTTTACAACGATTCCACCGCATATAGCCATATTATACGTTTTAAGACTCACAATGAATATTCAGGAAGTCTTGTTTTCGAGTTGGTGACGAGTCCAGACGTGACGTCACGTCTGGAACGCCCCCTGACCAAGAAAGCGACACACAATGCATTTTGGCTACTTTGTTTGGTCTGAAAACATCGTGTTGAGCCGTGTTGATGGCCAAATTAGAAAGAAAACACATAAATAACACGATGGTGAATTGTTGTGTGTTTCCCCAAGACTATTTGATACTACACAAATTCCGAGCAGACAAATCAGCCCATTTCCGGAAGCACTTCTTTAATCAATTGCAAAGACATTTATAATGACTGTTATTGTGAATTACATATTACAATTTGAATTTTGACATGAAACTTGACATGATTTGCTTTTGCGGGCCGAATAAAATGATGTGGCGGGCCAGATCTGGCCCCCGGGTCTCGACTTTGACGCTAGTAGTGTCGGCCATGCAGGCACGACATTAAAGTGCCCATATGAGGCTAAAATACACACAGCAGGAACAGCTGACATTTGTTTTTCAACATTGCCTTTTTTAAATTATTTTAGTTTGTCACTAACTCTATTGACTGGCTGTTAGATTACGTTTTATTTAAAGATTGAATTCATAGTTATTTCCTCAAGCTTTCCCATGAAATATGGTTCTCGAGGGTCCAGGTTCGATGGGTAAGTACCAAGACTTGTGGAATGAAAAAGACTGGAAAAAAAGTCAAATGAAACAAATGTGATTAAGAGATAAATGCTTATATATGGTTGGATTGTGTGCAGAAGGGGTGGATGTGGCAGTACAAAAATGTATGAAGCTTGAATTTCACAATATTAACAAGGTTATTTGTTTATAATCAAGGGAGTCCGAAAAAATATCGATATAACCGGGAAATAAATGACTCTTCAAGAATAACATGTTCAATGTACATCGGGATGAAAATGGCAAGAATAACATGTTCAATGTACCGGGATGAAAATGGCAAAATAATAATTGTTTTCAGTAGATGAATGAATATAGTACAAAGTTTTGAAATCAATCAAAGTAATCATGATTATGATGATGATTGTTCTATAATTACCAAGCCGTACTTACTGGTGTGGACAACGCTGAACGTCAACGATACCATATAAATAAATGCCTAAACGGCTTTCCATACTTCTTTTTTATACACATGTAAGCCTCTGCCGACTACTTATCCCAAACATGGACTGTGATCTATCTGATGACCATTGTTTTCTCTTATCGCAGAGAGATGGCCTATCCATGCTGTGTTCTTGGTCAAACAGAAACTTTCCACCCAAAAACAAACATCCAGTCTAATCACTTGGTCAGTATTCATCAAGTTACTGGGGGCAGTCATTTGTGACACAACTCTCTCATGAGATTGTGCACGTGTGCCTAATATTGTGGCCAACGAGAACTGCCGAGCTGTATTTTGTCATCACACAAATGTGCTGCTGTATTGAGCCAACAGCTGTGTGAGTGACAGCAGCTGCACCGCTCTATTTCTGTACCCTTCACACACTGACAGTGTCACACTGACAAATACAGGTGACATTTATCAAGGTCGCGGCTGGCATTGCAACTTGCTGATCTGCACCTGCTGCGCAACATATTGGCTCAATAAGTGACGGCTGTAGAGAATGTCAGAGCATGGCTTAGGCATTTGGGACTTTATGGCAGCATGCGCAATGCATGTGTCCTCATATTGGATTGGATGTACCTTTATTCGTCTCGCAGTGGAGAAATTTACATTTCACAGAAGCAAAGTTATGAAAGGAAGAGGACAGGAAAGAAAGAAGTAGAAAAACAAAATACAGAAGCTGCTGGGAAGGCAGCCAATCTCGTGGCAGTATTGGCGGTATTGAAAATTTTAAAATTAATCTCAAATAATGAAGAGAATGTCATGGTATTTGTGGTATTTTCAAAGCAGTGGTCAACTTTCCAGAAGAATAAATGTGCATTTTTAGTATTCCGAGTGGCAGCTCGAATCACTCATTTAATTGGCTCCTTGACCACGCGGAGAACACCAAACATATTTGTACAGTGACACCTCAGTTTTCGACCATAATCTGCTCCAGAAACCTGCTCAAAAACAGATTTGTTCGAAAACCGAAATGACACTTTCCATTATAATCAATATAAAAATGTTTTAATCTGTTCCAACTCGATAACAAACTTTTTAAAAGCACCCTTTTAACTATTTTACAGCATAAACTGGATAAACACGTAATAATATAGCAGGTCATTTGTAAAATACTATAAAAACAAACTAATGTTTTATGTTAACCAATTTTAACATCAACATCAACTAGAACTGCTCCATGCAACAAAGACAGCACAGGAAGTGCTTACGATTTAATGACTATTTTATGTGTCACATTATTTGTTATTTTGTTTTTGTCTTCAAGATGTCGCCGCGAGAGTGGCTGCCTTTCAGCAGCTCTTTTATTTTGTTTTTGCTCCTGAGAAATGTAAATTTCTCCACAGTGAGACAAATAAAGGCTCATCTAATTGGATTGGATTTACCTTTGTTAGTCCCGCAGTGGAGAAATTTAAATTTCACAGCAGCAAAGTTATGAAAGGAAGATGAAAGGATGAAAGTAGAAGTCTAATCTATCATTAACATCGGAATATTGAAAGCCTCTCTGTCTGTCTGCCACGGTGTTGGTACCTATCCCAGCTGTTGCAACACGAGGATAACGTCCGATTTGTGGAGATCCCAGCCAAAAACGTCTGCTTCTTTGTAAAAAAAACTTTATTCAACAATACTAATGTGTCGGTCACAATGAGGAAGGCACGACACAAAGATATAATGTACAGTGAGACCTTGGCTTACGAACTTAATTGGTTCCCAGTGTGTAAGGCGAAAATGTATCCCCAAAATATTTTCCCATAGGAAACCATTAAAATGAGACTAATCCGTTCCCAGGTCTCCATAAAATATAACTTTCAACTAAATAAGCCTTAAAACTACAGACAACATACCTTATTCTACGTATAATAAATGTGCTATTGTATTGCTATGAAAGAAATACACTGCATTGTATAATAAAGTCACTTTATTTACATTTATAATGTCGTTGTGTCGTTGTCGGCTCTTAATTGACACCTGTTGCTTTCTGACTTGTAAGGTCTTACGAAACTGAGGCATCACATTATCATTTATCATGTTGATGATTCTCATAGCCTTTTCTTCATGTAACTGTTCAATAAAAGCCTGCACATCAACTCCTGAATTGTCTGCTTCTGCTTGTCCTCTTGAAGGCAAATCAAATCATCTGTGTTGAGGACCTCATTATGGTCAGCAACAAGCTCCTCGATGTAATCTGCATCCACTTCGAGTCGCGTAGGTGCTGGCAGATTTTATGACAACAAAAGGCGAGAGTCCGATGATTCCACGGACCCGGAATAAAACGCAACAAAAGAAGGCGGGCGCGATCCGTCCAGCCTGTCAAGCTAGGCAAAATAAAATGGCACACTCGCGATCCCAGAAAGCAACAAACTTACGCGATCGCGGCTAACAATCGGGCAAAGCAAAGTCTTGTGCTGGCAAGTCGAAGACACAGCGAGGCGCCGTAATCATGTCACTGGTAAGGTGACAGCGATTCGTTGAAATGTCCCAGTATTGGTGATTAGGGGATCAACACGCACACCTTGTTCATGTTTCTCAATGATCTCCGTCTTCTCCTCGAATGTAATTTTGATTTGTGTCTTCTTCAGCTGGCGGCTGAACACGAGCCTGTGGTGGGATCTTTTTCGGTCCCATAACGGCAAACGTATTGTTGAAGACGATCGACGTGTGCACTCATAGAAAGGGGGTGTGGAAAGGTAGGCCGGCAGGGACGCTGTTCGGTCATGTGCTTTCGCGTTCTTCCGCCGAAGATTACTCCGCCAGGCGTGGTGTGGGGTATGTATCGCGAAAATAGTGCATATGCCAAGGTTTAATTTTCATAAATGTAACGTTGGTAAACCGAAAAGTTCGTAAGGCAAGGTGTTCGTAAACCGAGGCCCCACTGTATATGGAAGTGACATATTAGGTAGCGGAGGGTAGTTGAGTGGCGCATTCCGGTGCGCTCAGGTTGGTAAAGAACAGAATTTTGGTTGTATACCGGGGCATAAAATTTTTTGGGGGGTTGAAAACCGAATTGGACGAGAATCAAGACGTTCAAAAACCAAGGTTTGACTGTATCTCAATTTATCTTTCGGCCCTGTAATGAATGGAAAGGACACTGATCTATTCCAGCCATGCAAAAATAAAACAAAACTAAATAAATGCAGACTGGTTTTGGCCTCACTTTGTGACGGGTGTCGACACAGAGCATTGTATATTACGGCACTTGATAAAAATAAGTAGGACATACAGTAAAGTCTCGTTATATCGATATTCTCTGGAGTCGGAAAAAATATCGATATATCCGATCCTGCGGCATGTAAATTTTCTCCTTGCGTTCATAGAAATAGTATCGTAATAAGCAGTACTATCGATATAACGAGACTTTACTGTAATTTATATTACAAAATAATGTATTATTTAAAGCCAAGTCAAAAGCATATTGTGCTACTCCTCTGTTATATGTGCCTAGGCCACCTGTGGGCAGTACAATATAAGCATGTGGAAATATATGGGGATCGGTCAAACCTCCTGAGTTGTTCTTTGCAGAGGATAAATATAAATAATGTACGTACTGTTATCACTTGCTATCACTTGTGTTCTGATGGGTTGAATTACCCCAACAGTTCATTAACCCACTGCTGAAAAAGTCAGGGGGGAGACACCAATGGTAGCAAGTAGCTGATCTATGCCGTTTACTGACTAAACAATTCCAAAACACAAGATTCAAACTTAACTCATTCACTACCAGACGTGCAAAAATGTGTCCACTCCAGTGCCAGGGTTTTTGTCATTGTCACTCAAATTCCAGGACCAACAGAAAATTGAGTTTTAGGAATTCAAAGCAGCGTTAGAAACCTTAGACTCTCTTCTCTCATTAGAAAAAAGTTACTTCCTAAATTATATGGCGCTGGAGTTATATGAGCTTGAAATGAGGTCGGCTGCCCAAAATACAATGCGATACATACATATTGGTTTATATAGCGCTTTAACAACAGCTGAAGCTGGAACAAAGCGCCAACATGGAAGAAAGGGAAATGCTGCCCCCTTGTGGAAAAGAAAAAAAACATTGCCAAAGGCCATAGCCAGCTGTTATCGGCACCCAAGCATGAAAAAAAAAGAACAAATTCAGGAAAGGCACTCTATGCCATATTTTCAATTCCTAAATATAATTTGTGAAAGGCAGTGAATGAGTTAAGATTTTCAGTTCCTGTTCCTTGCCAGTAACATGTCCGGAAAATTGTTATCATTGTGTTCCAGTGAAAAAGCAGATGTTTGCAAATGGCTCATTTTAACTCAACAAGAGGAAGTCTCCTTACATGGAGAAATCAATCAATTTAAAAAATATATATTTGCAAATGACAGGCTGAAATTCTGAAAATGTGTGTGTGATTCAAAATCATTACTACCAGTAATTAATTTGATCAGGGATGTGTTGTCCATGAATCATTGCACCTTTAATTTATTTCATTGAAAAATGATAAACTCATTGTAAATACATTTTGAATAATTCATACCTTTTAAACAATGACTGAATTAGACAAATACGATTTTCATTTACGGGAATATTTTACGAATAACGACCAATCAAAATGTTTTAAAAATTAAATGGGACACTGGAGAATAAAAGTTCCCCAGCCATGTACAATAACTTAAGCAGAATTAAGCTTCCCTGAGTCACTCAAAAGGTCCTACTCGAATGCAAGTTCAAATTCATTTCTGAAACCTTCTGGCCTGAATCCAGCATGTGCCCACCCCGAAAAACTAACGTAACGCAAAAACAATTCAGGTGGAAACATCCCAGATGGTTTCTTACCATGGCCACTGATTTGACGTTCTTCTGACCAAGCAGTGACTCGAGAAACAAGAGTGCACTCTGTGAGCGATGGAGTGAGTGGGTGAAGAAGAGCAGGACATTATGAAGAAGAGTAGAGGTGGTGAGATTGACAAGCAAACAAGGAGAGCGAGAGGACATGCAGTTGCATAGGAGAAATGACAATTAGTGATCAGTAAAGCTTTGATTCAGCAAGTGGTGCAACAGAGCCGGCCGGCCCAAAGAAGTTTTTTTTTTTATCACCACCCACCCCACAACTAAATTTGATTTAAAAGCAAAGACAATTTCCGATTTAGGTAGTCGCAAGACAGAAGACACATTTGTTATCGTGGCCCACATAAAATGATGTGGCTGGCCTGATCTGTCTTTTTTAAATGACCCAACCATGTTCAGGAGTGCCTTTACTTTGATGTTTAATTTATTCTATGACCACGTTAGTAACTCAAAACACATGTCTCATTTCACATTAATATATGAAATAAATCGATATGCATGCAATTTTACCAGCCCAATGTTGCACGAGGGCTTTATAAATAATGTCATGAAATACAGTAGTCATAATTGAATAAAATGTAAATATTAAACAGGGTCGACACATTTTTGCTACATTTAAATAGATATTGTAATCCTCCTTCAGGTAAGTGTACATTGTCCACCTGTGGACAGCATAGCTCAGGCATAGAGATAAATGGAGCCAGTCAAAACTTCTCAGTGAGCTGCAGTAATATTAGTGATTTTTCACAACGGATAGACTATATGCGGTATTATAATGTACACATATGCTGTTACGGTTGGCGTTCTAATATCAATTGTGGATGGATTATAACACTGCTATATGCTATTCAGTCACCCGTCTGCGGTTTGTGTTGTGATTCACAAAAGTCACTCTCCAAACAGTTGAGTTCACTGCTATCATACAGGGCTGGTTTCATTTTTTTACTCGGAAATCAAAGCAAAAACCCTTGAAGGCGTTAATGTACTTAGGCATCGATGAAACTGTTTCTTCAGCCGTCATATGCACTTCTTTCAAAGAAGTATGGACCATTCCTGTACGACTGAGAGCTTACACAGACGTGCTTAGGCATGTGTATGTTTTCATGTTCTGATATTTGAACAAAGTTTTAATGTTAAACTTGTTACATTGCCTTACATTGATGTTAATTATACTTTAGCCCTCCTTTAGTTTTCAACGTGCTGAACTACTATACAGTACTAGGTATATTAAATTTCCAACCCGATTTGTTCATTTTTGGGGAAGGAGGACCGGCTCTGTAGCACTTGAGCGATTTTAGAGAATAAAGAGTTATTAAAAACTGAAGCGTGGCACACATTCACTTCATATTCATTTGCTTATTTGCATTGACTGGTTTTACCTCTGTAGCTGATCGGATAGCGCCGATTCCAACGAGTGACTCCAAGTATCGATGGAGTTCCTGGCCGGTTCCATGGAGCACGCCACGGAGAGTGGCCGTCTGCTGGCTTTCCTTCTCCGGCGTCGACGACTTTCGTTCGGCACGCTCGGCTCCAACATGGAGCACCGCTAATGCCAAAATCAGCAGGGCACAAGACGACCGCAAGAAATGCAGCGTGGCTCGCCGACAAAAAGTCATCGTTGGAGGATTGGAGAGCGGTGAAATTGAAACTCAGGATATAAAATTAAACTGTGCAGAACCGGCTGAGCAGGACGTGTGACTCTCAAGTCAAAATGGAACGAGGTATACGAAGTAGAAAATAGTTCCACTCTGTTCTAGGCCTTAGCCTGTTAACGAGTCGAATACGACCGAGTATTTAATTATAAACTTTGGCAACGTTGCAAATACCAATTGGGTTCCCAACCTCTAAGTTCCTGGTTTTATTTGGCATCAAAAGTTGCAATATTTTCTAATGGATTTTAATGATAATGAAAAAGGTTTCAGTTGCAGTAATGTACCATAAGTCGTGGAGAACACGATGGAGGGAAAACCCGTGGCTTTGACCTGACCAGAAGTCCTCTAAATCTTCACAAGTCGGAACGTTACACAAAATCACGTCTGGCGACCTTTTCCACACCCAAAGTACTTCGGATTGTTAAACAAGAAGCAAAATGTTGTTGTTGTTGCTAAATATTCGAATCCTCGTCTCGTTTGACGACTCCCACCACACAGGACGAAGAATACGCGTGGCTCCTTGAAGAGAAGCAAGGGGATTGATACAGTGGTGCATCTTGGGAATTGTAGTGATTGTTGTTAACGCGTTTCCTGAAGTTGTGTGATGATGTCATTACGCAACCCTGATGTAATTGGACAACGATTACGTTTTTTTTTCTTTATAAACGCAACGCACTATTTAATTAACCTTGTGAACGAATGCAGAGAGCTCGTTGTAAATATAGTGGTTGCAGTATTAGTGTGAGCTGATATATGAATCTTTTCAAGCACTGTTCAGGTGGCCAGGAGAATTGTATAAATTCGCAACAACAAAAAAATCCATCCATCTTCTGCCTCTTATCCGGGGTCGGGTCGCGGGGGCAGCAGCTTCAGTAGGGAAGACCACTTCTAGCTCGTCCTGGCGGATCCAGAGGCGGTCCCATAACAGCTGGGAGACAGTCTCTCCAGCGTGTCCTGGGTCGTCCCCGGGGTCCTCTGCCAGTGGGGCATGATCGGAACACTCACAGCCCCTCCCGGATGACCGAGCTCACCTTACCTCGAAGGAAAGCAAAAAAAAAAAAAAAAAAAAAAAAAGCGGCCGACAAAGCAGATGTTTAAAAAAACGTGTATAGTGTATTACGTTTGTCGTTATCGGCGTAAATGGTGTTAACGTGGCAAGAAAACCGAAAAAAAAAAAACAAGCGGCGATATCCGGTTAATTCGTCTGTTTCCCGCTGTGGAAGAAGTCACTCGACGTAAACAATTCTGGAGAAGAAAACTAAAGACTTTTTTTATTGTGAGACGATAGTTTGATTTATAACCCGCTCAGATAATGGTAGGTTTTATTTTCATTAATGGCACTTGTACTGCATATTGCAAAATATGTTTCATTAATTCATATTAAATTGTTAGCTTGGATCCACTTTTGACCAATCAAGCCAATTTTGACCAATCAGGTGTAACTCTCAATGCGTATCGCGGGGCTTTACTAACACAATGCAATTTATTTACTTATTTCCGCCTGAAAAAAATACTACTTTATTATATAATAAAGATGTACAGTAATTACTTTATCTTTATGATAATGTATATCATATCATTGATGAAAACACCCAAAATGCATATTGCATGTTTTCCGAATATAATTCAGGCTTACTTTTAAAGGACAACCGACCTCACTTTTTTGTTTTAACTGGCATCAGAAAACGTTTTATAGCATCTAAAGTATGCAAAACACGCAGTATGATATTTTAGTCAAATGCAAAAGACCAATAAAAATGACATAAGGTGTCTAAAAAGTACTTCAATTTGTAACCGGAAGTGGCCAGTTTCAGAAGGTCCCGCCCCCATGTTCGTGGTGTCACGGCAAGACATCTTGCCTTGCTCGAGAATCAAAACAATGGCTTCAGATTCGGAGAATATGCTTTCTTGTTACTCATCCAGTTATGAATATGATTCAAATATTTCTGAAGAAGAAAGCATAAATGTTTGCAATCGATTAAAGAATTTATTCTGTGTCATTTTGAGGCATCAGGGGTGGGAAATGTCGCACCCAAAAAAGAAAATGGCGACAAAGCTCCTGGAGGGAATTAATCAGCCCATTTCCACAGGCTGATTAATTCCTTACCTGGAGCTTTGTCACCCTCTTCTGTCTCTATTTTGGTGCTACACGAAGTTTTCAGACCAGCCAAGTACAGCCAAATGCATTGACGTGATGGAAGGACTGCTACAATGTCCTTTTTTCGGTCAGGGGCGTTCCTTCAGTGAAGTAACGTACGGACTCGTCACCAACTCAAAAACAAGACTTCCGGAATATTCAGCGAGTCTTAAAACGTAAAATATAGCTATATGCGGTGGAATCTTTGTAAAATACGCTCAGTAGAAGTCATTTGAAGCCATTTTACAAATTATGGACACAACTTGTCTGGAGATGTCGGTTGTCCTTTAAATGAGAGTTACAATGTATGAAATCTTTGGGTATAAATTCAGTATCACACGGCCGGAGTGCGTGTCCTCTTTCGTTGGAAATTAAAATACAGTATAATAATGACCGTTTTTGTGGTTTACATGGGCCAATTTGAAATTTTAGTTCGGATTTTAGTAAGCATCATGGTATTTCACAAGTCTCATTTGTTTCTGCCGGCCGAATAAAAGATGTGGCGATCCAGATTTGGCCCCCGGGCCTTGACTTTGACACCTGTGTTCTAGAGTAAATCAAACTCAGGGTTGCTCTTCACTTGCTTCATACTCCTTGGAAAGTACTGTATTTCTTAGAGAAACACTCAACTTTCAGTTTAATAATCAGTGACAATACCAGGTCACTTGAAAAAATGTCAGTAGAGTTTCAGCAGTTTTCAATTTAAAAAAGAAACAGTCACAATTTATAAGGACAAACATTACACACCATTAACTTCAAAGTGATGAACCATGAGAATGTTGTTAGTGCGTGTGTGTGTGTGTGTGTGTGGGTGGGTGTGTGTGTGTGTGTGTGCGTGCGCACGTGCGTGTCAGTGCGCGTGTTACATATTCAAAGTAAAAACCTTAAAGCTTCCAGTCCAGGTTGTGGCTGCACACATATTCCGGAGCAACTTCTCCATGAGAGCCTGACTCACAAAAGAGGAGAGAAGACACAGTGGCCAGCCTCGCTCTGGGCACCATCTGCACTATACTGCTCGTCCTTGTCCTGCGTCCCATTAAGAGTGGACTCGCAGGCCTAGCCGATGTAAATGCGATGGAAGTCGTTGGCTCCGAATGCGGCATTGCACTTGGGGCACTTCCTCTGGCGTGTGTCGTAGCGTGTCTTGACGCACTCGAAGCAGAAGACGTGGAAGCACTTTGTCAGGACGGCGTCCTTTACCCGCGAGTTGCAACAGGGACATGTGAGACGAGCCTGGGAGGGGGAAAAAGGGTGTTGTGAGATGGGGAGAGGAGGGGAATGCTTTGTCCTCAGATGAATGGATTTAATGAGTGGACAGCAATATCTAGGACAGCAAGCGATATGACTAACTCTTTGTACTCTTTGAACAGTTCGCAACACTTGAAAATACACTGCTGAATAATGTGCGAAATCACTTATTGGATAAATATTTTCATGACAAGCTCACCTTATACTCACTAATTTCTTCATTTAAGATTTCATCTCCATTGCTAATTTTCTCAGCTGGTTTCTTGGCCTTCTCAATTTTTCTCCTCAGTTTTGAAATGTCCTCCTGAAACCATAAATATCATGTAAAGAAATGCATTATAGGTCAGGTGTGAAGTCATTTTCGAAAATCTCCAATGAAATATTTGTATGTCACAATTAATGAAACATTAAATAAACAGAGATGAAAGTGGACTTTCCTGAAAATACAAATGCCAGCACAGACGGTGCGAAGACCTGCGACTGATGTGTGTTTGCGTGTGTGTGTGTCCATGCCTTTATATACTTTGAATGTGTTCATACACGATCCCATTTCATGTGCATGTAGTTTTTGAATCAAATATTTTTTGTAAACAAGAGTGAAAGTTTGATTTTCACAACTCAGCTCTCGTGTGTCTATATGCGCTACCTGTGCTCGTCGAGAGTTAAATGACTCCTTCTCCCTAGAGATGCTATTTTCTACGACCTCCTCTCGGACCACGCCGAGCCTCTGCTGAACTTGCTCCAGCTGAAGTCGAACCTCCTCTGACAGCAACGTTGACTCTTGAGCCTGGGGGGGACAACAATTACATATACATTCTCAGAGGTGTGCTCATTTAGGATGAACACTGCAGTTTTGCTTCAAACAAACTATTTTCTTCAGTAAAATATGTCATTCAACACAAAGATACGTTATGCCAAACTAGTTTTTGTGTTTGTAAATGTGATGGCCCTTATTCTCCACAAAAGTGACCCCCAGCCTCCGTCGGAAACGAGGTGCTACCTTGCGTTTGTTCATGTCCAGTGCTTGCGTCCTCAGCGTCAACTCCCTCTCAGCAGTGTTGATGGTGCCCTGCAGAAGGCGCTCTTTTTCCTCAAGCTTCCTCACCACTTGCAGCTGGGCATCCACCTAACAATTGGACCAAAACAAACAAATATTCAACTTTCGAACCACTTATCCGTCACTAGGGTGCTGCAGCCTATCCCAGCTGTGTGTGGGGAGTTGGCGGGTGACATCCTGAACCGGCTACTAGCCAATCGTAGCAAGCAGGAACAAATAACCATTCACAGTCACATTCACACCTAGGGTCAATTTCAAGTCTTTAAACAGCCTGCCATTGATGTTTTTGGAATGTGGGAGGAAACCTGAGGACCCGGAGGAAACTTGCAAACTCCACACAGCGAGGCTGGAGTGGGATTTTAACCCACGACCTCTGCACTATGAAGTCGGCGTGCTAAACATTCGACTACCAGGCCGCCACAAACAAATAAATAAAATAAAATCGCATTAAACACACCGCACTGACCAAAAGAAAAATCCTGTGTGCCAGCAAACATGGACTTGTATTCTTAATGGTCACAGTAGAAACTCACCTGTGTTTTTAACGTGAGCAGCTGATCCGACAGCTCCTCCTTCTCCTCTTTCAGTAGCTTGTGGATCTGGTTGGACTTGATCCGTTCACTCATCAGCTTGAAGTTGGCATCGTCCTTTTCCCGGAGCTGCTGCATCAAGCGAATGTTCTGTTCCTGCATGTCCTCAAAAGCCTGTCCCGTCACGTCCATCTCACTCAGCAATGCGTCCTCCTCCTCCACACAGAGCAATATGGGTTTTAGCAACCGTGGAAGAAACTGGTGTCAATTTTAAGGTGCAAGAGTCAGACCAGGCCCCGCTACCTCATTTTACGTGGCACAATCAACTAAAGTGTCTACCTCATGATGTTTCTTGATAAATGAGTTACTTCTTTTCATTTTGTCAGAAAAACATGATCAAAGGTTTACTTTCAAACAGCTACCCCATACAGTGCAAATCCCTTCTTAACATTAATGGAACAATAGTTGTAAGCTTATATTAGCTGGCCACAATTTTCCATAACTTCTGACTTCAAATAAAGTTGGTTGTAAAAAATCCACATATCCCCTCCCCTACTCAGGGGTCGTCAGAGCAACTCATCCTCTTCCATCTCTCCCTATCCTTTATTGGATTGGATTGGAAATTTACATTTCACAGAAGCAAAGTGATGAAAGGAATGAGAGTAGAAAAACAAAATTCATGAACTGCTGGAAAGGCAGCCACTCTCACGGCGCCGTATTGAAGTCAAAAGAACAACAAAAAAACTAAATAAATAATATGACAACACAAACTCCACTACAACTATAACTCCACTTCTAGCATCCTCCCATTGTCCGACAGCCATTTTCCCTCCTCTGCAAATGCAAACCATCTAAATCGAGTTTTGTCCTCAATATATATCACATGTAATATGACATTCATTTTACATCTATGGCCTATAACAAAAAATAAATAAACATTTTCAAAAAGTCAGATACCCCTGGAAAACACATACAGTACTATCAGTTGTGTGCATCTATGTGACAATAACCTGTTCACATACCTGTTTTGCTATGGACAACTTTTTGTTGAGGATGTCAATCTGTTCCTCCACAGAGCGAATCTTTCTTAGGGCCTCCTCGTCAGCCATTTTTTTGCCCTCTCTCCTCTCCCGCTCCTCCAGCTCCCTCAATCTCTGGCGAAGCTCCTCCGACTGGAATCGGCAACAAAAGTAGCATAGAACATCTCCACATGATTGCCTGAACAACCAGCCAGAAATTGTGCAGGTCATGATAACTTTGTTACTGTGTTGCTCAGGGATGATCACCTCTGACTTGGCCTTCTTCTCCGCTGCCATTAGCTGGACTTTGTCCCTCTGCTCTTTCGGTGCCGATCGATACATGTCTAAGAGCAGCTTCATTTCCCTCTGGGACTCTTGAGCTTTCCTAGGTAGTCAAAGTACACATGACATATTATATACAGGTAAAATCCGAGTTACGACCGGGTTCCGTTCCGACAAAATGGTCGTAAATAAAACGGTCGTAAATCGAAATGCATTCAAAATGGCTGATGCGAGGTATATACGACAGGATAGTACACGATGTTAATCTGTTGTTTTTAAGCAACGTTTTCTATTGAATACTATTATAAACCAAAATGTTGACAGTTCATTTATAAAACTTTTAGTGTCATTTTAATCATTTTATATTTCGTATTATCGATCTTTATTACTGTGTCGGCGCACACGCTTTCTGCTGACCCAAATACGCACGGCTTCCCACGCAAGCGAGCTGTTGAAAAATCTCTCTCCCTGCTAACGGAGAAGCCACCCAGCACACACGCTCGGAGTCAGGCGGACATCGAAGCAAAAAAGTTCTACCGGTTGCCCTCTCCCCGGCCGTGACCCACGCCGACGTGCGGCCCGACCCAGGGACCGTCTGCAACGGCGACCCGCCCAACCCGCCACCTCGCCGCAAAGCAAAACGGCGTCGGTGGACGCCGTCCCCCCTCCCCCCCGATTGCTGTGCGAGTGATATGCTGTCATGCATTATTGCCAAGCTAAAGACGTGACTCACTTGAGCTCTACTCTGAGAATTTTCAGCTGCTCCATCTCTTTCCTCTTCGGCCCTCCAGCAGAAGAAAGACGTTCCCCAGATGACTCGTCGGGCTGGTTGCCGATCCCCAGTTTCTCCTTCTCTTCCTTTATTCCACTACTGTTCGTGCTACCCCGGGTTGGTCTCTCTCTTTCTTTTTCCCTCTCACGGTCTTTCTCCTCTTTCTTGATTATTTCTTTGTCTTTCTTTTCCTGCTTTTCTTTCTTCTCCACTTTTTCCTCCTCCTTGATTGTTACCTCAGGTTCCACTCCTGGCTCGGTTTTCACAGAGATGCCTTGAGACACAGATGATCAAACAATTGTGAATGCAAAGAAGTCATATGGTTGCAAATTGATAAAGATGATTGGAAAAACCAAGTCACCTGAGCCACCTTGATGGGTTATATCACATGAGACAGAGTGCCTTACAAGAGTTTAGTGGGTGTGTGTTTTGCTTCTCCTGCCATTTTTCCACTATTACTTTGAAAAAAGATGTGAGTATGGTCACTGGTCTCCAAAAGGGAAAGTTGATGGCCAAATGACACAATTACAGATATATTTCTGAATGTTCTTAAAAGAAGTAAGTCTCACTTGTGTCTTTTTTCACGCTTTCACTCAAATTTATCATTAACCTGTTGTGTTTTTGCGTGAATTGTTCCTGCTGCCAAGTCCGAAAAAAAGCATCTTCCAGGGATCAGAGAAACAATGTTACATAAACAGTGTCAGGCATGTGACTTTAAACAAGTAATTAGTTATATGTAGTTAAAAATTATCCATCCATCCATTTTTTTTCATCCTAACCTTCAAATTCTTGAATCTTGTCTTCAAATATTTCAGTCATTTAAACCCTATGAAAAGTGTACTATTGTCTTTCTTGCACTTGTACAATGTTAGGAGGAATGTTAATATTTGTTTTAAGATTCCATGGTAACAAGTTACTTAAAAATACATTCCAAATTTAAAAAGGATTTGGATAGTGAGAGATTTACCTTTTGACTTCATGAAAAAAACGTTTCAAATCTGACTAGGTTGAAGGTCTGGAAGGGGTTGTGCTTGATAGTTACCAGTGCTGTTTGGTGTACAATAGTCATTGTCGGAAGATTCTAACTTGAGCGCTGGTTCTCCTGAGGCAGCTGCTGTGGTTGGGGACGTCGTCTCCTCCTTTATGTCCGTTTCCGTGCTCGACTGGGTTTGCAAAATGGTACTCCCCTTTGAAATGCGAATCTACGAGGATGATATACATATAAATTACATTATTTCACCTTCATGTCCAGCGCCATTCAAAATCAAATGTCATCCAATTTGAAATCAATAATTCCTTTTTGCATCAAACCTGGTTAAGTTCAGCTTGTGTCTCTCTCAACCTCAGCTTGTATTTCACTACTTCTCCCTTCATCTGCTGGTTATGAGTTTGCAGGGTGCTGATCAGATGCCGCATCTCTCTGTTTATTGGGCCTGAGGGAAGTGCCGAGAAACAACCAAAGTGCATTTCACATATCTGCCAGCCTTCAGAAACTCTGATGAGTAAAGTCAGTTTGGGTTCAAATTCATGTTCTGTACGCTTTGACTCCTCACCTGCCTGCTCATTGGCGGCAAGAGTCTGTTCAAATTCAATACGCAGCATCTCGTACTCCTTCCTAACTTGAGCAAGTGTATCTTCCAGCTGAAACACTTCAGTGCGAACCTTCCTCTGTAGAGTCACTTCATCATTCTGTACATCATAATGGCGTCAGCGAGGCAGTTCTTATTTTGTATGTACAGACAGCCGGAAGGAGCAAGCTTACCTCCATATGTTCCAGCTGTCGTAAGCGTGCCGTCCTAGTTGTGTTGAGACGGGCACGCGTCTCGTCCAACTGAGCCTTGAGGATTAGAGACTCGTTATACAGCACAGAAAACTGTGACTGCAGACAGCGATACTCAGAAGTATCCTTCACCATGCCCTCCGCTCGACTCAGTACCTCATCCTGAGTGGCAAGAGTACACATTGAAAAGGCAACATATGAAATTCCGCATTGCAAGTTTTTTATTTTTCAAAATGTCCTCAAAACTGTTGAATCGCACATGAGACACACCTTCATGTTATTGTTCTCCTGCAACACATTCTGAAGGTCCTGCTGGAGCTTCTGGAGCTCAATGAGACGATTGTCTGCCAGCTCTTGGTTTTCTTCCAGTTCACTGTTCATTTCCTCAAACTGCAGGAGAAGAACGTAACCAAACACAAAAAGTGAAAACCGACTGTGTTAAAATGATTGTTCTTAAATTGAGATATTCCTACCTTTCTTTTGTTGATAGTGATGGTTCCACATACACTACTGGCCTCCCCACAAACTTTGTAACCTTTGCTGTTCACCTATAGTGCATGAGAGTGCGGTTGATTAAAAAAAAAAACAGACTTGCTGTCATGCAGCTAAAAATAAGTGCCTTACCCTCTCTAGTATCTCACTCATGTGCGCATTGAGGCGGTTTTCGCGTCGACGGATCTTCTCCATATCCCATTGAAGTTCTTCACTCAGAACTTGCAGCTCACTGACACGCTGGTCTGCCTTGTTTGCGGCACGGCCAAGAGCTCGGGACTAGATGAGAGAGGAGAGAAGACATGTATGACGGCTTCCATATTATTACCACTATACATGACAAATAGCCACATTATACCGAGAAGCATTAACAAAGAACCGCAAAAGAAGGGCAGACAACAAAAAGAAAAATGAAGAGGAAAAAATATAAACATTATGTAGATAAATCGTCATTGACTGAATTTCCATCAGAATATTAATTGTCATGAATGTGGCCTTATATTTTTCAATCAAAAAAAATTTTTTTTCAGGCAAAAAAACACTAAGACTGCTTTATATGACGACTTGAAGCGAGGTCGCTATGACCACAAGAAGGAAGTTTCTCATAAAAAAAAATATATATATATTATGCCTACCTCACTGGTCATGTGACTGTGTTTCTGCTTGAGGTCCTCAGAGAGTTGTTGAAGGCGCTCATTTTCACTGGTCAGCAGCGTGTATAATTTGGAAGCGGCGTGGCACATACTCCCAGCTGAGAAAAAACAGCCAGCAAAAGTGATGACGTGTCAGAGTTGCTGTAAGGCGCTTTGAGCAAGTCACTAAAAATGTGTGGTCCTTAATCTCTTCAGGTTTGCTGATCATGAAATGTCAAACAAAGAAAGCTTTATGATTCCTTAAACAGTTTTTGACACTGATTTACAATAATACATCTAATCCTTAATTCATTTATATTGCAATAGTATGTATTGTATTATTGTTTTGATATATTATTATTATTATTATTTAAGAACAAAGGAGATGTGCAGAGTTGTACTAACTACAGAGGAATAAAGTTAATGAGCCATACAATGAAACTCTGGGAAAGTGTAGTTAAAGCTAGACTAAGAGCAGAAGTGAACATTTGTGAGCAGCAGTATGGCTTCATGCCAAAAAAGAGTACGACAGATGCAGTGTTTGCTTTAAGAATGCAGGGGTTTCAGCTAGGATGAAATGAAAAGTTTAAAACGGTGGTGAGACCAGCCATGATGTTTGGACTGGAGACAGTGCCACTGAAGAAAAGACAGGAAGCAGAGCTGGAGGTAGCAGAGCTGAAGAAGTTGAGGTTTTCTTTGGGAGTGACCAGGTTGGATAGAATCAGGAATGAGTACATTAGAGGGACAACTCATACTAGAGGCTTTGGAGAGAAAGTCAGAGAGGCCAGACTGAGATGGTTTGGACGTGTCCAGAGGAGAGAGAGTGACTATATCGGGAGAAGGATGCTGAGCCTTGAAGGCAGGAGACCGAGAGGAAGACCAAAGAGGAGGTTTATGGATGTGGTCAAAGAGGACATGAAGGTAGCTGGTGTGAGAGAAGAGGATGCACAAAACTGGGAAAGATGGAGGACATTGATTCGCTGTGGCGACCCCTGAGGGGAAAAGCCGAAAGGAGGGGAGATTCGAACTCAGTGCAAAAAATAAATCACCTGCAAAGGTTTACATTGATCTCTGAATACGTGTAGTCAAAATCTGTTGATCAGTGCCATCATCTAATGTTTCTTTCATTAGCTCACCAACTCCAGAATCCATGTCCGCCTTCAGTTGGTCTACTGTCCTCTTGAGACAATTGTAGATCTCCACAACATGATTGGCTTGCATTTGACTGGACTGCACTCTCTCCTGCAGCTCGGCTTCCATCTCCTCACTGGTGCTACTGGCAAGGGTGGCCAGAAAAGAGTTTGATGTTTCACCCTGGTGACCTGTGTGACAACAGTGGAACGTATCATTGTTTTTAGTTTAATGCAATTAATTCTAGTACAAACTCAAAGTTCATGAAAATGACGGTTAAAATTGAGGAAAAAATTAACATTACCTCTGTCCTTGGCCCTCTCCTGATTGGAGTCTCCATCAGGTTCAGGGGTTTCCGGCTTCAGGTTCCTACCCTCTCCCGTTGGAGATTTCTCTGGTTCACTTGGCGATGGGTCATACAAACTGACGAACATCTTAATATTTTCATCAAGCTGAAAGCAAAGGAGGATGACACCTTGACATTTTGTGGATATCTTTTAAGGTGCTTAAGTGAGTCTCTTCCATTACTATCTATTTCATAAAATGTTCACCTGGTTCCAGTATCGATTGAGGATAAGTAGGCTTGCATCATCCGTGGCCTGGCGAGTCTCTAATCTCTCGATACGCTCTCGCAATTCATCTTCAATCCCCTGGAAAACATCAAGACCAATAATAAACAATTCAGTAAAATGACAACAACAAACATATTCACCATTGTTTACTGCGTTTCAAGACGCATTCAGAGCCTAGATTATAGCCTATAATCTAATACACATCCAAACTGCACTGTAAAATGGTGAGCTCACATTATACAAGATTACAAGTGTGAATGGTTCCATATGCCGCCAGAAGTCTCGTTTGAGCAAAAAGCTCATAAAACACACCTGTCTTTGATCCAGGGATTCACCCAGTTTTCGGTTCTTAGCCTGGAGAGCTTTTATATCTTGTTCTTCCTGAAAGACACATGAAATAATATTACTAATTAACACCCACACAAATAAACTGTCCTTTAAAATGATCCATAATAGAGAGAGAGAGAGAGAGAGAGAGAGAGAGAGAGAGAGAGAGAGAGAGAGAGAGAGAGAGAGAGAGAGAGAGAGAGAGAGAGAGAGAGAAATAAAGAAAATAAAGATATAGAGAAAGATAGAATACTTCACAAATTTACCGAGTTAGAAACCCCTCCCAGTTTGATGACCGTCTCCACTGCTGTGCTTCCACCTGCATTTGCCGCACTTATACTGGGACCTCCGTCCTCTCCATCCCGCTCTCTCCGCTTCTCGGGGTTCACACCAGATATTGAGGAAGGGCCACTGGGTTCTGCAGGACGCTTCTGCCCCGACATCCCGACAGACCTGTAAAACACAAAAGACACGTAGTGGTATAACGGTGATATATTTTATTCTGCCCTGCTTGTACGCTTCTTCTGTTACTCAGAAGCAACACAGTGTTCGAATGTGGCTATCGGGTCCATCATATAAAGCCAAACAAAATTGAACGACACACAATAGATAGACAAACATACAAAGTTATGTCTTGTATCTCAAGATCACATTAGCAGCAAGCTGCTCTGGTGCCAATGTTAGCTACAAGCTAACCGGATCACTAATGTGCCAACTAAGGTGTCACGGTCTTTTCCAAACACGAAATTTACCGCTTTGTGTCATTGTGTGTAATTCGACCCGATGTTGTCGTTAAAAATCTTACCGCTTTTTAATGGGCGTGATCTGAAATGGAACGTGAAATATAACCCGCAAATGTTGATACTGCGGCTTCTTTACTCTCGGAAGCGGAAGCTGCAGAGAATTATCAATAGCAATTTACAAGTGCGCCATCTAGTGACATGGGCCGGTTTAACATTTCTTCGCGTGTTGAGAATTTGAGATAAATTTGGAGCATGTTTTGACGAATCATTCAAAAATGTCGCACAAACCATGCATAGTGTACTAATAATGATCTGTGTGGTGGCCATGGAAGAGTATTTATTTGTTCCGACTGTCTTGGATAGACTAATTGAATGACACGTGATGCTACTGCAATACTACCGACTACGGTATACATTGTATGTCAATCCAAGTATATTCTTTCACCCTAATCACAATAAGGGGATGTTGGTAGAGCACAGTACTATTATCTGAGGATATGCTGACATTTTCTTTCCAGGGGGATAAGAATTGAACCCTGGCATGAAGTGCAAAAATTCCATAATCATTATAATTGTAAAGCAACTAACAAAAGTTAAACATTTAAAGAGTCAACATGGCATCAGATTAAAGACACAATAGTTTTATTTGTTATTTCGATGTCTGTTGAGTGAAACAATGAATTGACCTTTTCCCTCTCTTTTCTACCCAGTCCTTATATAAAAGCGACTCGTGGACCCTTGACTGAACATTGATCAGCAATAGTAAAGGGTGCAATGCACCCAGGGCAGAGTCCATGTTGTGTAAAAATTGGGTATGGAGCGTCAACAGCTTGTGCAGGACGTGTTTGGTGGGCAGTGACGAATGGCAGATGCAAAGATTTCACCGCAAAACAAGTTCTACAAGTAGACTTGACACGTTAACTTCAAAACTGAACTACAATGGACAAAAATATTGGGACACATGGCTTAAAAATGATTTATTTTTTTCATGATAAATCAGTTTATACTTTTCTGTAAAGACTCACAGTATGCCTGTGGGATTTTTTGTCCATTAATTTATTTGTGAGGTCGGATCGTTGTTGATGATTACTGGTAGATGTGAAGTTATTCCACACAGACAGAATACAATAATCCATTTGCATTTATCCATTGGGGTACAATATTGCTGCAAAGAAAAGGGCCTTCCTTGCCACGCCCACAAACTGTCCATCACGTCCGACAGCGTTCAACTTAGCAGAGAAGACATTGTTGGACTTGGTGGCTCACTTGTGGTCCATAAAACGTATTTGTTGGTGTTAGTGACGTTTAAACGTGTGTTTAAATATGAATACATGATCACACAGCCAAAACGCTACTTCTTCTCGAATGCAAAATATCAACGTCTTTATGTTAACCATTTTCTGCTGCCTCACTTCATTTTAGAAAGTTAATTGGTTGTTCGGTTTCAGAATAATAACAATAAATAGTGGTTTTGTCTGGGTGACTAAAGAGCGGAAATAGCATGGTGAATTTTATAAGTACGGCAGAGCAAAATAACTACAACCAAATGAACCCACAACGGAATAACTTCCGGTATCTCTACCTGGAGAGAATCGTGTATTGGCACATTGCATTCAACTGAGTGCTACATGCAAGCGTCAGCTTATTGCTCGAGCGACATATTATGTACCCGTTTGGTTGTTTTAACGCTTGCCTAGACTGTCACACTATCGATGTCTCCTAACACCGCCCATGTCTATCCGTTTTGGGCCAATTGCGTTTCCGGGGTGACTCACGCCCCGCCACATCACATCGAAAGCGCCTCCTCCTCTCGGTTAAATTCACCTTTGAGCGCTCTCGTCGGCCTCCACTCTTCGTGATTCCACGTCACATTGGTCCTCTTGTCAAGTAAGTATTAATCTTTACTGTTCTATATTTTTCGGAGCGAGTCGGGTGAACTGAGACGAGTGTCTTTTACGATGAAATTTTACCGAGTGTTTTTTCCTTTCAGTTTAGTGTCCAAAACTTACTAGACCAGTTGTGTGTGTTTGTGCAAGCTGTATCGTGTGGATATTTCGTTGACCGTGTACTTACTGTGTCGTGAGCATGAGTGAGACACGTAAATACCTCGATTTAGTGAAAGAAGACTGCAAGCTGTGAGTCTGAAAAGTAAAAGTGTTTTTTACTACCATTCATTTTCAATAGCCATTTTATAAGGAAATACAATTGTTTTTGTTTAATTGCCAGAAACTGGTGTTTTTGAGACAAAGACACCAAGAATTAACCACATATCGTCTTTATGCCCTTCAACAAGTTCATCTTCTTTGTGTTATTTATGCTGTCCTTACAACCTGTCCCATGGTTCACGTCCAGCATGTCAGTACTGGCCCTGTTTGTCTGCCTCTAAAGATGCCAAGAGCCAAATCAAGCAAGATTTCAACTGTGTTTCACCCTTCTCCATTTGTCTTTTTTTATCTGTCTGTCTTGACATTTTTTATAATGGAATTGAAAGTATAAATGTATCTTTTTTTAATGTATCGAGAAAAAGGAATAAACCATTAATCAGAAAATGACATATTCAAGCCAAGTACATTAAAAAAAATCGACATTTGAAAAGGATTGAGGTATTTCTACTTGGTTACTTACCATCAATGGCTGGACATTAGGGAGGAAACAAGTATTGAGGTTGAATCAAGCCTAACATTTGCAGCGATGATGTAAGAGAGGCACTCAATTAGACAGGGGAGAAAACATCTTCCTCATACTTTCTGAATAACCTGGTTTGCTTCACTTACCAATAACCAGTTTGTCCCCTCTCCAGGATGGCTCAGCAATTTCCATCCCTCTCTCCGGAGCAGAAGCAGAAGCTCTCAGAAATTGCCCAGACAATTGTGGCCCATGGAAAAGGAATCCTCGCCGCAGATGAGTCAACAGGTTAGTTCAAATGAGAGCAAGGGTCATTAAAAAAAGAGTGAATCATTGATATTCTTATTACCCTCAAGGCACAATGGGAAAGCGTCTCCAGAAGATCAATGTGGAAAACAATGAGGAAAACCGACGCTGCTTCCGCGACCTCCTCTTCACATCAGCTGACCCCGTCGCTAAAGCCATAGGGGGGGTCATCCTGTTCCACGAGACACTCTACCAGAAGTCAGACAATGGAAAGCCCTTCCCCCAAGTCATCAAAGAAAGGGGCATTGTTGTGGGTATCAAGGTAAGTGAAAAAAGCTCTCACAAATCTTTTTACATGTAACTTGCCAAGGGTTTGTGACTGTGGTGATGATGTGACTTTCACAGTTAGATGTATCCAATTTTTAAAAGGGAAGAAAATAATGGGAGTACCAACTAACACTGCAACAATGAAAGGAATTATAGTAATTTTGGCACACAAGATGTCACAGTGGTGTAGTCATAAATTGACATAACAGCAAGCCAAAAACAAAGAATTTGCAAAGTTTTAAATCATTTCACACCTACTGAAGAAAGTCAAAGGAAACACGTGCTACAATGGCATATCTACAATCAACCATGAAGAAACATTTTAACCAATTTAAAAGTGTGCCGCCGCAAGTTAGAATTAAATGTGATTCCTCTGTAAACAGTCGAATGCAGGAACAAACACACGTTCAATTCCTTACCTGCAGCCAGGGACGGTCACAGCTCACATCACTTATCATGCACACTGGCTTACCAGTCAGTATAAAGGTGAGGACTATGCACTGAACTGGACAAACTTCCATGCATATCTTCATTTTTACTTCTGAAAAACCAAATGAGATGATTAATTGATGGCTTAATTGAGAGAATACTTTATTAAAAATGTGACTCACTAATCATTAGAGTATGTGCTGGATGAGGAAAATGAAAACCCTTTACATTTTAAAGGACAACCGACGCCTCTGGACAAGTTGGGTCCAAAATTTGTAAAATCACGTCGAATGACTTCTACTGAGCGTATTTTACAAAGATTCCACGGCATTTTTCTAGATTTTACGTTTTAAGACTCACGCTGACTATTCAGGAAGTCTTGTTTTCGAGTTGATGACGATGCCTTACGTGACGTCACGGAAGGAACGCCCCTGACCGAGAAAGCGACAAACAATGCATTTTGGGTACTTTGTTTGGTCTGAAAACTTCGTGTTGATGGTGAAATTAGAAGGAAAAAAATAACGCAATGGTGAATCGTTGTGTGTTGCACCAAGACTACTATTTGATACTAGTTGACACAAATTCCCAGCAGACAAATCAACCTATTTCCAATAGAGCTTGGGCTCCATCTTGTGCATTTTCTGGGACGCTACATTGGAGTCCAGATGCCTCAAAATGAGACAGAAGGACTTCTTTAATCGATTGCAAACATTTATGCTTTCCTCTTCTGAACTATTTGAATCATATTCATAACTGGATGAGTAACAAGAAAGCCTTCTGAAACTGAAACTTTCTGAGGTCATTTTTATTGGTGTTTTGCATTTGACTAAAAATATCAGCCTGCGTGTTTTGGGTATTTTAGATGCTATAAAACGTTTTTCTGATGTCAGTTAGGAAACCAATTTAGCGCTGCAGTTAGTGTAGAAATCAATAATAGATGAATGTAGCTGCTACAATAGGTATTGAATAGGTGTACCATCATTGTCAACGATTTGGCCCCTGACACACTTTTTTGTGTGTGTGTGTGTGTGTGTGTGTGTGTGTGTGTGTTTGTTTGTTTGTTTTACATTCGGTCCATCTATATTCATTCCCTTGTGTAAATGATTCCTTGAAGGACAAAGATGCACTCTGACCGTCTACAGTTTCTGATTTTGAAGCAAAGTTCGCCCTTCATCACCCTGCCTTATTTTGAAAGTTAATGGCACCTTCCTCCTACAGGTGGACAAAGGCACAGCTACTCTGAACGGAACCGATGGAGAGACAACCACACAGGGTAAAAATGATCCCATTAGCATCTTCATCACAAAATATCTTCAGATGACTGACTATGCTCATTTTTCTGTTTCTCCGTAGGTCTTGATGGCCTCTCAGAGCGTTGCGCTCAGTACAAGAAGGATGGCTGTGACTTTGCCAAGTGGAGATGTGTGCTCAAGATCTCAGACAGTTGCCCCACACCTCTTGCTATTGCTGAGAATGCCAACGTGTTGGCGAGATATGCCAGCATCTGTCAACAGGTTGGCACGACCCACTCTCGTAGCTGCGTATGTGGCGTTTGTCTTCATTGGAGGAGGTAATATAAACGCATTATCTTTGATTAGAATGGACTGGTGCCTATTGTGGAACCCGAGATTCTTCCCGATGGAGACCATGACCTGCAGCGATGCCAGTATGTCACTGAAAAGGTGGGTGAGCTGTCTGTTGTCAACTTTTAAATGATTCTCCCCAAAATAGAATATTGAAAACTGTGTCTCCTCAGGTTCTGGCTGCTGTGTACAAGGCTCTGTCTGATCATCACGTCTACCTTGAGGGAACTCTGCTGAAGCCTAACATGGTTACTGCTGGACACTCCTGCACCAAGAAGTTCACACCACAGGAGGTCGCCATGGCTACCGTGACGGCTCTGAGGCGCACCGTGCCAGCCGCTGTGCCAGGTGAGCATTGATTTGGACAATGTTTCCCAAAACATCTCAAGAAATACATCAAAAACTGGGTACGCAAGTTAAACATGTACCATCTGCTGCAAGAGTAAGAGTATTCCATTGTTCTTCATGGCACTATACATCGGTAGTATGGAGATGAAGATACGTTTCTGCTGATTTTTTTGAAACATTATGAGAAATGTTACCACTTCCAACAGAGAATCCCTGTATAATTTGTCAATGTCACTTCCTGTGACGTTGCAGGCATCTGCTTCCTGTCTGGGGGCCAGAGTGAGGAAGAGGCCTCGCTCAACTTGAATGCCATCAACCAAGTGCCACTCAATCGCCCCTGGAAGCTCACCTTTTCATATGGCCGTGCGCTGCAAGCTTCCACTCTTGCAGCCTGGCAGGGAAAAGCTGCCAACAAAGCCGCTGCACAGGAAGTTTTCTGCAAAAGGGCCACGGTAAGACAATGACAGGCTCACAAAGGGGTGGAGGGTGAGGACACATGCAGGAGAATTAATTCGCTCTTATCTTGTATCACCCAACTATACTATGACTGGTAAATGATTTGTCAGAAGCTGTTTGGTCCATAATGTTGCACAGGTAACATGGCTGATTATTAACTCTCTACTCAGATCAATGGCCTGGCTGCTAAAGGAGAGTACAAGGCCACAGGGTCAGCCGACCAGGCCTCCAAGCAGTCTCTGTACACCACCAACTATGTCTATTAAATGCTCTGACCTCAAGTGATGATGCACTTGGACCAAAAATGGACGACCTGAAAACACATCTGAAGGATGGACGTCGTCGGGGAAATTGTCTTATCACCGGTACATTGAACTGCTGTTTGCCTTCTTACAAGAAATAAATTAAGCAACCAAATGAGTTTGTTCATTTATTTAAGTACTGTATTTATTTTTATTGACATGCTTCTTCACCATTGAGGGCAATGATTGTTGTCTGTTTTGGTTAAAATTATATAAAATATGATACATTCTAATTTGTTAATAGTTAATATTGCAGTTTTGGGATTCCATTAACATTATGCAGGCAAAAACAAATGTTTTGTTAGGAGACTTGTTATTCATAAATGCATCCAATTTGCGATGTATATAAAGTGCTTAAAGGTAATGTGCAAAATTTGAACGACATAAAAAAAATTATCAACGATTGCATCATGTGAAACTAGACACACAAGTGGTCCCTAGAGACCTTTTACAAAAAGACGTTTTAGCACTTTCACAGGTTGTCAAAGAGGACAAAAAAAGACACACAAAATACTAGCCCTCCACATATCGCGGTACTTTCTATTGATGCTGAGCTGATGGTGCCTTTGGTCATAGTGCTGTGACAAAAAAAGCTAAACTGCTGTGAAACTAAGTAATATTACGAGACAAAAGTGATGTCAGCAATTAAAAAAAAAAATAATAATCCTCTTCTGTCCGTTACACAATATTTAACTTGCACGAGTGATTTTAAAGGCTCTGGACATATGCATACTTCAATCATACGAATAAAGTCATTATTAAATGAATAACTCAACAGTGCTATCAGCGAAAGGCCATGGCTTTTAAAAGTAAAATATCGCTAAATCATGCAGTGTTGGAACTCATATTTTGAAAGTAACTGAATAAATGTGTGTGCTTCCATCATAATTATTCTTCGGTCGTAACATTCTGCGGGGTTGAAATTTTCTGGAATATGACCTGTTGACAGAGAAAAGGTAAGTTACATTAGGGATAAATGATGTTTGACTAAACTGAACTTTTGTAAAACAAATAAAATAACATAAAATAACTTGTCAAATAGGAACATACGTATTTTGAACTTTCCCTTGTTTTCAATCACCTTATGTTTGTCTTTGAGCAACTTTTGAGATTTGTTTTTCCTTTTTGAAATACAGTACCTCTGACGATGCAGTATGGTGGATGAGGAAGCAGGATTTATCGTTTCAATTGCAACTGTAATGTTAGCATCTGTTGGAGACGGTGTTACCTGGGTATGTGTTGATTTCAGAGCCAAGCGTGCAATAGCTGACAAGAAGATGAGCAGCACCGATACGCAGAGGGAGCATGTGCACAAAATGCCTTCAATACTATAAAGTTGCACCTAAAAGAGGGGAATATATACACACATATATATATACACACACATCTATATATATATATATATATATATATATATATATGCATACACACACACTGTTTGTGTAAAATACCAATTACCCATGGGAGTTTTGAAAGGCGCTTATAAATGAAATGTATTATTACCATTCTGCTGTAATTCCACATTTGCTCCGCCGGTGGACCTACATAGTATCTGGCAAAGTGATATTTGGAAATGCAGATGACCCTGTATCCCACAGAGACAATAATTCCCAGGATGGTAACTATATACATGGCCAAAGAAACAGTTACCTGGAAAACATGAAATGGTTTATTTGCTGCGGGGTCAAACTTTAATGAAAATAAAACCAGAATCAACTGCACAGGCAAAGTTTTAATGAAAGGACAACCGACGTCACTTTTTTGTTTCTTAACTCAGAACTCAGAAAAACGTTTTATAGCATCTAAAATACCCAAAACACGCAGTATGATATTTTTAGTCAAATGCAAAACACCAATAAAAAAGACTTGAAGTGTCCAAAATCTGCAAAAAATTGAGCTGGGAATTGGGCATTTTCAGAAAGTCCCGCCCCCAGTTCGTGATGTCACGCCAAGACGTCTTGCATTGCTGGAGAATAGAAACAATGGCTTGAGATTCGGAGAATATGCTTTCTTGTTACACATCCAGTTATGAATATGATTCAAATAGTTCTGAAGAGGAAAGCATACATGTTTGCAATCGATTAAAGAATTTATTCCGTGCCATTTTGAGGCAACATTTGGGGGAAATGTCCCACCCAAAAAGAGGCACAAAATGGCCACCGAGCTGTTGTGAGGAATGAATCAACCCGTTTCCACATGCTGATAAATTCCTTCCATGGAGCTTGGACGCCCTCTTCTGGCAGCTTTTGGGTGCAACACGAGGTCCCCAGACCAAATAAGTACAGCAAAATACATTGACGTGATGGAAGCACTGCTACAATGTGTCTTTTTTTTCCGTCAGGGGCGTTCCTTTAGTGACGTCACGTACGGACTCGTCACCAACTCAAAAACAAGACTTCCGGAATATTCAGCGCGAGTCATAAAATGTAAAATATAGCTATATGCGGTGGAATCTTTGTAAAATACGCTCAGTAGAAGTCATTTGAAGCCATTTTACAAATTATGGACGCAATTTGTCCGGCGACGTCGGTTGTCCTTTAAGCAACCCTCCCTCTACCTCTGTCTTATCACATGGGTTTCGACTTGAGCAGTCTAATCAAGTGCTTTCCAAGATCAAAATAAACCTACCATCCTTTTCGAAGTGTGTGCTCCAGAGTAGATGGACAAGCTTCCACAGACAAGCAACTACATCAGAAAAAAATAAATAACAAAAATACATAAACAAGATATTACCAGATGGCCTCTTCAACAAACACAAGTGTATTGAATGAGATATTTATACATTGTTCAGTTTTAATAAAGTTTTGTAGTTGGATTTTGGAATGGTGGAAAGTTGAGCGCCACACTGGGTCACCGTGACATCTAATTCATATTTGGGGGGGCAGTTTCAACGTATATGGAATGAGACCGTCAAAGAATGCTGTTTACCAGTGCTCCCTGCCAGAAAGGAATCAAGATTTGGGTGGAGTTTTCCAGAGTTTCTGTGATCAAGATGAAACCCATCATGAACTCAGCACACCCACAAATCACAATGACAACCTGGTGGCGAGAAGAGCATCTTGTCTCACTACTTGCAAGAATATAAACTATCCAGTCCAAAAAGCATAGCTCTTAAGACAAGGCATTACCCCAAGACTCTGAGGCTCATTTTGGACAAAGCGATGAAGAGGTTTGCTGGACATCAGCACCTTAGCTTCATCCAAGTTCGTTCTCTGACCACTTGTGATCTCTGTTGGACTGGTTGTTGGCGCGCCAGAATCCATGTTGAAGAAGCTAGACAAGAGTAAAACAATGTTAGCCAGATGAGCTTAAAGCAATTGGCCGGGCTGCTTGTAATTCACCGTTTTATTTGAGGACTGGCACCAGAGTATGAAATCAGATGGACAGATAGAAACTATGACATATTTGACAAAACAGAGAAACACACATGCATTCACCCACCTCTGTGATCTTGATCACAAGAAAGAAGAAGTGCAACAAATAACTGTTAAGCAATGTTGTGGGTGGGGTAGTGAGAGAAATTTGAGACTTATTAAGAGAAGGAGCTCATCATTGACTTGTCGCAGGCTGTCATTCCTTTATGTGCATTTGTGCAAAATAATTTTGAGTGTCAAGATCAGAAAAATCCACGTTTATCGACGCTATTCTTCAAAATTTTGGAGCAGCTTCTGCGATGCGTGCAGTAACACGCAGGAGCGTATGTTCTGCATGTTTTAACCCACAACACACTGGCAGTCATGCGGCTCAACGAAAGACCACGTATGGTCAACATTTATTTAAAGCTAATATTCCCGACGACGCAGGGCTACGACTGCGGTAAAGCCAGCCTCCACTCGCAAAATCGAAGTCAAGTGAGCAGCCACTTCGATTGACAACAAAGTGCGTTACGGTAGTCTGCGGCGAGCGAACGAGCTGCATGGGCCACCTTCAAAATAAAAGTGTCACAACGAGGGCATGCCCAGCAGTGGTTTGGATGTAAATAAACAAAAAATATGTACAACAAGCGGTTTCTTGGCTGTCGGGTAAGGATCATGTTCACCTAGGAAGAATAAGAACATTCAGAACAGTGCCAAGACGCGTTCCTCAAGTGGGGATAGAAAAAGTAGTTGTAGTAATAATAATAATAATACAATAATGATAACGATAATAATGATGATAATAAATAATAGTAATAATAATAATAATACAATCATAATATCTAGTACAGATCTGATGTTTTATTTTGGAATAAAAGGCCTCTGAAAATTTAAAACATATTGACCTTGTGTGTCAATTGTTAAAAACTTATACATTGGAAAATATTCGATATCCCTGGACCAAATCAACACTGGGGGAAACTAGCACCTCGACTATCCAACCAGACCACTCTGATGGAGTTCTGACGTTTTATTTTGAAATAATGTGTCTCTGAAAAGTGACATCTGACCTATTTCCTGACTACATTGCATGTGAACATTTTTGTATTGTGCCTTCTTTCGAATTCCGAATCACTGTCCTCCATCGAACCCGGTTTTGTGCATGTGTGACACACACACACACACACACACACACACACACACACACACACACACACACACACACACACACACACACACACACACACACACACACACACACACACACACACACACACACACACACACACACACACACACACACACACACACACACACACACACACACACACACACACACACACACACACACACACACACACACACACACACACACACGCAGATGTGTATTTAGAACTGAGAGTGGCAGCTTGGCAATGAAATGGATTTACATGGGGCAAGAGAAGTGAACCAATCTCTTTTTTTCATCCATTGGTGCTGCAACTTCTTGTTGACTTCCCGTGTGCACATTTTGAGCATGATGTCTCTGATCCACTGGTGAAAGGACACTGATTATTTCTTTCATCTCAAACTGCTTTACACAACAAAGTGTGAAAGTGGTCTGAATTGCAGGACTATCCATGTTTTGTGTTGTGTGTATTATTTTACTTTAAATCAACAGTTTTATTAAGCGCTTTGTTACAGTGGTAAATTGCCTTGCCTGTTAATATGGGTCTTTGATAAGTTTGTATTTGACGTTGCACTGCCCACATTTGACTTGCTGTCAAGAAGAAGGAATGCAGCTGACAGCCTGACACACAACACATCTTTACAATTCCTAGTTAGAAGACACTTGCTCAATAACATTGGGGGATATTTACAGCACACTGTGAGAAAGAAGAATGAACATGGCGTTCCAGGAGATATGCTGCTTTCCGCCTCACATCTTCTTCGCTGTAGTATTGAAATGTTTCAAGAAGTGAAATACCACCTTCCCTTGCAAAGTCCTCAACCACCTGAGGAAGAATATAAGTCAGCTCTGATTATAAATGAAGTGGGTCAAGATCAAGTTCATGACTTACTTGAGGACCACTGGCTAAGAGCATGAAAAGGATGTCCAGAGTCAAGGTCACCACCGCTTGCTCTGCCATTTTAAGTGTGGCACAAAGGGAAGAGAGCAATCCGAACTCAGCCAGCTGGACACAGAACTCCTTCTTCTTGTGGGCCACGTTTGCTAAAACTCTCAGGATCTGAATGCAAAATGGCGAGGAGATGGAAATTGTTAAGATATAAGAAGTTACGATGCAAAAAAAAAAAAAGTTTAAAATTAACTATTGCTACTGTACGGACCATTATGTTGATGCCTTGAGCGACTGGAAGAAGTTGGATCAAATTCGGGACCAAGTTGAGCGTTATCAAGGCCGAACAAAATAGACTGGATCGAGCTGGTGTACGGAAAAACAGAAAAAAACAGAAATTATATTATCATACAGTCTTTGAGAATGTGGAATGTCTCTTTGGAAGAGAGAATCTTATTTCTCGATGTCACTGAACATCACATGTTCATTTAATATTGAAAATGTTTCAAAAACCAACAGAGTAATGGGTAATCTTTTCTGTTGTAATTATAAAAATGATACATCTGCACATTTTCCACTTTAAAATCAGTTTGGTTGAATTTTCCTTAAAAACAAAAGCCAAAAATATTTACAAACTACCATTTGATTGAATACTATTAAAATTGATCATGTCGTTTTTTCCACCCTAAATATTTGATAAATAATTTGACGCCCATCATTCTGTTTATAATTTCTATCAACAAAATCTAATCATTCTGAGTGATTTCAACGAAAGTACCCCAAAGTACTGAAACAAATCAAAATTTAGAACTGGATAAAAAGTGAAACATTTCCAAAAAACAAAGAGGCAAGTTCCCTCAATGCAATATTTATCATGGGGAGGAAAAAAACTAAACTGATATTGTGGTCGCACACATTTGTAAGTTCTCTTCTGTCTTCATCTAATTCAATGTGGGCAAACCAGAGCCCGCGGAGCAGATCTGGCCCATTGGACTTTTTAATCTGGCACCCCGAAGGCTGGTATACAATTGATATCCGATATTAACCTTCCTGACCGCATTATCAGCACAAGGGTCGCGTCGCGTCAGTGTTGGAGCCTATCCCAGCCGTCTTCGGGCAATAGGCGGGGGAACACACCCTGAATTGGTTGCTTGTCAATCGTATGGGAAAAAAAAGACAAACAACCATTCGCTGTCACACTCACACCTCGGGACAATTTAGAGCGTTCAATCCGCACAAACGTGCGGATCAAACCTCTGAAGATGGAGGACACTGATTCACTGTGGTTGAAGGGAAAAGCTGAAAGGAAAAGAAGAGAATCCGCCTGCCATGCATGTTTTTGGAATGTGGGAGGAAACCGGAGGACCCAGAGAAAGCGACGTCTCATTACTTAAAAATACAACAAAATGAAGTGCTGGCCATCAAGTGATGCACCATGCGTTTTGTGTTTCAATAGTGTTTTTGTTTTAATGAAATGTATTGAGATATGTTTAGGATGAGGACCCACCTGTGAGATTGTTGAGGACCCAGGCACTCTCTCTGGCCAAAGATGGTTGTGTCTGGACGTACGCTTGAAGCAGAGCACACAGAGAGACCGTAATCCTAACGTCATTCAAACGGGCGCCTGGGACATCTGGTGTGCAGGAGGAGAGGAGGTTCCCAATGCACCTCAGCAAAGGGCACACGAGCTGATGGCAATCAATCATGTAACATCAACTTTGGTAAAATAACACAATGGCATAATGTACAAGTGAACACAAAATTGGGCATTTTTACCTTTGTAAAGGCAAAATATTTTAAATTCAGTAATTGTTCAATTGATAATTTAAAGCACAACCAACACCTTGGGACAAGTTGCGTCCATAATTTGTAAAATCACTTCAAATGACATCTACTGAGCGTATTTTACAAAGATTCCACCGCATATAGCTATATTTTACGTTTTAAGACTCACGCGGAATATTCAGGAAGTCTTGTTTTCGAGTTGATGACGATTCCCTACGTGACGTCACGGAGGGAACGCCGGTGACCGAGAAAGCGACACACAATGCATTTTGGGTACTTTTTTTTCGGCTGAAAACACCGTGTTGATCGCAAAATTAGAAGAAAAACTACATAAATAACGCCAATGGTGAATCGTAGTGTGTCACAGCCAATTGCGGTAACACGCATAAAGAATGTGTAAGTATACACAAATTCCGAGCGGACAAATCAGCCCATTTCCAACGGAGCTTGGGCGCCATCTTGTGCATTTTGTTGGCATTGGAGTCCCGACGGCTCGAATTGATACGGAAGGACCTCTTTAATCGATTGCAAACAGTTATGCTTTCCTCTTCAGAACTATTTGAATCATATTCATAACTGGATGAGTAACAAGAAAGCATCTTCACCTAATCTGAACTCTCTGAAGCCATTGTTTTGATTCTGGAGCAAGGCAGTGTGTGACCAATAGTGACGTCATTAACAAGGGGGCGGGACATTCTGAATCTGCCCAGTTCCGAGCTCATTTTGTGGCAGTTTTGGGACACTTCTGGGTCATTTTTATTGGTGTTTTGCATTTGAATAAAAATATCAGCCTGCATGTTTTGGGTTTTTAGATGCTATAAAACGTGTTTCTGATGTCAGTTAGGAAACAAAAAAAAATGGTGTCGGTTGTCCTTTAAACGTCAACTGTGAAGTACATAATTGTAAATAAACGCTCACCAGTTCAACTCCCTCCACTGTTTTTCCTTGTGTAACAGCGTCACCCAGCGACACTAATAGCATACTGCATTGCAACAGACCACCACAGGCCATCAGAGCTCGGTTATCCTCCCCACTTTGCAGAAAAGATAGCAACAGAGGACAGTCATTCCTTTATTCATACTGAAATGAATTAGTGTTGATAGTTTGATGTGATAAACCAACAGCACTCACCTGCACGTGAGGTAGTGCAGACACCATGCACATTCAATGGCGGGGCCCAGGGCAAAATTCTGGTCAGGTGTCAGCGCCGCTAATAGGTGTGTGGGTAAATTAGTGGCTCGAACCAACCTGTAAACGGTGAGAGAGACCATGAGAACACCACAGTGGACCCTCGAATGTTTGACTACATCTACTCTAATCCAATCTGACTAAAAAAAAAATATTAAAAAATGACAGAATGTGCAAGGCTGACAATAAAAATACAGTATGAATACGTAAATGACACACAAGAACAACAAAAGTAATTAAAAGTACACAACAAATTGGCCAATGACAGATGTATTTTTTGTGAAGATGGATCTTCCACAAAATAAATGTTAGCTGACGCATCAATGAAGATGATGAGACATTTCATTTAATGCTTATATCAGTGTCTTAATCATGACAAAAAGTTAGCGGACACTAGGGCAGACAACTCTGAAAAGTTGCCTGCCTCATTTTTCACAACTTGAAACACAATAAGACGACTAATTACAAAAAAAAAACATTGTTGCGAAGTATAAAGGATTTTTTTTAATTAAGGAAGTACCTGTCACAAATGCTCCCTTGCTTAATTTATGGTAAATATCCCTTGCTGAAGATTTTATTCCAGTGTCGTCATGGTGCACAATACAATGTTTGCGTTGAGTTGTCTGCTAAAAGCCAGATGGACTCCTCTTTCTAAGCACGTTTCAAAACTCTCAAGTACACTTTACAGTCACGGTATAGTCCGAAGCACGAAACGAACATTCGTTTGGCAATTTACATACTCAGCACGGCAGCGAATCAGAAGCCTGTTTCATGCTTCGGACTATACCGTGACTGTAAAGTGTACGTGACAGCTTTGAAACGTGCATAGAAAGAGGAGTCCACGTGGCTTGTAGCGGTTCGCTTGTAGCTTTCAGAATCAGAATCAGAATCATCTTTATTGCCAAGTATGTAGAACACACAAGGAATTTGTTTCCGGTAGAATTTTGCTTTATTGAATAAAACAAAAGTTTTATTTGATTTGATTTTTTTTTTTTTTTTGAAGACGTTGACAGCCACCCGGGCCGAGAAGTTTTGAAAGTTGTACGCCTCCGGGCAGACGTTATTTCAAACACTGCTTATATTATCGATATCAGTTAACTAGTTGCTGATATTGTTATCATATCGCCGTCGTCATTACCATCATCACTAACAAAATATTAACTCATTCACTGCAATTCCCAAATTGATTTTGGAATTGAAAATATGATGTAGAGCGCCGTTCCCGAATTTGTTCGGGTTTTGGTTTCTCGTGATGTGGTGCCAATAAAGCGGTGGCCAGACCTCCGGCAATGTTTTTTCCCATTCCACAGGTTTCAGCATGACCTTGTTTTCTCATGTTAGGGCTTTGTTCAAGCTTCCGCTGTTGTTAAAGCGCTATATAAACCAATATGTAAGTGTATTGCGTTGCATTTTGGACAGCCGCCCTCATTTCAAGCTCATCTAACTCCAGACCCATATAATTTAAGAATTAATTCTTTTTTTCTGACAAAAGAAGAGAGTCTACGGTTTTTTACACTGCATTGACTGTTTATGTAGTCCTAAAACTCAATATTCTGTGGGTCCTGCAATTTCAGTGACAATGACAAAAACCCTGGCACTGGAGTGGACACATTTTTACATATGTCTGGAAATGAGTGAGTTAATACTGCTACTGCTACTACTAAGAATAATAATAATCACAATTTACCCACTTGTATCACCGTGCATACATGTCGTAGTTGAGGTGCTTACGGGATAATTTTCTCTGATGCGTCCTTGGTTTGGAGAAGCTGTGAAAGGGTGAACCCGACAGCTTCCATCACAGCTATGTTATACCTCTGGTTCTGTACACATTTACAATTTAAGTCAAGTCAAGTAGAAATTTATTGTCAAAGGTGAAAATTCCTCCCTCTTAGACAGGCAATAGACCACACGAGAAGCCGTTGCGGGTGCCCGCCCTATTATCAAAAGAACACTGAACAGAAAATGACAAACTAATACAGCACAACACATAAAATTTACTCAATCAAACACGTTTTACGTGTTTAATTAAAGTATTTATGACAATGACTTTTCATACCTCAATACAGCAGGCAAGTGCTGGTATAATTCCCTGAGCTAGAAGTTTCTCTCTCACAACATCACTATCTGGACACAAGTTCCCAAGCGTGTAAAGACATAACTCCTGTGTGAACACAAAAAAACATCAGGCTGAATGATTCTGTCTTATGAATTTGGGTGTGGGTAGAAAGATTACAGACTGTGAATCTGGTGCTCTGTCCAGAGAGATAGGTGAGGAGGTAGGATGTGGCAGGTAGACAGGCTGTGGCCACACTGGTGTGAGGAGAGTGAGACAGCTCGTGGAGACAGCGGACAGATTGCAGGCGACACTGAGTGTTTGGTCCGGTGAGGAGGCCAACCAGCATATGGATACTGTTCTCTTGCCTAGACAGAATGCATATGGAGTGATGCACAAGAAAAGAGTACAAACCAGAGCTGTTGAAACTTTTTTTCACTGCAGAAAATTGAAGGAAGTCCCTCGCAAGCTTACCTGATAAAGATAAGCTGGGCCGATGGGTCACGTAGGGATTTACTCAAGGTTTTAAGGTGAGCTTCCCTCTCTGGACCACTGTGCTGAAGTTTTTGGAACAAACTAACGACATCCTATGGACAGGAGAAACATCTGTTTCTTTGTTCAGTTATCATTTCACACGAATTGATCTAATTAAATAGCTGTTACTCACATTTTCATCTGAACAAGTGGTTTCTTGCTGCCCCTCATCTTCATTCACCAGGAGTCTCCTGCTCACCAATTGTCTGTCTCTGCGAGCCTGGCGAAGGGCTGTGGCACCAAAAATCACATTTCACCCATCTGACAGCAGCTATTGCCAATGACGCTAGAGCTCTTGACAAATCTCTGCATTCTGAACCCAGAAGTAGACTGCTCTTGAGTGTAAACTATACAGTCAGTGGCAGACAGCATAAGGGCTATATAACAATAATAACGTTTATATTTATCCATAAGGTCAACGTACCTTGTGTCATCTAAGTCATTGAATTAAATTCCCTGGTAACATCACCGAGTCAGGAAACGAATGCCAACTTTCGACTAATATCATTAAAGAGGCGGTATTCGTCATCATGGGGGTATTTTGCTTTATGATAGAACTGCACTATACTCGAAGGCAATCGATATATTTAGGTTATACAGTACTGTATTAATTTCGCTTCGAGATTTACAAAAGCATGTACGTACTGTACAACACCAATGTCTTGACGCAGAGCCCCTCCCCCCAAAAAACTATTGGAAACACAACTCAGTTCGATCAAAATGACAAGATGAACTCGTTTGGTTACGTACTGTATATTCCCGATTTCACATTCATTCGTTAAATAAGGTCTGTGGCATATTTACCTTTTTCGTGCTCTCGCCTCTTTGCCCGGAACTCCTCAAGGTTGTAGCCTGCGCGGCCGGCTTTACGGCCGATTCTACTTAACCTCCACATTTTGAAAAAGCCAGACACTTATTTCAAAACGCAGGTTAACATGGCAGAACTTCGTTTTGTAACCTACATATGAAAACATGTCGAGTTGTTCTTCTACTGGACTATATTGGATGTTCGATTGACAGCTATTTGGTACACCACCGCCATCCACTGGTGGAAGTGCGATACATTCGTGTACCGATAGTTATTTGGCACCTCGGAACGGCAGAGCAGAGTTTAGATTAGCCTTTACGTATTAGTTTCGCAGTTGAGAAATTCACAATTCACAGCAGCAAAGTTATGAAAGGTAAAGAAAAAAGGAGAACAACATATTGTATAATCAAATGTTTTATATAGATTTGAAGTAAAGACTATCTGTCTGTGGGTAATATTTACTGTTTGGAATCAGAATTTCTGAGAATTTTGACAATGTTCATGTAGAAATGGGATCTAAATGGTAAATGACTTGGCAAACTCTACTCAGCTGATGTGGCTCAGTGTGTTTTTTTCCTTCTCTCCCTGCTCTTTCCCAGTCTCGAGGAGGTGATAAAGGGGACCTGTTCTGAATACATGGACAACATCAAGTTGACTGGGACAACAGAGCTGCGGAGGCTCTCAGGAGTGAAGGCTGACATAGGTGGGAGATTCCAGGGTGATTAATTTGCTAAATACTTAGGATTTAAAACAATATACAGTAAAGTCTCGTTATATCGATATTCAAGGGAGTCCGAAAAAATATCGATATAACCGGGACTATCGATATATCCGATATCGATATAACGAGACTTTACTGTACATCATATTCTTAGCGAATACCAATTCTGAAACCTTTCTAAAATGAGGGATTTTGGATGAAGACAGACTCGCTTCACAGTTTTCAATCAGACCACCAGGTTTATCCAAAAAAGACAATTTAATTCCATATAAAAGCATATTTTACAGATATGCCTTGGAACAAAACAATACAAAAGTATGCAACATTTATCTGCTTGTTAAAAATGGTCAGTATTGTATGCAAATATTTCCATTGTGAGAAAAATATAGGTTTTATCTTATTAAAAAGCTTAAAAAACAACAACAACCAAACAGATGTCCTTCCTTGATGCCATCACAATTGCTGTCGAGTTGGACTTGAGGGACATGTTTGGACTTTTTAGAGAATGTTCTGTGCCAAAATAAAAAATCCTTGCACCTTGCATCTCTATCAGGAATCCGCCACAAACAAATACAGTAACTATAACCTTCTAGATAGATGAAAGAAAGGAAATTTGTATACAGTACAACTGTGGTGACACCAGCCATGATGTTTGGACTGGAGACAGTGCCACTGAAGAAAACACAAGAAGCAGAGCTGGAGGAAGCAGAGATGATGTTGAGATTTTCTTTGAGAGCGACCAGGTTGGATAGGATCAGGAATGAGTATATCAGAGGGACAACTCATATTAGAAGCTTTGGAGAGAAAGTCAGAGAAGCCAGACTGAGACAGTTTGAACATGTACAGATGTTCGCTGTGGGGACCCCTGAAGGGAAAAGCCCAAAGCAAAAGAAGAAGAAGCCTACGAGGTAGATGATCATATGAAAATAACCTGTGATTGAATGGCAACTGGTTCAAGGTGTCCCCCGCATACTGCACAAAGACAGTTGGGATAAGCTCCGGCACCACCCGCGACCTTTATGAGGATAAGCGAGTCGGAAGATGAATGAATGAATATTAAAATTAATGGTCGGGTGATTCTTAAAAAACTGGACAATTCTTCTCTGTCAACAACAGAAGAAATAAAATGGCATTTTATCAATCCACAGTTGGATGGATTGTATACCTCCTTATGCTTGTCACCTTATTGCTGTTCATGCGGTTGTCGGCGTTGCTGAGATTTCATGTGAATCCACTTTGCTTTTCTCTGCATAAAGATAGTAAAAACAAATCTTGCAGTACTCGAAAGGACCTTTCACACTGTAGATTTCTCTATTTAGTCAAACTTACGTTTTTTAGTCTGTGATGGAGGACTTGGCATCTCCTGGGTGATTAGCGTCACAGGGTCAATTGAGCTACGTTTTCTTTTCTTGCTCATCTTAACTTCAGTATTTATCTCGGTTATCTCTTCCACACATACACTCGTGTTTTCATCTTCAACCGTTTGGTGATCGTCGGGCATAGCTTTGTCTTTTTTCCGCTTCTTTTTTGTTTCGTTCTTGACCAGCTGAGGAGTTCCTTCCATGGGAAAACTCTCTTTCTTTTTCTCCTTTGCTTTCTTTTCTTTTGCATCTGCACTGGGAGTGTCTGTGCCAAGCGCAGTCTTCACGTTCTCCCTCGCTTCCTCGACGTCATCCATCTGGTCTGGATTTTCCTGTTGAGACACATGCTCGTCACCCTTTACACTGTCGACAATCTCAGAAATGCTCTCTTCATTAATGTCTCTCTTCTTGGATTTCTTGTCTTTTCCAAGGGTCTCAGAAATATCAGCAGTCCCCTTCTCCCGTTTCTTGGCTTTCTTTTCTTTTGTTTTCATTTCTTCAGCATTCGCAGTTGTGTTGACAGGTGATACCCGCTCATCTTGGGATTGGGTACTGCAGTGTGCTACATTCTCCTCAGGAGTTCCCATACACTCCGTGTTCATTTCTTTTGCCTCGTTCTCCTGTGTAGTCTCTCCCACTTCACCTTCTGAACTTTCCTTTTTGTCTTGGAACTCCAGAGCTTGAGCATTTTCCACAATGGGAGTTATAACTTTTTTCTTTTCCTTCTTTTTTGTCTCTTTGGATGCTGATGTTCTCCCTTCATCAGATGATATGAAATGTGTGTCATTCAAACTAATCAAGGGGGTCTCAGGTGTAGACCCAGGTCTTCGAGTTGTCTTTTTGGGGGTACTTGACATTACTTGTTTCTCCGAAACTGCTTTTGCCATGATGTCACTCTTTTTTGCAGTGGGGTTTTTAAAAGGCACATCGGCTTTAGGCTTTGCTCGACTCTTCCTGGGCTTCTTATTCACAGGTTTGGGTGGAGCTGAAACCAGAGCATTGATACAATTCATCTTGGCTACATAACCCTCTGTGGACAAAAAGTATGTCAAAAAAAATCCTTTTTTGTAAAATATTTTTGTAACACGTTTTTGCACAAAACATTTCTAATGTGGTAGCCAAATTATTAGGAGTGGCTGATTCTCCAGAAAAAAATGATTTAGTCACCATGCAAGTGAAACTAATTTACACATGGCACGCTAGCTTTTTTACTGGTAAAATGTGCATCACAGGGAAATCACGTAACCTTTGCCTCTCTTGACGATTGTGAGGGTATTTAATTGGCAGAAGAATGAGAGATTAAAGTGGGTTATGTCACATGCCCATAAATGTGGTGCTTTGTACAACACATATAGACACCCTACCTGTCATTTGTACCACCAATTTCTTCCATTTATCAACATCCAAGCTGCTGTCGGAGTCAGAATTACTTTCAAGAAGACACACAGCATTTTCTTGTTTCTTCGTCACTGTCCGTGTGATGATTTGGGACAAGTTGGCATCATTTTTCTCTTCTTTTGGTATTGCTACCTGTAAATACAAATCCTAATCAATCCGGGCTTGTAGTTAAGTAAGAACTTAGTATTTCTCAAGAGAGAAGTGGAAACTCACCTTTCGTTTTTGTGTTCTCTTTGCAGATTTGTGCTTTTTGGAAGAAGCTGTGTTATCAGGACCTAAAGAATTTAGTAGTGCAAAAATACACAAAGCAATTATCTTCATCATTATGCACACTGTATACCTGTTCTTATTCTGTAAAAAAAAGTGTCCATGCTATAACATTCTTACCAAGTCACCAGCATGATAAATATCTTCCAGGTAGAAGCCATGTGGAAAGACTTCAAGGTACAGGGCAATAAAGAACGACAGACCGCAATTTATGCTCTAAAACACGAATCAGAACCTCGACCTGGGGCGGGGAATGCGCCGAGGTAAGTAAAGAAAGGAAAGCAATGGTGCCATTAAAAAGTCGCTTCAGTTCTGTCAGTTTTGTGCTGCAGAAAGATGCATACATAAAAAAAGTTCCATAAATGTCAACATCGGAGGCTCTTTTTGTCCCAAATTTAGCAGCTAATGAACACGAAACATCTGGGGTTTATCTGAGCCTTTAAATGGTCTCAGGCTGGCTTTAGAATCATGGGGAAGACGACTGAAAATGTGGCTGTGGTGCATCCCTGCCATAAACAGCAATTGTGCCAAATGTATCTTTAGCATCAGGTGAGGACTACCACGTTTCTGCATGTTTGCTTAGTTTGCAAAACATAAAATAAACCTCCTTTCATCACATCACAAACTCGTATCATCTGACCATAGTAAATGAAGGAAATGATTAGAGGAAAAATAAGATGCCCTCTCAAGGACAATGTAACATTCACCACCCCATTTTAAGGGAAACTCCCGTCAAAACCATTATTTGCAAGATGTTTTACAATACTCAAAAAACAGGGTATTCTGACTTGTGTTTTATAGTAATGTGCCTGACTGTGCCCAGGCTCCGACGTGTGTGCTGAGTAAACAGGTGAAACAATTTGCAAAGCGCGATTCGAGATCCACATACTGGCGCGGTGGAACAAATCAGGCCTCATGATGCATTGGCCAAAAAGCAAAGCATTTGGATAGAAAGCCTGATTGCTTCATTATGCCTCATTTTGCCATCACTACTATTTAAACTATTATACAAATAGGCTTAGTTAGTTGAATAAACATAAAATATAATTTGTGTTTTATTTTGTTAGCAAAATGGTTTATTGGATTGTGAGGCTGCCGCACGAACCATTCGGCCACGGGACGTCTCTTTGTTGGCCTTCATTGATTAAAAGAACCTTGGTAGTAGCACCTGGTAGCATTGCAAAGAAAACGTTTTGACTTGAGTTCCCTTTAAGTGTAAATGGTCTTTAGTCATACCTTTAATTTGAATGGATCCTTCTCCACTAGAATGTGAGTACTTGTTCTCTGAGTGCCTGATAGGAATTGACAATTAATATTGACAAAAGCATTCATTAACAAAATATACATGTGCTGGGTTTCCACAATATACTCACTTTAACCAAGAACTGTAGATTTCCACTAATGATGAAGATATACCTGCCACACCCACCACAAATTTCTGAAATTCAGTAAGAGACGGTTTTTGACTCCGATGTTTAAAAACAAAGGTGCCCCCATTCCTCATACAGTCAAAAAAACGCAAAATTAGCAAATATGGCAGTTAACCAGAGTGCTCAAAGAAAGGCAAGGGGAGGCCATGCAAACGCCACACAGGAAGTCCTGGAATCAAACACGGCACTTCTGCAGTGTGAGGCAGATGTGCTCACCCGTCTATACCGTGCCGCCTCCTATTCCCTCCCGCCAGAGTAAGAGAGTTTTGGACGTCAGATAAGTTTTCAAATAACTCTTGCAGACACGAACAGATAATTTTTAGGAAATTAGCGCATTTTTATCTGTTGTATCGTGGTCATTCATGTCCCTCTGCTACGTTCATGGCGTGACTGAACCAGATTTTTTCATCTCCTAAAAAGTGGTCGTAAGGGAGGAACTGAATATTTAACTCAAATAATTTTTAGGGCAAATTAATGGAAAGCACAGTCGCCTCCTTTTAAATCGTAAGGAGTAAAAGTCGTCTGAAAAATAAAGTACGTACGGTAAATACAGATAACCTTACATGTTCCTGCATCTGCATAGTTAAAACAATCTATTTTAATTTAACACGTTCCACACACACTGAGATCCACAAATAATTATCCGTTGCATGGCCCCTATTTTGCTTGGCGGCGTGTACCTGTGGGCTGTGTCTCAGGAGCTCCTCTGCAACCGAGTGGAAGCCATTGTCCTTTAAATAGCGAAATATGAGCACGATCAATTCGTGATGGAACGTGTTCACAGACATTCTCTCCTCACAACAGAAAACAGACGAGTAAATGCACGTTTTCTGGCATAATGATTGGAACTGGACAACAACTACAAGAAGCCCATGCTAACTACCACGCTGGAATGCAACTTCAACTTTGAACCCAGGATCCAGTTGGAGTTCCGCCGCAATGCATCGTGGGAGGCATTGTGTGCACACCCGTGCGCCATTTTCCGCCTTCGAGACTGTGTTTCTGTGTACAGGTATTTACTATTCAAAGTAGTAGTTAATTGATGGCTGGATCAGAACGTCAATGGGATTCACTCAGATCCGTCAATGTTGTGCATAAATAAATACAATGCAGATTAAATAGTGTATTGAGTAAGAACGTTGAAAGTAAACTAAGAAGAATTGGAAGATTATACAGTGGGCCTAGAAAATAATCACAACATTATTTTTGTCCATATTTATTACTTTATGGCCACAACTAAAAAAAAAAAAAAAAAAAAATCGCCCCACCCTCCAACCCCCTAACATTTTACACACACACACACACACACACACACACACACACACACACACACACACACACACACACACACACACACACACACACACACACACACACACACACACACACACACACACACACGCCAACAAACAAATCCCAAAAAGGTTTTTGGCACCAAGACAGTCTGAGAAACAATATTAACAGCGTTTGCTCAGTGCTTTCTTAAAGCACAGTTGGAAATAATTACAGCCTCAAGTATTATGATGCCACAAGCTTGTCATAAGCCACTTTGCTTGGTTAATTTTTCACCGATGACTGCTGCAAACATCAGTGTATGCAGAAAAGTGGTGAAGATCGCACGACTGACTGTGCCTTATGTGTTGTGTTGTATTATTTGTCATCTAATGTTCACTGTTCTTTTGATGGGGCGTGGGCATCCGCAACGGCACCTCTCTGGCCTGAATAAATAAATTTAATCTGTGCTGTATGTTGCACGTGTAGCACATTTGACAATAAAATTGACATGAACATGAAAACCAGTGCTCAAATGTGTCAAAAAGGGTTGCCAAATTGACTTCAAAATATTGCAGACTGTAATCAAGTTGAAACATTCTCTTTTTCAAGATCTACTTACTGTATAGTAAACACACTGCACTGTGACTCATTTTGCTACGCCAGGTCACAAATGTTGTTGTTGATTGTTGGTAATGCCGATTTATTGCTTCTGTTTAGTTGGAAAAAAGAAAGTCTCAATTATTTTTCAAAATCGGCCAATCCAAGTAAAACATCTTTAGAGAGAAAGAAAACACCCAGCTTTTATGACACGTCTGTGTAAGCTCTCAGTCGTACAGGAGTGGTCCATCGATGAGAAGGTTTCTTCAGCCGTCATCTGTACAAATGTGAAGGTTTCGGACGTTTCGCCTCCTATCCAAGAGGCTTCGTCAGCGACCTAAAGTCTGACTGGTCGTATCGGCCCTATTTATATATCCCTAATTTCCAGACATGGTGGCGCTGGTCAGTACCTCAATCGGCAGTACATTTGCACCTAAAAGCTAGCAACCATTTAGGTGCAAATGTACTGCCGATTGAGGTCAGTACCTCAATCGGCAGTACATTTGCACCTAAAAGCTAGCAACCATTCATTTGACGACAATGAGGTTAAAATCTTAGCGAAAGAACATAGATGGTTTGAAAGGGGGGTAAAAGAAGCGATTCTTATAAAACAACAAAATCCTTCATTAAACCGGTCGGGTGGGGTGAGGTTCAATTTGGATCGTTCATACAATAGCCTGCTTAGGCAAAACAGGTTAGGCAACTTTCGTAATGCTGATGAGGGTCGTTATGCTGATGAGGTGATACCGGTGGGAGTGGGAGTAATAGGCCAGTCGTTAGTCAGGAATGTAGGAACAATCAGTGGGGCCACAGGGAGGGGTCCTCTGCCCCCCCAACCTGAGAGTAGGGACCTATCATAGCTGTGTCCGGCGCCACCATGTCTGGACATTAGGGATGTATAAATAGGGCCGATACGACCAGTCAGACTTTAGTTCGCTGACGAAGCCTCTTGGATAGGAGGCGAAACGTCCGAAACCTTCACTTTTGTACAGATGACGGCTGAAGAAACCTTCTCATCGATGGACCACTCCTGTACGACTGAGAGCTTACACAGTCAGACTTTAGTTCGCTGACGAAGCCTCTTGGATAGGAGGCGAAACGTCCGAAACCTTCACATTTGTACAGATGACGGCTGAAGAAACCTTCTCATCGACAGCTTTTATGACAGGAAAAAAACCAAAATGTCTTTGTGTGAGTGTAAGCATCAAGTGGAGGAATATTTTCAGCGAACCTTGGAGGTCTGTAAAAAATTTTGTGGAGCACATAAAATAGCAAGCATTACCCTTCAACGACATGCAGGAAATGTGAGTGGTCACTCTTGTAAATGGCACTCTGTTCTCTTTTTAGGCAATATACAGTATCTACTTTCTGTTCCAAACATGACACATTGAGGTGTCTTAAGGTATGTAATTTCCAGTGATTTTTAATGTAACACATGACAGAGTGACATTTGAAATATTTTGCCACTCTTAAGTCAAATATCAACAGTGCAGTTCGACACCTCTACAAGCAACAGCTATAATGTTTACATCTCATGGTTTAAATGAAACTAAGCTTTATTGTGGATGTTTTTTTCGAATAGTTATGTGAAGTGATATATATTATAAACAATGGAAAAAAATGCTTGCAGCAACATGAATCTCTGGAGTGCCTGTTCATCAATCAAGTCATTTTGCTGTCATGTTGTGTTTTGTTCCGGTCATAGGTTTGTTTGTAACTTTGTTTTTTGTGTGGTTTTCAAGACTTTGTTTGTGTTTTGATTTAGTTTTTACAATGTAGCCCTCTAAGTGTTTTTTTTCCACAAATGCATGTTATTCAATACACCCTGCTGCTCCAGTTGCCCTGCTTTTTGGGTCCCCTTCCAACACAGGAAAAGTGAAAACGTCCATTCAGTCCTCAGATTAGAAAATTAGGGGAAGAGGTTTGAGTAATATGTGGAAGTTTACTGGCAGGGCTCTGCTGATGAGAAAGGAGGCAGTGTTCATGCTGAGGTGGAGCATCCATCTTCAGTAACAGTGCCTCTTCCTTCAGCCAAAACCAAACATATGGTGGTGACCGACACATTGCAGCGGCACCTCCCCAAAGGTGTCCGCTTGCCTCTTGGCTCATTAATATGTCACACAAACCAGCATAAACCTGTTTGGAACTTGTTTGAAAAAATAAAATACACAGACGACGTCTTATTTGCAGTGCATCATCTGATACTGTTACCCGTCAACAGTTGGGCTCGGCGCCAGCATGCCTTTGATCCTACTGAGGTGAAGTGGATTAGAAAATAGATGGATGAAGGGATTTTCTTCTCGCATTGTATTCCTAGAAAAAAAAGCACAGGAAATGATGGTACCGTAGTGATGAATTGATGACAGGTCGCCTACGGTAAGTTTTAGTCAGTGTTTGGTTATTTTGATGGTGTGGAGGATGAGTCGGTTGTTTTTTGGGGGAAACCTGTGGGGTGGCTCTGAAGAGTCACACATAAATCCTATTCACTGGATTGTGTTCTTATCTGTGTCTCTTGTTTTATGTCAAATATGATACACTTTGCATCTTTGAGGTAGGTTTTTTACCTGTCCAAGATCCTTACTCAATACTAAGGAAGTTAAATCTTTCTCACGTTGACCTGATTTAAATTCCACCTCCCTTGCTGGCACACTGCCCTGACCAGTAATGCCTCCCCTGCCCAGAAACCATCTTATGGGGGGCTCATTAGCTGCCCAACCGTCTTCATACCCACACATTTTCTGCTGCCAACATCAATATTTGCAAGGTAAGATATGTTGCTCAGAGATGTTTGCACAAAACTTTGCAGATTTTATTTTAATCTGCAAACCTAACCACCGCGAGGCACCTCAGCGGGAGCATTAAGACTACAAAGTTTAAAACATTTGTGAAAGTGACAGTGAGATGCAGTACAGAGAGATACAGTGAATATTTAGCTAGAAATACATTAAATGTTATTTATTACCTCATGTCATCTTTTGTTTGAGTTTTATAGTAGAAGAAAGTAAACCTAGTTCCCCTCTCTGATCTTGTGTTGTGACTTTGCTGTGAGAGAACCAGGAAGATGTTTGCGGCGGGGGGGGGCCGTCTGTAGTATGAGGCAAATGAAAACTGATTGCTGTATAGTGTACAGTGTGGCAGGAAACAGCCAGCCACTTCTAAATCCATCATATTTTATCAACCCTTTGCATCATTTTTTTTATCAATGGGTATCTCCGTGATGACAAAAGAACAATATCTATGTACAATACTGTATATACATATCTGCATAGCATTACAGGCTATACATGTCATATACATGCTATAAGAGCTGTGTTGGACACAAGACGTGATGTGATTGAATTTAGGATCATGTGCTGATGTCACCCAGTCGAAGACGTCTTCCATTTTTTCTCACAGCAAAGTCAAACACGATCAGAGAGAGGAACTCAGTTAAGTTTCTTATCTTCACACTGAAACAAAAAGATGATATATTCTTTTCCTTTCTGCTTTTCTCCTCAGGGGTCGCCACAGTGAATCAATGTCCTCCATCTTCAGAGATTAGATTCGCATGTTAGTTTTGGCCAAGCTTTTACGTCGGATGCCCTTCCTGACAAAAAAACCTCTGTATCACCTAATGCCTGCTCGGAAATGTTACCTTAGCCCGAGTAGTGTAGTCTGCCTCTTTCCTCGTAAGTCTGCATTCGTCATGAAAAAGCAGCAATATTAAGGGAATGTTTGTGAACGTTTCTGAGTGTGGAACAGGGCCCCACGACTCAAGTCTTCTCCACACTCTACACTTTCTGACTGTGGGTCTGTCTGATCCCAAATCCCAAGGAATGTTTTACATTGCTTTCTAGTCATGTGTCATGATGTAAATATGGGTCACTGGTATCACATTTAATGCCAGAGAATTGGAGTTTGTGTTTCTGATTTGATGTGATTTTATATTAAACGGACCAAGTTGTACAGTACATTATAAAGAAAATATGATGCTCGCATCTGATAAGCTTTTACTGAGTGCTCATTGTTATTCTACAATTAATAATTCATGCATATCTTTTGCGGGCCTTCCCCAGACACTTCCCATATGTTTGAAAGGATCGATGTGTGCACTGTGTCTAGATTAATCTCCGAATAATTAACGGATCGATGAAAAGATGTGGACCAAATACTTGAAACTGAATGCCAAAATACATTCAACTACCTCCTACGTGTTTTCAAGAAAGTTGAACTCTCAAAGCTGGAATGTGATCTACGTTCATGAGTGCCACTTGGCTTTAGTAGAAACGTTACTCTGTGTGTTTTTAAAGGTGGAAGGAAGCTGATGTTTTTTCAGCCAAGCTGCAAGGTAAATGGGCGGTGTTAACTGGACCACTAGGGGTAAGAAAATGTTTTCCAAGCAGCTTTGAAACATTTTTGGAGTGGCAATGAACTCAGATGAAAGTGGAGCTGAGGCTCACAAACTCTCCAATCAAGCTTGCAAATTTGAGACTCCAGAGCATGGTACAGTTTCTATTTCCTTTTTTTAGCAACTGCAAGATGTTTTGGTGACATCACGCAAGAAACCGGATTGTTCGGCCTATAGACGAATAACCATGGGTACAACAGCTTTAACGAGTTTCTCCATGATGAGTCTTCTCAGTCTAGGATATTTGACCTGGGATCTGAATGGTTCCAATCAGGTCGAAAAAGATGCTGGTCAGACCTCTGGCAGGGAATCTCTTGGTTCAAAGCCTCCTCACATCATCTTCATAATGACAGATGATCAGGGATTCAATGATATCGGCTATCACAGCTCTGACATAAAGACACCGGTGCTTGATAAGATGGCTGCTGATGGGGTGAAGCTGGAGAACTATTATATCCAGCCCATATGCACGCCGTCCCGAAGCCAACTCATCACTGGGAGGTACAGTAGCTCTCTCATATATAGTGCAGATAGCACAACACTTCTACATTTTCAGAACTCTACTCCCAGGAATAAACCGAATGAAAGAACTTAAGTTTAATGAAAAGGTACATTTTTTAAAGACACCTCTTAAATACAAACGGGCTTACACTTTACTTTTTTGATAAATATTTAATACGAATTTCTCGTTGGTATTGTCTTGAAACTGAAATACTTTCCCAAATGTGCTTTTACTTTTTTAAAGCCATTCAATGTTATTCTAAAATACTAAAACTTTTAAATGTAACTTGATTTCAAGATCAGGCTAGATTACGTAGGTGATGTCGTTCCATTTTGAAAAACAGCCAAATGTTTCATTCATACTACTTTACTCTCTTCTTAACAGGTGTCATTCCGTTGCTAGGTTCGCATTTGTTTCTTTCAAAGAGTAAAGTAAAAGGTAATGGCTTATGGCCTGACAATAGCAATGTTATTTTATTTCGTTGACCTGTACATGTCACATTATATCATCTGTAAACTCTGGGGATTTGGAATCATGAGCAAAGCACGACTCAAACTCCTTTCACTTCGACATCTTGCATTGCATGCCTACTGTGTGTGATTTATGCGACACACATATAAAGCAGAGTATGAGTTGCATGTGGTGGAATGTAATGCGAATCACGAATGTGCAATACTGTATACATTTCAGTCTTCTGATATTTCTATTAGGCATCAAATACTTTGTTTTTATCTTTTCACCCCCCTACCCATTTCAATTTTGCTGCTGTAGATTTCAAATTTCGCCATTGTGGGACTATTAAATGCATTGTGATTCTTATTCTCATCATTTTCTTTTGATCAAACAACCACAATCATATGGCCATGCATACATCCACTTTTTCGTCAAGAGGGTCGCAGGCATGTAGAAGTTCGTCCTAGTTGACTATAGGAAATATACGGCATAACCTTGAACTCATTGCCAGCCAATCACAGCAACATCACCATCAGTCAATTTGTGTTCTTTACCATAACCTACATGAAGAGGATTGTTTAAGAATTTTTATTTCTTTATCACCAGCAGTTTGGCTCAAAATAATAGAGGCTAGGTGTTTCTTTCAAGAAGTCACCAGCTGTCATTATTCATGGGATATGACTATTTGCTAACATGTATGAGGAAAGGTAAAGGAGAAAATGAGGACATTTGGTCAAACCAATACTGGAACACCTGACAGTGTTGCGTGATTGTTTTGCAGGTACCAGATTCACACAGGTCTCCAGCACTCCATCATCCGTCCCCGCCAGCCCAACTGTCTCCCCTTTCACCATGTCACCCTCCCTCAGAGGCTGCAAGAGCTTGGGTACTCGACCCACATGGTGGGCAAATGGCACCTGGGCTTTTACAAGAAGGAGTGCCTGCCAACACGACGTGGCTTTGACACATATTTTGGCTCCCTGACTGGTAGCGTCAACTATTACACCTACAACTCATGTGATGGTCCGGGCCTGTGTGGTTTTGATCTTCACGAAGGCGAGACAGTAGCATGGCGTGAGAGAGGGAAATACTCCACCCATTTATACACACAGAGGGTCCGCAAAATCCTGTCAAGACACGATCCCCACGCTCAGCCACTCTTTATTTACCTTTCTTTTCAAGCTGTTCACACACCCTTGCAGTCCCCACGAGAGTACATCTATCCTTACCGAGGGCTGGGCAATGTGGCTCGCAGGAAATATGCTGCCATGGTCTCCGTGGTGGATGAGGCGGTTCGGAATGTAACATATGCCCTCCGTAAGTATGGCTACTATCAAAACAGCGTCATCATTTTTTCTACGGACAATGGGGGACAACCACTCTCTGGTGGCAACAATTGGCCACTTCGGGGGCGTAAAGGGACCTACTGGGAAGGTGGTATCCGAGGCTTGGGATTTGTACACAGTCCTCTTTTAAGGAGGAAGAAGAGGGTGAGTAAAGCCCTGGTCCACATCACTGATTGGTACCCCACACTAGTACACCTGGCAGGTGGCAATGAGTCCCTCACTAAGAGCGTGGATGGATTTGATGTTTGGGAAGCCATCAGTGAGGGGAAAGAGTCGCCCAGGTTGGAGATCTTACACAACATTGACCCTCTCTATAACCGTGTTCGCAGTGGATCCCTCCAGAAGGGATATGGGATTTGGAATACAGCCGTGCAGGCCTCAATCCGTACTGGAGACTGGAAATTGCTGACTGGAGATCCTGGTTACGGAGACTGGACACCGCTGCAGGTGCTTCCGAGCTTCCCTGGCAGCTGGTGGAACCTTGAGAGGCACATTGAACCTAAGAAATCGGTTTGGCTTTTCAACATCTCTGGAGACCCCTATGAACGTTTGGACCTCTCCGAACAGAGACCAGATGTTGTCAAAGAGTTGATGGCTAGACTGGTGTACTACAACCGTACCGCAGTCCCAGTGCGCTACCCATCAGAGGACCCACGAGCTGACCCCAGCCTTAATGGCGGTGCCTGGGTTCCCTGGGTGGGAGATGAGGAAGAGGACAAATGGGGCCACTTTTATCCAAAGAAGAATATGGACTGGAAGAAGAAGCTTAAACTGTCTTGCAGCAAATCGTTTTTCAAGAGACTCAACACTAGGATCATGTCAAACAGGATATGAAAATCTAATCTTAAAACACATCAATCAATATCACTGGTTCAAGGAGGAAAGGCCTGTTGTAAATATTGGAAATTTTGCATCTACCCTGAACCCCTAAAAAGGTTCACAAATGGCAAATGATAGCCAGAAAATTGCAGCAAAAGTTTACGTTTGTCTTCATGAAACTACTTAAGTGAATTCAACATAGTTCCTTGATAATAATAATAATCCATTTGATGATCACAAGACTGCTATAATTCATTACCCAGTCCCACCACAGTGTTTAAGGAAATATGCGTTTTTGTCTTATTGGAAGAGTTAGTCTACGGTTCTTCTTTCCCCCTCTTCTTTCAAATTAAATATTATGTTTTAGAGTTGTCATATTCTGAATTGTCCGCACCTATATCACTTTCTGAATTGTCCGCAACACCATACAGATCATGTTGTTATTGGTCAGAGCCTTATTGTGAAGACGTTTCGTTCATTGTAACACATTTAATGTTGCATTCTAGATTTATTTTAAAATGAAAAAAAATGTTATCATGTACAATTTTCTATATTGTGGCAAAACACCAAATGGGTCTGTGACCTCACGTGCTCGGATGAGGCAGCCATTATTCACACAATATCCATCTTTTTTTTTGCTTTAAACTAATGTGGCCCAGATTTGGCCCAGACCTTTACTTTCACACATGTAGTCTATATTGTCATTCAAAAATATTGAAACTACACAATGTTTTTAAAAGATCTAGGAACTATTTAAAACATTTGGTGGCATGGTGACATTTCTCCATTGTGTGACTAATAAAGGTATCCGATTTAAAGTGTGTGTGTGTCTGTGTGTGTGTTGGCTGTAGACTCTGTTTTGTACTGCAGCTCCTTTTCTGTATGAAAAGACCATGCTATCTCACAATTGTTGAAGTTTTTATTTCTATGTTCCTTTTGCTGAAAAAAAGGTTAGTATGTTTGTTACTCAATATTTAAATGTCCAATTTTCTATACTGTGACAAACGTCTGTGTAAGCCCTCAGTCATACAGGAGTGGTCCAACGATGAAAAGGTTTGCTGACGAAGTTTCTTGGATAAGAAGAGCAGTACATTGGGGAGACTCAACAAATTCTCAAAAAAAGACTTTATCAACATCGCAGGGATAATACTAGTGGGCCTCAATCGGCAGTACATTTGCACCTAAAAGCTAGCAACCACTCATTTGACGACAATGAGGTTAAAATCTTAGCGAAAGAACATAGATGGTTTGAAAGGGGGGTAAAAGAGGCGATTCTTATAAAACAACAAAATCCTTCATTAAACTGGTCTAGTGGTGTGAGGTTCAATTTGGATCGTTCATACAATAGCCTGCTCAGGCAAAACAGGTTAGGCAACTTTCGCAATGCTGATGAGGGTCGTTATGCTGATGAGGTGATACCGGGGGAAGTGGGGGTAATAGGCCAATCGTTAGTCAGGAATGTAGGAACAATCAGTGGGGCCACAGGGGGGGGGGGCGCGATAACACAAAAAAAAAGACAAAAATATTACTATTTTGCCAGCAGACAAGGGCAGATCCACAGTGCTGCTCAACACATTGGATTATGAAGACAAAATAAATAGGTTAATCAGTGATTCTAACACGTATGAGCAACTAAAAAGGGACCCTTCCAATAGATACAAGAAAGAAATGATTGACTGTCTCCAAAAGCTAGAGAAAGGAAAACATATAGACAAACAGATGTATTTTAGATTATACCCGGGAGAGGCCACGCCATGTATCTATGGCCTGCCAAAAATACATAAAGAAGGGTTCCCCCTCCGACCCATTGTTTGTAGCATTGACTCCTCTACATACAATGTAGCCAAATATTTAAAAACTATTTTAGCTCCGTTGGTTGGTAACACAGAATACCACGTAGAGAACACCACAGGGTTTGTAGAGAGGATCAAAGACCTCATATTGGAACCTGAGGAAACTTTGGCATCATACGATGTGACTTCTCTCTTTACATCTGTCCCAACCCCAGCAGCAGTCTCAGTGGTGAGGACGAGGCTGCTGGCGGATGTTTCTCTGCATGAAAGAACCAAACTGAAACCGGATCACATCTGCCAATTATTAGAAATCTGCCTTAATACTACGTATTTTCAATTTCGGGAAAAATTTTATAAACAAATCCATGGTTGTGCTATGGGCTCACCAGTTTCACCCATAGTGGCTAATCTTTACATGGAAGAGATGGAGAAACAGGCCCTCACATCCTTCCCAGGGACAAAACCTAGACACTGGTTTAGATATGTGGACGATACTTTTGTCATAATTAAGAAACAAGAAATTCAATCCTTCACAGTTCATCTCAACTCTGTAGACTTCAACATTAAATTTACTCGTGAGGACATTCAAGAGAACCAACTAGCCTTCTTGGATTGTAAAGTAATTATAAAAGAGGACAGAGCGCTAAAAACAGAAGTCTTTAGGAAGGCTACGCACACTGACCAATACTTACTTTTTGACTCTAACCACCCTTTACAACATAAACTAGGAGTTATCAGAACCCTCCAGCATAGGGCTAAACTAATACCAACTAGCACTGAAGGTAGAGAAAAGGAGTCAAAACATATCAGGAGAGCACTCACTAACTGTGGGTACCCTCAGTGGTCATTCAACAAATGTCAGAAAGAAAGAATAGCGAACGAAACCAATAATTCTCAAGATTCTAAAAGGAGAGGAGTAGCAGTACCGTACATTGCAGGAGTTTCTGAAAAATTACAAAGAGTCCTTTGGCAACATAAAATTCCTACTTATTTCAAACCGATAAACACGTTAAGGCAAAAATTAGTGCATCCAAAAGATAGGCTACCAAATGAAAAACAAAGTAATGTAGTTTATTCCATACATTGTAAGAATGAAAATTGTAAAGAGCAGTACATTGGGGAGACTCAACAAATTCTCAAAAAAAGACTTTATCAACATCGCAGGGATAATACTAGTGGGCCTCAATCGGCAGTACATTTGCACCTAAAAGCTAGCAACCACTCATTTGACGACAATGAGGTTAAAATCTTAGCGAAAGAACATAGATGGTTTGAAAGGGGGGTAAAAGAGGCGATTCTTATAAAACAACAAAATCCTTCATTAAACCGGTCTGGTGGTGTGAGGTTCAATTTGGATCGTTCATACAATAGCCTGCTCAGGCAAAACAGGTTAGGCAACTTTCGCAATGCTGATGAGGGTCGTTATGCTGATGAGGTGATACCGGGGGGAGTGGGGGTAATAGGCCAATCGTTAGTCAGGAATGTAGGAACAATCAGTGGGGCCACAGGGGGGGGTCCCGCGCCCTCCCCAACCTGAGAGTAGGGACCTATCATAGCTGTGTCCGGCGCCACCAGGTCTGGACATTAGGGATATATAAATGGGGCCGATACGACCAGTCAGACTTTAGTTCGCTGACGAAGCCTCTTGGATAGGAGGCGAAACGTCCGAAACCTTCACTTTTGTACAGATGACGGCTGAAGAAACCTTCTCATCGATGGACCACTCCTGTACGACTGAGAGCTTACACAGACATCTTGGATAAGAAGCGAAACGTCCGACACCTTCAAAGAAGTACAGATGACGGCTGAAGAAACATTTTCATTGATATATTGTGACAAATCTATCGAAACATCACTCTATAATAGTGAAACTACACAATGTTTTTAAAGATTCAGAAACAATTTAAAACATTTGGTGGTATGATGAAGATGTCTCAAAATAGTGATGATCAAAACATACTGTGAATAAGAAAACTCATACCGGTAATCTTTTCACAAAAGAGCGTGTGACACAGACAGTAAATCCCCAGGACATTTTGATAACACCACCACAGTGGGTATCATGAATATAGTTTTATTTGTAAAACATCTTTCAACTTTCAAGGTATTCAAATAAGTTTTCACATTCGCCTTCTGTAGTTTAAATCACTTTTCATTTTCTGGCCTTTTACATTTGCGATACTTTTCCAATGTACAATTTTGTCCAAAGGTAGTGTACATTTCTCTGGTTGTTTACTCTGTTTGCTGAAGGTGGTACCAGGCAACAAACTTCAAACTGCTCTTTGATTCCAATTCGGCGACAGAGAGCTGGGGGCCTTCAAAGGAGAAGTGAGACGCTTTACTCAACTTCCTTCCTTCTTGACTTACCCATTTCCTGTGAAATTACTGATAGTTCGAGGACGCTGCATCAATCTTACGAGAGAAAGCAGGAACATGGGACAAGATGTTATTCTTCTTCTGATTTTTGGCAGCGCAGTAAATGGTAATGTTTCAATATCGCATAAAAATAACAAACTGTAAGTGTCAATGTTTTGTTTCCAACTTTGTACTTTCAGCTTTCCTTCTGCCAGGTGAATCTCAATGCAACAGCACCCTACAGGACTCTCATTGCTCTGTCACTCATGGAGGGTCGGTCTACATCCAATTGATGCTCGACGTGAGCGGCCATCATCTGCGATGCAAGAAAATCCTTCCCAGCGGACCCATACTTGTGTTTACGGTGAAAAAAGAAAACCAGCTGATACAAGAAGTCTTCAGGAACAGAACAGAGTTCTTCATGAACAATGGGACTTTAAAAATGTCTCGTGTTGAGAGGACTGACTCAGGTCAATACATAGTGGAAGTCTTTGATCCGAATGGGTACAATGTCAAAATTTTTACGGTGCAACTGGAGGTTCGGGGTAAGTACAAAAAGTTCAAATATGAAAGCAGACAGTTCAATTTTTTTCTGAATTGAGCACCATCGTTTATTTTTATTTCTACTTTCAGGTTAGAGAGAATAACTTATTCACTTATTCATTCATTTTCAGAACTGTTTTATCCTCACTAGGGTTGGCAGGGGACACCCTAATCCGGTTGCCGATTAAAGGGCAGACAGAAATTAATGACATTTCATATTTCATTAAAGAACCCATTTATTGATTTTTTCTTGAACGCTACTTCTGTTTCAATGAAACTTCACAGTGCATATGGACATATTTCTTTAGCATCAATATACGGCAAGATTGTTCCAATGATATAATGCTGATGTGGTCAAAGTCTGTGTAGGCTCTCAGTCGTACAAGAGTGGTGGTCCATCAAGGAAAAGGTTTCTTCAGCCATCATCTGTACTTCTTTGAAGGTGTCAGACGTTGGTTTAAGGTTTAATTACAACAGACTTCTTAGGCCGATGCCACATAGGATTAGTCATGCTAATGTGGTAAACCAGGGCCAGGGATACACCAATAGAGGCAATCAGATTGGCTAATGAGGTGAATCCAGGCACAGAGATAGTATTATAGAGGTAATCGGATTGGCTAATGAGGTAAAACCAGAGCCAGGGATAGACAATAGAAGTAGTCACATTGGCTTCAGCGAGTGGTCCACTGCTCACCCAACCTTAGAGCATGGACCTATCAGAGCAGGGGTCCGGCACAGGCGCCTATCAGAGCAGAGGCCTGGCATGGCCACCTCCATTAGGGATATAGGGCCAGAGTTACCAGCACAACTTTAGTTCGCTGACAAAGCTCTTCGGATGAGGAGTGAAACGTCCGAATACCATCAAAGAACTACAGATGACGGCTGAAGAAACCTTTTCCGCAATTTGGTCAAAGCACAAAAAAAAGCAAATTGAGAAGTTTACTGTTAACAATGAAAAATAGTTAAAAGTCTACAGATAAGCAAATTGACAAATAACGAATTGCCATCATGCTGGAGTTCACTGCAGTTGACGTTAAACGAATTGCATCGTTCTTATTGTGTTGAGTGGCCCAAATCCGTACTACAGGTATGTCCCAGTCAAAAATGAATCATCTGATGATGATTGAATTACAGTCTCCTATTTGATGACACAATGTCACATATGATTAATGTTGGAATTTCTGAGTGAAAGATGTCGTGGGTTCCATTTGGCCTTCCTGTGTGGAGTTTGTATGTTCTCTCTGTGTCTGTGTGGTTTTCCTCCAGGTACTCTGACCAAATTCTCCTGAGGTGTGATTGTGACTGTGAATGGTTGTTTGTCGCTGCGATTGGTTTGCAAATAATTCATGCTCTGCCCCGCCTACTGCCCAAAGAGGGTTTGCCCATGACCCTCTTATATTCATTTTAACCAACGACCACTTTGTAGCCTCTATTTTGTAAATTGTACTGTAATGTTCGCTTGTCATATCTTCATCTCTATTTGGGGTGACATGAATTATGAATTTATATTTTGAAGTAAAAAATAAAAAGCCTTTGCTGTCTCTTCGTTTCAGAAAACCATTTTTCCATCCTGATCCCAGTATGTTCGGCACTGGCCGCTTTGCTTGTAATTGTGGTCTTGTCTTGTTGTGTTTACAAGAAAAAGAGGCAAAACGGGAAGTCAGGTACCACTTGGTCTCAGACATAATGTACAAATTAATTCCGGTGACATAATGACATTTTAATTTTCTGACTTTTTTCAAGGTTCAAGTGACTCCAAGAAAACAAAGATTGCAGTAGAGTACTGGAAAACGAGTGATCACGGGCAAAACCATTTTCATCACTGATTATATTAAAAACATAAATATAATTCTGAGTACAATAATGCATGAGGAGTTGTATTGTGTTGGTTATTTTCATACTGTGTGTTACTTATTCAGCGTGCAGGATATCAATTTGAGGTTGTGTAACTATTCAGAATGAAGTTGTGTACATTGCTTTTGTTCTACTAAATATGTATGAGTTGGACTTGTAAATCTATGAGAGGAAAAGCTTATGAACGGCTGACTAATTGTGATCCCTAAATTGAGTGAAAAGTGAAAGCACTGCACGCCGCAAACCAAAATACAGTCCACCATGCTCTTATCAATAAAGTATTCTGGAAGACAGATGCTGACAATGCTATTTGATATTTCTGATGGAGTGATATTGTGAATTTTATGTATCACGAACATGAGTGAATTTTGAAAATCATGTCTAAATATAATTTTAAAATGTTTATTCTCTTTATTTCATTGCATATATATTATGGACACACAAATGATTCTCAAAGAAAACTCTGATAAACCTTTAACATGGTGTGGTCAAGAGGGCCAGTTCTGTCCTGGTCTGCTCCCTGGACTCTCTGGAGGAGATGGGGAACAGACGGACCCCAGCTCAGCTAAAAGCTATGAACGACAGCCGCTCCCACCCCACTCCTGCCCACCATGACAGCACTGAGTAGTTCCTTCAGCCAGAGACTGTTACACCCGCGCTGCAAGAAGGGCAGATACCGCCCTTTCGGAGCCCAAACTAATTGTGGACCAGCAAGAGTGGTGCAAGTCCCTGCTGGGGGCCCAATGCCCAGCAGGGAGAGGAGGAGGAGGCAGTGATGAGACAGAGCCCTGCATCTTTGTTGTCTTCAATGCCGGTCAATTGCTGGATGACGCCTTGACCATGACCTCACTAATTTCCCCCCCTCCTCCTAAAAAATATGAAAACAAAAACAAAACACTGTAGGGCAGGGAGGTGTAACCTATCTCAGCCGACTTTGGACAAAGGGTAAACTCTACCCTAGTGTGATTGCCAGTCAACCGCAGGGACAAATCGAAAAAGATGCTGTGACTGATAAAACTCACACCCACAGTGGCACTAAGTGGGAAAAGACTGCATGGCAGTCAGCAGAGGAAAATTCTCCTCAATTACCGTTGTCTCAATTACCTTGTCTTTTTTTCCCCTAATTCACAAAACGGTTTTTTTAACCTTAAACATACAGTAAGCCTTTGTGTATGTGCAAAGCCTCTTGGAAATTCCAACATTCTTCACTTGTTCATTTGTTTCTTTTTCACTAAAAAAGTGAAACAATAAAATAAAATGGGAAGTTTAACTTCCTTTCTTCCCGCCTATGAAATATATAGATACATTTGTGGTTGTTTTTATATGAATTTTACTGTACACTTATACCCATGACATATATATATAACCTTGTTACAGTATATGTCTTGATAAATGTTTGTGTTTTGCCAAAACAGGTTTATTGCTGTCTATCCTTAAGAGCTTTTTGGCAATGATCATTCTCTTAATGACCAGTGTGGTGATCTTCTACACTCTGAAGAAAAAAGCAAACAAAAGACACGAAGGTAAAATGTTTATGGATCTATCCGTAAAACACAGAATGTAATGTAACGAATGTCATGAAAGTGGATACACAAACCTTTTAACATGGAAATGAAAATTGTTTCATGTTTCTTCCTTTGACTATATTTATTGGTGTGATACATATGCATTATTTGTCGGAAATTCAAGATTTTTGTCAGAATTGAGTTAAATTTGGTAATTTCCAAGAGCACACTTCATGATCACCCCACTCATGGAATGGCAAGTTGCAGTGGCTGTTTTCACCCTGCACTGTTTAATCTGCAGCAAATTGTGGAGTTTTACCTGAGTGTTTTGGTGTGTCAATACACTATTAACATATTTGTGTGCCATTGTCTCTGCAGTTGAGAAAGACCAGGAAATCATGTATTACAATGCACCCAGCGAAGTACTGATGAATGCAAGAGAGAGATGAGAAAGTATGGCCAGGTTCAGTTTTCAGAGCCTTGAAGATGAAGAACAAGATTTTTTTTCAGGAGCCAAGCCATACTCACACGATGAAAATAACAATTATACAGTGTTGTGAAAAACAAACCCTCCAAAAACCCACATATGTTGGTGATGTTTTGATCCACCAGTGTATAAAAGCACACTATGAATCGGAAAATATTAAATTTGATATACAAGAAGGAAATGGGGAGATCTGGGCAACAGAACGCTGTGAAAACTTGGAAAAATCTAAATCAGCGTGTGAATCTGTCTGTGCAGAACGGCTAACATGCAGGGGTTGACTGTTGTTTTAAATGATTATGATACAATATCAACAATTACCACTGGATGACAGATATGTTAATTGAGTCTTACACTGTCCTATCTACAATGTGAGTTGGCCAAATATGTTTTTGTGGATTTGAAATTATATGCAAGTAGCATGAAGGACAACTGGTTAGCACATCGGCCTCACAGTGAAGAGGTCGTTAGTTTAAATCCTGTTCCGGCTTTCCTGTGTGGAGTTTGCACGCTCTACCCGTGCCCGCGTGGGTTTTCTCCGGGTCATCTGGTTTCCCCCCACATTCCAAAAACATCCGTGGCAAGCTGATTGAACACTCCAAATTGACCCCAGCTGTGAGTATGAGCGCGAATGGTTGTTAATTTCTGTGTGCCCTGCGATTGGTTGGCAACTGGTTCGAGGTGTCCCCCATGCAGTGCCCGAAGATAGCTGCGATAGGCTTAGCACCCCTGCGACCCTCGTGAGAATAAAGCGGCCCGGATAATGAATGACTGAATAAATACATTACAAACCACACTGTTTTTTCTTATTTCAAATGATTTAACAGTGAACAAACTTTCTAGTTTTGAATTGTAACAGAAATTTGCCATTTTACCATGAACAGCCAATTATCACCACCTGTGGTACATATTTTCCTTGGCGGAACATGAATTACTGAAGAGGTGCACATACAATAACCCTGAGGTTACATATGTACAACAGCACCTTGTTTGGGATATTGCCATTAAAGGGCCGAAGAAGCATATAATTGGACAACTCTTGCCTATTAGACGGGTGAATACATGTGTGGTTGTATTTATGTAAACTTCATTTACTGGACATTTAGACCCAAGTCATATAACCTTCAAAATGTGGGTGTTTTGACAAAAGGGTTTAGTGCTGATAATCCATAATGGCTTTTATTTGCTCTGATCATTCTTTTCATGACCAGACTCCACCAGGGGTCAGAACTGAGCCACTTCTTAATCGCAATGGTAATGGACAGGCTAACAGACGATGTTAGACAGAAATCTCCTTGGACAATGATGTTTGCAGATGACATTGTAATCCGTGGTGAGAGCAGGGAACAGGTGGAGGAGAAACTAGAGCGGTGAAGGTTTGCCCTGGAAAAGAGAAGAAGGCAGATCAGTCGCAGCAAGATGGAATATATGTGTGTGAATGAGACGGACCAAAGTACAAGAGTGAGGTTACAGGGAGAAGAGATAAAGAAGGTGGAGCATTTTCAGTACTTGGGGTCAACTGTCCAGAGCAATGAAGAGGGTGTAAAACCGGTGAAGAAGCGTCTACAGGCAGGTTGGAACGGGTGGATAAAAATGTCAGGCGTTTTGTGTGATAGATGAGTTTCAGTTTAGCTGAAAGAAAAAGTGTATAAAACGGTGGTGAGACCAGCCATGTTTGGACTGGAGACAGTGCCACTGAAAAAAACAGGAAGCAGATCTGGAGAGAGCAGAGATGAAGATGTTGAGGTTTTCTTTGGTAGTGACCAGGTTGGATAGGATCAGGAATGAGTGTATTAGAGGATGTTGAGCCTTGAACTGTCAGGCAGGAGAGTCAACTGGGTTGATTACGACAACTCGTGTCTATGTAGAGGAGCTCCTTAAATGCTAACTGACATTGTTTTCTCCAACTTATAACACAGATAAAACAAGAAGTAGAACTTCCCTTTCTGAAATCAGTTGAAAAAAACTGCTTGACACTCTTTTTCCGCATCTCTTTTGAGGCAGCTAAGTGGGTCATCAAAGATATGAGAGCTACAGTTGGATTCGCGGTGTGGCTCCTCACAATTACTCAAGGTCAGAAACTATTTGCAACAATAATGTGATTTCAAGCTTGTTCGATCCATTGCCATTGCCACAGTTGTTTTGGGAGCAGTGGCAATGATGTTAAAGAAAAGGTCTTGAAACATACCATGAATAAATAATTCAGAGATTACTATTAACTGAATGTAAAATAAATGGCAATGAAGTCATTCATGTGTTGGAATCTTTACTACAGAAAATGTATGACAGTTACTCAATACGGTTCAATACAGTTGTTAAGTACTTGTTACATTTCCCCACTGTAGGACTATTAAATGCTTTCTGATTCTTTCTGATTCTGAAATACAGTTCATCAATTAGAGTTAAATTATCGTTAAAATGTATCCAGCTTCTTTAGGTAGCTTCTAAACTAAAGCTCCATTCTCATGAAGCCTTTGACACAGTAATTCATGCCTTCGTCACATCACGGCTTGATTATTGTAATGCACTTTAGTTTGGAGTCAGCCAGCCGTCCATAGCGTCTCAAGCTGGTCCAGAATGCTACTGCTCGCCTCTTGACGGGTACTCATAGGAGGGAGCGCATAACTCCTACTTTGGCATCCCTTCCGTGGCACCTGATCCATTTTAGAGTTCTTTTGAAGACCTTATTTGTCTTCAAATCTTTAAATGGCTTCGATCCCCCTTACTTCTTTGAGCTCCTCTGATAGGTGCTCTATGTACAGCACTTTGGATGCAGGAAATTGCTGTTTGAAATTGCTCTATAAATAATGTAAAGTTGAGTTGTGGTTCTGTTCTGGTTGGGGTTGTATTGGATTAGCCTTTATTAGTCTCGCAGTGGAGAAATTTACATTTCACAGCAGCAAAGTTATGAAAGGAAGAGGAAAGGAAAAAAAGAAGTAGAAAAACAAAATATACGAGCTGCTGGAAAGCCAGAAACAAAAGAACAAAAAAACTAATTACTGTAACAAATAATATGACAACACAAAGACAGACAGTCATTCAATCTTAAGCACTTTCTGCGCCCTCTTTGGCATGCAGCAGTTCTAGATGAAAGAGGAGAAGATCAAAGCGTCCTTTTCACCAGTGGATCAGGCATGTCATGGTGGAACGTACACATCTACTACAAGCTAAATGTTGAAAGCAAACATGAAGCTCTAGCATCCATTGACGAAAAGATATTGCCTCACATCTCCTGTCCCATGTAAATCCGCTTCAATTCCAAGCCGCGACAGTTCCACATACGCATCGGCGCTCTGGGCTGACGCTCCTTTCTTCTCATTGCAGGCTCCTCAAGCCATGCATTCTTGCTTCATTCTTTTTTTCTGTAAGACTTTACATACGTCATACTTTACTTTACATACGTCAATACCTCACTTTACGGACGACACTACCTCACTTTACATTCAGAAATTACATGTCTTTTCTATTGTCAATTGTATGTCTTTTTCAGACAAGTTATAAGGTCTGGGTCTGAGAGGACATTAATTTCATATGTGTTGTATGTCATGCATATTAGCATATTTGACAATAAAACTGACTTTGACTTCCAGCCGAAGGCTGTCCAACAGCACTGACCTTTCCGCTAAACAAAGCGGGGCTGTGAAAAATCAGCCCATTAAAGCCGCAAAAAAGCACAATCGCCCCAGAGCTGTCCAGCAATGACAGTCAAATAGCACCGACATCCCTCTCAATCAGAAACAGTGCTGGCATATTCGAGCTGTTGAAAGGGTGCAACTGCTCGTCTGCACAGTCTCCTCCTTGATGAATGCCGTGGCCAAAAATTCTGAAGAACAATCCATATCAATTCCACATGACGCACAAAAACACAAAATGACAAAAGAAAACACAAAAACAAGACAGAAAAAAAGCACATAAAGAAAGTGAGGCTTGTGAGAGCACTTGCTGACGGCTGCCTACTTGGGGGCCATCTTGGACTTCTTCTGGATGACTTGGACGGTTATTTGTTCGATCTCTTTCTCAAAATTCTCAATAAATGCAAATTATTCTGACAGCAATAAAGCCATTGCCGAACCAGATTTACAAATTCTACGAACATTGCTATTCCGTTTAAGCATTCCAACAGCTCCATCCGACACACATGAACTGATTCTCTACAATTCATGATAAACCATTTTATTATGATGCTTCATGGGAAAAAAAACATTCTTGTGATCAATTGTTTAATTATTTGTTTTTAGGGACGGCCAGAATCTGTGATGGCAGAAGAGAAGGAGCTCAGTGTTATGGACCGCTGGATGGAGAAATATTTCTCCATTTGATGGACAAAGCCCCATTTCGATATGACTGGGTCAAACAAGGAGAAACTTTACTCAAAGGAAAAGACAACGACTTTGTGACGATACCACATGAAAGATTTATCTTCACTCCAAACAATGGGACGTTGAAGATAGAAAACCTGAGGAGAAATGATCATGGGAACTATACTCTTGAAATCTTCAACCAGAGGGGATTACGGATTGAGAATCGGATGCTGCAGTTGTTCATTCAAGGTGAAGATCGAACAAATGTTTGATGGTTTAATTTTGTGTCATATGCGCTGTACAAACTCGACAACCCGGTATTTGAGTGGTTAGCATGTCAATTTAACTGTGCAGAGGTCTGCATGTGAAGCCAATGGTTCAATCCCCGCTGTGGCCACCCTGTGAAGAGTTTGCATGTTCTTCCTGGGCCCAGGGGGGTTTTCTGCAGGTACTCCAGTTTCCCCCCACATTTCCAAAAACATGAATGGGAGGCTGATTGAACACTCGAAATTGTCCCTAGGTGTGAGTGTGAGCGCGAATGGTTGTTTGTTTCTAAGTGCCCTGCAATTGGCTGGCAACTAGTGCAGGGTGTCCCCGGCCTACTGCCTGAAGAAGACTGGAATAAGCTCTTGAAGTCGAGATTATTTTTAAAGTTGTTGTTTTTTAGCACAGATGGATATTATGATGAGTACAGTATCTAACATGTGAGACAATTATGGTATTCAGCCGCTCGAGATTGTCGAGGCACAGGAGCCAACTACACACTGCCTTTATCCACAGCGCATGCGCCCTTCATAGACATTTTTGTGGCTCTTCTGGAGTACTCACATTATATTTCACAAGAAGCAACTCTCAGTCTTGATTTTTGAACCCAGACACTTAATCAACGCAATTTAAAGCACCCAAGCCAATGGTATGGCGATCCGCCTCTTGAAAGCCATCTGCATGTGAAGCCAATGGTCGATGGCCGTTGGTGCCTCGTGTGGGTAGGGTTTCACCAGTTCCAGTGAAGAAACGAACAGTAGCATTTTCAATGAATTTGGAATGTTGGCTAACTCCAAACAAAACATGCATATTGAACTCAAAAACTGTACTGCTTGGTGAAAATTGGCTACTTTGCGTAGTTTTCCAAATTTAGCCGGATTATTTTTTTTTGTAAGGTGACATACCGCAACCTATAAAAAATTGCCTTTCAAATCCCTGTGAGACATCTTTTAAAACACATTATGTCTTGTCGGGTTATTTTTAATATGGTAAGTGAGACCAATTTTGACCAAAAAGTTGCCAAATTAAGTTCATAAATACGGTGACCTTTTTAAATGTACATACAAGTCCAATAGATTTGTTTCTTTTGCTTAGTCTGAACAAAAAAAAACTCTCAAATGGTTCAAATTGACCTCATTCCAGTTTATGTCAGTTTTGGTGAGATTAAATGAAAAGTGGACTCAATTTGTTTTGATTCAACTCCATACTTTATGACCACAACTATCACATGCGTATTATTCCCATACGTGATCGCCTCCTGTTTTGTTGTTTTCATCTGCCCTGAGACGGCATTTCTGCGCCACAACACATAAATTGTATTATGAAGTCACTGATAGCATCATATTTTATTTTCGAAGATCTCTTCCAGTCCATATAATTAGTGTGATGTTTGTGTGCCTCTCTCAGCTCCAGTAACCTCGGTCCATCTGGCCTCAAAATGTCAGTCCCCAGGAGAGCAGCCGGTGTCTTGTTCCTCCGAGGGAGGCGACAATCTCCATTACAGGTGGACCCTCAACAAAAAACCCCTGCAAGACTCTGATCTCCTTTCAGGAGATGTTGAAGCAAACAACATCACTCTGAAACCATACGTCTCAGGACAGCTAGTTTGCTTGGTGAGAAATAACGTCAGTGTATCCCAAAATGAAGTGACTCTATCTTGCGGTAAGAACAAAAAAGCAAATCATCTGCGAACAATGGTGATACTAAATACGGTTTGGTGTTCGGTGTTTTATTTCTATTTGTTCTGTTTACAGTGTTCATGAACTGCACCTCGAATGGCACTGTCATATCTCAGTGGTTGCCTGAAATGAAAAAGAAACTTTGTGACAAACCCAACCCAGCAGCTGAGGGTCCTCAATACAAGAATTATTTACTTTTTACGGGGGGCATTCTCTCAGCACTGCTCATCCTCTTGTTGATTGGATTGGCTGTTGTGTGTAGACTGAAGAAAAAGCGAAACAGTATCGAAGGTACAGGTTTTTGGAAGTTTTTGAACACTGCTTTTCTTTCATGGCCTTGATTTTCATTTATTCTCTATTTCTTTTGTCTTTGATCAAAGATGAAGACGAATTGATGTACGCCGATGTGAGGATCGTGAACCAGCCGGTGAGATCAATAAAAATGAACGAAGTGGAGGTGGAGTATGGCCAAGTCAAGTAAGAGCGATCTTGTGGAACTATTGCGTGAAAAACGATGTATTATTCTGTGAAAGACTATGTGACCGACCACCCAGGATCGACTTTTTTTTTGTTGAAAGTTTACATTGTTGTTAAAGGTAGAATTTGCAGTGTTAAAAGAAAGACAACTCACACTTCTTGTCATATATGTTCAAATTGTCAGGTAAATTATTAAAAAGATTATATTTTGAAAAATCATCTCTCCCAAGCCGCATTCTCCAATTTAACTCTAGATTCTTATTTCTAAATTTGTCAAACCACACGGTCGAACAGCGCCAGGGTGGCTGGCGGACTAGTTTGCCACACCCCCTTTGAGTGCAGACGTGGTTTGCTATCGAATGGAGTATTTGCTATTATGGGACCGAAAAAGACCACACCACAGGCTAGTGTTAAGCCGAAGAGACCACAAAAGAAAATTACCATTGAGCAGAAGAAGGAGATCATCGAAAAACACGAATGAGGTGTGCGTTTGTGTTTACTTAGCGTCCCAGTACCAGTATGCTAAGTCGACCATTGCTTCGTGTGGCTAAGGGTGTTTCTGTGTTGTCTAAGCAACGGTCTCAGGCAATAGAAGAGGTTGAAAAACCTCTGTCGATTTGTATTGACGAAAAGCAGCTAGCAGGGGACCGTGTGAATGCGCGTATTATCGCCGAGAAAGCACGGCAACTTCACTCGGATATCATCAAGAGGCAACTACATCAACTACCATCACAAAGGTAAATAAAATGACTTTATAATACTGTACATTTTATTTATTTAATTACAATACAATACCACATTTATTATACATAAAGTAATGTATCTTTTGTGTAGTTTTAAGGCTTATTTAGGAGAAAATTATGTTTTATGGGGACCTGGGAACGGATTATTCTCATTTCTAATGGTTTCTTATGGGAAATAAATGTTTGGCAGATGAACTTTTCGCCATACACACATTTTCTGGGAACCAATTGAGTTCGTAAACCAAGGTATCACTGTATACAGTACAGACACACAGACATGCACGCTAATGCTGAAGTTGTCTGGTAATTACTCATGTAAATTTAGCACCTGGCACTTAATATAATAATTAAATATTCCTTTATATTATATAATTAATAATTCCTTTAACATTTCCTGTTTGGTAACTTTTTTGACATGAATAATCCATGGTGTCATTTTAGCTATCTTTGCTTGTGCTAAGTGCACGCGGTGAAATAAAACTCCCACCTCTCCGATCCAAAGTTTTTTTCCCTTATATTCATTCATTTTACTATCACCGTTGCGCATCAACGACGACAATTATATATGTTGCCATTTACTTCCAACATTTTTTCCCATGCCGAAAGACTAATAAAACACTTGAGAAAAGAACATCCTGGTGTAGGTGATTATTGTTTGTGCGTGGCAGGGTTACGGTTTTCTATCATTTTTGTTTTGTATTTTCATTAGATGAGTTTTAGATGAATCTATTTTTTAAATTACATTGACTTTACATTTTTTGAATGGAAAATTTCTGCATTCATTTAGTCATTTTGGTAACCGACTCACTTTTTGTCTGTCGATACATATTGCCTCGACCCTCAATTTAAGAAACACACGACAAAAAAAAAAAGATATACATTCGACAATATTTTGGACAAATAAAATAAACACAATTTCAGACTTTTGATTTGAAATTGTATTAAGATTCGGGGGCAAATATATTGGCATGTTACCAATTCCCATCTGCCTATGTTCATGGGCGTGGTCAAACCTTTGCTCTCGGTGGAATGATAGGCTTTGACTTTTATTGAACTCTGTATCACCCTGTGCAACGTGACCCATATTTTATGTAGTCTTACACAATGTGTTTGTGTGAATACTATATTCAGTGTCTCTATCTATCTATCTATCTATCTATCTATCTATCTATCTATCTATCTATCTATCTATCTATCTATCTATCTATCTATCTATCTATCTATCTATCTGTCTGTCTGTCTGTCTGTCTGTCTGTCTGTCTGTCTGTCTGGCTGTCTGTCTGTTGCACGCACACACACACACACACACACACACACACACACACACACACACACACACACGCACACACACACACACACACACACACACACACACACACACACACACACACACACACACACACACACACACACACACACACACACACACACACACACACACACACTCATTCATTCTTCTTTGGCTATAATGAATTTGCTTTGGTCGTTTGGGGTCAAAGATCAGCAATTCCGGTCAACCGTTTAGCTGATTCACAGCCCCATCAAACATGTTTATGGTCTGTGATTGTTGCAGTGTCCTCAAACACCCACTTGAGATTATTTTTAACCGAATGCTCTCCTGAAAACTCTGTTGAACTTTTGACTGACATAATCTACCGAGCAAATAATTGATAACACTGCACAGGTGTCATAAAAAAGCTCCAGCAGTTCAACACCATGTTAAGTGTTGTGTTAGACCCACCAAATTGTGCAGTATTCCGTAAAGTTATATTTACATAAACAACTTTAATTTGGCAAAATGTGCAATGCTTAATCTATTGTAAATAAAGTGAATTTCTTATTGTGAAATATTTATGTGATCTTACTCTACCATGCCCAAGATATCAAACTAAAATCCCAAAGTCTTGGCTGAAGTCTTTGTTCTTTGACGGAGCCTAAATCTTGAAACCATGGTTTTAATCTTACATGTTGTACAACAGAAACCACTCAAATTAAAACAACAAAGATTTTAACACTTATTATTCTGGTTGCCTCATTTTAACACTGTAAACACCATTCCTGTATGACACTGAGTCTACAGATTTTCAATTTAATATGTTTTCAAGACGTCACACTCCTCTGTGGGCAACTTTGCTTCATTCCCACCCAGTGACTGTGCACGGCTTGCCTAAATGCCCTGTCATTGACGAGCAAGCATTCTGGGAAAAGTCATTAAAATTGCACAACTGTCCATGTTTTTATGTTCCTGTTGTGTTTATTATTTTGCTTTGTGTTGACTATGATGTGAAGCGCTTTTTTTACAGCTGCAGCTGTTGGGAAAGCGCTATATAAATGAGGATGTATTGTATTGTATCGTATTGTCTGTCTACATACACTCACATTTGTGGCGTGAGTTTGTGTTACTTCCGGGTTGAGTGGCGCGAATGGCTACTGCTGTTCACCCACATAGAAAAAAAAATATATATATAATCCCGTGACTGTAAGGTGTCCTTGAGAGTTTTGAAAGGCTCTTAGAAATAAAATTTATTATTACTATTATTATTCTACTCGTCTCTGCCTTTCACCCAAAGTGAACTGTCATAGGATTCAGTGACCTCCAACCCCGATTAAGATAAGCCAGTAGTTCTGAACCTTTTTACATCAAGTATCACTTATCTCTTGAACTACCTACATAAAGGTCAACATTAAATTTCGGTTGCAAAGTAGAATCCGTGCTTAACTCATTCACTGCCAATCGTGCAAAAATGTGTCCACTCTACTGCCAGGGCTTTTGTGTCATTGTCACAAGACAGAATATTGAGTTTCAATGCAAAATAAGAAAGCTTAAACTCTCTTCTAAATTGTATGGGTCTGTACTTATATGAGCTGGAAATGAGGGCGGATGTCCAAAATACAATGCAATACAGAGTGTACATATTGGTTTATATAGCGCTTTAACAACAGCTAACATGGAAAAGAAAACGTATTTTAGTCAGTTGATTGTTTTTTTTCTCAATATTTAAACTCCTAACAATGATTATTATAGAATAATTTTTAGTACTATTAATCTTTTACAAAACCAATCACAGAGTTTGCAAAACTAAAAGCACCATGACTGTCTTCAAAGTGAGTTTATAATTTAGAACAATTTAACTGATTTACTTTCAATTCCTGAATGATCGATTTCCATAAAAAAATATACACACAAATGGCTATCGTTTACATCACATGTGTCAAAGTCAAGGCCCGGGGGCCAAATCCGGCCCGCTACATCATTTTTTTTCTGCCCGAGAAAGCAAATCAAACTCGTGACATTCCATGATGCTTGCTAAAATCCGAACCAAAATTTCATATTTTTGGATGTAAACCACAATAACAGTCATTATTCTTGACTTCAGATTTGAAAACTAGTTATTCATTAATTTGTTGTGCGCTCTATATGTAATATGTGGAGGGGTTTAAACATTGTAATGGCTTCCCCAAATTCATAAGGGCCCTCGAGAGCAAACCATAACTACAATGTGGCCCGTGGCAAAAAAAATACTTTGACAACCCTGGTTTCTATGATTCTTCTGTCTGGCCACACTGTCAGAAGAGAAAGCTCTTTTGAATAATTAGTTGGCTTTACAATCAGAGCGCGAGCACTGTAAACAAGGCGCAGGTTACTTGTTGGTATGGAGTGTGATGATGGTGGGAGTGGAAAGATTGAGAGCAGTCAAAAGTAGTGGAAGCAGACAAAGAAGACATGTGGGTGAAGAAGCAAGAGGGAGGGGCAGGAGGAGGGCAAGAGGTGTAATCAGAGGTGTAATAGCGGACCATTTAATCAAATCAATTAACCATGGATGATCCGGAGGCACTGCAAACTGTAGATTGAGTATTTTGTTCTTCTCACTATCAGTGAAACAATTTTTGGGGGGGAGGGGTTGTGTGTGCATGAGTGCAAGCGCATGTGTGGGTGTGTTGAGGCATGGAAGAACAATTTTGTGTTTGTACAATGCATACTGTGAATACATTCCAGTAAACACAATGTAAATATAGGAAAATAACAAATGTACTTAAAAAAATATATTTAAATGCATTGCTCATGAAAGTTAAAACAAACTGATTTAATGCAAATATACTGAACTTAAAAGTTTCGTACAGCTCAACTATTCTTAACAATTATACAAGGCGGTAATGAAATAAAATGCCATTTGGACATTCAACTGAGAGATTCTTTTGCATATCACATGAGGGGAGTCCGAGGACCACTTGTTTGATACATAGCGCACTGTGTGAATAAGAATCGCTCTAGAAAATGCATGAATACCTCAAAAGAAACCAAAACAAAATAATTGTAAAAAACTTGTGTACTATTTAGCCAAAAATAATCCAATAAGAAAATTGAAATATCAACACGTCAAACCATTTTTTTTGCTTTACAAGATAGTCCAACAGCAAGACGTTAGTCCTCTGAGCATTTAAAATGTGCAACTTTTGAACCTTTTCCTTCCTCTTTGAAAACAAAAGATGTAAATCAGAATAAGAAAGCCTTTAATAGCCCCACAATGTCTGAAGAAGCCAGCAGCTGTCTTTCTTGTTAAGTATTTAAACTAGTTAACCCCCCCCCCCCATCTGACCACCCACACCCTTCACTTGGAAGCAACCACGGCTGGGACCTGTTTTATTTTTTATTTTTTCATTTCATATTAAATCACACAGTTGCTGAAAATGTGCTATGTAATGTGTGTACGTGTGTGAATGGAGGTGTAAAGGCCATTCGCTCATGAGTCACAGACTGTTGAGCAATTTGCAACTGCTCTTCAGGATGTAGCTGCTGTCTTTCTAATACTGTACTACTGTTCGCACAAAACATTTCACACTTCATCCAGGGTCATGAATGCTCTGGGACCTATTCCTTTCACGAACGTCTTCCCCCCCAAATCCCGATCAAATCAACACGGTTTGTAAACCTCTGTAAAATAGCGCATTTGGTGCGTGCGATATGACCGTTGTATTGCTCAATTTGAAGGTGAAAGCTGATCTTTTCTGCGTCGTTTCAAACAGAACATTCTCTGTTCATTCTTCTTGTTTCAGATGTAAAAATATTTCCTTGCCTCAAAATGATTGAAGACTTACATTGTGGTCATCCCTGACGTGCTCAAGTGCAATTCACATTGTATATTTAAAGCATAGTAAAAAGAAGAGAGTCTGCTGAAAACACTGAACAATATCTGGCAAAGAAATTAATATGTTCCTTCATTGTGACCATTTGCATCTATTCATTGTTGGTCTCAACACTCAAAAGTATCTGCAGAGTGATCTGCATTCACAGATTAACGTTATCAAAAAAAGAGTTCATTTCAGACAAATGCCATTTTGGTGAATGGCTCACAGTTCATCACATGAACTCCATCTTGTAATCTTCTGATATGACACTTGGCAGAAGATTGCTGCCCGGGCTTAGTGCGTTGCGGTCATCACTGGACCCAGTTGGCATAGGTGGGGTGGAAGTGGACGTGGAAGGCTGTTGAGCATCTTGCTGCTTCTTCCTGTGCATCTTTCTTTCTTTGGCGCGTCTGTTCTGAAACCAGATCTTCACCTTGTGAAGGCGGAAAATGTTTGACTTCATGAGTTATTGTGAATAGACAAAACAGAGAAATGTTGCCAAGTCCATTCAGGATCTTTGTTGATATTCACTGAGTTCAATGCCGTAATGCTCTTGTTTACGTGGCTTTTTCCACAGTCAATCCACTTTTATTCTTGCATTTTAATGTTTTCTTAACAATATAATTTTTCTCAATCTGTAAACAAACAACCATTCACGCTCTCACTCACATTTAGGGACAGATTGGAATGTTCAATCAGCCTGCCATGCATGTTTTGGAACTAGGGAGGAAACCGGACTACCCGCAGAAAACCCACACAATCATGGGGAAAACATGAATACTCCACACATGAAGGCCGTGGCCAGAATCATACACAGGCTCGTTGTGGTGTGAGGGGGGAAATGCGAACTAGGCGACTCGAAAAAAAGAAAAAAAAGACAACAACAACAACCAAGACCAACTTGGTTGTTTTTGTTGTTGTTGTTGTTTTTTTTTTTGGCTTGTTCACATGCTACAGCAATCATCTAAAAACTAAAATAGCGTTATCACAGCTGATTGTAATTCTTGAGGACACTTGAATTATGTTTTTCCTGTAAGGTTTGGACATTTCTTGAATAAAATCTTGACATTTCAATATTTTAGAGATAAAATAATAAAGTACAGACGCTTCCCAACTTACGAATGAGGTACGTTCCGAACGGTCGCTCGTAAGGTGAATTTTTTCGTACATTGATTCAGTGCTATAATTTGTATGGATTATATAAGTATGTTTAAGGCTTGTATAAGTAACATGTATTAGTTTGTACTGAAAAATAAGCATTTCATAAAATATATGCTCTATAAAAATATGTACATGTACAACTGGAAAGAATACTACATATGTTGCTACAAAAATGTTTATATGTACCGTTGTTCCTAACTTGAATGTTCGCAAGTAGGAGAGCGTCTGTAATGTGATGTTTTGGTCTATTAGCGTCTATTTTGTTCCAAAGTAACAATCTGTAAGTAGTCTGTATGTCCTTAAGAGTGTGTACTGCACATCTGGACGCTGCAGAAATACTTCTTTTC